>NC_054485.1:56656254-57274702 GCF_017639515.1 Carcharodon carcharias | reverse complement strand
CCTGTCATTGAATCCCTCCATCTCCCTCTTACTGATTCCAACATTCTCCCTGCCATTCATTTCACTCCTCTGTCTGCCACTGATTCCATCCGCCTCCCTGTTCCTAATTCCATTCCTCTCCCTGTCACTGAATCCATCTCTCTGCCTGTCACTGACTCCATCACTCTTCCAGTCACTAATTCCATCCCTCTGCCAGTCACTGATTCCATCCGTCTCCATTACTCATTCCATTCCGCTCCTATCACTGACTTGATCTGTCTTCCTGTTATTGAATCCCCCCTTCTCCCTCTTTCTGATTACGTCCTTCTCCCTGTCACTTATTTCATCCCTCTCCGGATACGGTTTACATGTCCCTCTCTGTCAATGATTCCTTTCCTCTGCCTGTCACTGATTCTATCCCTCTCCCTGTCACTGATTCCATCGCTCTCCCTTGTCACTCATTTCTTCCATCTGCCAGTCACTGATTCCATCCCTCTGCCTGTCACAGATTCCATCTCTCTCCCGGTCACTGATTCCATCTCACTTCCTGTCATTGAACCCCTCCCTATCTCTGTCACAGATTCCATCCCTCTCCCTGTCACTCAGTCCATCCCTCCCCCATCATTGATTCCATCCCTGACCTTCATCCCAGATTCCATCCCTCTATTTATCACTGATTTCATCCCTCTCCATGTCTCTGATTCCATTCCTCTACTTCGTCAATGATTTCATCCCTCTCCTTCATCACTGATTCTATCCCTCTGCCTGTCACTGAGTCCATCACTCTGCCTGTCACTTATTCCATCTCTCTCCCTGTCACTGATTCCGTCATTCTACCTGTCATTCATTCCATCCCTCTCCCTATCACTGATTCGATTCCTCTCCCTGTCATTGAATCCCTCCATATCCCTCTTACTGATTCCATCCTTCTCCCTGCCATTCATTTCATCCCTCTCTCTGCCACTGATTCTATCCCCCTCCCTGTTCCTAATTCCATTCCTCTCCCTGCCACTGAATCCATCTCTCTGCCTGTCACTGACTCCATCACTCTTCCAGTCACTGATACCATCCCTCTGCCACTCACTAATTCCATCCCTCTCCGTCACTCATTCCATTCCTCTCCTATCACTGAATCGATCTGCCTTCCTGTAATTGAATCCCTCCTTCTCCCTCTTTCTGATTACGTCCTTCTCCCTGTCACTTATTTCATCCCTCTCCCGGATGCTGTTTACATGTCCCTCTCTGTCAATGATTCCTTTCCTCTGCCTGTCACTGATTCCATCCCTCTCCCTGTCACTGATTCCATCCCTCTCCCTTGTCACTCATTTCATCCCTCTGCCAGTCACTGATTCCATCCCTCTGCCTGTCACTGATTCCATCCCTCTCCCTGTCACTGATTCCATCCCTCTCCCTTGTCACTCATTTCATCCCTCTGCCAGTCACTGATTCCATCCCTCTCCCTGTCACTGATTCCATCCCTCTCCCTTGTCCCTCATTTCTTCCCTCTGCCAGTCACTGATTCCATCTCTCTGCCTGTCACTCATTCCATCCATCTCCCTGTCACTGATTCTATCCCTCTCCCTCGTCACTAATTCCATCCCTTTGCCCGTCACTGATTCCATGCCTCTGCCAGTCATTGATTCCATCTCTCTGCCTATCACTCATTCCATCCTTCTCCCTGTCACTGATTCCATCGCTGTCCCTCGTCACTATTTCCATCCCTCTGCCCGTCACTGATTCCAGGCCTCTGCCAAGCATTGATTCCATCTCTCTCCCTGCCAAAGATTCCATCTCTCTTCCTGTCATTGAACTCCTCCCTCTCTCGGTCACAGATTCCATCCCTCTCCCTGTCACTCATTCCATCCCTCCCCCGTCATTGATTCCATCCCTGTCCTTCATCCCTTTACCATCCCTCTGTTTGTCACTGATTTCATCCCTCTCCCTGTCACTGATGCCATTCCTCTACTTCGTCAATGTTTCCATCCCTCTCCTACATCACTGATTCTATCCCCCTGCCTATCACTGAGTCCATCTCTTTGCTTTTCACTTATTCCATCTCTCTCCCTGACACTGATTCCGTCATTCTCCCTGTCATTCAATCCATCCCTCTCCCTATCACTGATTCGATCCCTCATCCTGTCATTGAATCCCTCTATCTCCATCTTACTGATTCCATCCATCTTCGTGCCATTCATTTCATCCCTCTCTCCGCCACTGATTCCATCCCCCTCCCTGCCACTAATTCGATTCCTCTCCCTGTCACTGAATCCATCTCTCTTCTAGTCACTGATTCCATCCCTCTTCCAGTCACTGATACCATCCCTCTCCCTGTCATTCATTCCATCCCCGTCCTGTCACTTATTCCATTCATCTGCCTGTCACTGATTCCATCCTTCTCACTCAACACTGATCCCATATCACACTCTGTCACTGATTCTATCCCTCTACCTTTCACTGAATTCAGCCCTCTCCCTGTCACTCATTCCATCCCTCTCCTTATCACTGATTCGATCACTCTTCCTCTCATTGAATCCCTCTCTCTCTCTCTTACTGATTCCATCCTTCTCAGTATCACTCATTTCATCCCTACCCCTGCCAGTGATTCCATGCCCCTACCTGTCACTGATTCCAACCCACTCCCTGATCACTAATTCCATCCCTCTGTCCGTCACTGATTCCATGCTTCTGCCTGTCACTGATTCCATGCCCCTACTTGTCACTGATTCCATGTCTCTCCCTGTCAATGATTCCATCTCTCTTCCTGTCACTGAACCCCTCCCTCTCTCTGTCACAGATTCTATCCCACTCCCTGTCACTAATACCATCCTTCTCCCTGTCACTGATTCCATCCCTGTCCTTCATCCCTGATTGCAGCCCTCTGTTTGTCTCTGATTTCATCCCTTTCCCTGTCACTGATTCCATCCCTCTCTTTCATTACTGATCTATCCCTCTGCCTGTCACTGAGTCCATCTCTCTGCCTGTCACTTATTCCATCTCTCTCCCTGTCAATGAATGCGTCTTTCTCCCTGTCACTCATTCCATCCCTCTCCTTATCACTGATTTGATCCCTCTTCCTGTCATTGAATCCCTCTCTCTCACTCTTATTGATTCCATCCTTCTCCCTGTCAGTCATTTCATCCCTCTCCATGCCACTGATTCCATGCCCCTACCTGTCACTGATTCCATCTCTCTGCCTATCACTGATTCCATCCCTCTCCCTCATCATTAATTCCATCCCTCTGTCAGTTACTGATTCCATGCCTCTGCCTGTCACTGATTCCAGGCCTCTACCAGTCACTGATTCCATGTCTCTCCCTGTCAATGATTCCATCTCTCTTCCTGTCATTGAACCCCTCTCTCTCTCTGTCACGGATTCTATCCCTCTCCCTTTCACTACTTCCATCCTTCTCCCTTTCACTGATTCTATCCCTGTCCTTCATCCCTGATTGCATCCCGCTGTTTGTCTCTGATTCCATTGCTTTCCCTGTCAATGATTCCATCCCTCTCCTTCATTACTGATCTATCCCTCTGCCTGTCACTGATTCCATCCCTCTCCCTTGTCAATGATTCCATCCCACTCCCTGTCACTGTTTCCATCACTCTCCCTGTCACGGATTCCATCCGTCTCCTTCATCACTGATTCTATCCCTCTCCCTGTCACTGATTCCATTCCTCTCCCTGTGTCTGATTCCATCCCTCTCCCTATCATTGATTCCAACCCCCACCCTGTCACTGATTTCTTCCCTCTGCTTGTCACTGATTCCATCTCTCTTCCTGTCACTGATTTCATCCCTCTCCCTGTCACTGATTCCATCCCTCTCCTTCGTCAGTGATTCCATCCCTCTCCTTCATCACTGATCGCATCCCTCTGCCCATCACTGAGTCCATCCCTCTGCCTGTCACTGATTCCATCCCTCTCCCTTGTCACTGATTCCATCCCACTCCCTGTCACTGTTTCCATCCCTCTCCCTGTCACTGATTCCATTCCTCTCCCTGTGTCTGATTCCATCCCTCTCCCTATCATTGATTCCATCCCCCACCTGTCACTGATTTCTTCCCTCTGCCTGTCACTGATTCCATTTCTCTT
Source organism: Carcharodon carcharias (assembly GCF_017639515.1). Taxonomy (NCBI): domain Eukaryota; kingdom Metazoa; phylum Chordata; class Chondrichthyes; order Lamniformes; family Lamnidae; genus Carcharodon; species Carcharodon carcharias. The sequence continues at coordinate 57,270,636 of NC_054485.1, read as the reverse complement.
CCTGTCACTGATTCCATCCCTCTCCCTGTCACTCATTCCATCCCTCTCCTTCGTCAGTGATTCCATCCCTTTCCTTCATCACTGATCGCATCCCTCTGCCCATCACTGAGCCCATCCCTCTGCCTGTCACTGATTCCATCACTCTCCCTTGTCACTGATTCCATCCCCCTCCCTGTCACTATTTCCAACACTCTCCCTGTCACTGATTCCAGCCCCCTCCCTGCCACTGATTCCAATCCCTCCCTGTCACTTATTCCATCCCTCTGCCTGTCACTCATTCCATCCGTCTCCTTCATCACTGATTCCATCCCTCTCCCTGTCACTGATTCCATCACTCACCCTGTGTCTGATTCCATCCCCCTCCCTGTCACTGATTCCATCCCCCTCCCTGTCACTGATTCCATACCTCTGCTTGTCACTTATTCTATCCCACTCCCTGTCACTCAATCCATCCCTCTACTTATCACTGATTCGATACCTCTTCCTGCCATTGGATCCCTCCCATTCCCTCTTACAGATTCCATCCTTCTCCCTGCTATTCATTTCATTCCTCTCCCTGCCACTGATTCAATGCACCTACTTGTCACTGATTCCATCTCTCTCCCTGTCACTCATTCCATCCTTCTCCCTGTCACTAATTCCATCCCTCTCCCTCGTCACTATATCCATCCCTCTGCCAGTCACTGATTCCACACCTCTGCCTGTCACTGATTCCATCTCTCTCCCTGTCAACGATTCCATCTCTCTTCCTGTCATTGAACCCCTCCCTCTCTCTGTCACAGATTCCATCCCTCTCCCTGTCACTCATTCCATCCCTCGCCCATCATTGATTCCATCCCTGTCCTTCATCCCTGATTCCATCCCTCTATTTGTCACTGATTTCATCCCTCTCCCTGTCACTGATTCCATTCCTCTACTTCGTCAATGATTTCATCCATCTCCTTCATCACTGATTCTATCCCTCTGCCTGTCACTGAGTCCATCTCTCTGCCTGTCATTAATTCCATCTCTCTCCGTGTCACTGATTCCATCATTCTCCCTGTCATTCATTCCATCCCTCTCCCTATCACTGATTCGATCCCTCTTCCTGTCATTGAATACCTCCATCTCCCTCTTACTGATTCCATCCATCACCCTGCCATTCATTTCATCACTCTCTCTGCCACTGATTCCATCCCGCTCCCTGGCACTGATTGCATCCCCCTCCCTGTCACTAATTCCATTCCTCTCCCTGTCACTGAATCCATCTCTCTACCTGTCACTGATTCCAACCCTCTTCCAGTCACTGATTCCATCCATCTGCCAGTCACTGATTCCTTCCCTCTCCCTGTCATTCATTCCATCCCCGTCCTGTCACTGATTCCATTCATCTGCCTGTCACGGATTCCATCCTTCTCACTCAACACTGATCCCATCTCACTCCCTGTCACTAATTCTATCCCTCTACCTTTCACTGAATTCAGCCCTCTCCCTGTCACTCATTCCATCCCTCTCTTTATCACTGATTCGATCCCTCTTCCTGTCATTGAATCTCTCTCTCTCTCTCTTACTGATTCCATCCTTCTCCCTGTCAGTCATTTCATCCTTCTCTCTGCCACTGATTCCATGCCCCTAACTTTCACTGATTCCATCTCTCTGCCTATTACTGATTCCATCCCTCTCCCTCATCGCTAATTCCATGCCTCTGCCTGTCACTGATTCCAGGCCTCTTCCAGTCACTGATTCCATGTCTCTCCCAGTCAATGATTCCATCTCTCTTCCTGTCATTGAACCCCTCCCTCTCTCTGTCAAGGATTCCATCCCTCTCCCTGTCACTCACTCCATCCTTCTCCCTGTCACTGATTCCATCCATGTCCTTCATCCCTGATTCCATTGCTTTTATTGTCACTGATTTCATCCCTTTCCCTGTCACTGATTCCATCCCTCTCCTTCATCACCTATTCTATCCCTCTGCCTGTCACTGAGTCCATCTCTCTGCTTTTCACTTATTCCATCTCTCTCCCTGACACTGATTCCATCCTTCTCCCTGTCATTCATTCCATCCCTCTCCCTATCACTGATTCGATCCCTCATCCTGTCATTGAATCCCTCTATCTCCATCTTACTGATTCCATCCATCTTCGTGCCATTTATTTCATCCCTCTCTCTGTCACTGATTCCATTCCCCTCCCTGCCACTAATTCCATTCCTCTCCCTGTCACTGAATCCATCTCTCTACCTGTCACTGATTCCATCCCTCTTCTAGTCACTGAATCCATCCCTCTTCCAGTCACTGATTCCATCCCTCTCCCTGTCATTCATTCCATCCCCGTCCTGTCACTGATTCCATTCATTTGCCTGTCACTGATTCCATCCTTCTCACTCAACACTGATCCCATCTCACTCCCTGTCACTGATTCTATCCCTCTACCTTTCACTGAATTCAGCCCTCTCCCTGTCACTCATTCCATCCCTCTCCTTATCACTGATTCGATCCCTCTTCCTCTCATTGAATTCCTCTCTCTCTCTCTTACTGATTCCATCCTTCTCAGTATCACTCATTTCATCCCTCTCCCTGCCACTGATTCCATGCCCCTACCTGTCACTGATTCCATCCCTCTCCCACATCACTAATTCCATCCCTTTGTCCGTCACTGATTCCATGCTTCTGCCTGTCACTGATTCCATGCCCCTACTTGTCACTGATTCCATGTCTCTCCCTGTCAATGATTCCATCTCTCTTCCTGTCACTGAACCCCTCCCCTTCTCTGTCACAGATTCTATCCCACTCCCTGTCACTAATTCCATCCTTTTCCCTGTCACTGATTCCATCCCTGTCCTTCATCCCTGATTGCAGCCCTCTGTTTGTCTCTGATTTCATCCCTTTCCCTGTCACGGATTCCATCCCTCTCCTTCATTACTGATCGATCCCTCTGCCTGTCACTGAGTCCATCTCTCTGCCTGTCACTTATTCCATCTCTCTCCCTGTCAATGATTCCGTCTTTCTCCCTGTCACTCATTCTATCCCTCTCCTTATCACTGATTTGATCCCTCTTCCTGTCATTGAATCCCTCTCTCTAACTCTTATTGATTCCATCCTCCTCCCTGTCAGTCATTTCATCCCTCTCCATGCCACTGATTCCATGCCCCTACTTGTCACTGATTCCATCTCTCTGCCTATCACTGATTCCATCCCTCTCCCTCATCACTAATTCCATCCCTCTGTCAGTCACTGATTCCATGCCTCTGCCTGTCACTGATTCCAGGCCTCTACCAGTCACTGATTCCATGTCTCTCCCTGTCAATGATTCCATCTCTCTTCCTGTCATTGAACCCCTCCCTCTCTCTGTCACGGATTCTATCCCTCTCCCTTTCACTAATTCCATCCTTCTCCCTTTCACTGATTCCATCCCTGCCCTTCATCCCTGATTGCATCCTGCTGTTTGTCTCTGATTCCATTGCTTTCCCTGTCACTGATTCCATCCCTCTCCTTCATTACTGATCTATCCCTCTGCCTGTCACTGATTCCATCCCTCTCCATGTCACTGATTCCATTCCTCTCCCTGTGTCTGATTCCATCCCTCTCCCTGTCACTGATTTCTTCCCTCTCCCTGTCACTGATTCCATCCGTCTCCTTCATCACTGATTCCATCCCTCTCCCTGTCACTAATTCCATTCCTCTCCCTGTGTCTGATTCCATCCCTCTCCATGTCACTGATTCCATTCCTCTCCCTGTGTCTGATTCCATCCCTCTCCCTGTCACTGATTTCTTCCCTCTCCCTGTCACTGATTCCATCCGTCTCCTTCATCACTGATTCCATCCCTCTCCCTGTCACTAATTCCATTCCTCTCCCTGTGTCTGATTCCATCCCTCTCCCTGTCACTGATTTCTTCCCTCTGCCTGTCACTGATTCCATCTCTCTTCCTGTCACTGATTTCATCCCTCTCCCTGTCACTCATTCCATCCCTCTCCTTCGTCAGTGATTCCATCCCTCTCCTTCATCACTGATCGCATCCCTCTGCCCATCACTGAGTCCATCCCTCTGCCTGTCACTGATTCCATCCCTCTCCCTTGTCACTGATTCCATCCCACTCCCTGTCACTGTTTCCATCACTCTCCCTGTCACTGATTCCAGCCCCCTCACTGCCACTGATTCCAGCCCCTCCCTGTCACTTATTCCATCCCTCTGCCTGTCACTCATTCCATCCGTCTCCTTCATCACAGATTCCAGCCCTCTCCCTGTCACTGATTCCATCCCCCTCCCTGTCACTGATTCCATCCCTCTCTCTGTCAATCATTCCATCCCTCCCCCTTCATTGATTCCATCCCTGTCCTTCATCCCTGATTCCATCCCTCTATTTGTCACTGATTTCATCCCTCTCCCTGTCACTGATTCCATTCCTCTACTTCGTCAATGATTCCATCACTCTCCATCACTGATTCTATCCCTCTGCCTGTCACTGAGTCCATCTCTCTGCCTGTCACTTATTCCATCTCTCTCCCTGTCACTGATTCCATCATTCTCCCTGTCATTCATTCCATCCTTCTCCCTCTCAATGATTCGATCCCTCTTCTTGTCATTGAATCCCTCCGTCTACCTCTTACTGATTCTATCCTTCTCCCTGCCATTCATTTCATCCCTCTCTCTGCCACTGATTCCATTCCCCTCCCTGTCACTGAATCCATCTCTCTACCTGTCACTGATTCCATCCCTCTTCCAGTCACTGATTCCATCCCTCTGCCAGTCACTGATTCCATCCCTCTCCCTGTCATTCATTCCATCCCCGTCCTGTCACTGATTCCATTCAACTGCCTGTCACTGGTTCCATCCTTCTCCCTCAACACTGATCCCATCTCTCTGCCTGTCACTGAATCTATCCTTCTACCTTTCACTGAATTCAGCCCTCTCCCTGTCACTCATTCCATTTCTCTCCTTATCACTGATTCGATCCCTCTTCCTGTCATTGAATCCCTATCTCTCCCTTTTACTGATTCCATCCTTCTCCCTGACAGTCATTTCATCCCTCTCCATGCCACTGATTCCATGCCCCTACCTGTCACTGTTTCCATCTCTCTGCCTATCACTGATTCCATCCCTCTCCCTCATCACTAATTTCATTCCTCTGCCAGTCACTCATTCCAACCTTCTCCCTGTCACTGATTCCATCCCTCTCCCTGTGTCTGATTCCATCCCCCTCCTTGACACTGATTCCATCCCCTTCCCTGTAACTGAGTCCATCCCTCTGCCTGTCACTTATTCCATCCCACTCCCTGTCACTCAATCCATCCCTCTCCTTATCACTGATTCGATCCCTCTTCCTGCCATTGGATCCCTCCCTCTCCCTCTTACAGATTCCATCCTTCTCCCTGCCATTCATTTCATTCCTCTCCCTGCCACTGATTCCATGCCCCTACTTGTCAATGATTCCATCTCTCTCCCCGTCACTCATTCCATCCTTCTCCCTGTCACTAATTCTATCCCTCTCCCTCGTCAGTATTTCCATCCCTCTGTCAGTCACTGATTCCAGGTCTCTGCCAGTCACTGATTCTATCTCTCTCCCTGTCAACGATTCCATCTATCTTCCTGTCATTGAACCCCTCCCTCTCTCTGTCACAGATTCCATCCCTCTCCCTGTCACTCATTCCATCCCTCCCCCATCATTGATTCAATCGCTGTCCTTCATCCCTGATTCCATCCCTCTATATGTCACTGATTTCATCCTTCTCCCTGTCATTCATTCCATCCCCGTCCTGTCACTGATTCCATTCATCTGCCTGTCACTGATTCCATCCTTCGCACTCAACACTGATCCCATCTCAATCCCTGTTACTGATTCTATCCCTCTAACTTTCACTGAATTCAGTCCTCTCCCTGTCACTCATTCCATCCCTCTCTTTATCACTGATTCGATCCCTCTTCCTGTCATTGAATCCCTCTCTCACTCTCTTACTGATTCCATCCTTCTCCCTGTCAGTCATTTCATCCTTCTCCCTGCCACTGATTCCATGCCCCTACCTTTCACTGATTCCATCTCTCTGCCTATTACTGATTCCATCCCTCTCCCTCATCACTAATTCCATCCCTCTGTCAGTCACTGATTCCATGCCTCTGCCTGTCACTGATTCCAGGCCTCTGCCAGTCACTGATTCCATGTCTCTCCCTGTCAATGATTCCATCTCTCTTCCTCTCATTGAACCACTCCCTCTCTCTGTCAAGTATTCCATCCCTCTCCCTGTCACTCACTCCATCCTTCTCCCTGTCACTGATTCCATCCATGTCCTTCATCCCTGATTCCATTGCTTTTTTTGTCACTGATTTCATCCCTTTCCCTGTTACTGATTCCATCCCTCTCCTTCATTACTGATCTATTCCTCCACCTGTCACTGAGTCCATCTCTCTGCCCGTCACTTATTCCATCTCTCTGCCTGTCACTGACTCCATCCCTCTTCCAGTTACAGATTCCATGCCGCTAATTGTCACTGATTCCATCTCTCTGCCTGTCACTGATTCCATCCCTATCCCTGTCACTGATTCCATCCCTCTCCCTCGTCACTATTTCCAGCCCTTTGTCAGTAACTGATTCCAGGCCTCTGCCAGTCACTGATTCCATCTCTCTCCCTGTCAATGATTCCATCTCTCTTCCTGTCATTGAACCCCTCCCTCTCTCTGTCACAGATTCCATCTCTATCCCTGTCACTCATTCCATCACTCTCCCTGTGTCTGATTCAATCCCCCTCCCTGTCACTGATTCCATCCCCCTCCCTGTCACTGATTCCATCCCTCTCTCTGTCACTCATTCCATCCCTCCCCCTTCACTGATTCCATCCCTGTCCTTCATCCCTGATTCCATCCCTCTATTTGTCACTGATTTCATCCCTCTCCCTGTCACTGATTCCATTACTCTACTTCGTCAATGATTCCATCACTCTCCTTCATCACTGATTCTATCCCTCTGCCTGTCACAGAGTCCATCTCTCTGACTGTCACTTATTCCATCTCTCTCCCTGTCAGTGATTCCGTCATTCTCCCTGTCATTCATTCCATCCCTCTCCCTATCACTGATTCGATCCCTCTTCCTGTCATTGAATCCCTCCGTCTCCCTCTTACTGATTCCATCCTTCTCCCTGCCATTCATTTCATCCCTCTCTCTGCCACTGATTCCATCCCCCTCCCTGGCACTGATTGCATCCCCTTCTCTGTCACTAATTCCATTCCTCTCCCTTTCACTGAATCCATCTCTCTACCTGTCACTGATTCCATCCCTCTTCCAGTCACTGATTCCATCCCACTGCCAGGCACTGATTCCATCCCTCTCCCTGTCATTCATTCCATCCCCCTCCTGTCACTGATTCCATTCAACTGCCTGTCACTCTTTCCATCCTTCTCCCTCAACACTGATCCCATCTCTCTGCCTGTCACTGATTCTATCCCTCTAACTTTCACTGAATTCAGCCCTCTCCCTGTCACTCATTCCATTTCTCTCCTTATCACTGATTCGATCCCTCTTCCTGTCATTGAATCCTTCTCTCTCCCTCTTACTGATTCCATCCTTCTCCCTGACAGTCATTTCATCCCTCTCCATGCCAATGATTCCGTGCCCCTACCTGTTACTGATTCCATCTCTTTGCCTATCACTGATTCCATCCCGCTCCCTCATCACTAATTCCATTCCTCTGCCAGTCACTGATTCCATGTCTCTCCCTGTCAATTATTCCAACTCTCTTCCTGTCATTGAACCCTTCCCTCTCTCTGTCACGGATTCCAACACTCTCCCTGTCACTCATTCCAACCTTCTCCTTGTCACTGATTTCATCCCTTTCCCTGTCACTGGTTCCTTCTTTCTCTCTTTCATTCATTCCCTCCCTATCCCTATCACTGATTCGATTCCTTTTCCTGTCACTGATTCCATCCATCTGCCAGTCACTGATTCCTTCCCTCTCCCTGTCATTCATTCCATCCCCGTCCTGTCACTGATTCCATTCATCTGCCTGTCACTGATTCCATCCTTCTCACTCAACACTGATCCCATCTCACACCCAGTCACTGATTCTATCACTCTACCTTTCACTGAATTCAGCCCTCTTCCTGTCACTCATTCCATCCCTCTCTTTATCACTGATTCGATCCCTCTTCCTGTCATTGAATCCCTCTCTCTCTCTCTTACTGATTCTATCCTTCTCCCTGTCACTCATTTCATCATTCTCCCTGCCACTGATTCCATTCCCCTACCTGTCACTAATTCCGTCTCTCTACCTATTACTGATTCCATGCCTCTCCCTCATCACTAATTCCATCCCTCTCAGTCACTGATTCCATGCCTCTGCCTGTCATTGATTCTAGGCCTCTGCCAGTCACTGATTCCATCTCTCTCTCTGACAATGATTCCATCTCTCTTCCTGTCATTGAACCCCTCCCTCTCTCTGTCACGGATTCCATCCCTCTCCGTGTCACTCACTCCATCCTTCTCCCTGTCACTGATTCCATCCCTGTCTTTCATCCCTGATTCCATTGCTCTGTTTGTCCCTGATTTCATCCCTTTCCATGTCACTGATTCCATCCGTCTCCTTCATTACTGATCTACCCCTCCGCCTGTCCCTGAGTCCATCTCTCTGCCTGTCCCTGAGTCCATCTGTCTGCCTGTCACTGAGTCCATCTCTCTGACTGTCACTGACTCCATCCCTCTTCCAGTCACTGATTCCATGCTCCTACTTTTCACTGATTCCATCTCTCTGCCTGTCACTCATTCCATCCTTCTCCCTGTCACTGATGCCATCCCTCTCCCTCGTCACTATTTCCATCCATTTGCCAGTCACTGATTCCAGGCCTCTGCCATTCACTGATTCCATCTCTCTCCCTGTCAATGATTCCATCTCTCTTCCTGTCATTGAACCCCTCCCTCTCTCTGTCACAGATTCCATCCCTCTCCCAGTCACTCATTCCATCCCTCCCCGTTCATTGATTCCATCCCTGTCCTTCATCCCTGACTCCAACCCTCTATTTGTCATTGATTTCATCCCTCTCCCTGTAACTAATTCCATTCCTCTACTTCGTCAATGATTTCATCCCGCTCCTTCATTACTGATTCTATCCCTGTGCCTGTCACTGAGTCCATCTCTCTGCCTGTCACTTATTCCATCTCTCTCCCTGTCACTGATTCCGTCATTCTCCCTGTCATTCTTTCCATCCCTCTATCTGCCACTGATTCCAACCCCCTCCCTGACACTGATTGCATCCCCCTCCCTGTCACTAATTCCATTCCTCTCCCTGTCACTGAATCCATCTCTCTACCTGTCACTGATTCCTTCCCTCTCCCTGTCATTCATTCCATCCCCGTCCTGTCACTGATTCCATTCAGCTGCCTGTCACTGATTCCATCCTTCTCACTCAACACTGATCCCATCTCACTCCCTGTCACTGATCCTATCCCTCTACCTTTCACTGAATTCAGCCATCTCCCTGTCACTCATTCCATCCCTCTCCTTATCACTGATTCGATCCCTCTTCCTGTCATTGAATCCCTCTCTCTCTCTCTTACTGATTCCATCCATCTCACTGTCAGTCATTTCATCCTTCTCCCTGCAACTGATTCCATGCCCCTACCTGTCACTGATTCCATCTCTCTGCTATTACTGATTCCATCCCTCTCCCTCGTCACTAATTCCATTCCTCTGTCAGTCACTGATTCCATGCCTCTGCCTGTCACTGATTCCAGGCCTCTGCCAGTCGCTGATTCCATGTCTCTCCCTGTCAATGATTCCATCTCTGCTCCTGTCATTGAACCCCTCCCTCTCTCTGTCATGGATTCCATCCCTCTCCCTGTCACTCACTTCATCCTTCTCCCTGTCACTGATTCCATCCCTCTCCTTCATCCCTGATTCCACTGCTCTGTTTGTCACTGATTTCATCCCTTTCCCTGTCACTCATTCCATCCCTCTCCTTCATTACTGATCTATCCCTCTGCCTGTCACTGTGTCCATCTCTCTGCCTGTCACTTATTCCATCTCTCTGCCTGTCACTGACTCCATCCCTCTTCAGTCACTGATTCCATGCCCCTACTTGTCACTGATTCCATCTCTCTGCCTGTCACTCATTCCATCCTTCTCCCTGTCACTGATTCCATCCCTCTCCCTCGTCACTATTTCCATCCCTTTGCCAGTCACTGATTCCAGGCCTCTGCCAGTCACTGATTCCATGTCTCTCCCTTTCAATGATTCCATCTCTCTTCCTGTCATTGAACCCCTCCCTCTCTCTGTCACAGATTCCATCCCTCTCTCTGTCACTCATTCCATCCCTCCCCGTTCATTGATTCCATCCCTGTCCTTCATCCCTGATTCCATCCCTTTATTTGTCATTGATTTCATTCCTCTCCATGTAACTGATTCCATTCCTCTACTTCGTCAATGATTCCAATACCCTCTTTCATCACTGATTCTATCTCTCTGCCTGTCACTGAGTCCATCTATCTGCCTGTCACTTATTCCATCTCTCTCCCTATCACTGGTTACGTCTTTCTCCCTGTCATTCATTCCATCCCTCTCCCTATCACTGATTCGATTTCTCTTCCTGTCATTGAATCCCTCCATCTCCCTCTTACTGATTCCATCCTTCTCCCTGCCATTCGTTTCTTCCCTCTCTCTGCCACTGATTCTATCCACCACCCTGTTCCTAATTCCATTCCTCTCCTTGTCACTGAATCCATCTCTCTGCCTGTCACTGACTCCATCCCTCTGCCAGTCACTGATTCCATCCCTCTGCCAGTCACTGATTCCATCCCTCTCCATCACTCATTCCATTCCTCTCCTATCACTGACTCGATCTGTCTTCCTGTAATTGAATCCCTCCTTCTCCCTCTTTCTGATTACGTCCTTCTCCCTGCCGCTTATTTCATCCCTCTCCCGGATACGGTTTCCATGTCCCTCTCTGTCAATGATTCCTTTCCTCTGCCTGTCACTGATTCCATCCCTCTCCCTGTCACTGATTCCATCCCTCTCCCTTGTCACTCATTTCATCCCTCTGCCAGTCACTTATTCCATCCCTCTGCCTGTCACTGATTCCATCTCTCTCCCGGTCACTGATTCCATCTCACTTTCTGTCTTTGAATCCCTCCCTCTTCATTTCATGGATCCCATCCCTCTCCCTGTCACTCATTCCATCCCCGTCCTCTCACTGATTCCATCCCTCTCCCTGTCACTCATTCCATCCCCCTTCTTCATCACTGATTCCGTCAATCTGCCTTTCACTGATTCCATCCTTCTGCTTGTCACGGAGCCCATCCTTCTGCCTGCCACTCATTCCATCCCTCTCCCTCATCACTGATCCCATCGCAATCCCTGTCACTGATTCTCTCCCTCTATCTTTCACTTAATCATGACCCCTCCCTGTTGCTGATTCCATCCCCCTCCCTGTCACTGATTTCATCCCTCTTCTTGTCACTGAATCCATCCCTCTCACTGTCACGGATTCCATCCCTCTCCCTGTCACTGATTCCATCCCTGTCCTTTGTCACTTATTCTAACCCTCTGCCTGTCACTGATTCCATCCCTCTCCTTTGTCAGTGATTCCATCCCTCTCCTTCATTACTGATCCCATCCCTCTGCCCATCACTGAGTCCATTCCTCTGCCTGTCACCGATTCCATCCCTCTCCCTTGTCGCTGATTCCATCCCACTCCCTGTTACTGTTTCCATCACTCTCCCTGTCACTGATTCCAGCCCCCTCCCTGCCACTGATTCCAGCCTTCTCCCTGTCAATGATTCCATCCCTCTCCCTGTCATTGATTCCATCCCTCTGCATGTCACTGATTCCATTCCTCTCCCTTGTCTGATTCCATCCCTCTCCCTGTCACTGATTCCATCACCCTCCCTGTCACTGATTTCTTCCTTCTGCCTGTCATTGATTCGATCTCTCTTCCTGTCACTGATTCCATCCCTCTCCCTGTCACTCATTCCATCCCTCTCCCTGTCTTCGATTCCATCCCTCTCCTTCATCACTGATTCCATCCCTCTCCCTTTCACTGATTCCATCCCTCTCTTTGGTGTCTGATTCCATCCCCCTCTCTGTCACTGATTCCATCCCCCTCTCTGTCACTGATTCCATCCCCCTCCCTGTCACTCATTCCATCCCTCTCCTTATCACTGATTCGATGCCTCTTCCTGCCATTGAATCCCTCCATCTCCCTCTTACAGATTCCAGACTTCTCCCTGCCATTCATTTCATTCCTCACCCTGCCACTGATTCCATGGCCCTTCTTGTCACTGATTCCATCTCTCTGCCTGTCACTCATTCCATCCTTCTCCCTGTCACTGATTCCATCCCTCTCCCTCGTCACTATTTCCATCACTCTGCCAGTCACTGATTCCAGGCCTCTGCCAGTCACTCATTCCATCCCCATCCTGTCACTGATTCCATCCCTCTCCCTGTCACTCATTCCATCCCTCTTCTTCATCACTGATTCCATCAATCTGCCTTTCACTAATTCCATCCTTCTGTTTGTCACGGAGTCCATCCCTCTGCCTGTCACTCATTCCATCCCTCTCCCTCATCACTGATCCCATCGTACTCCCTGTCACTGATTCTCTCCCTCTACCTTTCAGTGAATCCAGACCCCTCCCTGTCGCTGATTCCATCCCCCTCCCTGTCACTGATTTCATCCCTCTCCTTGTCACTGATTCCATCCCTCTCACTGTCACTGATTCCATCCCTCTCCCTGTCTCTGATTCCAACCCTCTCCCTGTCACTGATTCCGTCCTTTTTCCGAGTCAATGTTTCCATCCCTTTTCCAGTCACTGATTCCATCCCACTGCCAATCACTGATTCCATCCCTCTGCCTGTCACTCATTCCATCCCTCTCCCTGCCAATGATTCCATGCCCCTACCTGTCACTGATTCCATCCCTCTCCCTGTGTCTGATTCCATCCCCCTCCCTGTCACTGATTCCATCCCTCTCCCTGTCACTGATTCCATCCCTCTGCCTGTCACTCATTCCATCCCTCTCCCTGTCTTTGATTCTATCCCTCTCCTTCATCACTGATTCCATCAATCTGCCTTTCACTAATTCCATCCTTCTGTTTGTCACAGAGTCCATCCCTCTGCCTGTCACTCATTCCATCCCTCTCCCTCATCACTGATCCCATCGCACTCCCTGTCACTGATTCTCTCCCTCTACCCTTCAGTGAATCCAGACCCCTCCCTGTCACTGATTTCATCCCTCTCCTTGTCACTGATTCCATCCCTCTCACTGTCACTGATTCCATCCCTCTCCCTGTCTCTGATTCCAACCCTCTCCCTGTCACTGATTCCATCCCTTTTCCAAGTCAATGTTTCCATCCCTTTTCCAGTCACTGATTCCATCCCACTGCCAATCACTGATTCCATCCCTCTGCCTGTCACTCATTCCATCCCTCTCCCTGCCAATGATTCCATGCCCCTACCTGTCACTGATTCCATCCCTCTCCCTGTGTCTGATTCCATCCCCCTCCCTGTCACTGATTCCATCCCTCTCCCTGTCACTGATTCCATCCCTCTGCCTGTCACTCATTCCATCCCTCTCCCTGTCTTTGATTCCATCCCTCTCCTTCATCACTAATTCCATCCCTCTCCCTGTCACTGATTCCATCCTTCACCCTGTGTCTGATTTCATCCCCCTCCCTGTCACTGATTCCATCCCCCTCCCTTTCACTGATTTCATCCCTCTTCCTGTGACTCATTCTATCCCTCTCCTTATCAATGATTCAATCCCTCTTCCTGTCATTGAATCCCTCTCTCTCTCACTTACCAATTCCATTCTTCTCCCTGTCACTCATTTCATCCATCTCCCTGCCTCTGATTCCATGCCCCTACCTGTCACTGATTCCATCTCTCTCCCTCATCACTAATTCCATCCCTCTGTCAGTCACTGATTCCATGTCTCTCCCTGTCAATAATTCCATCTCTCTTCCTGTCATTGAACCCCTCCCTCTCTCTCACGGATTCCATCCCTCTCCCTGTCACTAATTCCATCCTTCTCCCTGTCACTGATTCAATCCCTGTCCTTCATCCCTGATTCCATTGCTCTGTTTGTCACTGATTTCATCCCTTTCCCTGTCACTGATTCCATCCCTCTCCTTCATTACTGATCTATCCCTCTGCCTGTCACTGAGTCCATCTCTCTGCCTGTCACTTATTCCATCTCTCTGTCTGTCACTGACTCCATCCCTCTTCCAGTCACTGATTCCATGCCCCTACTTGTCACTGATTCCATCTCTCTGCCTGTCACTCATTCCATCCATCTCCCTGTCAGTGATTCCATCCCTCTCCCTCGTCACTATTTCCATCCCTTTGCCAGTCACTGATTCCATGTCTCTCCCTGTCAATGATTCCATCTCTCTTCCTGTAATTAATCCCCTTCCTCTCTCTGTCATGGATTCCATCCCTCTCCCTGTCACTCATTCCATCCTTCTCCCTGTCACTGATTCCATCCCTGTCCTTCATCCCTGATTCCATCCCTCTGTTTCTCACTGATTTCATCCCTTTCCCTGTCACAGATTCCATCCCTCTCCTTCATTACTGATCTATCCCTCCGCCTGTCACTGAGTCCATCTCTCTGCCTGTCACTTATTCCATCTCTCTCCCTGTCATTGGTTCCGTCTTTCTCCCTGTCATTCATTCCATCCCTCTCCCTATCACTGATTCGATTCCTCTTCCTGTCATTGAATCCCTCCATCTCCCCTCTTACTGATTCCATCCTTCTCCCTGCCATTCATTTCATCCCTCTCTCTGCCACTGATTCTATCCACCTCCCTGTTCCTAATTCCATTCCTCTCCCTGTCACTGAATCCATCCCTCTTCCAGTCACTGATTCCATCCCTCTGCCAGTCACTGATTCCATCCCTCTCCGTCACTCATTCCATTCTTCTCCTATCACTGACTCGATCTGTCTTCCTGTTATTGAATCCCTCCTTCTCCCTCTTTCCGATTACATCCTTCTCCCTGTCACTTATTTCATCCCTCTCCCGGATACTGTTTCCATGTCCCTCTCTGTCAATGATGCCTTTCCTCTGTCTGTCACTGATTCCATCCCTCTCCCTGTCACTGATTCCATCCCTCTCCCTTGTCACTCATTTCATCCCTCTGCCAGTCACTGATTCCATCCATCTGCCTGTCACTGATTCCATCTCTCTCCCGGTCACTGATTCCTTCTCTCTTTCTGTCATTGAATCCCTCCCTCTTCCTTTCATGGATCCCATCCCTCTCCCTGTCACTCATTCCATCTCCGTCCTGTCACTGATTCCATCCCTCTCCCTATCACTCATTCCATTCCTCTTCTTCATCACAGATTCCATCAATCTGCCTTTCACTGATTCCATCCTTCTGTTTGTCACGGAGTCCATCCCTCTGCCTGTCACTCATTCCATCCCTCTCCCTCATCACTGATCCCATCGCACTCCCTGTGTCACAGATTCTCTCCCTCTACCTTTACTGAATCCAGACCCCTCCCTGTCGCTGATTCCATCCCCCTCCCTGTCACTGATTTCATCTCTCTCCTTGTCACTGATTCCATCCCTCTCCCTGTCACTGATTCCATCCCTCTCCCTGTCTCTGATTCCAACCCTCTCCCTGTCACTGATTCCATCCCTTTTCCTAGTCAAGGATTCCATCCCTTTTCCAGTCACTGATTCCATCCCACTGCCAATCACTGATTCCATCCCTCTGCCTGTCACTCATTCCATCCCTCTCCTTGCCAATGATTCCATGCCCCTACCTGTCACTGATTCCATTCCTCTCTCTGTCACGGATTCCATCCCTCTCCCTGTCACTCATTCCATCCCTCTCCCTGTCATTGATTCCATCCCTGTCCTTTGTCACTGATTCTATCCCTCTGCCTGTCACTGATTCCATCCCTCTCCCTGTCACTGATTCCATCCCTCTCCTTCGTCAGTGATTCCATCACTCTCCTTCATCACTGATCCCATCCCTCTGCCCTTCCCTGATTCCATCCCTCTCCCTTGTCACTGATTCCATCCCACTCCCTGTCACTGTTTCCATCACTCTCCCTGCCACTGATTCCAGCCCTCTCCCTGTCACTCATTCCATCCCTCTGCCTGTCAATGATTCCATCCCTCTGCCTGTCACTGATTCCATCCCTCTCCTTGTCACTGATTCCATCCGTCTCCTTCATCACTGATTCCATCCCTCTCCCTGTCACTGATTCCATTCCTCTCCCTGTGTCTGATTCCATCCCTCTCCCTGTCACTGATTTCTTTCCTCTGCCTGTCATTGATTCCATCTCTCTTCCTGTCACTGATTCCATCCCTCTCCCTGTCACTGATTCCATCCCTCTCCCTGTCACTGATTCCATCCCTCTCCCTGTCTTTGATTCCATCCCTCTCCTTCATCACTGATTCCATCCCTCTCCCTGTCACTGATTCCATCCCTCTCCTTCGTCAGTGATTCCATCACTCTCCTTCATCACTGATCCCATCCCTCTGCCCTTCCCTGATTCCATCCCTCTCCCTTGTCACTGATTCCATCCCACTCCCTGTCACTGTTTCCATCACTCTCCCAGTCACTGATTCCAGCCCCCTCCCTGCCACTGATTCCAGCCCTCTCCCTGTCACTCATTCCATCCCTCTGCCTGTCATTGATTCCATCTCTCTTCCTGTCACTGATTCCATCCCTCTCCCTGTGTCTGATTCCATCCCTCTGCCTGTCACTCATTCCATCTCTCTCCCTGTCTTTGATTCCATCCCTCTCCTTCATCACTGATTCCATCCCTCTCCCTGTCACTGATTCCATCCCCCTCCCTGTGTCTGATTTCATCCCCCTCCCTGTCACTGATTCCATCCCCCTCCCTTTCACTGATTTCATCCCTCTTCCTGTCACTGAATCCATCCCTCTCCCTGTCACTGATTCCATCCCTCTGCTTGTCAACTGTCTAAGGCTGAACGTGGCTGTTTACAAACTTGGATTATTTGATCCCAATGTCAGCTTTCAGCTGCATATCCACAACGTCACAACGACCACCAATTTCAACCTTAGGATCATTGCCCAACTCTGGTTGTGTCTGTCCTTCTGTTGAATTCCCCATCCATGCATTTGTTACCTCTAGACTGGACTATTCTAATGCACACCTGGCTGTTCTTTCCCTTTCTACACCCCATAAACCTAAGGCCATCCAAAACTCTGGTACCCTGGTCCTAACCCACAACAAATCCTGCTCACCCATTACCCTGTAGCCGCTGACCTACACTGGTTCCAGGTTAAGCAAAGCCTCAATTTTAAAATTCTCATCCTTGTTTTTGATGCCCTCTTTGGCTTATCTCCTCCCAACCCTTCCACTGTTCTCGAGCCCTGATGCCCTCCAAGTTACCTGCTCTGCTGTATTTCTGGCCTCTTGAACATCCCCAGTTTTAATCACACCACCATTGGTGACTAAGGTTTATTGCCAAGCCCCCAAGAATTCCCTCTCTAATCCTTTCTGTCTCTCTACCTCATTTTCCACCTTAAAGATTCTCCCTAACATCTACCTCTTTGGCTAGGCTTTTTGGTCATCTTTTTTTAATATCTCCTTTTGAGTCTGGTTTGAAATTTTGTTTTATAATGCCTCTGTAAAGCCCCTAAGGAGGTTTTATACTTGTGTTATTGTTATTGAATATTGACTTATTCCATAATATTGAATAATTCCCTGAATTATTCTGTACACTGAACCCAACACCCTGAACACTGCCTTGTTTGCCAGATTGACAAATTGGTTGACATTTTACAAAAACCAGAACCCTTTGCCTGAAGGTTTCTTAGATTGTTACCAACTTCATAACAACTGGGGAATTGATCACTTCTATAATAAGCACTTGACACATACACAAATTCCTTTAAAGTCCTTAGCACACAATCCCTGATTGCTAATGTCAGCCACAGAGCAGTTATCTCTGTGCGGAGAGACTGGAGTCCCAGTCAATGGCAGTTTGAGGCTGCCACCTGGTGCCTTGAACCAGATAAAGAACACATCAGTGAGTGTTGTGCAGAGTTCCAACCATTAATTCTTCAGCTTTATTCCTGCCGGTCTATGCAAATGGTTGCATTCCATAAGTACAAGTCTGAGGGTTGAACTTGCTTTAAGTGACACAAGGCAGCAGCATGGGATTATTCAGTGGCAGGGAATTGCTTGCCAGGACCAAAAGGGCCATTTCACTTACGGCAGGGTCAAGTGCAAAAGGCTGGGCAGTGCAAGAATCTGGGGTTTGGGGTAGACAGTGGCACAGTGGTAATGTCACCAGACTAGTAATCTAGAGGCCCATGCTAATGATGAGGACAAGGGTTCCAATCCCACCATGGTAGCTGGTAGAATTTAAATTCAATTAATTAACAAGTCTGACATTGAATCTGGAATCTTAGTAATGGTGACTATGCAACTCACATCAATTGTTGTAAAAACCCACCTGGTTCACTCATGTCCTTTAGGGAAGGAAATCTGCCATCCATGCCTGGCCTGACCTTCATGTGACTCCAGACCCATAGTAATGTGGTTGACTCTGAAATGGCCGAGCAAGCCATTCAGTTCAAGAGCAATTAGGGACAGGCAACAAATGCTGGCCTTGCCCACATCCAATGAAAGAATAAAAAAAATTCCTGCCCCCATTTCTGGACCAGCAATTTCCATTGACAGGAAAAAGGGGCTGGGCAGGAGCAGACAGCCTGCTTTCCCAATGATGCTGGCGCCATTGTGGAAATTTTCAATCTTCTACAATTTTGATGGGGACGAGTGGGTTTTGATAGGTGACGTGAATCATTCCAGCAGAGAGGTGTCATGAACCATGAGTAAAGCTTGGTTTGGGGCAGTACAAAAGATGTTTCCCACTTCACATCTCATTATGAAATTTTGTAGCCTAAGTTGCACTTCTTTTTACTGTGGTGAGATATGACAGTGTTGTGATTTGAAAAGGTAAGTGACCATGAAATTACATGGTTGTCAGATTGTCACTTCTGACAATTGGCGAGCTGTCAAGGGAAAGAACAATGTCGTGAAAGTAGAAAGTCTTCAGATGCATTAAAATTGATTATCTATAGATGAAATGCTATTCTGTATTATACAGTATTGAAAGGCTAGCCCAGTTTGAAATTCAGATCTGATTGTGTGAAATATCCTTGTTGCTTTCATTTTTCCCTTGAAGTTCAGCTCAATCACTTCTTTGGCTATTTAAAAGGTTTGACAGATATCTGAGCCTAAACTTTCTTTAAAGAACAGCTCAGTCATCTGTTAAGCTTTTTCAACACTTTGACAGAATTCTGAGCTTCTGACTGTCTGCTGAAGAGGGTTTTCTTTATGCAGTTGTTCAGGGTGGTATCAATTTGAATTCTTGGCTACCTTTCAAATCATTAATGAATTTTGCTGAGCAGTTTTTGTTTACACAACTGCCCAAGAGAGTAATAGCTTGTTTAGCTTAACTGATTTACGAGCTTTTAAAGAGGAGAATGTTTTTTTAAAGTGGCTATTCAGAGAGAGCTTTAAATGAAGTAGCGGGGGAGAGGGTTCATGTGAGGCAAAATTTGGAAGATTAAAGAGAAAGGACAAGGCAATGTGGATAATGATAACCAGAGCTTGACAGGAATGAACGGAGCATACAAACATAAGAATACACCAACAAATAAGATCAGAGTTGGTAAAATTGTTAAAAAGATGGAATTAGGGGTTTTTTAAATGCACACAGCATTTGTAACAAGATGAATGAATTGGTAGCACAAACAAATAAATAGAATGACACGTCAGTTATATGATACAATATGCATGATATGATAGTTAATGAGGAATGGGAATGACTGTGGATTACCTCTCAGCATTTGTCTAAATCCGATTCACAATAACTTAACACCTGATACTTTTGCCAATCAGTAACTAATCTCTTAGAGGAAGGTTAAATTCTCTGTTAAAATAGCAATCTGGGAAATGTATCAAAATTGCATTAATATTTGTCTATTAACATGATAAATGTAATTTTTAGCTCAAGTGCCCAAGTTAATGACTGAACTGAACATTTAACTATCATCACTTTAATCTCAATTACAGCAAGTCTCTATTTCAATGAGAAAAGCAAAATACTGCGGATGCTGGAAATCTGAATCCCATCAATGAAGGGACTGCACTAGAATGGTTGCACAATCTGAAACTCTCACCTCTGTACATGCGTTCTTACCTTCATCTGCAACCCTTGCCTCTCCGCACCCGGTTGGACGGGAAGCATGCCGGCTCAAAGGCATCCTGCTCGAACCTGGTGAGCAGCAGTAGGACGTCTGCCTCTACTGCCCTCTCAGCTTGGTTATGGCTCATCTTCTCCTGAAAGGACAGAAGAGCATTGATTCACTCTCTACCTGCAGCACCACTGCAGCCTGGCCAACCCGAGCTGAGGAACACCTTGTAGGGCAGATCTGAGTCGTGGCCCTCGAGTGGCAAGGCACTCACTCCAAGCAGACAGGGCTTACCCCCTTGGGCAGCTCCGGCGTCGTTGACAGTTGGCACTCAGACTCTAACACCCCCAATATCTACGGTGGGGGGGGGGGGGGACATAGACACTTCTGCACACTGACCCATGTCAACACGGTACTCACCCTGCCTGAGCGCAGTAGGTCATTGAACTTCTCAGGCACTGCACTACACCTATGTGCACCACACCACGTCATAGCTGCTTACCATGCCCTCTTTGTGAGGTGTGGTGGCCTCCTCCTCCCATTTCTGAGGACAAGTGTGTCCCTCCTGGCTGCCACCTCCTCCAGGAGACACGAGAGGCACTTATACAAAAAGTGGGGAGCCGAGTGCCCACCCGACCTGCCCTCGTGCCTGCCGTGTCCAGTCGTGCTTGACTCCATAACTTGAATGTTGAAGACGCAGAGGAGACGTTCTTCCATGGCAGCATCCTGGGGCTGCCTGGGCCATTTTTAAACTGGCCGCTGGATCGCATTTGGATCTGGTGGCCAACAGGCCTCCGCTCCAACTCGGCCCTTCCCGACTGGTGTGGAGCCGTGTTTCACGCTGGGTGGGCCTTAATTGGCCTGTGTGTGAAATCGTGGCTGGGGGCCAATTGCGGGAGGCGAGCCATTTCCTGGCAGCTCCCGGACCCGCCAACTTCGCCTGCCCAAGGACCTCAAAATTCTGTTGCATATGTCACAGGAAGGTCAACTGTAGCCCTGGAGAGTGTGTCTGCAGTCGTTTGATGTTTCCTTTGAACATACAGTGTATCATATGCCAAGTGCATGAAATGCAAGCAGAATCTCTGAATTCTGGGGGACATCTTCGCAAGTTCTTCCTCATCCAACAGTGAGGCCAGTGGTTTATGATCCATTTTGATGGTAACTTTCAGGCCAATGATGTAGTCAGAGAACTTCCCGCAAGCCCATATGACTGTGAGAGCTTCCTTTTCAATAACAGCATACCATATCTCTGTGTCTGACAGACTTTAGATGCATAATACATTGATCGCTGCATCCATCCAGTTGCTCCTGGAATAAAACTTCCCCTAGGCCTGTGGAGGAGGCATCCACTTCTGTTGTAGTGGGCAGGGATGGGTTGTAATGAGCCAGGGTTTTGGTAGACAGCAATATGTCTTAGATGTGACTGAATGCTTGCTCTTGAAGTGCATCTCAACACCATGCCTGGCCCTTTTTGAGAAAGAGCCGCAGGGACTCTGTGACCTGCACTAGATTGGGCAGAAATTTCGCTAACTGGTTCACCATGCCCAGGAATCTTTGGCAGCCTGGAATAGATTATGGGGTTGGGAACTTGTTGATTGCCTGCATTTTGTATGGGTCCGCCATGATGCCTTTGCTGTTCACAGTATGGCCTAAGAACCAATTAGAGGTCTTGGAGAACTTACATTGCTCATTCCGTGTCAGCTCTGCTTTGTACAAGTGTTCTAAGACAGCTGTGAACCTCTTGTCATGTTTCTCAGTGGTCGTACTGTGGATCAAAACATCATCATATGGCAGATGATGGTGTAAGATGTTGTGTGCAGTTTGGTAGGCCTCATGAAGATGTTTCTCAGTGGTCGTACTGTGGATCAAAACATCATCATATGGCAGATGATGGTGTAAGATGTTGTGTGCAGTTTGGCAGGCCTCATGAAGAGGTTTTGAGTCTTGCATAGATTAACAGTAAGTGTTTATTAACTATTTGTAACTATATACTCATGTACTGGATACAGTCTAAGCTAGGAGTTGACTCCATGCTTGCCTCTACACACGTCTTTGTCCAGTACAAGACTGCTCTCTAGACTCAGCTCCCCAAAATTTCCTGTCCCACTGATGATGATTCCCACCAGTGTCAGGGCTGGAAAACCCTGACCTGTATCTTTCCAACAGGCAAATAGTGAACTCCCCCCTATTGGATCTCAAGTGAACAGCAATCCCAGATACTAACTGCTCCAAGAAGAAAGACGTGTTTTTATATGGATCTTTCACAACCACAGGGTGTCTTAAAATGCTTTAGAGCCAATGAAGTACTTGTGAAGAGGTAACAAGCTATGTGGATAAAGAAGAACCTGTGAATGTGGTATATTTAAAATTTCCCAAAGGTATTTGACCATGTTACCCCTTGTGCCACATGAAAGGTTACAACACAAAGTTAGAGCTCATGGTGTAGTGGGTAACATATTAGCATGGAAAGTGGGTTGGTTAGCTAACAGAGAACAGAGAGGCATAAAGGGTCATTTCTGGGTTTGCAGGAAGTGACGAGTGGAATGCCACAGGAATTAGTGCTGGGTCCTCAACTATTTACAATTTAAATCAATGATTTGGATGAAGGGACCAAATCTCTAGTTGCTAAATTTGCTGCTGACACAAAGATAGGCAGGAAGGTAAGTTGGGAAGAGGATATAAGGAGTTTACATAGGGATATAGATAGGTTAAGTGAGTAGGCAAAAATTTGGCAGATGGAGTATAGTATGGGAAAATGTGAACTTGTCCACTTTGGCAGGAAGAATAGAAAAGCAGCATGGTATTTAAATGGAGAGAGATTGCAGAACTCAGCAGTGCAGGGGGATCTGGGTGTCATGGTACATGAATCATATAAAAGTTAGTATGCAGGTACAACAAGTGATTGGGAAGGCAAATGGATTGTTGGTGTTTATTGCAAGGGCAATGTTTTCTCCATATTTAAGAAAGGATATAATCGCATTGGAAGTGGTTCAGACAAGGTTCACTCAACTGATACTTGGGATTGGTGGGGAGGGGTTATCTTAGGAGGAATGGCTGAACAATTTGGACCTGTATCCATTGGAGTTTAGAAGAATGAGAGTTGATCTTATTGAAACATATAAGATCCTGAGGGATTTGACAGGGTGGATGCTGAAAGGATGTTTCCCCTCCTGGAAAGGCCAGAACTTGGGGACACCGTTTAAAATTAAGGGGTTTTCTATTTAAGACAGAGAGGAAGAGAATTTTTTTTCTCTCATAGGGTCATGAGTCTTTGGAACTCTCTTCCCCAGAGATTAGTGGAGGCAGGGTCAATGAATGTTTTTAAGGCAGATGTAGCATTGTAGTTCACTTTGACAAACCACCAGAAGACTCCGGTACAGGTTTTGATTGTTTATTATTCAAGCATATGCAGGAAGAGACAGCGTTGGGTGGTCCAAGACCATACTCTAAAAAGTTACAAGTGTTCCCTCTCCATATAGGTGCCAGCACTGCTTCCTGCAGGTGTTCTAAGACAGCTGTGAACCTCTTGTCATGTTCCTCAGTGGTCGTACTGTGGATCAAAATATCATCATATGGCAGATGATGTTGTAAGATGTTGCATTCAGTTTGGTAGGCCTCATGAGGAGGTTTTGAGTCTTGTAGTGTTTAACAGTAAGTGTTTATTAACTATTTGTAACTATATACACATGTACAGGATACAGTCTAAGCTACCTTGAGACATGTACACATATTCTAATCTCGTCAATTTACAATCACATGCTTTTCTGGACTCAGTTACCTGTTTCCTGTGTGTACATACATCAAGCATTGGTCTCATCCATGCAAGACCAGCATATCTTGCTGATTGTGCCGAATTCTGGGCCTCCTTGATTTCAACACCCATTCCCTGGCCTTGTCCTTTGTTCTAACAGCTTGTTTGCCTCATTCCTTATCCTGTCTAAGGCACATCTGCCACTCGCCATTCCTGCTTTTCTGCTTATTTTTAGTTTTACTGAAAGACACTTCCAACCAAAATCATTTAACCCTTTCAGCAGATAGATTCTTGACTAACAATGG
This sequence comes from Carcharodon carcharias, assembly GCF_017639515.1. Taxonomy (NCBI): domain Eukaryota; kingdom Metazoa; phylum Chordata; class Chondrichthyes; order Lamniformes; family Lamnidae; genus Carcharodon; species Carcharodon carcharias. The sequence goes on along the minus strand of NC_054485.1, from coordinate 57,246,440 downwards.
AGTCAAAGGTTATCAGGGTTGGTGTGATGTGGAGTTGAGGCCACAATTGGATCAGCCACGATATTACTGATTGGCAGAGTAGGTTTGAGGGGCTGAATGCCCTACTCCTGCTCCGACTTTGTATGTTTATATACTCATATGTTTTCAAATGTACTCACTGTAAGAAACACAGCAGCCAATCTGTACGCAGCAAACTCCCACAAACAGCAACATGATAAGGACCAGATAATGTGTTGGCTAGGACACCAGTGATATCTCCCCTGGTCTTCTTTGAAATAATTTCAAAGAATCTTGTACATCCACCTGAGAGGGTAAGCAGAATCTCAGTTTATTATTTCATCTCTGACAGTGCAGCATCCCTCAGTACTGTACTGGAATGTGAGTCTAGATTTATGTTTTCAAGTCTTGGAGAGTGAGAGTGCTACCAACTGAGCCACAGCTGATAAAATCAAGAGGTAGTCAGGCAACACAAAGATATCAGCTACCAACAGACAAACATACTCGCAGCCAAGAGAAAGAGGCAAACTTCAGAGAGAGAGAGAGAGAGAGCCACAAACAGACAAGCACAAAGCTACAGACACCCAGGAAGAGACCATGGGCAGGATTTTTTGGTGGGTAGGCAGCCATGATCGACAGGACCAGGAGTGGCCAGGGAACGGACTGCCACCTGCAATTGGCTCCTGACCACGACTTCACGCTGGCTAGCCAATTAATGGCCAGCCAGTGTGAAAGGTGCGCTGACAGGCTCAGTGCTGCTGGGGTGGGGACGGAGGAGGGCAAGCACTGAAATCAGTGCAGGTGCAGGGGAGTGCAGAATAAAAGCTCGCTGAATGTAAAGAGCTACCTCAGGGAGCTGAAGAATCTAAGTTCAATAAAAATGGATTTTAAAATCCGGTAAATGGCCAAGCAACAGATTGAGTTACCTAAACATATGGATGCAGAAATTTGTGTCCAAACATTTTTGTCTTTTTAAAATTTAGTCTCGGAAACCTCATCCCGCCCTTGGATGAGGTTTCCTGAAAAATGCAAAGGCTGCCTGGCCGATTCACATGCCCACCAACCATAACTTTGGACAGGCAGCAACAAATCCCAGTTAGTTGCACCGTTAATGGTCTTAATAGCCCTCTTAATTGTCGGTGGGCATGCTGAATGTCGCACGTGCCCAGTGACCGAAATATTGCACAAGTGCACAATAACAAGGGGACGCTTATCCAACGTCATCATGTGCTATGTTATGCTCAAGTGTGTCGGGTGCGCACCCACACACTGAACAAAAAATTCTGCCCCATGTATGTGTACACACTCACACTAGAAAGATGGTCATATACATACTCTAGAGCGATTCACGTACATGTAGGCACACATACAGTTAAAGAGTTACACACACACACACAAAAACACACTTATACAGAGAGTGTAGATACAAACTGAAGTTAGATTCACTGGTTGCCTTCCTAGTTTATTTGCTAATGTTTTTGCTTCACCATTTGATGGAATGGAATCTTCAAGAAATGAATTCCCCTTTTGCTTCAGTAAAAATACTAATTATAACTAAGCTGTATTTATTTGGAACTTTATTATGTTTTTTATTAAGTACTGGAAGTCTGCCACACATTCCTGCAGTCATTATACTGCAATTTGTGTTGGACTCATTGAACCCAGCCTCCTGGGAGAATGATGGAGGGCCTGAGGTTCTGAATGTTTTCAGCTCTCTTTGTTCCAATGATCTCTGCCATTGATATCTGCACTCTGCAGTTTGTCAGAGTCAATACCTGTGTGATACAATGTCTGTTATACCACTGGATTCCAACTCACTGCAGTTATGGACCATTAGTGATTATTTTGTTCCGCAGCTTGAGACCTTCAACTTATATTTCAAAGTTAAATGGATTATGGCAATCTTAAGAATTGTGGCAATCTGAAGTGTAATATTCCTTTAAGAAGAATCTTACAATGGAAGATCACATGATTTTAGTATCCAATGAAAGAGGAGCTTGGGCTACCTCAGTAGTCAGTAGTCTATAGTTAGAATCTGTAGTGTAGAAACAGGGTTTGAGTTGAAAGCACATAACTGTAGCTGCTGAATACCTGTGTAAAGAAACAGAATGTGTTCCACCTAAGAATTGTCTGCTGACCTACTCTGTCTATTTTACTAACCATCCCAAAGCAAGCATGCAACCCAGGTCCATAGGCCCAAACAAACTGGTGACCAGGATCCAACAAACTGGCAATGAAGAAAAAGCGAGGAATAAGTGAAGATACAATAAACTGGCTTCGAGAAGAAAGCAAGTTAATGAAAGGAATTAAGAGAAAATAAATCGGGCTTTACCTCACTCAGTAATTGTAAGTAGAATTTCTGCCCTAATCGTCAAAGCAATCCCCTCACAGAATGCCACAATTTGGAAGAATTGATACTTTTGATCCACCCATGGATGATTGGTCTCATTATATTGAACTTTTCTTTTTCCAAGCAAATAACATTGCGGGGGATGTTATGACACAGCATATGGTAAATGCCGAGCTGTTCAAATCCCAGAGGGAAACTTGAAATAACTGTCACAACTAATTTTCAATTTGTACAAATTTCGAGATGCATGCCTTGAATTCAGTAGTAGTAAGAAAGCCAAGTCACAGAATCACAGAATCACAGTGCAGAAGAGGCCCTTCGGCCCATCGAGTCTGCACCGACACGTGAAAAACACCTAATCTACCTACCTAATCCCATTTACCAGCACTTGGCCCATAGCCTTGAATGTTATGACGTGCCAAGTGCTCATCCAGGTACTTTTTAAAGGATGTGAGACAACCCGCCTCTACTACCCTCCCAGGCAGCGCATTCCAGACCATCACCCTCTGGGTAAAAAAGGTTTTCCTCAAATCCCCCCTAAACCTCCTGCCCCTCACTTTGAACTTGTGTCCCCTCGTGACTGACCTTTCAACTAAGGGGAACAGCTGTTCCCTATCCACCCTGTCCATGCCCCTCATAATCTTGTACACCTCGATCAGGTCGCCCCTCTGTCTTCCCTGCTCCAACAAAAACAACACAAGTCTATCCAACCTCTCTTTATAAGTTAAATGTTTCACCCCAGGCAACATCATGGTGGATCTCCTCTGCATCCCCTGCAATGCAATCACATCCTTCCTATAATGTGGCGACCAGAACTGCACACAGTACTCCAGCTGTGGCCTCACCAAGGTTCTATACAACTCCAACAGACCTCCCTACTTTTGTAATCTATGCCTCGATTGATAAAGGCAAGTATCCCATATGCCTTTTTCACCATCCCACTAACATGCCCCTCCACCTTCAGAGATCTATGGACACACACCCCAAGGTCCCTTTGTTCCTCAGAACTTCCTAGTGTCATGCCGTTCATTGAATACTTCCTTGTCAAATTACTCCTTCCAAAGTGTATCACCTAAAACACTTTTCAGGGTTAAATTCCATCTGCCACTTATCTGTCCATTTGACCATGCCGTCTATATTTTCCTGTAGCCCAAGACACTCAACCTCACTGTTAACCACCCGGCCAATCTTTGTGTCATCCGCAAATTTACTAATCCTACCCCCCACATAGTCATCTATGTTGTTTATATAAATGATGAGTAATAGGGGACCCAGCACAGATCCCTGTGGTATGCCACTGGAAACTGGCTTCCAGTCACTAAAGCATCCTTCTGCCATCACCCTCTGTCTCCTACAACTAAGCCAATTTTGAATCCACCTTATCAAATTACCCTGTATCCCATATGCATTTGCCTTCTTTATAAGTTTCCCACGTGGGACCTTGTCAAAGTCTTATAGGTTTTTATAAAACTAGATTAAACATTTATTAATTAGAGAAATCATTTTAAATACATACATAGATCGACAAATTGCTACAATGATAACTTCTAAATCCCCTAATCAATCTAACTCCCAGTTACACTTGCGCTAAGGCAACAGTAAAACACATAGATTTTAAAAGACCCAGGCAAAGAAACATGATACCCTGAACAAGTTGACTTTCAAGTGAGTTTTCTTAACTTCAGTTCTTTAAAGACAGCAGCTTGAGGCATAGATACTGAAGGCTTTTCATACTTGTAGGATCTTAAAAATGCCTGCCCTTACACACAGCCCTTGCACCTTCTTTATACATATCTTTCTCTTTGAATGCAAATACCATTGTTTCACTATGCCTTTGGACTGCATCTCCCTGATAATAAAACCCTCTCATAGCACTAAGTTTTACCAGTAGTCTTTGGGAAAAATAAATATATTGTTTCTTAACTTCACCTGGCTGCGTGACACATTTCACTCCCTCCTTTGAAAACAATCTAGTCTGGTTTATTTAGAAATGCAAATATTCCCTGGATACCTATGTTTCTAAACTTCCCCATGTTTATCTGAATAACATTTCAAACCTAACCTCTCTTCTTAGATCAAAGCATCCAGGCTAGCTGCCTCTAATTCAGTTAAAAAAAAACACACACACACATACACACATATAGATACATCCCACTATTGCTCTATTTTACAATAAATTTCAGTAACATTATGAGAATTAGTATATCTTCTTGACAGAAAAGAGAAGAGGCGAGCGATCTTCTTAAACACATGTGGGAGTAGAACCTATGGATTGATTCGAAATCTGAAAGCAGCCGGTGCCCCTGATTCGAAAAGTTTTGAGCAACTGGTGGACCTTGTAAAAGGTTATTACCAGCCAAAGACCTTGGTAACAAATGCAATGGTTCAAATTTAATTCAAGAAATAGAGCCCTGGGGGAGACAGTTGCTTATTATGTGGCAAGTTTGAAACAGTTAACAGAACATTGCAAGTTTGGTGCATCTTAAATGACATGCTCAGAGATCATTTAGCATGCGGTGTAAATGAGCACACGATTCAGAAGAGATTACTGTCTGAAGCAAATTTGGATTTTGAGAAGGCGCTAGAGATAACACTGGCCATGGAAAGCACAGTAAGGGACTCAGGAGCAATACATGGAGTGCAAAATGGCACCGTCCTCTATGTTGGGTGGGAAGCCCCAGTCAAAAAGGTGCGAAAATGTCAGGCTCTGCTGAGATGCAGGATAAATAAAAAGAAATGACTTAGTAGCAAAAATATGAAATAATGGCAACAGAGGTGGAAACAGACAACCTTATAATGATTGGCAGCTTAAAAAAAGCAAATGTTTTTATTGTCATCAAAACGGACACCTAAGGAGACAGTGCAAGGAAAGAATCAGGCAGACTTTCAAACAAAAGAAAAAACCCTGTGAGATCTACAATGTAGGAGAGCCTGAAGCAACAGATTCAGATATTTATTCATTGTATAACCTGAAGGTTGGAAGAACAGAACAAATATATGTAACAGTGAAGGTAAATTACAGACCTATTAGAATGGAAGTGGACACAGGAGATTCCACTACTGTGATTGGTGAACACACCTTCAAATATCTGAATTATGGTGAACATAAATTAAATTTGGAAGAAAAGGATGCCAAGTTAAAAACTGACACGAGAGAAAACATCCAAGTCTCAGGAATAAGCAGAGTAACTGTCCATTACGGAAGCCAATCGGTAAAACTACCCTTGATGGTGGTAGCAGGTGAGGGGCCAAGCCTCCTTGGACGAAACTGGCTAAAGGAGATTAAGTTGGAATGGGCTGAAATTTTCCAGCTGAGAGCAAGTGGGTTTCCAGGGCTACTACAAAAATACACCCCAGTCTTCAAGGACGAATTTGGGAAGATCCAGGGGCTGCAAGCAAAAATTCAGGTAGATCCAGAGGCAACCCCCCAATTCATGAAGGCGAGACCAGGACCTTACGCACTGAAGGAAAAGGTAGACACCAAACTGGACAGTTTAGAGAAACTGGGCGTTATACAACCTGTGCAGTTCTCAGAATGGGCAGCACTAATAATTCCCGTACTTAAACCCAACCAAAGCATTAGAATTTGTGAAGACTACAAATTGACAGTTAATAAAGATGCTAAGCTGCACCCTATACCAAAAATTGAAGACCCATGTGCTAAGCTGCCAGGTGGAAACATCTACAGGAATCTTGATATGAATCATAGTTATCAACAATTAGTGTTGGATAATGCCTTCTGGGAATTAATTACAATTAGTACCCACAAAGGGTTGTACCAATACACATGATTGCCTTTTGGCATCTCCTCAGCTTGCACCATATTCCAGAGAACAATGGAAAGTTTACTGCAGGGACTGCCCCAGGTTGTAGTTTATTTAGATGATGTTCTGTTGAAAGGACTCACTGAAAAAGAACATTTGGCAAACTTAGAAGAAGTCTTAAAATGTTTCTCACAGGTTGGAGAGAATTTAAAAAAAGAAAAGTGCACATTCCAAGCAAAGGAAGTAATCTACTTGGGTCACCGGGTAGCTTCACAGAGCCTCTACCCAGTTGAGGAAAAAGTGAGAGCCATTAGAGAGGCACCTCCACCATAGAACACGTCCAAGCTCAAATAATTCTTGAGGATGATCAATTACTATGGGCGGTCCTTACCCAACTTGTCTACAGAACTGGCACCTGTGTACTACCTGCTCAAAAAAAAGCAACATTGGCCTTGGCAAACACCACAGAAAGAAGCTTTCATAGAGGTAAAAAAATTGTTGCATTTGTCCAATCCATTAGTACATTACAACCAGAGGAAAGAATTGGTGTTGACATGTGTTGCATCTCCCTATGGAGTGGGAGCAGTGCTCTCCCATTGGATGGATGATAGCACAGAAAGGCCTATGGGATATGTATCAAGAACACTCACCGAAGCGGAACTGGGATACTCACAGATAGAAAAAGAAGGCCTGTCAATCATCTTTGGTGTCAAGAAATTTTACCAGTATGTACACGGCTGTCATTTTACTGTCGTTTCGGACCACAAGCCTTCACTAGGATTGTTCAGTGAGGACAAGGCTATACCACCCATAGCCTCAGCAAGAATACAAAGATGGGCATTGATGCTGGTCAATATATATACTCATATAATATAAAGTATATATGAGTATTCTTTCATCCATAGGCCTGGAAGTCAAATTACAAACGTTGATGCACTGAGTCATCTACCCTTGCAAGAAAATGATGAAGATGTCCCAGTTCCTCAAGAACTCATTTTATTGCTGAAATTCTCAGGTTCATCACCGGTATGTACTAGACAGATCAGAACTGGACAAATCGAGACCCAGTCTTATCCAAAATACGAGAACAAGTTCTTCATGGTTGGTCACAAGATCAGGTATTTGATGAAATGAAACCATATTTTAATAGAAGATATGAAATAACCAGCCAGAGTAGTATCTTATTGTGGGGAGCACCAGTGATAGTTCCTCCAAAAGGACAAAAGCCATTGTTAGCTGAACTACATAGTGCACATCCAGGAATTTCCCAAATGATGACCATAGCTTGCAGCTATCTATGGTGGCCTGGGATGGATGGAGAAATAGAGAGCTTAGTGAGAAGTTGTATGCAGTGTCAGCAAGTACAAAAGTTACCTCCAACAGCTCCGTTACACCGGTGGGAGTGGCCAGGAAGGCCATAGATACAATTACATATTGACTATATGGGACCTTTCATGGGAAGAATGTTTCTGCTCATTGTTGATGCCCAATCAAAATGGATGGACATATATGAGGTGAAGTCACCAATGTCTTCTGCTACAATTGAGAGGCTACGTTAAAGTTTTGCCATTCATGGACTACCAGAGTGGTAATTTCCGATAATGGCACAGCATTTACAAGTGCTGAGTTTCAACAGTTTATCAGTCTCAATAGTATCACTCATGTAAAAATTTCACTCTACAACTTCCCTCGAATGGACTGGCTGAGAGAGCAGTTCAAACATTCAAGGTTGGCATGCAGAAGTTAACTGGAGATTCCATAGTGACCAAGCTAGCACATATTTTTTTTCATTATAGGACAACAACAGGTGTCACACCTGTGGATTTATTGTTGAAACGCTGTCTCAGGATGAGATTGAGCTTAATAACGCCAAATTAGTGGGGAAGGTGGAATGGAGTCAGGAAAGTCAGAAAACTAGATGCAACTGGCATAATTGTGACTGGAAGTTTACCATGAGAGAGATGGTATATGTGAAGAATTTTGGAGAAGGATGAAAGTGGTTACTGGGTGCAGTAAATGCAGTGAATGGACTTCTTTCTTACCATGTGAAAGTGGAAGACCGAGTCATACGGAAATATGTGGATCATATAAGGAGGAGAGAAACACCTCACCAAGAAATGATTCCACCAGTGTTCTCGACCGAGTCAACATCCCCTGTTGAGGGAACTCAACCGAGCACAGCTGTGTCTGAAGGATCGGCTGTACCTGCCAGAGTTGAGGAAACAGATTTGCAGATGCCCACCGAAGAACCTGATGTTCAGACAACTTCAGAAAGGAGGTTCCTGACAGAGCATCTGAAGCTGTAGAGCTGAGACATTCGACACACGTAAGGAAACCCCCAGAAAGATTGACTTTGTAAATTACTTATCTGTGTAAATAATTTGATATTTTGAGAAAAATTATGATTGTAACTGTAAAATATATTTCTGAGTAAAGGGGGAGGGATGTGGTAATCTGATGTGTAATATACCTTTAAGAACAATGCTATTTTCAAGATCACATGATCTTAGTATCCAATAGAAGAGTAGCGTGGGCTACCTCAGTAGTCAGTAGCCTATGATTAGAGTCTGTAGTGTAGAGACAGGGTTTGAGTTCAAAGCACACAAGTGTAGCTGCTGAATACCTCTGTAAATAAATAGAGTATGTTCCACCTAAGAACTGTCTGCTGACCTACTCTGTCTATTGTACCAACTCGGCCATCCCAAAATAAGCGTGCAACTCGGATCCATAAATCCCAACAAACTGGTGACCAGAATTCAAAAAGAACTAAAGTTGTTTGCCTTTATTGAAGAAACAAGTGTAAAGGAGTAAAATTAAAAACGAAATGGCTTTATGTATTCACCCAATTACCAAAGCACCTACCCAACCCCTCACTCAGCTACCAAACTATCTACTCACTCACCCTCCTACCCAATAACCTGCCCACCCACTTACCCATCCTCACACACGTCCAATTATCCCTTTACCAGTTCATCTGCCCAGTCATGCTAAGCTCTCTAACATGTGAATCCATACATCCACTTTTTAAAAACGTATTCACTGGGTGTGGGCTTCACTGGCTGGGCCATCATTTATTACCCATCCCTAGTTGCCCTTGAGAAGGTGGTGGTGAGCTGCCTTCTTAAGCTATTGCAGTTGATGTAGTGTAGGGTCACCCACAGTGCTCTTCGGAAGGGAGTTCCAGGATTTTGACCGAGTGACAGTGAAGGAACAGCAATATATTTCCAAGTCAGGATGGTCAGTGACTCGGAGGGGAACTTCCAGGGATGGTGATTTAGATGGTAGTGGTTGTGGGTTTGGAAGGTGTTGTTGAAGGACCCTGGGTGAAATCCTGCGGCGCATCTTGTAGATGGTACACACTGCTGCCACTGTGCGTCAATGGTGGAGCGCGTGAATGTTTGTGGATGTGGTGCCAATCAAGTGGGCTGCTTTGTCCTGGATGCTGTCCAGCTTCCTGAGTGCTGTAGGAGCTGCAATAATCCAGTCAAGGGGGGAGTATTCCATTACACTCCTGACTTGTGCCTTGCAGATGGTGGACAGGCTTTGGGGAGTCAGGAGGTGAGTTGCTCATTGCAGTATTCTTAGCCTCTGACCTGCTCTTGTAGCCACAGTATTATATGGCTAGTCCAGTTCAGCTTCCGGTCAATGGTAACCTCCAGGATGTTGATAGTGGGGGATTCAGTGATGGCAATGCCATTGAATATCAAGGGGCAATGGTTGGATTCGCTGTTGTTGGAGATGGTTATTGCCTGGCACCGGTGTGGTGTGAATGTTACTTGTCACTTGCCAGTCCAAGCCTGGATATTTTCCAGGTCTTGTTGCATTTGGACATGGACTGCTTCAATATCTGAGGAGTCGCAAATGGTGTTGAACATTGTGCAATCATCAGTGAACATCCCCACTTCTGACCTAATGATGGAAGGAAAATCATTGATTAAGCAGCTGAAGATGGTTGGGCTGAGGACATCTATTTACCCATCTATTTTCCATTAACCATCTATTTATTGTCCACTCACCCAGTTCTCAACAATCTATTTTCTTATCCATCAACTAACTGTTCATAAATCCTGCAAGTAACCATTAACCTTTCCACTAACTCATCCATCTATTCGTACATCTACCAAACACCAACTCAGCCACCCATTCATCCTTTCACCTAGTCATCCATCCACCAGTTCATTCATCTACCCAATAATCCTTCTGTCTGCATTCATACACTATACTCACTTACAAACTCTGCTATAAAAATATCTAAATTGAATAAGAATTTCCATGCGTTTTACACCATCCTGAGAATGGAACAGGGGAATATCTTGTAGAGGCTGCGCTTACACATGAGTGATGTCACCTTGAGTAGCTCCTCAACAATGGAGCAAGTGTATGGTACAGTTGAAGAGAATGAGATAGAATTACAGACAAGGCAATTGTTCTTATTTCAAGACCCCGCCTTGATTTCAGAGTTCCATCTGCCCTTTCAGCTGGATGTAAAAGTTGCCATGGCAGGGGAGTTCTCCTGGGGTCCTGGGCAATATTTATCCATCATTAAAATGAATTATCTGGTCATTATCACAGCACTGCATCTGGGGCCTTGCTGTGTGCAAATTGGCTGCTGCATTTCCCACATTATAACAATGACTACATTTTTTAAAAATCTTCATTGGCTTGCAAAGCACTTTGGGATGTCCTGGGGCCATGAAAGATGCCATTTCAATAAACGTGCTCTTACTTTTCTTTCAACACGGTCAAGATACAGGAAAGGGAAGAGCTTTCAGAATGGTCCATAACTAAGGTGGGAAAAGCAGTGAATTCAGAGAGGCAGTGGGAATAATAAGATCAATAGCGTAGGCTGATGTGAGTGAAAGAGAGTTAACTTGTAAATGTTCTTTATTCAGGATGCATTTCGGCCAGAACTGAAGCCAAGATTCCAACTGAAGCTTCTTGAGAATTCTGCCACAGGCTCATTAATAGCTTTGAGTCCAACAGCAGAAGTGAGGCCCAAGCTGATTCATTGGCAAATTCAAAGGGGTAGATTTGGAAAGTGTTTTGTTAACCACTGCTCTCCATGTGCTCTGTGAATTTAGAGACATAGTGCAGACTGTCGAGCCGGCAATACTCAGCAGGACATGAAATGGTCATGATTCACCTTCCAAATACCCAAAATAGCTTTGTAAATAAGCTGTCTGGAAATGAACTCAGTCTGCATGGGTAATAGCACAGTCAGCATATTCGGTACCAAACTGGAACATAGCAAAACCTCATCCTGAACTTAATGAAAACCTGATGTCAATTGTCACAAATTGTACAGTTGAGCATTTCTGAAAGAATGTGGTCGAATAACCTAAGCAACTCGCTGAGGGAGATAGTGGCCTCTCTCCGTGCCTGGGACAATAGCATACTTCCAACTCAGACATAAGAACAGAGGCCAGATGTCACAATGACTTTCCTGACTTCTCGTTACTCTTATTTACTGTCAGTGATTTGAATTCAAGACCCATAATCCAGTGTGTGAGTATGTGTTCTACATGTCATTAACATAGATGATAGCTCTGTATTGTAATTCACAATTCCTGTTACTCTGCACGGTGTGTATTATGTGTGCCATTTACCTTGGAGTCAGTGTAACTGAAACTGTTGAATATTTTATATTGTGCATAGGATTGATGGTTATGCCAAGTCTCACAGATTTATTGTGAGAGATGCGATTTCTAGGTAAAATTAAGCCTTTCTTGTGACTATGTTTCCCCTTGAGGTAAGACAAGTGATCATACTCTTGCTGCTGCATGTCAGTGTCTGAGTGGCAGCCGCCATGCCACAGTGTTCAAAGTTCAAAGACAAGGCTGGAATCAGAGACAGGAGGTTGGCAGCGGCCAAGTATGGGAGTCGGAGAGCAGAATTTTATTGAAACTGAGCCGCTCACAGCAGCTGGGGGGAATGCTGGGAGCGGGTCAGAGACCCATTTGTTTTGTCAATGAGCTTTACCGTTGGCTTTTTAAACTCAGCCACGGAATTGCAATTGCACATCCCTGTCTCCCAATCAATCCCAGAGTGTCGGTGTGATGACAATGAATGCTCTGTCAAAGGAAGGATTTCTATTTACTGGAAACTCTGCAGGGTTCCGAATAGCTGTGGGAAACCATTCCTGTGAAGGTCCGTATGAGTGAAGAGAAAGAAGGAGGATGTGAGAAGGCTGTCCACAACCCCATCGCATCACGCCCCACCGCCACCGGGCTCTTCTGACTTTTCTTTGGAAGCCTTGCCAGAGGCGGTGAGTAGGAATGGACAGTAGATTAAACAGGCATAGCTGGAGTGTGGTGCCCAGGACCTGGATACACTGTCAAAAACATTTAATACCCTCATTAGGTCAGAAAAAGGTGAGTGGCGTAGCACTTTCAGGTGTGAGCTATCACTCCCTGACCTCCCTAGCATTCCCCTGCACAGCACTCCTCTGACCAAGACACCTTGGAGCTCTGCATGTTCCATTCTCCACAGGCACCACCTCAAATCTCCAACAGCCAACACTCACATTGACCCTCAGCCTGCTGAAACCCCCCATATATCCCTCACTGTCACCCTCTGCAAATACTCTTACTCTTTCTTCTCCATATATTACATTTCTGACACTCATTATTCCCTGCATTCTCTCACTGCGTGAGAAGACAGTGTACAACTCCAGAGAGAGGCAGGTAACCAGGGGTGCACCTGCAACAAAGCTATCCTGACCAAATTGGAGTAGAACACACAAGAGAACACCAGGGTGGCAGAGTCCATGAGAACGGTGAAGAAAAATGGGTATGACCAACAGACCTGGGGTTGGGTTTAATGTCCCCCCCACCGAAGCAGAACAGGGCATATAATGGGGGTTGGAAGGGTGGAATACCCATCGCTTTCCTGACTCCTTCTGATTAAATCCAGAGTGTGAAGAATTGAGGATGACCTTCCTGCCCTCTAGGCCAATGGAGGTCTTTAAGCAATGGACGAGCCCACCACCACAACCATTAAATCCAGACGACAGAACGAGATACCCCACTGTTGTTTGGCACATAACGATCATTCATTTTAAATTGATGTTGCCTTTGACTGAAATGCCACAATCTGCACAATATTGACTTTGACCATTGTCCACATGTCAGTTCTATCTTGTGTCTTTCATCTCCCACTGGCCTAAGGATGATCTTGAGCCAGTGGAGGCTGAATATTCCACAAAGGGCAGTGAGCACGCTGTGGATTCACCCTCAAGAGGACTCATGTACACTCTCCACCAACAAAGATACCACACACTTCAGTTGGGACTTCAATAGAGATGGCTAGGTCATCACATGGTGAGCAGCACATTAATGTAAGCAGGAGTAGCTGTTGAGGGACAGCAATGGGGAGTTCCAGTTGGATGGAGCAGGGCTCTCCAAGCTCCGCTTAGCTGGATGTAGATGCTGAACCTCGGGGACCATCACAAAACTGGAACTTGTGGAGCAGCAATAGGAACAGTGTGTGCCTTCTCAGCATCTTCAGAGACAGTGTGCACATCTGGGGAGAGATTGAAGGAGGCCATCTCTCACACAAGTGCTGCCATGCCCCTGCCATTTGTGCTGATGTTCATCTCCACGGAAAGAATGGTGCCTTCTGCATGGAGATTCGGCCATCAAGCATATTCTGGCTCATATCAATGGCTTGCACAGTCTCACTGCCTCCATACACAGAATAGGGCGGAGTCTTGGCAGCTGAACACTTCACTGAAATGCAGCCTCATGATCTCCAGCTCTTCTCCGGCTGTTTTTTTGCCTTTCGTGGACATATTCCCTGCAGTAATTGTGACCTGGAAGCACTCATATGTGCGCGTGCAGCTGGACTTTAAAAATGGTGCCCGGTGTGTTGAAGTAGTGAGGTGATGGCTGGCGGGTGAATGAGAGCCTGCGTGTTTCCTGGGAATGCATAATTAATGTGGCAGGTCTGGTACGATACGTGAAAAGCCGCCCACTACCTCATTTAGTGCGAATCTGGGATGATTCCGCCCTTTGTTTCAACTCTTCAGTCTCTTGGTCTCTCCTGTATTTTATCCCCAATCCCCAGTGTCCTTCAGGTGAATGTTGAGTGGGTTGTAAGAAGAGGAAAAGATGTGAATCTACCGGTTGGAATGACTTGTCTTTTGCTGTGGTAGTGGCCATGGGGTTTCAGATGGCCCTATGAAAAATGGCTTCATGCATTCAGATCAGCTTGAAGCCTGCCCCGATGAGGCTGCCTCTGGCAGGCAGGTTAATGGCTGCAGGCACGATGGCACATCTGGCATCTCCTCTTGTTCAGAGAATGCCAATCATTCTGAACCTTCCTCTTCCTGCAGCTCGACTCCCCTCTGCAGTGCAATGTTGTGAAGGGCTGTGTAAACCACAACCAACCTGGAGACCCTTGATGGGTGGCTCCCGATCTGTCCAAGCAACCGAACTGCAACTTCAGCAACTGAATGGCTTGTTCTATTATCACCCTTGTGCAGATGTGGCTCTTACTGAACCTCTCCATTCTGTCACTTGCAGGGTGTTTTCATCAGCCAGTTCCTCAGAGGGCAGTCCTTAACTTCAACCAGCTACCCGCTGACACAATGTGGAGGAGCAGTCCACAAGATGTGAGCACTGCAAAATGAATGAATCGTGGCAGTTTCCAGGATGCCTTGAGCAGACAAGCTCCATCACTTTCTGTTGGCACCAAGTTGAACATTGAGGGAGTGGAGTCCCTTGTGATAGACGAACACTCCAGGTGAATCATTTTGCCACATGTATGCAGTCGAAAGAAAGAAATGTGAATTCAAATGTTGTCATTCCGGTAATGTAGGAAACGTGGCAGTTTATTTGTGCACAAGATCCCACACACTGCAGTATGATAAATTGCCAGATAATCTGTTGTTCATTAAATTTAAATACATGCAATGTTTTCTTTAGTCTGTTACTGTGGTTTTATCTCAAGATTCATTAGCTTTTTACGCTGGAAGGGACCTTGCTGGATGCAATGGCCCTTTGTTGAAAACACATTTATTTACCTTCTAGCTATTTACAAAGGTTAAACAAGACTAATACATAGTTGGAGCTACTCTCAAAGATGCTTCTCAGTCCTCTTGCCTCACTGAGCGATATCACTGTGACATAATTCCTTATGCACAGACTCAATAGCTATCATTAGAATTAATCTTTGACTCTATATCTACAAGAGACAGTTAACAGTGCATCTCCATGTCAGCTTTCTCTACGTCAGCAGTAGGATACATGAGAGAGCTTTATTCTCAATCTAACCCGTACTGTTCCTGTCCTGGGAGTGTTTGATGGGGACAGTGTAGAGGGAGCTTTACTCTGTATCTAACCCCGTTCTGTACCTGCCCTGGGAGTGTTTGATGGGGACAGTGTAGAGGGAGCTTTACTCTGTATAAAGTCCTGTGCTGTACCTGCCCTAGGATTATTTGATGGGGACAGGGTTGAGGAAACTTCACTCTGTATCTAACCCTGTGCTCTACCTGTCCTGGGAGTGTTTGATGAATACAGTGTAGAGGGAGCTTTACTCTGTATCTAACACTGTGCTGTACCTGCCCTGCGAGTGTCTGTTGGGGAAGGTGTAGAGGGAGCTTTGCTCTCTATCTAACCCCGTGTTGTACCTGCACTGGGAGTGTTTGATGGGGACAATGTAGATAGAGCTTTACTCTGTATTTAAACCCACGCATTACCTGTCCTGGGAGAGTTTGATGGGGACAGTGTAGGTGGAGCTTTACTCTGTAACTAACCCTATGCTTTACCTGTCCTAGGAGTGTTTGATGGGGACAAGGTAGAAGGAGCTTTACTCTCTATCTAACCCATGCTATACCTGCCCTGGGCGTTTTTGATGGGAACAGTGTAGAGTGAGATCTACTCTGTAACTATCCCTGTGCTGTACCTGCCCTGGGATTGTTTGATGTGTACAGCGTAGAGGGTCCTTTACTCCTATCTCACCGGTGATATACCTGCCTTGGGCGTTTTGGATGCGGACAGTGTAGAGGGAGCATTACTCTGGATCTAAACCTGTGCTCTACATGTCCTGGGAGTGTTTGATGGGGACAGTGTATAGGCACCTTAACTCTGTATCTAACTCTGTGGTGTACCTACTCTTGAAGTGTTTGATGGGGAAAGTGTAGAGGGAGTTCATTCTCTATCTAGACCCCTGCATTACCTGTCCTGGGAGAGTTTGATGGAGATAGTGTGGACGGAACTGTACTTTGTATCTAACGCTATACTCTACCTGTCCTGGGAGTGTTCAATGGGGACAGTATAGAGTGAGCTTTACTCACAATCTAAACCTGTGCTGTAGTTGCCCTGGAAGTGATTGAGGGGGAGAGCTTGGAGGGAGCTTTACTCTAAATCCAAGCCCATGATGTACCTGCCCTGGGTCTGATGGATGGGCCCAATATAGAGGGAGCTTTACTCTGTATCTAACCCCATGCTGTACCTGCCCCGGGAGTCTGAGCTTTACTCAGAATCTAACCCCATGGTGTACCTATCTGGGGAGTGTATGATGGGGACAGTGTAGAGAGAGCTTTACCTGCACTGCGCTGTACCTGCCTTGGGAGTGTTTAATGGAGAAAGTGTAGCAGGAGCTTCACTCTGTATCTAACCCCGGGCTGTCTCTGTTCTGGGAGTGTTTTATGGGGAAAGTGAAAAGGGAGCTTTATTCTGTATCTCACCCTGTGCTGTACATGTCCTGGGAGCGTTAGATGGGAACGTTGTAGAGGGAGATTTACACTGAATCTAACCCTGTGCTTTATCTGCCCTGGTGTTGTGTCATGATTACAGTGTAGAGGGAACTTTACTCCGTATTTAACTGATGATGTACCTGCCCTGGGAGTGTTTGATGGGGAAAGTGTAGAGGGAGCTTTACTCTGTATCTAACCCGATGCTGTACCTGCCCTAGGAGTGTTCGATGGTGACAGTGCAGAGGGAGCTTTATTCTCTAACTAACCCTGTGCTGTAGCTGCCTGGGAGTGATTGCGGGGCAGAGTGCAGGGTGAGCTCTACTCTATCACTATGCCCGTGCTGTACCTGCACTGGGATTATTTGATGGGGACAGTGTAGAGGGAATGTTACACTGTAATTAATCCTGTGCTCTTCCTGTCCTGGGGGTGTTTGATTTGTACTGTGTAGAGGGAGCATTATTGCGTATCTAACCAGTGATGTACCTGCCCTGGGAGTGTTGGATACAGACAATGTAGAGGTAGCATTACTCTATAGCTAACGCATGCTGGATCCGCCCTAGGAGAGTTTGAGGATGACAGGGTAGAGAGAGCTTTACTCTGTATCTAAACCTGTGTTCTACCTGTCATGGGAGTGTTTGATGTGGACAGTGTATAGGGAGCTTTACTCTGTATCTAACACATTGTTGTGTCTGCCCAGGGATTATTTAATGTGTACAGTGTAGAGGGAGCTTTACTCTGTAACTAAACCTGTGCCCTACCTGTCCTGTGAGTGGTTGATTTGCAGTGTGTAGAGGGAGCATTATTCAATATCTAACTGTGCGCTGTACCTGCCCTGGGAGTGTTTGATTGGTACAAAGTAGAGGGAGCTTTACTCTCTATCTCACTCCATGTTGTACCAGCCTTGGGAGAGTTTGATGGGGGAAGTGTCGAGGGAGATTTACTCTCTATCTAACCCTGTGCAGTACCTTCCCTGGGATTGTTTGATGGGGACAATGTAGAGGGAGCTTAACTCTGTATCTGGGACCGTGCATTACCTGTCCTGGGAGTGTTTGATGGGTACAGTGTGGAGCGAGCTTTACTCTCTATCTAACCCTGTGCTGTAGTTCCCTGGGAATGTTTGATGGTTACAGTGTAGAGAGTTTTACTCTGTATCTAATCCTGTGCTGTAACTGTTCTGGGGATGTTTGATGGGATAGAGTAGAGGGACATTTATTGTGCATCAAATCCTGAGCTGTAACTACCCTTGGTATGTTTGATAGGAACAGTGTAGCGGGAGCTTTAATCTGTGTCTAACCCCGTGCTGTATCTGTCCTGGGGGTGTTTGATGGGGACAGTTTAGAGGGGGCTTTACTCTGTAGCTAACCACGTACTGTACCCGTCCTGGTAGTGTTTGATTGGTACAGTGTAGAGGGAACTTTATTCTGTATCTAACTCTGTGCTGTACCTATTCTGGGGTGTTTGATTGGAACAGTGTAGAGTGAGATTTCCTCTGCATGTAACTCTGTGCTGTACCTATCCTGGGAGTGTTTGATGGGGACAGGGTAGAGGGAGCTTTACTCTTTATCTAAGTCTGTGCTGTACCTATTTTGGGTGTTTTTGATGGGGACAGTGTAGAGGGAACTTCGTTCGGTATCTAACCCTGTGCTGTACCAGCCCTGAGAGAGTTTGATGGGGGCAGCGTAGATGGAGCTTTAGATTGTATCTAAGCCTGTTCTCTACCTGTCCTGGGAGTTCTTTGAAGATGTGACCAGCAAAGTGGATAATGCGGATCCTGTAGATGTAGTATAGCTGGACTTCAAGAAGGCCTTTGATAAGGTGCCACACAAAAGTTTAATACACAAGATAAGATCACACGGAGTTAGGGGTAATACACTAGCTTGGATAGAGGATTGGCTGACCAACAGAAAGCAGAGAGACAGGATAAATGGGTCTTTTTCTGGATGGCAAGCTGTAACTAGTGGGGTGTCACAGGGCTTGGCCCCAACTATTTACAATCTATATTAATGACTTGGATTCAGGGATAGAAGGCACTAGGAATATTCAGGTGACACCAAAATAGGTGGGAAAATAAGAAATTTAAAATAATTGTGGACAAGTTAGGTGAATGGGCCAAGATTTGGCAGATGGTGTTTAACGTGGATAAGTGTGAGGTTATCCATTTTGGTTGGAGGAATAAAAAGGCGACTTATTTAAATGGAGAGAAACTTCAGACTGTTTCAGTGCAGAGGGATCTGTGTGTCCTTGTGCATGAATCACTGAAAGCTAGTATGCAGGTACAGCAGGAAATAAGGAAGGCAAATGGAATTTTGGCTTTTATTGTTAAAGGAAATAGAATATAAAAATAGGCAAGTGTTGTTGCAATTGTACAAGGCATTGCTGAGACCACATCTGGAGTACTGTGCACAGTTTTGGTCCCCTTACTTGAGGAAGGATGTAGTTGCACTGGAGGTGGATCAGAGGAGGTTCACTAGATTGATTCCAGAGATGAGGGGTTTGTTTTACGAGGAGAGATTGAGCAGTTTAGGCCTATACTCGCTAGAGTTTAGAAGGATGAGATGAGATCTAATTTAGGTATATAAGATGCTAAAGGGGATAGACAAAGTAGACGTGGAGCAGATGTTTCCCCTTGTGGAGCATTCTAGAATGAGAGGCCAAAGTTTTAGACTAAGGGCTGGTAGATTTAAATCAGAGATGAGGAGGAATTACTTTTCCCAAAGGGTCGTGAATCTGTGGAATTCACTACCTCAGAGTGCAGTGGATGCCGGGACGCTGAATAAATTTAAGGAGGAGCTAGATGGATTTTTAATTAGTGACGGGTTGAAAGATTATGGGGAGAGGGCGGAAATTGGAGTTGAGACCGAAATGAGATCAGCCATGATCGTATTGAATGGCAGGGCAGGCTCGAGGGGCTGAATTGCCTACTCCTGCTCCTAGTTCTTATGTTCTTATGATTGTTTGATGGGGACAGTGTTGAGGGAGCTTTACTCTATTTCTAACCCCATGCTGCACCTACCTTGGGAGTGTTTGATGGGGACAGTGTAGAGGGAGTTTTACTCTGTACCTAACACCATGCTGTAGCTGCTTTGAAAGTGTTTCATGGGCACAGTGTAGAGGGAGCTTTATTCTGTATCTAACCAGGTGCTGCACCTGCCCTGGGACTGTTTGATGGGGAAAGTGTGGAGAGAGCTTTACTCTGTATCTAACCCAGTGCTGTCCCTGCACTGGGAGTGTTTGATGGGGTCAGTGTAGAGAGAGATTTACTCTGTATCAAACCCTATGCTGTCCCTGCCCTTGGAATGTTTGATTGGGGCAGTATAGAGGAGCTTTACCGTGTAGCTAACCCCATGCTGTACCAGTCGTGGGAGTGTTCAATTTGGACAATGTGGAGAGAGCATTACCCTTTAGCTAACCCCATGCTGTACCTGCCCTTATGAGTGATTGACGGGTGCAGTAAGAAGAATACTAACATGTTAACTATCACTATGCTTTATCTGTCCTGGGAGTCTTTAATAGGGACAGTGTACAGGGAGCATTTCTCTGTTTGCAACCATGTGGTTTATCTATCCTGGGAGTGTTTGATATGTAGAGGATTGAGTGAGCTTTGCTCTCTATCAAATGCTGTGCTAAATCTGTCCTGGGAGTGTTTAATGGGGACATTGTAGAGGGTGCTTTACTCTGTATCTAACTGGTGATGTAACTACCCTGGGAGTGTTTGATGTGGACAGTGTAGAGGGAGCTTTACTCTGTATCTAACCCTGTGCTGTACCTGTCCTGGGAGTATTTGATGGCAACAGTGTAGTGGGAGCTTTACTCTGTATCTAATCCTGTACTGTATCTATTCTGGGTATGCTTGATGGGGGAAGTGAAGAGGAAGCTTTGCTCTATATCTAAGCATGTGCTGTACCTGCCCTGGTAGTTTTTGATGGGGACAGTGTAGAGGGTGCTTTACTCTGTTTCTAACCACTTGCTGTACCTGCCTTCGGAGAGTTTAAGGTCGACATGGTGGAGGGAGCATTACTCCTTGTCTAAACCTGTGCTTGACATGTCCTGTGAATGTTTGATTGGGACAGTGTAGAGGCAGCTTTACTCTGTATCTAGCCCTGTGCTGTTCCCAACCTGGAAGTGTTTGCTGGGGACAGTGTGGTGTGAGATTTCTTTTGTTTCTAAATCTGTGCTGTACCTGATTTCGTAGTGCTTGATGGGGACAGAGTAGAGTGGGGTTTACTCTGTATCTAACCCCGTGCTGTACCTGCCCTGGGAGTGTTTGATGGCGACAGTGTAGAGGGAGCTTTACGCTGTATCTAACCCTGTGCTGTACCTGTCCTGGGAGTGCTTGATGGAGACAGTGTAGAAGGAGCTTTACTCTGTATCTAACCCCATGCTGTACCTGCCCTGGGAGTGCTTGATGGGGACAGTGTAGATAGAGATTTACTTTGGATCTACCCCTGTGCTGTACCTGCCCTGGGAGTGTTTGATGGCGACAGTGTAGAGGGAGCTTTACTCTATATCTAATCCCGTGCTGTACCTGTCCTGGGAGTGTTTGATGGGGACAGTGTAGATGGAGATTTACTTTGGATCTAACCCTGTGCTGTACCTGCCCTGGGAGTGTTTGATGGCGACAGTGTAGAGGGAGCTTTACTCGGTATCTAACATTGTGCTGTACCTGTAGCGGGAGTGTTTGATGGGGACAGTATAGAGCGAGCTTTACTCTCTATCTGACCCCATGCTGTACCTGCCCTTGGGAGTGATTGACGGGCGCAGTGAGAGGGATGTTTACTCTGTATCTAACGTTACGTTGTACCTTGCCTGGGAGTGTTTGTTGGAGACACTGTAGAGGGGGTTCTACTCTGTATCTAACCACGTGCTGTACCTGTCCTGGGAGTGTTCGATGGGGACAGTGTAGAGGGAGCTTTACTCTGTATCTAACCCCGTGCTGTACCTGCCCTGAGAGTATTTGATGGGGACAGTGTAGAGGGAATTTTATCCTGTATCTAAACCGGTGCTGTACCTGTCCTCGGGTGGTTTGATGAGGACAGTGTGGAGTGATATTCATTCTGTATCTGTTGCTGTGCTGTAACTGTCCTGGTAGTTTTTGATAGGGACAGTGTAGAGGGAACTTTGCTCTGTATCTAACCCTGTGTTTTGCCTGTCCTGGGAGTGTTTGATGGGGACAGCATGGAGCGAGCGTTACACTCTACCTAACCCCGTGCTGCACCTGCCCTTGATAGTGATGGCGAGCAGAGTGAAAGGGATGTTTACTCTGTATCTAACCCTACGTTGTATCTGCCCTGGGAGTGTTTGATAGAGACAGTGTAGAGGGAGCTCTACTCTGTATCTAACCCTGTGTTGTAGCTACCCTGGAAGTGTTTGATGAGGACATTCTAGGAGGAGCTTTACTGTATATCTAACCAGTGATGAACCTGCTCTGGCAGTGTTTGATGCAGACAGGGTAGAGGGAGCTTTACTCTGCAGCCAACCCCGTGCTGTACCTGCCCTGGGAGAATTTGAGGGCGGCAGGGTGGAGAGAGCATTACTCTGCATCTAAACCTGTGCGATACATATCCTGGGAATGTTTGATGGGGACAGTGTGGAGGGAGATTTACTCTGTATCTAACTCTGTACTTTGCCTGTCCAGGGAGTGTTTGTTGGGGAGAGTATTGAGAGAGCTTAACTCTGTATCTAACCCTGTGCTGTACTTGTCCTGGGGTGTTCAGTCGGGATAGTGTACTGGGAGCTTTACTCTGTATCTAACCCCGTGCTGTACGTCCTGGGAGTGTTTGATGGGGATAGTGTAGAGGGAGCTTATCTTTCTATCTAACCCCTTGCTGTACCTGCCCTGGAAGTGTGTGATGGGGCATGGTGGAGGGAGCTTTTCTCTGTCTGTAACCCTGTGCTGTATATTTCCTTGGAGTGTTTCTGTAGAGTGTGGAGGGAGATTTACTCTGTATCCAACTCCATGCAGTACCTGCCCTGGCAGTATTTAATGGGGTCCATGTAGAGAGTGCATTACTCTGTATCTAACTCCGTACTGTACCTGTCCTGGGGGTGTTTGATGGGGACAGTGTAGAGGGAACTTTACCCTATATCTAACCCCATGCTTTACCTGCCCTGGGAGCGTTTCTTGGGGGCAGTATAGAGGGAGCTTTAATCTCTACTTAACACTGTGCTCTACCTTCCCTGGGAGCGTTTGATGGGAACAGTGTAGATGGAGCATTACTCTGTATCTAATCTCGTGCTGTACCTGTCCTTTAGTGTTTGATGGGAACAGTGTAGAGGGTGATTTGCTCTGTATCTGACCCCATGCTGTATCTGTCCTGGGAGTGTTTGATGGGGACAGTGTCGAGGGAACTTTACTCTGTATCTGCCCCTGTGTTGTACCTGTCCTGGGAGTATTTGATGGGGGTAGCCTTAATTTAGCTTTACTCTGTGTGTAAGCTATACTTCCCCTGTCCTGATGTAGATGATGGACAGAGGAAATGTAATTTATGACAATGCCTCTGCAGGATGTCCATCAAAAGAGACATTCAATTTATAAAGCCCTCATTACTCTTCCAGGTCCTGCCTGAGCTGAAAGTGTACACATTGAAAAATGATTGTCTTTGCAGGGTCAGACCTTCATGAGTTAACAGGAAGGCTCACCATCGAGTGCAGCTCTCTGAATCCACTGTTTTAACATACGGTTTGTTATGTAGCAGGTATGACCTGCTGTGGATGCATTTACAAGGCACAAGTCAGCAGAGTGAAGGGATACTACCTACATGCCTGGATGAGTGCAGCTCCAACAACACTCAAGAATACTGACATGATTCAGGAAGAAGCAGCCCGCTTGATTGGCACCCCATCCACCGCCTTCACCTTTTACTCTCCGTGCCACTGAGACACAGTGGCAGCAGTGTGTACCATCTACAAAATGCATATAGCAACTTGTCAAGCCTCCTTCAATAGCACCTTGCAAACCTGCAAACTCTAACACCCAGTAGGTCAAGGGCACTAGGTGCATTGGACCATCACCACCTGCAAGTTCTCCTCCAGGCCACACACCATCCTAACATCGAACAATATTACTGATCCTTCAGTGTGACCGAGTCAGTACCCCGGAACTCCCTTCCTAACAGCACTGTGGATGTCATTGAGGTCCCAACATAGACCTTTGTGAGACACCTATTCACATCTGAGCCAATTAGAGTACCTTCACATTATCCCTACTCTCTGTCTCCTTCTGTTCAGCTAGTTTCCTGACCAGGTCAATAATTTGTCTTCAACACCTTCAACTTTAGTTAACTGTCTCTTCTGAGGGACTTTATCAAATGCCTTCTGGAAATATATATAAATAACACCCCTGTCCACTATTTTAGTCACCACTTTAAGAAATCCAATCAGATTCATCAGGCATGACCTCCCCTTAACAAATCCTTGCTGGCTCTCTTTGGTCCACTGGATATTTTCATTCTATCTTTAATTGCAGACTCGGAATTTCCCAACAATGGATGGTCTATAACTCCCTCTTTCTTACTGTCAGCTTCCTTCACTAACGGAGTGACACACACAATTTCCAATCTAACGGAATTGTAACGGAAAGAAATTTGGAAGATTTACTCTTGGTGCATCTGCAATGTTCTTGCACACTTCCTTTAAAATTGTGGAATTGGAACCATCTGGTCCTGGGAGATTGTCAATCTTTAAGGCCATATTTTCTTCATTCCTGTTATCTTGCATACATTAATTTAGGTGAGTCCCTGACCCTGCTTTGTTTCCTTGGGATGTCCGGCATGTTGACCTCTTCCTCTATTGTAAACACTGAAACAAAGTAATTATTCAGCATGTCCTCTTTTCTGTATTTTCAATGATAATATTAGTTCTCGGTTTTTAAGGGACCTACTCTTTTTCCTATTGTAACTATAATCAATTTTTGTGTTGATTGTAAAATCTCTTTCTATGCTTTTGTTTAGTTTTTGTCTTAATGTCTGTGCTGGTCAAACTGCACAGAGCCACTGTGGCATTGGTAGCAGCTGATCAAAACACAGCCCCACTTCCATGATACCAGTTCAGGTGAATGTTAAATATCTGACAGTACTTGTTGAAGAACAGAGAGTTTTCCCAATGCCTTGGGTAACCTTTGCCATTTAAACAATGCTCATGCTTTTAGTTAAAGTTATGTAGCCTTCTTATACGATGTATTCTTCACTATAATTACAGTGTTCAGCAACATTTTAAAAAATTGGTTAACAATCCTGCTTATTTTGAATTGGAGATCAGAAGTACAGGGAAATGCCAATCAATATTTGAACTATACCTGGTTATTTAGATCTCTTTTTCCCAACTTTTGTCACTGATCAGAAATGTCTTTTGTTCAATTTATTTAACCAGGTCTCCAATACCGTCCGGAATGTCTTTGAGCCAATGTACCTGTAGAAGTTCGGTTTCAGGAACAATACTGCAATGGTTCAGGAAGACGGCTCACCAGCACCTTCTCAAGGGCAATTATGAAGGGCTTGGATGTGAATAGTGGTGTCTCACAGGATGTGAGACATGTCGGGATGGGATAGAAAACCACATATCCAAATTTATTGTTGAGAGAAAAATAAGGTGATTGTAAGCCATGTAGATGGAAGTGTAACATTTCAGAGATAATCAGTGAATGGGCAAAACTGTGGCAAATAAATTTCAATGTAGGCAAGTGTGAGATCATCACCATAGTCCTAAAAAGGATAAAACAGGAGACTGTCTAAATAGTGACAAGCTAGAAATAGTGGTGGTCCAAAGACTTGAGGGTTTAGGTGTATAAATCATTAAGTGTCATGAACAAGTACAGGAAATAATCTAAAAAGCCAATGTGGAATGCTGACCTTTACATCTTAGAGAATGAGAATAAAAAGGATAGATGTCATGTTTTATTATACAAAGTTCTGGTATTTTTTATTCATTCATGGGATGTGGGCTTCGCTGGCTCGGTAAGCATTTATTGCCCATCCCTAATTGCCCTTGAGAAGGTGGTGATGAGCTGCCTTCTTGGACTGCTGCAGTCCCTGTGGTGTAGGTACACCCACAGTGCTGTTAGGAGGGGTGTTCCAGGATTTTGACCAAGCGACTGTGAAGGAACGGTGATATATTTCCAAATCAGGATGGTAAATGACTTGGGGGGGATCTTCCAGGGGGTCGTGTTCCCATCTATCTGCTGCTCTTGTCCTTCTAGATGGTAGTGGTCGTGGGGTTGGAAGGTGCTGTCTAAGGATTCCTTGGTGAATTCCTGCAGTGCCCCTTGTAAATGGTACACACTGCTGCTACTGTGCATCAGTGGTGGAGGGAAAGAATGTTTGTGGATGTGGTGCCAATCAATTGGGCTGCTTTGTCCTGGATGGTGTCAAGCTTCTTGAGTGTTGGAGCTGTACTCATCCAGGCAAGTGAGGAGTATTCCTTCACACTTCTGACTTGTGCCTTGTAGATGGTGGACAGGTTTTGGTGTGTCAGAAGGTGAGTTACTCATTGCATGCTTCCTAGCCTCTGACCTGCTCTTATAGCCACAGTATTTATATGGCTAGTCCAGTTTAGTTTCTGGTCAATGGTAACCCACAGGATGTTGATATTGGGGGATTCAGCGAGGGTATGCTATTGAATGTCAAGGGGCGATTGTGAGATTCTCTCTTGTTGGAGATGGTCATTGCCTGGCACTTGTGTGGCATGAATGTTAATTGCCATTTGTCAGCCCAAGCCTGGATATTATTCAGGTCTTGCTGCATTTGGACATGGACTGCTTCAGT
Source organism: Carcharodon carcharias (assembly GCF_017639515.1). Lineage (NCBI taxonomy): Eukaryota > Metazoa > Chordata > Chondrichthyes > Lamniformes > Lamnidae > Carcharodon > Carcharodon carcharias. Next base: position 57,219,875 of record NC_054485.1, on the reverse strand, counting down.
ATCTGAGGAGTTGTGAATGGTGCTGAACATTATGCAATCATCAGCGAACATCTTCATTTCTGACCTTATGGCGGAAGGAAGGTCATTGATGAAGCAGCTGAAGATGGTTGGGCTGAGGACACTATCCTGAGGAACTCCTGCAGTGATGTCCTGGAACTGAGATGACTGACTTCCAACAACCACAACCATCTTCCTTTGTGCTAGGTATGACTCCAACCAGTCGAGAGTTTTCTCCCTGTTTCCTATTGACTCCAGTTTTGCTCGGGCTCCTTGATGCCACACTTGGTCAAATGCTGCCTTGGTGTCAAGAGCAGTCACTCTCACCTCACCTTCAGCTTTTTTGTCCATGTTTGAACCAAGGCTGTAATGAGGTCAGGAGCTGAGTGGCCCTGGTGGAGCCCAAACTGGGTGTCAGTGAGCAGGTCATTGCTAAGCAAATGCCACTCAATTGATGACCCCTTCCATTGCTGTGCTGATGATCGAGAGTAGACTGATGGGATAGTAATTGGCGGGGTTGGATTTGTCCTGCTTTCTGTGTACAGCACATACCTGGGCAATGTTCCAAATAGGCCGGTAGATGCCAGTGTTGCAGCTGTACTGGGACAGCTTTGCTGAGAGCGCAGCAAGCTCTGGAGCACAAGTCTTCAGTACTATTGCTGGAATATTGTCAAGACCCATAGATGTTGCAGTATCCAGTGCCTTCAGCCATTTTTTGATATCACGTGGAGTGAATCGAATTGGCTGGAGACTGGCATCACAGTATGATGTTGGGGACCTCTGGAGGAAGCTAAGATGGACAATCCACTTGACACTTCTGGCTGAAGAACGTAGCAAATGCTTCAGCCTTATCTTTTGTACTGATGTGCTGGGGTCCCCCATAATTTAGGATGGAGATATTTGTGGATCCTCCTCCTCCAGTGAGTTGTTTAATTGCCCAACACCATTCATGACTGGCTGTGGCAGGACTGCAGAGCTTAGATCTGATCCATTGGTTGTAGGATCACTCAGCTCTGTCTATCACTTGCTGCTTATGCTGTTTGGCACGCAAGAAGTCCTGTGTTATAGCTTCACCAGGTTGACACCTCATTTTTAGGTATGCCTCGTGCTGCTCCTGGCATGCCTTCCTGCACTTTTCTTTGAACCAGGGTTGTTCCCTGACTCGATGGTAATGCTAGAGTGGGGGATATGCCAGACCATGAGGTTACAAATTGCCTTCGAGTACAATTCTGCTGCTGCTGATGGCCCACAGCACCTCATGAATGCCCAGTATTGAGTTGCTAGATTTGTTTGAAATCTATCCCATTTAGCATGGTGGTAGTGCCACACAACATGATGGAGGGTATCCTCAACTGTGCGGTGGTCACTCCTACCGATACTCTCATGGACAGATGCATCTGCGGCAGGCAGGTTGGTGAGGATGAGGTCAAGTATATTTTTCCCTCTTGTTGGTTCACTCATCACCTGCCACAGATCCAGTCTAGCAGCTATGTCATTTAGGACTCAGCCAGCTTGGTCACTAGTGGTGTTACCGAGCCACACTTGGTGATGGACATTGAAGCTCCTCACCCAGAGTATATTCTGCACCCTTACTACCCTCAGTGCCTCCTCCAAGTGGTGCTCAACATGGAGGAGCACTGATTCATCAGCTGAGGGAGGGCAACAGCAGTGGTTGTTAGATCATTGCTGATCTATACCTCAACTCCATTGACCATCTTTGATCCATAGTCCAATACCCTTACCTAACAAAAATTGTATCACCTGTTGTTACTGTGAGCAGATTGGGCACCTGACCTTAGGAAGGGCATATGGGCATTGGAATGAGTGCAGGACAAGTTACCAGAATGATACCTGAACTCCAAGAGTTAAATTTTGAGCAAAGATTACACAAACTGGGGTTGTATTCCTTGGAATTTAGAAGCTTAAGTGGTGGTTTGATCAAAGTTTACAATATATTAGTGAAACAGCGTAGATAGAGAGAAACAATTTCCGCTAGTTGTGAAGTCTCGGAATAGGAGTCAGACCTTTCAAGAGTGGCCAACCCCTACATAAATACAAATATACGTTTCCATGTTTAGGAATCGATTATAGATCAGGTGGTTTACTGCCATCTCCTCATTCCCCTGACTCTGATTCTCCTCTTCAATCCTTCTGAGTATTATTTTAAGGTTATTATTATAAATGAATAATATTAACAGTAATTACATTACATTTAAACAAAGATAGGTATTTAAAATAGTAAAAGCCATGGTACCAGTTTAATTAACTTATTGCATGTTGCAGAATAAATGAAATGTAGAAAATAATCACAAATCAAATGAGCAGATTCAAGTATTGTATCTAACAATTTTGCTTGTACAGGTATTTCTGTTATAATTTGCAGATTAATTGAATTTTCCCCAGTTAGAAAAAAAAATTCCCATAAGGATGTGGGTGGGTAAGGAGAAGCAGGAATATTTCACACCTACCCCATCCCCTTTTGCCTATTCCCTTGATCTTGATCACCACCGTGTCTGGACACCTTCCACATACTTACAGGGTCCCCATTTCTACAGGTTGCCATCTCCTGTTGCCCATATTCCTTTTCCCACCTGCTGGCCACGCAGAGATTCCTGATTGGATTGGGAGGCAGCTGGAGCCTGAATATGGAAACATGGCCTTGACACGTGGGTTTGTCGCTCATCCCGGAGTGTCTGATGCACTAGTCTTACTGCGAGTTAAAATCAAGGCCACTTTACTCCTCTGTCCTAGCCCTAGCTGCTTCCAACAATATCCTGCAAAGCAGCTATGAGAAGAGGGTGACAGGTCTCCCTGGATCTTCTTCCTAACCCCTTTCCCTTCTCTGTAAGGCAATGGCTTGCATTCCCTTATCATTGAACACCTCCCCATCCCCAGACAAACACAATTCCCTGTTTGGAATGGCAACACACATGCACACTCACACACACATGCCCACACACACATGCCCACACACACACATGCCCACACACACACATGCCCACACATCACTTACATGCCTACACAGTCACACACAAAGATAGACACACACACTCTCACATACTCACACACACGCTCACGGCCACTCACACACACTCTCACACATGCACAAACACATTCACGCTCACGATCACACACACAAACGTGCTCACACACACACACTCACATGCTCACACCTACACTCTCACACACTTACACACACCCAAATTCTCACTCACACACACCCAAATACTCACTCAAACACTCACTCTCTCATACCCACACACACACACACACACTCACACAACCACACACAGAAACATTCACACACGGACACAAACACACTCACTCACTCACTCACTCACTTACATACACATACACTCACACATACACGCTCACATGCACACACATGCTCACACATGCACACATGTAATTAAAGCCAGGCTATTCAGAAGCAAAATCAGGAAACATTTTCTCAAACATGAACCAGTAAGGCTAGTAGGAATCTAGAACTCACAGCTCCCTGGCACCCCCCATCCCTCAAAGACTGATTGCTGAGGGTTATTTGGAGCTTTCAACACTGAGATGAATTGAGTTTGGTTGATTAAAGATATCAAGGGACAATGCCAGGTCAGTGGAGTTCAGGTGCAGGTCAATCATGATGTAATTGAGCGGCAGAAACCGCACAACAGGCTTGGGGTCTGAATGACCCCTTCCTCTTCCGATGTCCCATGCTCTCAGTCCTATCTTCACTTGTCCAGTCAAAGCTGCTGTGAACAGTACTATTCTATCAACAGATTCCCAACAAAGTTAGTCCCAGTGATAATTAATTTCCTGGTGTTTTAATTCTGGCAGAGAGAGACGGAGAGCAGGGGAGAGGTCCAGCTTACTGGCTGTGAGACTGAGCTTCTGAAGTCATGCCAATGGCTGGGATATAGACCAGCTGCCACCTCACATCTGGAAGCAGGGTGGGACTTGGTCAGTGTCTCTCTCTGAGAAGCTGCACTTGGGCCTGTTTCCATCCTTGGTTTGATTGTGACAACAATTATTCAGAAAGTACCCTTTGGATTTCAAGTCCTTTTATTGAGTATCAAAATCAAGTGTTGCCAATTCTCTGAGTACGTGTCTTCTAGTGCTAGTCCTTCCTTGACAGGCCACACAGCAGCTGTGGTTAAGGAGCAAGTTGGGTTTCTTTCACCCGGGTCTCTGTCAATGATAATCTTCAATTGGTCATAAGTTTGAAACACAAAGAGCCTAAATTTAACTCCGGGCAGGGTTTGAGAAGATGGCTGACAGGGGAAGTGGGAAACCCACTCATATCTACACATATCAGGTTCAGTTCAAATTTTAACTCCTGGGCCATATTAACTCTTCACTGACTTGACTGAATTAAGAAGCTAACAGACAGTGCCGAAGATTGAGTGGCATGGGGGCGGTCTGGTGTTACATGGGATTCTGAGGGGGTCTTGTGGAGGTCTTACAGTCAGGAAAGTGCAATGAGGGGAGGAAAGAGTCAAAGGCAGGAGAGGCCTAAACCTCCTTGTGCAGATTGAAGCAGCATTCCCATCCCTCTTACCCAAGTTCCTTTTACCCCTTACCTTTTCCAGCCTCTTGTGGCCCAATTCTCTTCTGGTCAGCTGCAGTTTCCCAGCTTGTGCCTGAGTTAGCATTGCAGTCGGATCCTGATGACACCCTTACAGTCTACTCAGGGATCTCTCTAACTCACGGAGCATCCTAATTGCACTCACCCCTGCCAACCCCCACCCAGTTTACACTAGGCTTGTGGGATTTCAGTCGCCCCCAAGATGCAAATCTGCTTCTGACTGACTCTGGACTTCACTCTAACATGGGAGACGGAATGGTACAATCACATTGGGTGATTTGTCTATGCATCAGTACCCTGAAATGCTAAGATTCCTCAATTACGGCTGAGTGAATCAGCTCACAATTCTGTTGCCAGCAAAGTTAAATCCATTCCACATTTTCAGATCCAGTTTTATTAGCACAGAGTTGAACAGTTCAGGGGTTAACAGTTCAGAGGTTAACAGTTCATGCCAGGGAAGTAAAGACAACAACTATAAACCAGCACAAAAACAGAATTACCTGGAAAAACTCAGCAGGTCTGGCAGCATCGGCGGAGAAGAAAAGAGTTGACGTTTCGAGTCCTCATGACCCTTCGACAGAACTTGAGTTCGAGTCCAAGAAAGAGTTGAAATATAAGCTGGTTTAAGGTGTGTGTGTGGGGGGCGGAGAGATAGAGAGAGAGAGAGGTGGGGGGGGTGGTGTGGTTGTAGGGACAAACAAGCAGTGATAGAAGCAGGTCATCAAAAGATGTCAATGAAAATAGTACAATAGAACACATAGGTGTTAAAGTTAAAGTTGGTGATATTATCTAAACGAATGTGCTAATTGGGCAGGAGTGCTCTCCCAGTTCAACGGATCCTTTTACCCATCTCCAATATTCTCCCTCCACCTGGACCCCTCCCTCTGGATTCTTACCTTCTCTCGATCTTTTCATTGAGAACTGTCGGCGCGACATTAGTCGTCTCAATTTCTCTGCTCCTCTCACCCATTCTAACCTGTCTTTCTCTGAACTTACTGCACTTCATTTTCTCAGGTCCAACCCTGACATTGTCATCAAACCCGCTGACAAGGGTGGTGCTGTTGTTGTCTGGCGCACTGACCTCTACCTCGCGGAGGCTGAGCGTCAACTCGCAGACACTTCCTCCTACCTCTCCCTGGACCATGACCCCACCACTGAACATCAAGCCATTGTTTCCAGGACTGTCACTGACCTCATCTCCTCTGGGGATCTCCCTCCCACAGCTTCCAACCTGATAGTCGCCCAACCTCGGACGGCCCGCTTCTATCTCCTACCCAAAATCCACAAACAGAACTGCCCCGGTAGACCGATCGTCTCAGCTTGCTCCTGCCCCACAGAACTCATTTCTCGTTATCTTGACTCCCTTCTCTCTCCCCTTGTCCAGTCCCTTCCCACCTACATCCGTGATTCCTCTGACACCTTACGTCACATCAACAATTTCCAGTTCCCTGGCCCCAACCGCTTCCTCTTCACCATGGACGTCCAATCCCTCTACAACTCCATCCCCCACCAGGATGGTCTGAGGGCCCTTAGCTTCTTCCTCGAACAGAGGCCCGAACAATCCCCATCCACCACTACTCTCCTCCGTCTGGCTGAACTTGTTCTCACACTGAACAATTTCTCCTTCAACTCCTCTCACTTCCTCCAAATAAAAGGTGTGGCTATGGGTACCCGCATGGGCCCCAGCTATGCCTGTCTCTTTATGGGGTATGTGGAACATTCCTTGTTGCAGTCCTACTCCGGCCCCCTTCCACAACTCTTTCTCCGGTACATCGATGATTACTTCGGTGCCGCTTCATGCTCTCGTCGGGACTTGGAAAAATTTATTAATTTTGCTTCCAATCTCCACCCCTCCATCATTTTCACGTGGTCCATCTCTGACACTTCCCTCCCCTTCCTTGACCTCTCTGTCTCAATCTCTGGTGATAGACTGTCCACCAATATCCATTACAAACCCACCGACTCCTACAGCTAGCTCGACTACAGCTCCTCACACCCCGCTTCCTGTAAGGACTCCATCCCATTCTCTCAGTTCCTTCGCCTCCGTCGCATCTGTTCCGATGATGCTACATTCAAAAACAGTTCCTCTGACATGTCCTCCTTCTTCCTTAACCGAGGTTTACCACCCACGGTCATTGACAGGGCCCTCAACCGTGTCCGGCCCATCTCCTGCGCATCCGCCCTCACGCTTTCTCCTCCCTCCCAGAAACATGATAGGGCCCCCTTTGTCCTCACTTATCACCCCACCAGCCTCTGCATTCAAAGGATCATCCTCCGCCATTTCTGCCAACTCCAGCATGATGCCACCACCAAACACATCTTCCTTTCACCCCCCTTATCGGCATTCCATAGGGATCGCTCCCTCCGGGACACCCTGGTCCACTCCTCCATCACCCCCTACACCTCAACCCCCTCCTATGGCACCACCCCATGCCCACGCAAAAGATGCAACACCTGCCCCTTCACTTCCTCTCTCCTCACCGTCCAAGGACCCAAACACTCCTTTCAAGTGAAGCAGCATTTCACTTGCATTTCCCCCAACTTAGTCTACTGCATTCGTTGCTCCCAATGTGGTCTCCTCTACATTGGAGAGACCAAATGTAAACTGGGCGACCGCTTTGCAGAACACCTGCGGTCTGTCCGCAAGAATGACCCAAACCTCCCTGTCGCTTGCCATTTTAACACTCCACCCTGCTCTCTTGCCCACATGTCTGTCCTTGGCTTGCTGCATTGTTCCAGTGAAGCCCAACGTAAACTGGAGGAACAACACCTCATCTTCCGACTAGGGACTTTACAGCCTTCCGGACTGAATATTGAATTCAACAACTTTAGGTCGTGAGCTCCCTCCCCCATCCCCACCCCCTTTCTGTTTCCCCCTTCCTTTTTTTTCCAATAAATTATAAAGATTTTCCTTTTCCCACCTATTTCCATTATATAAAAAAAATCCCCACTAGAGCTATACCTTGAGTGCCCTACCATCCATTCTTAATTAGCACATTCGTTTAGATAATATCACCAACTTTAACTTTAACACCTATGTGTTCTATTGTACTATTGTCGTTGACATCTTTTGATGACCTGTTTCTATCACTGCTTGTTTGTCCCTACAACCACACCCCCCCACCTCTCTCTCTCTCTATCTCTCCGCCCCCCACACACACACCTTAAACCAGCTTATATTTCAACTCTTTCTTGGACTCGAACTCAAGTTCTGTCGAAGGGTCATGAGGACTCGAAACGTCAACTCTTTTCTTCTCCGCCGATGCTGCCAGACCTGCTGAGTTTTTCCAGGTAATTCTGTTTTTGTTTTGAACTATAAACCAACCATTGGGAGAACAATTTCCCTCTTAACTTTAGTCTTCAGGGCCTGGACTTTTGTCTCATAATTGATGTGCAAATCGGGTTGCACAAAAATGAACTTTTTTTTTGCTGGAAAAACGGTTTTTCTTTGCCTCCCAACCCCAAACCATTTCCATGTGGCCTTTTCGCAGGTTTGGAAAGTTTTGGGTGCAAAACACCACTTCAGAGGTCAGGGTCCCCATTGTGAAGACCACAGGAAAATTGTATTTCCTGCTGCACACTTGTGCTGCTGCTGGTTTTGGAAACCCTAACAAAAACACAAACACTCCTTGGAGAGTTTGTGACCACAGCAAGTGGGGTAGGGGGTGGGGGGTGGGGGGGGGGGGTGGTGTGGGTGGGGCTGGAGGGGTGGGGGAACCTACTAAGGAGTTGGTAACAATCTGAAAGGAAAGTGTGAAATGTTTTCCCAGCTTCTAAAGTCATAATGAGATGCCATATTGCAATGTTGATGTGTTTTTAAAGCAATCATTCATCATAGGCCCCTGCCCTGCAAAGGTAAGTTGGCCATTGCATTGACCACTATTGTATTAGTGTTGACAAGCATTACAGTACTTTTTTTCCATTGGAGAACGTGCCATAATGCATTCACAAATGTAGAGAAATTTGTTGCTTAACTCTCCTTGTCATGTTTGGCACTAGGATTTAAAAGCACAGACAGCTCTGACTGTGAAAAAAAGCCTTGCTTTTGAAAGGTAAGACAAAAATCTGAGTACCTGCTCCTTTCCATTGATGGACAGGAAATTTGTTTTGAAATAGAGAGGACACCATTCGTTCCTTCATTATCAGGCTCTTGCAGTTGCAAGACTATTTTGATAGCTGAGGCCATATGAATGCTGGGCTGTGTTCCAAAAAACTAATGGAGTGCTCACTTCTGTGGACACAGCTGTTCAGGGGAATGGCTGAGGACTTTACAAAGCTATAATTATATGTGTTTACTCTTAAATGTCCTCTGAACAAGGGCAATTGGGAATGGGCAGTAAATACCAGCCTAGCCAGTGCACTCACATCCCATGAACAAATAAAAATAAATAGTTAGCCTTTGATGTGCTTTCATAGTACGTGGTTCTTTGTTTACACAAATTAATGACCACTTAAAGAATTAACATTTTTCAATAAACAAGTTTTTTTTTAGCAGCATCAATTACAGGCCTCTGAAGGAGAGTTTTATTACATTGTCACAGGTTTAATTTTTTTACATTTGCATTTAACATAATTTCCATTGTTATTTTATGAGCCTGAATTTTCTGGTCCAGCCCACAGCAGGAATTGTCGCAGGCAGGACGGAAAATTTGACAGACCAGCCAAAGGTCCATTGACTTTGTGTGGGAATTTCCAGTCCTGCAGAGCCGTGGTTCCCGAGGACTGGACATTGTGGACACTGGGTGAATGGCTATGGAGGATACATGGGGGTGGTTGGCATGGAGGTGGCATAGGGGATCTGAGGGGGTACAGAGGTGGCATGGAGGATATGAGGGGATAGGGGTGTGAGAGAGTGAGGGGTGAGGTTTAGGAAACCTTTAAATGATGTTGGCAGCTGGGCTGTTATGTTGGAGACTTTTAATTAGCCCACATCTGCACCCACATGCCTCCCGCACTTCTGCGTGGCTCACAAAATAGACTGTGAACCTGAACCCTTTGTGAAACGACAAAAATCCCAAACAAAGTCACACATGGGTCAGGTATGCAGTTCGGAAGTGGCAAAAGTGTGCAGGTTAAATTTTCCGAGTCCCACAAAATTACAAGCCCTTAGTCTATAATACCTCTATCACTAAGCTGAAAGCATTTGGGGTAGAGTTTCCACTTTGGGTTCAATTGGGAAATTTCTTTTGAACTTACACTGGTTCAGTTACAGTCTAGGTTTCTGATAAAACACATTTGTATAATTCACCAACATAAAATCTACCATAAACCGGTACAATCAGACAGCTTATAGAATGTAATCAATTCTTCATATCTTTCCATTAAAATGTATTCCAGGATTTTTTAAAGAGGGATAACCTGCTGTAGGTTTTCATCCAATAATTTTGATGAAAATTAGCTTATCAGCAAAACTCACCATTTTTAACTTGAGTAACCTGATTAGAAATACGATACTTAATGATTTAATAGTTTCAGTGATGTGAAGTAGACGATTTCTAATTAAATGAAAATATTTGATGTGATATTATAAGGTGCTTACTAGTGTCTGTCTACCTAAGGACAGGCTGCAATTTGAAGAGCATTTATGAACCGGTGGAATTTTGTAAATTTTGACCTTGGGCTGTGGCCAGTTTTATGAGTGAGTTTTTTTTTAGTCTGGCATGGTGATGGTTAAACCAACGAAAACGGTCACATAAAACGTGAGTGGAAGTAATTTTTGGCATAATTCTGCTTTTTTTGGGTCTGTTTGACCGATTTCACCTATATTGGACTAATTTCACAAACAATAGTTCGACTTCAGTGTATGCACTTTTCATGACCTCAGCATGTCCCAAGGTGTTTTACAGCCAATGAAGTTCATTTGAAATGCAGCCACAAACACAAGATGGCTTTTAACATCACTGTCACATTTAAATCACCGACCTCAAAACTGAATCGCCCATTTTCCTGCATTCAGCAATAAATCAGGCATTGAACAGACCATTACAGTGTCTGCCGTGCACTCATTCGATACCAGGCTTATTGTGGTCAGCTTTTTCAAGTAGCAGTCTGGAATGAGGCCATTGGAGTGTACCAAAAAGGGAAGTATGAAATTGTTTCCTGATCTGTGTGGAGAGTCAGGAGGAATCATGAGGAGTGTTCATTCTGGATCAGCATTAAAACTGTGGACCACAGCCTACTATTGATCTCTACTCTCTCCCCCACCTCCACCCTACCCAATCTCCTCCCACACCCTCGCATCCACAGGAGATTGGATACCAGTGTCCCAAACACCCACCTGCTATCTCCTTTGCCACCAGCACACCACCTCTTGTTGGGTAAGGGAGTGGTGATCCCAGGATACTGGTCCAATCCTGATGATGTTAGATGACTGATTCTACACAATCCACTCCCTTGTCAGCCTCAGAGTGCCATTTGTGTTTGCTGCTGGGATTCAGCTTGAAGTTGATCATGGACACATTTTAGACCAGAGGGTGCTGTCAAATATAGGGTTCCCAACTCTGATTGGACAGTCTGTATATTTCATCACATGACCTGTCACCTCTAACTGTCCCCTTTGGTTAAACAGTTGGTTTTCACATTGCTGATATCTTTTACAACTGATAAACAAAAGCGTTCAAAGAAAATGAAAACACCACTTTGTTAATACACTCTAATTTTTCTCCCCCATTGATTTAATAAGGATTCCAGGGCAATCCTGGAGGGTTGGCAAACATAATAAGAGCTCCCACCTGCAAAGTGAACTGGTGTCCTAATACTAATCGTCTGCAATATTCACTTGTCTTTTTATCTGCTGTGTGTTTCCAACACTTTCCCTCTCTGCTTAGATTTTTATTGACTGTAGATCTCTTTTTCCTATTTACGCTGCTGGGGGAGAATTTTTCCCCTGTTGAGGGGGGGATTGTGCCAATCGGGCCCACACCGCCATTTTACGTGGGCGGGCAGCGTGACGCAAGCCCGGAAACGCTGAGCTCTCCCTGTGCGGGCGGTGGGTGTTCCCTGAATCGGGACTGCGCTTTTTCGCATATATGGGTGAAAGAGAGCAGAAATCTCCCTGAGGCACAGAGTTGCCTCAGGAAGATTTGTTTCCAGTTCAAAAATTTTAATAAAGAAAAGAAAAAAATTTAATTGCATGAGCTGGGACATGTCAATGAACTTTAATGAAAATATTTATTTAATTTATAAACCCTTCATGAAACCTCATCCCGCCTGTGGATAAGATTCCATGATAAATGCGAAGGCTGTCTGGGCTCTTTGCCTGCCCGCCAACCTTAAAGTTGGATGGGCAGCTCAGGTTATTAGTATAACTGATATTTAAATAGGCTTTTGACAGTTCGGCAGGCGTGCAGCTGAGTTGGCTGCGCACCCGCCGAACTGAAAATCTAAATGACGTGCGGTGATGCCGGGACGCACGCCTGATGTCACTGTGCATCATTTTACGCCTCGGCAAGCGGGCCCTGCTTCCGCTCGCTGAACCAGAGATTCAGGCCTTGGTGTTTTAATTAATGACAAAGTTTGTGATACTAATTAAAGTATAATGCTCTGAAATCCACACCCATTATAATGGATTCTTTTTTAAAAAATATACTTTATTCATAAAATATCTGGGAGAACATTACAAAACATTTCAAAATCACCATCACAAGAAGTACAATCAGATTCAACTTTTACACATGGATCACAAGGTGCTTCAATACAATCAATGAATATTACAATCATTTCAATATGGTCATTACAGACAGTCAGACAATGGTATTGGAGTTATCAACATAAATCATGTTGCACTCTGAGGTGTTTCAAAACAATTATAATACAATTAGTATTCAATGCATACATTCATTTTGAGCTGTACAGCCCAAAGGGCTCTCAACAGTTCCCAGCCCTTTGGTGCCCTATGGCGGAAAGGTCTTAGACAGCGACCTTTCCCCTTTGCACCTTTGCAGCAGCTGCCCCAAGCTTTAGTGTATCCCTCAGAACATAGTCCTGGACTTTGGAATGTGTCAGTCTGCAACACTCAGTCAGGGACAACTCACACAATGGATTCACTGTAAAACATGAAGAACTTCTTAGGCAGCTAATTGAGCTAATTTCCTCCCAGCTTTCCAGTTCCACTTTCCCTCCCCATGTTACATTCCATGTGACCTCATTATAATATATTATAATGCTGGCCAATGATGATGCAGTTCTGAATTTCATCATTTCCATCTGTAAAAACCTGGAGGTAAGATAGGCAGAGTATTATATCAGCTCAGGGATGATATACTCGGCTTGGGACAGGTATAGTGCTGATTCACTACTATAACACCAGGGCTAAAATGATTAAATCATGAGGACAAATGGCATAGATTTGGAATCATTGAATCATACCTCACTGAAGGAGACCTTTCAACCCATCATATCTGTGGCTGCTTGAATGTGTTATCACTTGGTGCCACTCTCCTGCTCTTGCCCCATAGTTATGCAGTTTTTTTCCTTTCAAGTATTTTTCTAATTCCCTTTTGAAAATTATTGTTGAATTTACTACAGGTTGTTGTAATATGTATTTAAGGGATAGCAGCATGACATCACTAGAAGGGAAGTGTGCCGTGTAATCCAGTCTTAGTTTCACTTTTACTTTTGCTTTTGCCTTTGAGCAGAGCACACACACACATATACACACATATACACACACACACACAGAGCTCTGCTACTGATGTCTTCAAACTTTCTATCCATGTATATCTGTTTTCATGTGCTTAGTCTTAATGAGTGAGCCCACAATGTGTTTACCAAATCCCTTATGAGTGATTGGTGCCTTTATATCATCATAACAATACAACATGGTGCTCAGTGGTGGCATAGCAACTTGGCAGCAAGATTAAGTACAAGTACAACATGATAAACAACCTTAGATTGTGCTGTATGGCATGAGATGGCCCTCGATGTTTTGGCCTGACTACTACAAAGTTGCAGTGTCAGAGAGTGATGAAAATGCAGCGTGGTACCTGCACAGAAAGGCTTTGAAGATGCAGGCTGGGAAAGTGCTCAGATAAATAGTGGGTAAGCAGATGGATCCCTCATGGTGAGTAGGACAGCCTGTCGACAGGACCAGCACCGGGTTAGCACAGTTGGGAAAGGTGAGTGGCCAGGGTTTGGGCCAGATTGATAGCGAGCAAGGGAGAGTCAAACAAAAAAAAACAGCAAAAAAAACCCACCATAAAAATCGGGCCAGAGAAGGTTGCAATTATAATGGGCAGGACTTCATAAAAGTGTGCGAAAGCAGCTACAGCGACATTCATCCCAGGTACTATAGGAAAAGGAAGGTCAAAGGGATATTGTCAGAATGTCCACAAAATTCCCCTGTTTGAATTGGGATGCAGCTGACCTACTATCTGAATTCAAAATGTTTAAACAGCGCACAAAGCATTGATTTCTTGATACAGGTGTGTCTGAACCAGACAAGAAAGCTATAAAAATTCATCTAGCAATTGGGAATAAGGATCTACACAGGCTGAATATGTCAGGATTAGCAACAGAAGAGCTAAATGATCCCCAAAAGATATGGACTACATTGGAAGACCGGTTCAGAATCAGGATAAACTTCCGTGTAAAGAAACTAGAGTCCAAGTCATTTCAACAACAGCTGACCGAATCCATTGACCACTTCATCAGTAAGTGCAGGGAAAAGGGTGTGCACTATGATTTCTTTGGACACAGAGCTAGCAGACAGAATTGTTGAGTTGGTGATCGCTTCCACTCCCATGGAAATGTTCCAGAAAGATCTGCTAGACAAGCCCAAAACAAATAGAATTGAAGAACTACTCAAGGATGGACATAAGCACAAAGCGATCCTTGCAGGCTGACAAAGCTTACAAGTCTTGAGCACAGCGCCAGGTGTTGACTCACTCATTAGAATACCCAAACCTAACAAGCCATGTGGAATGTACGGCCTTCTGCATGCACCAAGGAAATGCCCAGCTTTCCAGCAATTCTGCAAAGCATCTGGCAGAAAAGGCCATTGGCAGAGGCAGTGCACTAGAGCAAAGGCTGATAGAGCTGCCAAGATCCATGCACCGACCCACACTGACCGTACACAATGGCTACCTTCAAGCAATAAGAATGACCATCCGGCATCCCATCAGAAACATATACAGAAGGTGAATGAAATACCAGAGAATTATGATGTGCACAATGAGATGAAGAGTGGTGAACATATGTTTCACACTTCAATATCCTGGAAATCATAAATACCTTCTCACCATCCAAAGTGTTTGCCAAGATTCAAATTATCTGTCCTAAGAAATTTAGCAACTACTCATTGTTGGTAAAGATTGACACAGGGAAAAGTGCCAACATATTTCCCCTGTGAATTCTAAAAGAAATTATCCATAGACATGGAAGCCATGGCGAAATCTATTGCTGTGAAACTTTCAGCATACAGCAGCTCACTAATTCCATGTGTAGGATCCATTGTCCTGGATTGTAAGTACAATTAATCCTCCTGCGCTTCACAGATGTTCCACATCCTGGTGTAAGGAACATATCTCTTTATTTCTGTTGGACTGTGGATTTAAGTTAAAATGGCTGCAGTTTGAAGGACATGTCTACTACAACAGTGTGAGGGATATATGCAATGTTGCTGTCCTAGAACAGAGTGTGCCTTAAAAGCAGGATGGTGCTGAGGAGGAGTCTGGTCTAATGGGGAACTGCCTGGCAACAATGTTTTAATTGGCCTCTGACCAGGTGACCAGGGTTTGTGTGAGAGCAGTGCAGCAGAATAGCTCTGAACCTGAAAGGGGAAAAGACCTAAAACCTCTTGCTCCTGTGTGTGTCAGACTCTGGTAATTACACAATAATAGTTAGCTGGCTTTTTCTCCTCATATCTAAAACCCTGCTCTCTCTCTCTGAAAACCCCTCACAAGAGGAAAATCAGACAATTACTGTTAGAGACATTAAAAGGCAAGTGCTCAACCAATGAACGAAAGACTGAAATTGCTGGAAGATCACCTTATGCCATTAACAAAGAACTGAAAGGAATTTGGAAGACACCATTTAAAATCAACCCATTGAATCCTGTACTCCGGAATTGGTGCTATTGAGCTCTTTTATCCCACCCTTAAAATTTATGTTTTTGTGTGTCTTATGTGTCTTGTATGTGTGTGTATAGAGATTTAAGAAGGGGTAGGGTGAGAAATTAGCATTTCATATTTCTTTCTTTTGCATCTGGTTAAGGACAATTTGTTTAATGAACAGTTAGTTACTTATTAAGTTGACAAACCTGGTGCTCGTATTCTGTTAACCTAAATTAAACAATTAGGTGGGTTGATCAAACTTTTTCACATTTGTCATGTCTCAGGGAACAGTGGGGTTTGATATTGCAGCGCACTATCCCCAGTGAGTCATGACAAAGTTTGAGGGCTCAACCAGGATGTTTTGGAACAAAAGACGGTGACGATTTGGGTGTAGATTTAGTAAGTAATAAAAGCTAAAAGGAAACACCAGGTTTTTACTGTCAAAAATAAGATGGCACTGGAAACTCTTAAAGCTTCCCTATAAGTGGAACAGATGTCCCTGATGATTTTACAAGGGATTCCAAATGCCAGGTTAATTGAATTGGCAAGTTAATTAAGAATAGGATTACCTGCCAAAGTTTGGAAGGCAAGTATAATCAAAGAGCTGGCACAGCATTTGTAATTGGAAGGAATACCCGAGAGACTGAGTTCTCTAAGGGGTAGTTAATTGAAATGGACTCAAATTCAGCTGCAAATAAAAAAATTGTAACCAGAGGCAGCAGAAGGAGAAAGGGCAAAGAAAGAAAAAGAAAAGGAAAGAGAAAGAGCATTTCAAAGGGAACAGGTAGAAAGGGAGGAAAGAGAAAGAGAGACAGAGAACTCTAGCTTAGAATGCTGGCAGTTAAAAAAGAGACTCCAATAGGTGAGGCAGGACTTATTTTCAGGTTCGAACTCAGTGGGGAGATATTTAAATTTGTACAAGCTATTCCAAAGTTTGAGGTAAGGGATGTTGAAGCATTCTTTATTTCATTTGAGAAGATGGCTAAACAGATGAACTGGCCAAAGGAAAACTGGACATTTCCCATGTAGTGCAAATTGACAGGTAGGGCACAGGAAATTTATGCTTCACTGTCAGAGTAGGTTTCTAGGGATTATGATGTGGTGAAAAAGGCCATTTTGAGTTCATATGATTTGGTCCCTGTAGCATACAGACAAAAGTTTTGAAATTTAAGGAAACAGCCTGGGCAAACTTACATTGAATTTTAGAGGATTAAGCAAAATAGTTTGACAGGGGGACATGAGCATTAGGAGTTGAAAGTACTTATGAAGTTCTCAGAGAGATCATTCTCTTGAAAGAATTTAAAAACTCCCTACCTTCTGTAATAAGAACCCATGTTGAAGACCAAAGGGTTGCAGCTGCTAGCCAGGCAGCAGTAATGGCTGATGATTATGAGCTGATCCATAAAACTAAACCTTTATTCCATCACTTCCATAAATTTGAAAAGGATAGAAAGTGGGAGAGTGAAGGGAAGGCAAGTAGCCAGGGTAAAAAATGGATATCTGGGAATACCTTGAGATCTCCTCCCCAGATCAGGAAGGAAGGTACTGAGGATGGAGGTGAAACTCGAAGGCCTAAGTGTTTCCATTGTGATAAAGTGGGACACATTCATTCAGAATGCTGGAAGTTGCAGGGGAAGCCCATGGGGTTTATTAGAGTTTGTAAGAGTGAGTCTGAAAAGGGAACTCAAAAAGAAAATGCCACAAATCAAATTGTAGCTTTAACTACAAATAAGGGTCTGGAGGTAAACACTGCTGTGAATGCAGGTGAAGTGAATAAGGTAGATGAGAGATATAAAGGGGTTTTGTTTAAAGGAAAGATAACCACTTTTTTATCAAATTATGCAGTTTAACTCAACTATATTAAGGGACACAGGACCTAATCAACTCTTTTGTTGGAGAAGAACCTAGTTTTCCATGCAGAGAGTTCAATGAAAGCTAAAGTGTTGGTAAATGGGATAAGTGGAGAGTATATCCCGGTTCCATTGTACAAAGTGCAATTGGACTGTGATTTGTTGTCTGGATCAGTGGAGGATCCCACTTATGAGCCTAGCAAATACTATGCTGATTCTGAGGATGTTAGTGAGGAACATAGGGAATGTTAAGGAGTGGTTAAGAGATTACCCTGGACTGAATTGATTTACTCAGGGTTTAATTGACTTAACCAGGGGTCACAGATTGAGGATATGGGGTAGACCATTTAGGACTGAGTTGAGGAGAAATTTCTTTGCCCAGAGAGTGGTGAGCCTATGGAATTCGTTACCACAGAAAGCAGTTGAGACCAAAACATTGTATGTTTTCAAGAAGGAGTTAGATATCGCTCTTGGGGCAAAAAGGATCAAAGGGTATGGGGAAAAAGTGGGAGCAGGCTACTGAGTTGGATGATCAGCCATGATCATAATGAATGGCGGAGCAGGCTTGAAGGGCCGAATGGCCTACTCCTGCTCCTAGTTTCTATGTATCAATGTTTTACTCCTGGGGAATGATTTGGCTGGAGCGAAGGTTATAGCTTTGCCCATAATTACGGAAAGTCTGAGAGAGGCAAAAGAGATAGAGCAGTTACAAGAACAGATTCCATCATGTGTGGTGAACAGAACAATGGCTAAACAAAGTCAATCACCAGAGGTCAAAGTAATACCACAAGCAGATGTTAGAATAGCCGAAACTTTCTTTAAGGATGAAGATAATTCAAAGGAAGTGTTTGGTAGGTCTTCATTAATTGAGGCTCAGAAAGCAGTTCCAGCATTAAACAAGTTAACACAGTCAACTCACACTGCAGCTGAAGGAGTTCTAGAGTGCTATTACATTAAAAATGGAGTCTAATGAGGAAGTGGAGACACCCTCACAGACCTGCCAATGAGGAATGGACAGTTGTTCATCAGATATATCTTAAAGAGATATTGCGAGTAGTACATGAAATCCTAATGGCAGGACATTTAGGTTTGTGGAAAGCCCAAGTATTGATAAATAGCCATTTTACCTGGCCTAGACTTCATAAGGACGTAGAGCAATTTTGTAAAACATGTCATACATGTCAGGTAGTAGGTAAACCTCAACATGTATTCAAACCAGCACCTTTAATATCCATACCAGTTTTTGAAGAACCATTCAGTTGGGTGTTAGTAGATTGTGTAGGACCATTACCCAAAACAAAAGCAGGACACAAGTATATCCTTAAAATCATGGATATGACAACCCGATTTCCGGAAACTATTCTTTTAAGGACAATTAGAGCTAAGGTAGTAGTGGAAAAGTTAACTTAGTTTTTCACTCGTTATGGCCTACCACTTGAAATACAATCTGACTAAGGTTCTAACTTCATGTCTAAAATTTTCCAGGACATAATCAACAATTTGGGTATCAAACAACCAAAGTCCACTGCCTATCACCCACCAACACAGGGAGCTTTAGAGATACCATCAGCCTCTCAAAACCATGTTTAAGACCTATAGTTTAAGACGTAAAGGTTTGGGGCAAAGGATTAGATTTCTTACTATTTGCCACCAGAGATTCTCCAAATGAATCTACTGGATTTAGCCCATTCGAATTTATCTATGGTCATGAAATAAGAGATCCATTAAAAGTGATTAAGGAAAAGTTCCTAAAGCAGAAAGACGAATCCTCCATGTTGGATTATGTGTCCATGTGTCTAGAAAGACTGACAGGAGCATGTTAAGTAGCATGAGAGCATTAAAAAATTTCCCAAGCCAAAATGAAAGAATGGGCAGACAATCATGCCACAACTAGAACATTCCAAGCAGGAGATGAAGTATTAGCATTATTACCTTTGCAGAGTGTGAACCCCTGAAAGCGAAATTCAGTGGCCCTTACAAGATAGTTAGGAGAGTTAATAAAACGACTTATCCAATAGATACTCCTGAGCATAGGAAGAAGAAACAGTTATGTCACATAAACATGTTGAAACAATATCACTGCGGGGAAGATGAAAAGAAAGAGCAAGTGTGCCAGATGTTAGGAGTAATGAAGGATGACAGAGACAATAAGAGTAAGGTAGAATAGGAAGTGGACAGTGCCCAAAGCAAACCTCCTACAATTTGACTAGCCAATACGACAATACTGGAACAGTTAAACACTGTGTTCTCATATTTAGAGGCAGGACCATGGGAAGATCTAATAAGGTTACTTAGGAAGTATGAGGGAATTTGTAGGGATACAGATGGATGCACTACGTTAGCTAGACATGATGTGGACGTAGGAGACTTGGTGTCAATATAACAACACCCTTATCATCTGAGTCCAGAGAAACAAGCTCAGATAGAAACAAAGATCCAATATATGCTGGAAAATCAATTGATTGCACCCAGCCGAAGCAGCTGGTGTTCACCAGGAGTGCTGGTTCCTAAGCCGGATAGATCAACTAGATTTTGTATTGACTACTGGAAAGTAAATGCAGTAACGAGGACAGATTCATACCCAATTCCTCGGTTAGAAGATTGCATTGATAGGGTTGGCAGTGCCTCATTTCTTTCTAAGATTGATCTATTGAAGGGGTACTGGCAAGTGCCATTAACATCAAGGGCTAAACTCTTCATTGAACCTGGGTTGATCCTCTGGCTTGATGGTAATGGTAGAGTTGGGGATATGCTTGGCCATGAGGTTAGAGATTGTGTTTGTGTACAATTCTGCTGCTGCTGATAGCCTACAGCGCCCCATGGATGCCCAGTCTTGCAACATCTGTTTGAAATCCATCCCATTTAGCACAATGGTCATGCCAAACAACATGATAGAGGGTATCCTCAATGCAAAGGCAGGATTCGTCTCCACAGTGACTGTGCGGTGGCCACTCCTACCAAAACTGTCATGGACAGATGCATCTGCGGCAGGCAGGTTGGTGAGGATGAGGTTAAGTATGTTTCTCCCTCTTGTTGGTTCCCTCACCACCAGCCGCAGACCCAGTTTCACAGCTATGTTCTTTTGGATTCAGCCAGCTCGGTCATTAGTGGTGCTACCGAGCCACTCTTGGTGATGGACATTGAAGATCCCCACCCAGAGTACATACTATGCCCTTGCCACCCTCAGTGCTTCCTCCAAGTGGTGTTTAACATGGAGGAGTATTGATTCATCAGCTGAGGGAGGGTGGTAAATAATAATCAGCAGGAGGTTTCCTTGCCCATGTTTGGCCTGATGCCATGAGAGCTCATGGGGTCCAGAGTCGATGTTGAGGACTCCCAGGGCAACTCCCTCCTGACTGTATACCACTGTGCCACCAGGTCTGCTGGGTCTGTCCTGCCAGTGGGACAGGACATACCCAGGGATGGTAATGGTGGAGCCTGGAAAATTATCTGTAAGATATGATTCGTGAGGATGGCTACGTCAGGCTGTTGCTTGACTAGTCTGTGGGACAGCTCTCCCAACTTTGGCACTAGTCTCCAGATGTCAGTAAGGAGGACTTTGCAGGGTCGACAGGGCTGAGATTGACATTGTCATTTCTGGTGCCTAGGTCGATGCCGGGCGGTCTGCCTGATTTCATTCCTTTTTTGTGACTTTGTCACAACCGAGTGGCATGCTTGGCCATTTCAGAGGGTATTTAAGAGTCAACCACATTGCTGTGGGTCTGGAGGCACATGTAGGCCAGAGCAGGTAAGGACGACAGATTTCCTTCCCTAAATCTTTAATTGCACTTATTCCATCACTGGCAGAGCTCACGTTTGGCAGACCAGTGCGTACCAATTTATCTACCTTTACACATTCAACTCTCTCAGAAACTAGAAAGCAACTTTTAAAACTGCAAGAAAAGATGACCAAAGTGCATGATAAAAATGTGGGTACAGAATTGCCAAGTTCACGGTTGGAGTAGGACCCGCATATACACAGCTCTGCTGCTGATGCCTTCGAGCTTTCTATCCATATATCCATGTACTCAGATAAAAGCAAAACACTGCGGATGTTGGAAATCCAAATCCAAAACAAAAACAAAAACAAACATACCTGGAAAAACTCAGCAGGTCTGGCAGCATCTGCGGAGATGGACACAGTTAACGTTTCGAGTCCGAATGACCCTTCAACAGAACTAAGTAAAAATAGGAGAGAGGTGAAATATAAGCTGGTTTAAGGGGAGAGTGGATAGATTTAAGTAGAACTGGATAGATGGCCAGTGATGGGTGGAGATAACCAAAAGATGTCACAGACAAAAGGACAAAGAGGTGTTGAAGGTGGTGATATTATCTAAGGAATGTGCTAATTAAGGGTAGAAAGCAGGACAAGCAAGGTACAGATAGCCCTAGTGTGGGTGGGGTGGGGTGAAGGAATCGAAAAAGGCTAAAAGGTAGAGATAAAACAATGGCTGGAAATACATTTAAAAATAATGGAAATAGGTGGGAAAAGAAAAATCTATATAAATTATTGGAAAAAAGGAGGGGGTGATCGGAAATGGGGTGGGGATGGAGGAGAAAGTTCATGATCTAAAATTGTTGAACTCAATACTCAGTCCGGAGAGTTTTTCCAGGTATTTTTGTTTTGGTTTATATCTGTACTCATGTGCCTCGTCTTAATAAATGAATCCACAATGTGTTTACTCAATCGCTTTTGAGTGATTGGTGCCTTCATATCATCATAACAACAGGACGCAGGCAGTAGCTTCTTGATTATAAAAATCCTGCCTGCATTGCATTGTTTGGATGATTAAGAGGTGACCTAATTGTGCGTTTTAAATAATAAAAGCAGTTGATAGGCTACATGTAGAGAAATGATTTCTTCTGGTGATGGAATCAGAACAAGGGGACACAATCTTCAAATTTGAGCTCGGCTGTTCATGGATGAAATCAGGAAACAATTGTTCACGCAAGGAGTACCAGAAACCTGGACTCATTCCAAAATGCTGTGTATGCTGGAGGACAAATTGGCACTTCAAAGACTGAGATGGATTGTTATTTTTTAGTGTGTCGAGGGTTACAAAGCAAAGGAGTCTAAATGGAATTGATGAATAGATCAGGCATGATCTAACCAAATGGTGGAGCAGCTCGAGGGTTTACATAATCTACTGTTTCTATGTGATAGGCTTGAGGGGCTGAACTGCTTCCTCCTGTTCTGATGTAACAGGTTTGAGGGGCTGAATGGCCTCCTCCTATTCTAATGTAACAGGTTTGAGGGGCTGAAGGGCCTCCTCCTGTTCTGATGTTAAATAGGTGTTTTAAAGGGGTATCAATGAGTAGCAGCACCATATTTATAATGTATGTATCTTAATGAGACATTGGTTTGTTTCAGCCTTCCAAGTCCCGTCTCACACTAAGGGAAGCAAGTCATGAATGGAAGATTTGTTTACTGCAAACTTTTCCTCCTCCTGTTGCAGACTGTGGATGTGACATGGTAACAGATGATAGCTCCCAGTGTGGATCTGAGCCTCCCACCTAACCACGGAATTGTGTTCAACGATTGACAGCAGGATTAGCCAATCACAGAATGTGTCATGATAAGCTAGCCCCTCCCCTTCTCTGTTCCTTTCAATGAACAGAGAACTGCTGAAAAACTAAAAACCAATGAACAGAAGCAATGAAAGTGAAATGTGAATGTTGTATAAAATGTTAAAGGGGGAACTTATAGGAACCAGCAACATTATGAAAGGGGTAATTGTGTTCATGCCACCAGTGCAGGGTTTTGTTAATTCCAGGTGTGCGTTAGATTATTGGGCCTTTTGTTTCAAAGCTTCATTCACAAACTTCGTTGCTGGTTGGACTCTGGGTTGGAGCTAGCCTGAAATTACCCACAAAATGCATTCGTAATTCCTGCTGAGAGTTTCTTTCGGAGTTTGTTACAGGAGAGCACAGGGTGTGGAACAGTGTAGGGGGAGGCAAAGCAAAGATCGGGACAGGGGAGGAGAACAGGGGAGGAAGAGAGCATGGGAGGTGCAGAGAGTGCAGGGGGAACGAGTGCAGGTGGAGAGAGTGCGGGGGAGAGAGCGCAGGAGAAGAGAACGCAGGGGGAGTGAGTACAAGTGGAGCGAGTGCAGGGAGAGAGAGTGCAGGAGGAGAGAGCGCAGGGGGATAGAGTGCAGGCAGAGAGTGCAGGAGGAGAGAGTGCAATGGGAGAGAGAGTGCAAGAGGAGAGAACACAGGTAGGGAACGCAGTTGGGGAGAAAATTCAGTGGGGGGGTGGGGATGTTACAGTGCAGGGACAGTGAGTGCATGGTGAGATAGCACAGGGGGAGATACCATATTGGGATGGTTAACCCAGGGGAATAGTGTGTGCAGAGGGGGAGGGAAAGCCCAGGACAGCAATTCCAAGGACCTCTGTCCAGTGCAGGCCGTTTGTAAATGTAAGCTTGACAATCACATTGCAATGCGTGAAAAAAAGAGAAGTGCATTTCACTCATCCATAAAATGAATTTCTCAGCAGTTTAAAAGATGGGAGTTAAGCCCTGTGGACAGACGTGATTTGAAGGCTGAAGCTTCTCTCCCTTAACAGAGTCATTTCTTCATCAATAATCTGAGGCCCAGAATCCCAAATGGAATATTTTGAGCTGGGGTGACCTATTTAAATCTGACATTCCAATCCCACTTCACTGATATCCTGTGTTCCTCCACAGTAAACCATGTACTTATAAAAGGATTAAGTCTCACAGCAGCTTTACCCATGTCCTCACCTACTTCCTCCTACTCATTGCAGCCAATTAGTTATGTCAATGAGTCACTGATTGTTCCACAATCACAGAGAGAGTCACTCCTGATTGATAATGACTGTATCAGATAATGAGCTGAGCTTGTTTTCTGATACATGCCCTCTCTGGACTGAACATGATGCTGTCTTCACGTTTACATGGTAAGTCTATACTCAGTCACTCATGAATGTGGAACAGCTCAGAAACATAGGGTGGAACCTTGTGCCCTTGCCTTGGTGAGCTGGTGTTGGGGGTATTTAATCAGGTGAAAGGGTGGGGATGGAGGCTTCTCTGCCCTTCTGCCTCCACCCCAATTATGTCCGGGGTGGGAATATTCATAGGTGGCCTTCCTGACTCGCTACAAATTGAGATGCATAAGTGGGCGGTTAATGTATTGTGCAGGGGGCTCATCGTGCAGGGTGCCCAACAAGCAAACTCTGGGGTACTTTCTTGCGGGCTCCAAGGGAGTGTCCCTCATTCAAAGTCACTCAGTGTCTGATCGAGGGACCTGGCATTGGAAAGGGGGGCACAACCTTTGTAGTTAGGACAGATCTGTTGAACGTTTTCCTGAAATATCTTTCCCAACTGGATCGCCATTTTAAGTATAAGCAAAATTCATCAATTGTCTACATTCACTTGATATATTTCTATATTAAAAGGAGCCTGTCGCCTGTGTCAGCTGAACTTTCTAGACAATCAGTTATAGGCTTATTTCCAAATGAAGCCAGCCACATTGCCAGTGTTATGGAGTGATAAGGTCACTGATGCCATTCTGAGATACCATCCCACTAAGACCAATGTAGCCAGTGGGAAACACCACATTATCAAACATGGGCGATTGCACCTGGGTATCAGGCAGCCAGTCCTGTGTCCTCAAAGCCTAACAGCTGGTTTACAATAATCTGGTTAACACATGGGAACAAGAATCATGAGATTTTGGGCTTCAAACAGTTGGTACTCAGATGTTCACAAAGCTGAAAGTAAATCAGTTTATTAGTGGCATGAAGCCTGGTTCAACTCATGAGGTCTCTGCTCTGCTAAATTAGTTGAAGTTTTACCTGTTTTAAGTTCATAAAATTGGTTCTGTGATATTAAATTTTGGTCCCACTTATTGAACAAGGCACCTCCCTTGTCCAAGTTTGTACGAACAATGGCTGGTGGCTCTCTCCATTCCTACAATATTACTCAAAAGCACAGGAGCTGATAACTGTGTTGAGTTTTGTTTCCCAGTTATTGTATGGAACTTACTGTCCTTAGTTTCATGTTAATGCTCACCACCAATGGTATCTCTGCCCAGAATCTGTGAGGCTGACATTTGAATGGGCTCTGTTGTGACTTCTATGGACCATAAATTCAACCTCTCCACTCTGAAAGCTTGGAACAGCAGTTTGTTTCTTGTTCCAAAAATGAATTGAAAACACATGAAACAACCGGCAAATCTAAACTATCTTATACAAACTGAAAACAGAAATGCTGGAAGCACCCAAGAGGTCATGTATCATCTGTGGAGAAAGAAGCAATTTATGCATCATTGCCACTTGTAAGTTCATCACTTCTATCAACATTGATTACCATCAGCAAAAATATTTATTGAAAAATTTAAGAGAAATGCTTTCCCTCTCAGTCATTTCTACAATAGTTGATTATTCTTCTCCCCTGTACTGTGTTAACTCCTGTCCTTACGCACGCTATAAGAGGTGGGGTGTGTGTCAGGGCTAATTATGACTTACTCATAAAACACAAAAGTACCATCAGAGCTCGGTAGTTAAAGACATGGCTTGGGTATCAATCATGTCTTTGTTTATAGCACTCTCATTTCTGAGTCAGAAGTCCATGAGCTCAAGCCCTAATCCAGAGGTCTGAGTACATCTTCTAGGCTGCCATTCCAGTGGAGTACTGAGGGAGTGCTACACTGTCGGGAGGGCTATCTTTCAGATGAGGCATTGCACCAAAGCCCATCTGCTTTCTCAGTTGGATGCAAAATATCCCCAGCATGATTTCAAAGAAGCACAGGGGAGTTCTCCGTGGTATTCTGGAGGCCCAAAAAAAGGTGATCTGGTCATTTTGTCATGTTTTTATAATAATATAAAGGCACCAATCACTCATAAGGAATGGTTTAAACACATTGTGGGTTCATTTATTTAAACTAGGCACATGAGAAAATATATATACGGACAGAAATCTTGAAGTCATCAGCAGCAGAGCTCTCTGTACTCTGCTTAAAATCAAAAGTCAAACTAAAACTGGATCACAATAACATACTTTCTTCTCGTGATGTCATGCTGCAATCCCTAAAAAGCATATTACAACATCCCCCTTTCTTTTTAAAGATACTTTCCCCCCTTCCAAATAAGTATAACTATTTACAATACATGTTCATGTTCAGTGACCATTACATAAGTGCGTAGAACTGGTGAGTCTATGTGTCTCTAAAGCGTAAAGGTAATCTGCTGGTACGCCTAGATTTTGTAATGATAATCTTGTCTAGAAGTGTGTTTAATTGTTCACAGTGATCTGAGGGATTTTCATTCCTAGTTGTTTTCCTGGTTTCATTAGGGATCTTGTCCTAGATGCAATGGGACTGTATGTAGTTGAGGAGCTGGACTGGATCTGGTTTGTCTTCGGTTATGCCTCACCATTGTGCCTTTATGTGTAATAATTTCATAGCACCTTGGTTCTGAACAAATCCTTGTCACCTCAGTTGGTTGCCATGTATCTTCTGTGGGATTGTGGGTGCAAATTTGTTTTTCCAACTGTAAACTTGGCAAATCTGTACCCGCATTTTTATCATGTACTTTGGTCATCTTCCCTTGCAGCTTTAGAAGTTGCTCTCTGGTTTCTGAGAGAGTAGATTGGGTAAGAATAGGTAAATTGGGACCCTGCCAAACATGAACTCTGCAGTGATGGAATTGTTGCACTTCAAGGTGTTGTTCTCAGACATCACATTGCAACATGTAGATCATCTTGCTTGATCTGTCTACATTTGAGAATTATGGATTTCACCATGCAAATCATTCATTCAGTTAGGCTGTTAGATCTGGGTAATGAGGAGAAGAAGTAGTGTGATTGATATTCCACTTCTCACACATATCCTGAAATGGTTTACCAATAATTTAAGGGCTGTTATCCATAATGATTCCTATATGAACATCAAGTAAACTGAAAATAGCACTTTGAGTGTGTGCAACAGTTGTTCTTGATGTATTGTGCAATTGTCTCATGTGTTCCCTGCTCTTTGTCTCTTTATACACATCATTGTCGTGTTTTGGTTTGTCAACCATCTCATGTATTTGTTTCTAATGGGATACCGGATGTCATTTTTATTGCTTGAAGGTACACAGTGTGTACAGTCCATTTGGATCAGTGCACAGCTCTTCGCTGTCGTGCACTGCTGCTGCCAGTGGCTCTTTCCACCACATGCTTTGCAGAATTGGTGGAAAGCTGGACATTTCCTTGATGCATGCAGAAGGCCACACCTTCCACATGTCTTGCTGGCTTTGGGTGTTCTAGTAAGTGCGTCAGCAACTGGAGTTGTGCTTAGGACCTGTAAGCTTCATCAACCTGCGAGGATCGTATAATACTTACGTCCATCCTTGGGTAGACCTTCAATCTTATATAGTTTGGGCTTTTCTTAGCAGATCCTTCTGCAATGCTTCCATGGGAGCAGATTCTGTCTGCTAGCTTTGTGTTTGAAAAAATCATAGTACACACCCTTTTCTCTGCATCTGCTGATGAAGTGGGCTCTGGATTCTGTCGGCTGTTGTTGAAATGACATGAGTTCTAATGACATAAACCGGTCTTCCAATGTAGTCCATAAGTACGTTCATGCATCAACTTCCAAGCACAATTTCAGATCTTCAGATTGCTGGCCAGGCCAACACTTATTGACTTGACCTCATCCTTGTCAATCTGCCTGTCGCAGATAGAGCTGTCAGTAACAGTATTGGTAGGAATGACCACCACACAGTCCTTATGGAGATGAATACCCAACTTCACTTTGAGGATACCCTCCATCCTATTGTGTGGAACTACCACCATGCTAAATGGGATAGATTTTAAATAGGTCTAGCTTAGTCAAAGAGGTAAAATGGGTTTAAAAAATTCAGTGAAAACTTGGGACTCCCCAAAATCCAGAGGTTCTCTTCCTCTCTCCCCTACACCCCCTTTCTCTCTCCTCTCTCTTTCTCTTCCTTCTGTACCCCTCAATTCACTTATTCCCTTCCCCCTTATTTCTCTCCCTACTTCCCCCCCTTATTTCCCTCCCCACTTCCCCGCTTATTCCCCTCCTTACTTCCCCCCTTGTTTGCATCTTCCTACCCTCTTCCCCCCTTATTCCCCTCCTCCTTCCTCCCTTATTCCCCTGCCCACTTCCCCCTAATTCGCCTGCCTACTTCCCCACTTATTCCCATCGCCATTCCCCTTCCCTCCCCTATTCCCCTCCCCACTTTCCCTTCCCACTTCCCCTTCCCAGCTTTTCCCCCTCACCACTTCCACCCATGTTCCCCTCCCCTCCTCTTTATTCCCCTTCCCTATTCCCCTCCCCCTTATTCCCCTCCCCTTTATTCCCCCCTTCCTCCTTATTGCCGTCCCTTTCTTCCCCTCTTCTTCTCCTCTCCCCTTATTACCCACACCCTTATTCCCCTCCCCTCTTATTCACCTCCCTCATTACCCACCAACCTTCCCCCTTATTCCCACCCTCTTATTCCCCTTCCCCTTATTCCTCTCCCCCTATTCCCCTCCCACATTCCCACCTTAATCTCCTCCCCCTTGTTCCCCTCTCCCTCTCCCCATGCTCTTCTTCCTCCCCTCCTACCCACTCCCCCTCACTCCCTCCCCCTCCCCCTCACTCCCTCCCCCTCCCCCTCACTCCCTCCTCCTCCCCCTTCCCCCAACCCCCTCCCTGCCTCCACGCTGCAATTTCAACACTCTCTGATATGGTGAATTCTTGGTGACCAAAATGTTGAGGGTCATCTGAAGCCATGTAGCATGATCTAAAATTGTTCATCGTGCCGTACCTATCCTGAATCTTGCAGCCAGGCCGAGCAGTTATGTCGCTTAGAAGGAGCCACAATTGCATACCATGTTAATAATGATACAAAAGACACCGATCACTTATAAGGGATTGTGCAAACACACTGTGCATTCATTTATTAGGAACAGATGTGTGAACAGATATACATGGATAGAAAGCTTGAAGGTGCCAGAGCTGTGTGCCTGTGTTAGGCTCGTGAAACTGAGGCTGGATCACATGACACACTTCCCTTAAAGTGATCACATGCTGCAACCCTTTAAAGGCATAATACAACACACAGCTGCTAAATTGATTCCAAAGTTGAGCCTCTTGTATCGAAGAACTCTGATGTGAGTGCAGCATACCATAAGATACCTTGATTCATCTACTGGACGATTTGATGCTACCCTGTTTTGAGCTCAAGTTTAGCAAAGTGTTTAGCACCATTCACTTTACCTATGATGTCACTGATTGTCGGTTTCCAGTGTCTTTCTCATTGAGTGGTTTGGTTTGTTAATTGCGTATCAATGCAGATTCCAATCCAGTTCTCGTTCTTGGGTTTTTTGATGCCTTGCATGGGTGAGACCCAAGGGATAGGCTCAACACAACTTTTTCAGAAATGTCAAAGTCAAGGAGATGCTGAAGTTGCTTCTCTGTCTGCACCCTGACATGCAATATTATTCAGCACTATTGATGCTCTACTGGGGAACATGAAGTCTACATGCAGCTTTTGATTTCCCGCTACCAGTGAGGCAGTCAGCATGCAACTCGAGAATGTTGTTGGTATGTGTGGGAATCACGTATGTGACAGTAATCACATGCAGATTTGTTGCTGTGTGGAAACTGACAAGTGTGTCACATTCTCCAGATATGAGATAAAATACAACCTTCATTCCAGGGTCTTTGACTGGGATTGACATTTCAAGAAAATCCAAGAATTTTCAGTGGTTTGTCACCTGTTGTAAGGAAAAGGTTTCACATTCCCTGGTTTGTGGAGAATGGGGAAATCCTGAAGTTTGTTGAACCTTTTGCCTCCCTTGGCATTGACAGATTCCCCTGTAGCTATGAGAGCATCTACACCCAAGCAGCCAGTGGTCACTGTCATCTGTAGCTGGTTGCTATCTTTGGAAAGAGAGCACAACAGTATATTCGGGGTCATCTGCCTCTATCTCAGCTGCACTCTCTCGCCCTTTTGTTGTGGTATGCATATATAGCACTCTCCTGGTGGTAGTGGTCTTATGGCAGTTGATTTTGCTGATGAACATCAACCACGAGAAAGTACAAGCAAAGGTTTTCCACAGACTTTGCACAGTGTACTGACAGCTGGACACTCTTCCCAGCATCAGTAAGCACTGCCAGTCGAAACATTATTTGGACACGTCGGAACTCTGTGCGACTGTTGATGTTGCTTTGGTTTTCGGGCAGGTGAGCGATGGACAGTCTTCTCAGGAGCTGGACTCAGAGTGTGGTTCTGGCAGCCTCAACTTCCATAACTCTGGACTCTCAGAGCGATAATGACCTTGCTAATCCCAGCAGCTCTGACAGCTTTCTGACTTTCTCCAGTGCTTTCCAGCGTAGTTGGCTGGAGAGACACCATTTGATGATTTGTGTCTTTATTTCCCTTTTGACTTGTTCACCTTCACCAAAGTCACATTTGGCTGCTAGTTGCCTCAAATATGTACAATACCGGTCGATTGTCTCACTGGCTTGCTGTCTTGTGTACCTGAAGGTGATTGTTCCATACAGTGTGTTCTTCTTCAAAGTGAAATAGGACATCAGTAGCTGAATCGTAGTCATTTTGCTCAGGTGTAAGTGTTTCAAATATATCTAATTTTTCAACACTACAGTGGGAAAGTAACGTCTTTCCTTTTGTCCTCTGTCATGGCTAAAGCTGCACAACCCCTTCAAAACACTAATCATTTTTGCCAATGTCGGAATACAGAGGATGGCTCCAGATGTACTTCCAAAGCTGGTAGATTGGGCATAGAAAATGCCATTTTCATCAGAAATAGTGATGAAACTTCATCGTAAAAGCTTTCCTGCTTGTTAGATCTGAACAGCTTGTGTTCACTGAGCACAGCCCGACTCTGTCTCTAAGGCTGCAGCTTGAAATGCTCTCTTCATTTCTTCAAAAATGGAATAACAATAAAAATTGCAGCCTCATTATCATAATTAAAGAACCTCCAAAAAGATTCAGACATTCTTACGTTGCATCATTTCCGTGAGTAGTGTGAGGTTCCTGGGACTTGAAGCAGCCAGAGACAGCTCCCAATGCAAAGTGCATGAGCAAACGTAGCTCCTTTATGAAGACAGCTCCTCCATGCACTCTGCTTCTGTTAGCTGGCTCCCTCTCCTGGTACAATTCTGTATGGCAGCTTCAAATGAACAAAGGCCGGGATTTTCTGCTCCTGGAGTGGCTCCTGTCACGGCAGATGCATGCAAGCCAGTCAAAAGTCCATTGACTTTGGTGGGACCAGACCACACTACGAAGTGTGAAAAGCTCATGGACTTCTTTGCCTTAAATATTGAGGCATTCTAATCAGCTGTCACTACCGCTTCCCTCCACTTGGACAAAATTTCCCCTAAGATTCCTCCCGCTCTAGCCTTGAACCTGCATCTTGCCCTCTCTCTCCTATCCCTCCTCATGTCCTTTCTGAGCTTAACTTGTCTATGAGACCCACTGGCTGCTCCGTGAACCCTAATCTCATTAAATTGCTGTCCACACAACTTCCCCTCCTGGTCCCCATGTTGCCTGATATTGGTAATGGTTCTTCCTCCTCAGGTACTGCTCCCCTCCTCTTCAAACCTACCATCATCAACCTTTTCATCAAAAAACCCACCCTTATTCTGCTTCCCTTGCAAACAACTACCTCATCTGCAGGTTCCCTTTCTTCTCCAAGGTCTTTTTTATTCTTTCACAGGATGTGAGCATCACTGGCTAGGGCAGCATTTGTTGCCCATAAGACCATAAGACATAGGAGCAGAAATTAGGCTATTCGGCCCATCGAGTCTGCTCCACCATTCAATCATGGCTGATAAGTTTCTCAACCCCATTTTCCTGCCTTATCCCCGTAACCTTTGATCCCCTTACCAATCAAGGACCTATCTATCTCGGTCTTAAATACACTCAATGATCTGGCCTCCACAGCCTTCTGTGGCAATGAATTCCATAGATTCACCACTCTCTGGCTAAAGAAGTTTCTCCTCATCTCTGTTCTAAAAGGTCTCCCCTTTACCCTGAGGCTGTGCCCTCGGGTCCTAGTCTCTCCTACTAATGGAAACATCTTCCCCACGTCCACTCTATCCAGGCCTTTCAGTATTCTGTAAGTTTCAATCAGATCCCACCCCTCATCCTTCTAAACTCCATGGAGTATAGACCCAGAGTCCTCAAATGTTTCTCATATGTTAAGCCTTTCATTCCTGGGATCATTCTCCTGAACCTCCTCTGGACCCTCTCCAGGGCCAGCACATCCTTCCTGAGATACGGGGCCCAAAATTGCTCAGAATATTCTAAATGTGGTCTGACCAGAGCCTTATAAAGCCTCAGCAGCACATCCCTGCTTTTATATTCTAGTCCTCTCGAAATAAATGCCAACACTGCATTTGCCTTCCTAACTACCGACTCAACCTGCAAGTTAACCTTAAGAGAATTCTGGACTAGGACTCCCAAGTCCCTTTGCACTCCAGATTTCTGAATTCTCTCCCCATTTAGAAAATAGTCGATGCCTCTATTCTTCCTACCAAAGTGCATGACCTCACACTTGCCCACGTTGTATTCCATCTGCCACTTCTTTGCCCATTCTCCTAACCTGCCCAAATCCTTCTGCAGCCTCCCTGCCTCTTCAATACTACCTGTCCCTGCACCTATCTTTGTATCAGCTGCAAACTTAGCCAGGATGCCCTCAGTTCCTTCATCTAGATCATTAATGTATAAAGTGAAAAGTTGTGGTCCCAACACTGAACCCTGCGGAACTCCACTAGTCACCAGCTGCCATCCTGAGAAGGACCCCCTTATCCCCACTCTCTGCCTCCTGCCAGACAGCCAATCTTCTATCTATGCTAGTACCTTGCATCTAACACCATGGGCTCTTATCTTTCTGAGCAGCCTCCTGTGCGGCACCTTGTCAAAGGCCTTCTGGAAGTCCAAGTAGATAACATCCATTGGCTCTCCTTTGTCTAACCTGCTCGTTACCTCCTCAAAGAATTCTAACAGATTTGTCAGGCATGACCTCCCCTTGATGAAACCATACTGACTTTGCCCAATTTTACCATGCACTTCCAAGTATTCTGAAATCTTATCCTTAGTAATAGACTCCAAAATCTTACCAAAGACCGAGGTCAGGCTAATTGGCCTGTAATTTTCTGTCTTTTGCCTCACTCCCTTCTTAAACAGCAGGGTTACATTAGCGATTTTCCAGTCCTCTGGGACCCTCCCTGACTCCAGTGATTCCTGAAAGATCGCCACTAACGCCTCGACTATCTCTTCAGCTATCTCCTTCAGAACTCTGGGGTGTAATCCATCTAGTCCAGGTGATTTATCCACCTTCAGACCTTTCAGTTTTCCTAGCACCTTCTCCTTGGTAATGGCCACCATACTCACCTCTGCCCCCCGACTCTCTTGAACTTTGGGATTGTCACTCATGTCTTCCACTGTGAAGACTGATGCAAAGTACCTATTCAGTTCCTCCGCCATTTCTTTGTTCCCCACTACTACTTCTCCAGCGTCATTTTCCAGTGGCCCAATGTCCACTTTTGCCTCTCTCTTATGCTTTATATATCTAAAAAAACCTACCCCTAATAGCCCTTGAGAAGGTGGTGGTGAGCTGCCTTCTTGAACCACTGCAGTCCATGTGGTGTAGGTACATCCATAGTGCTGTTAGGGAAGGAGTTCCAGGATTTTGACCTAGTGACAGTGAAGGAACAGCGATATATTTCCAAGTCAGGATGGTGAGTGGCTTGGAGGGGAACTTCCAGGTGGTGGTGTTCCCATCTATCTGCATCCTCTCCTCCTGGTAGATGGGGGAGGTTGTGAGTTTGAAAAGTGTTGTTGACGGAACCCTGGTGAGCTCTTGCAGTGCATCTTGTAGATGGCAAATACTGCTGCCATTGTGCATAGGAGGTGGAGTGAGTGAATGTTCAAGGTGGTGGATGGGGCTCCAATCAAGCAAGCTGCTCTGCCCCGGATGATGTTGAGTTCCTTGAGTGTTTTCAGATTTGCAATTTTAATTATGATAATGAGGCTGCAATTTTTATTGTCATTCTGTTTTTGAACTTTAGTTGCTAATGGCTGGGATTTATGAGCCTTTGGGAACCCGATAACATCCTCAAAGCAAGGACTTAATGGATTCAGGAGGGGCTGTGCCTTCACACTTACCTCCCAGAATGAGATACCTCCTGAAGAATCTCTGCGATCAAGCCCCTATACCACTCCCCCCCCACTAGAGACATTCCTGCCAAAGCCTGGGGGAAGTTCCCTCACTTGCAACAAGACCTCGATCCGCTTCCACCACCAGGCCTCCATCCCACCAACATACCCCAGTTCCATCTTAACCAGTTGACCCCAATCTCCCCCCCAGGGCTCAATCTTTCACCCCAACCAATGTCCTCTGACATTGCTCCTCTTAGATTCTGATGTCCTCTTGCATTGCCCTACTCCCATGTTCCCACCATACTCTGACTGTCCCATCTTTCTAATCAGCACCCGCCTCTCACTCTGGATGAGCCTCACCCTCCAGTCAACTTCCCCCTGTCCCTGCGCGGACTTACCTGTTACTGTTACAGTCAGTGACTGGGCCCAGGCAGCCTGAAGGATCAACTGGTCATTTCTGTCTGTCTGCTTCTCTTTTCCTCTCTTACACCTCTGACTGTATTTTTTCTGTTTTATTTATCCCAAGTTGAACCAGAACTGAAGAAACTGTTTTGAATTGCTGCTAACTCTTAATGGTAAATTATTAAATAGCAGAATGGATAGCAAGCTGATTGCAAAACAGAAAACAAAGAGTAGGGAACAAATGAACACAGCAATAGGAGGCCCCTTCAGTCTGCTGCTATTCAATGCGATCATTGCTGATCTGTATCCTAACTCCTACATGCACCTACCTTGGCTCAAAATACATTGATATTCTTGTTAGTAGAAATCTATTGGTTTCAGGTTTAAAATTAATCAGCACCTATTGCTTTTGGTGGAAGAGAGTTTCATACTTCTACCACTCTTTAGATGACAAAATGTTTCCAAACTTTTCACCTGAATGCACTAGCTCTGATTTTATGTTGCTTGTTCTAGACTCGTTCCCCTGTAGAAAAATGCTCTCTGTCAACCCGTCCATTGCTGTCAAAATGCTAAAAAAAATCTCAATTAACCCTTTATAATCCAGGCAATATACGTCTGATTTATATAATCTTCCCTTAAAACTTAACTTCTGTGGCTCTGGTGAATCTGCACTGCACTCTTTCCAAGGCTATTATCTATCCTTATATGGTACGATGCCTGGAACTGTATACAGTATTTCAGGTGTCTCTATAACCAGGATATTGTCTGGCTGCTGTACATATACCTTCCCTTAATATTACAGCCCTCAAAATGAAAAGACAAACATTCCATTAACCTTTTTGATTGTTTTGTTGCACCTGATCATTATAGTTGGTTGATCTGTGTACATGGATTCCCTGAATCTCGTTGGAGTTTCAATGTTCCTCATTTTTCATCATTTAAATAATACTCAGATCTATCCAATTTAGTCCAAAATGGATGGCCTTATAATTACCTACGTTGAAATCCATCTACCACAATATTCCACTGATTTAAAAGTGGTCACTCAGACTGGTGAAGGAGGAAAGTGGTGTTCCACAGGAATCAGTTCTGGACCAACTGTTATTCCCCTTTGATATAAATGATTTGGACTCAGGAATCAGAAGCACAATACCAAAATTTACAGACAACATCAAATCTGATTATATAGTTAGTGCTAAGAAAATCCGCACCAAAATACAAGAATACATTAACAAACTTGCAGAATGGGCTGGTAAATAGGAAACGAATTTCAATATAGTGAATTTTGAGAACACATACTTCTTTGAAAATAAGAGCCTAAATGAGACATAGTGAAAAGGGGTTCAGGGATACAGATTAAAAATAATACAGGTTGCCAAAACCATAAGAAGTCGAAACAAAGCAGTGGAGTTAATTGTTTGAAGATTGCTGTAACATGCCTTTAAGGGATAGAAGCATGACATCACTAGAAAGGAAGTGTGTCATGCGATCCAGGTTTAGTTTCACTTTTGCTTTTAAGCACAGCACAGCACAGACAGCTCCACTAATGATGTCTTTAAGCTTCTTATCCATGTCTATCAGTTCTCAGGTGCCTAGTATTAATAAGCGTACCTGCAATGCACTTACCCAATCCCTAATGAGTGATCGGTGCCTTTATATCATTATAAAGACATGACATGGGGTGCAGCAGTGGTTCCTTCTAAATGACATGGTGCTTAGCCTGGCAGCAAGATTCAGTACAGGTACAACATGGTGAACAGTTTTAGATCATGCTATATGGCATGAGAAGACACTTGACATTTTAGTCAGGCTGCAATGGAGTCAAAGCACTGGGGAGTGTGGAGAATGCAGCATGCTGATTGCGCAGAGAAGCTTTGAAGACAGTGCTCAAATAAGCAGATAGATCCCTTGTGGTGAGATTGCAGCACGTAGCCTGGTCAGTGCCGTGAGCAGGACAGCATGTTGAGAGGCCCAGCACCCGGTTAGCTCAGTCGGGAAAGGTGAGTGAGCAGGGTGTGGGCCGGATTGATAGCGAGCATGGGAGAGTCAAACAAAACTCAAAAAAAACCCATCAAAATTGTGCCAGACAAGGCTGAATTATAACAGGCGGAGCATCAGAAAAGCACATGAAAGCAGTTACAGTGACACTCATCCCAGCTACTATAGGAGACGGAAGGTCAAAGGGATATTTTCAATATGTCCACAAAATTCCCCACTTTGAATTGGGATACATCAGACCTATTCTCTGAATTCAAAAATGCGCAAATAGTGTACGGAGCCACAGTTTCTTGATTCAGGTGTGTCTAAGCCAGACAAGCAAGCCATAAAAATTCACCTAGCAATTGGGAATGAGGGTCTACACAGACTGAATATGTCAGAATTAACAGAAGAAGAGCTAAAGGATCCCTAAGAGTTATGGACTACATTGGAAGACTGGTTCAGAATCAGGTTAAACTTCCGGATACGTCGACAAGAGTTTATGTCATTTCCATAACAGCCTACAAATCCATAGACCACTTTGTCAGTAGATGCAGAGAAAAGGATGTGTACTGTGAATTTTTGGACACAGCTAGCAGACAGAATCACATCCACTCCCATGGAAACATTCCAGAAAGATCTGCTAGACAAACCCAAAACATATAGAATTGAAAAGCTGCTCAAGGATGGATGTAAGTACGAAGTGATTCTTAAAGTTTGACGAAACTAAATACAACTCCAGTTGCTGATGCACTCACTAGAACAGCCAAACCTTAGCAAGACATGTGGAAGTTGTGGCTTTCTGGTTGCACCAAGGAAATGCCCAGCTTTCCAGCAACACTGCAAAGCATGTGGCAGAAAAGGCCATTGGCAGAGGCTGTGCACTAGAGCAAAGGCTGATAGAGCTGCAAAGAGCCGTGCACTGACCCACACTGACCGTACACAATGGCTACTTTAAAGAAATAAGAATGACCATCCAGTATCCTATCAGAAACATATACAGGAGATGATTGACAAATCTGAAAATGACGATGATGTGCACGATGAGACAAAGAGCAGTGAACACATGTTCACACCATCAATCTCATGGAAAACATAAATGCCAACTCTCCATCTGAAGTGTTTGCCAAGGTTCAAATTATCTGCCTTAGGAAATTTGGTAATGACACATTATTGGCCAAGATTGACACAGGGACAAGAGCCAACTTCCTACCTCTGTGCTTTTGATACTACATGTATTCACAGGCATGGAAGGCCATGGTGAAACCTACTGCTGTGAAATTTTCGGCACACAATGGCTCACTAATTCCATGTGCCTGATCCATTGCCCTGGAGTGTAATCAATCCTCCTGGGTGTCACAGATGTTCTACTTCAAAGAGACTAAAGGCCCAACAATTGCAGGCCTATTGGCATGCCACGATCTCACACTAGTGAAAATCCCTGTTTCGTTGGCTATCATGTGGCATACCAACCTCAGAAATTGCTCCTACCACCTCATGCCCCATACACAAAAAACAAGACAAATCCAACCTGGTAAATTACCGCCCCATTAGTCTACTCTCGATCATCAATAAAATGATGGAAGGATTAATCAACAGTGCTATAAGTGGCACTTGCTTAGCAAGAATCTGCTCACTGACACTCAGCTTGGGTTCTGCCAGGGTCACTCAGCTCCTGACCTCATTACAGCCTTGGTTCAAACACGGATAAAAGAGCTGAACTCCAGAGGTGAGGTGAGAGTGAATGTCCTTGACATCAAGGCAGCACTTGATCGAGTGTGGCATCAAAGAGCCCTAGCAAAACTGGAGTCAATGGGAATCAGGGGGAAATCTCTCCGCTGGTTGGAATCATACCTAGCACAAAGGAAGGTGGTTGTGGTTGTTGGAGGTCAATCATCTCAGTTCCAGGACATCACTGCAGGAGTTCCTTGTGGTAGTATCCTCGGCCCAACCATCTTCAGCTGCTTCATCAATGACCTTCCTTCCATATGGTCAGAAGTTGAAATTTCTGCTGATGATTGCACAATGTT
The DNA here is from genome assembly GCF_017639515.1 of Carcharodon carcharias. Classification (NCBI taxonomy): domain Eukaryota; kingdom Metazoa; phylum Chordata; class Chondrichthyes; order Lamniformes; family Lamnidae; genus Carcharodon; species Carcharodon carcharias. Next base: position 57,180,849 of record NC_054485.1, on the reverse strand, counting down.
CAGCACCATTTGCAGCTCCTCAGATATTGAAGCAGTCCATATCCAAATGCAGCAAGACCTGGACAATATCCAGGCTTGGGCTGATAAGTGGCAAGTAACATTCATGCACACAAGTGCCAGGCAATGACCACCTTGTTAGGAAATAGAGCTAATTTAAGTAAATTGTATCGGTATTTGTGAGTGTTAGGAATGAGTTTTAGCTTTAGTGTTTAAGTTTGATTTGCATTTCTGTATCTGTGTTAAAAGGTCAAGTTGAGTTTTAGCTTCACTTTAAAAAGTGCCTGCATTTCTAATGAGAGTTTACAACTGTAAGAGAAGTTAAGCAAACACCAGAGTAGAAAAACTGGGCTGTTGCCTAGCAAAAGGTGTCCAGCGAGGCAGGTCCCTCCCACAGAAGAAACTAGAAACAGCAGTTTTTGAGTTCAGTTTTGAAGGCAGCTGCCAGGCAGAAGCAGCCTAGAAGGGGCAGATAGCTAGTTCCAAGCTAAAGATGAAAGTCCCCAAGAATCCAGGGGAGAGGAACAGGAGAAAGTCCCAATCAGACCTTCTAGTCAAAGGAAGGATAGGAACCTGGGAAAGGTTTTGTTAAGTGAAGTTAAGAGTGAGCAGCAGAGAAATGCTCCAAACTTCAAACTTAAAGCTCCAAGCTACAGGAAGCAGAGTCAAAGTGATATAAAGGTTTGTGAGAAGTAATGGTCCAGAGAGGCAACTGAAGGTCTGTAACTCATTACTATGGGCATCTGAAGCAGTGTCATAGAGGCATAGAGGTCTACAGCAGAGAAAAGGTCCTTCGGCCCATCGAGTCTACGCTGGTCAAGCTAGTACCTAACTATTCTAATCTCATTTTCTAGCTCTAGGCCCATAGCCTTGTATGCCATGGCATCACAAGTGCACATCCAAATACTTCTTAAATGTTATGAGGGTTTCTGCCTCTACCACCCTTTCAGGCAGTGAGTTCCAGATTGCCAACACCCTCTGGGTGAAAAAAATTCTTCCTCACATCCTCTCTAAACCTCCTGCCCCTTACCTTAAATCTATGTCCCCTGGTAATTGATCCCTCCACCAAGGAGAAACGTCCCTTCCTGTCTACCCTATCTAGCCCCTCATAACTTTATACACCTCAATCATGTCCCCACTCAATCTCCTCTGCTCCAGGGAAAATAACCACAATCTATCCAGTCTCTCCTCGTAACTAAAACTCTCCAGCCCAGGCAACATCCTGGTAAATCTCCTCTGCACTCTCTGTAGGGCAATCACATCCTTCATTTAATGCAGATCCTGGAACTGCACGCAATACTCCAGCTGTGGCCTAACCAGCGTTTTATACAGTTCCAGTATAACCTCCCTGCTCTTATATTCTATGCCTCGGCTAATAAAGGCAAGTATCCCATATGCTTTCTTAACCTACCTGTCCCGCTACCTTAAGGGACCGGTGGACATGTACACTAAGGTCCCTCTGATCCTCGGTACTTCCCAGGGTCCTACCATTCATCGTATATTCCCATGCCTTGTTTGTCCTGCCCAAGTGCATCACCTCACACTTATCCGGATTAAATTCCATTTGCCACTGATCAGTCCATCTGACCAGCCCTTCTATATCCTCCTGTAATCTAAGGCTACCCTCCTCACTATTTACCACCCCACCAATTTTCGTGTCATCCGCAAACTTACTGATCACCCCTCCTACATTCAAGTCTAAATCGTTTATATGTACCACAAACTGTACGGGACCCAACACCGATCCCTGTGGAACCCCACTAGACACAGGCTCCGGTCACAAAACACCCTCAACCGTCATCCTCTGCTTCCTGCCACTCAGCCAATTCTGGATCCAATTTGCCAAATTGCCTTGGATAGCATGGGCTCTTACCTTCGTTATCAGTCTCCCATGTGGGACCTTATCAAAGTCCTTGCTGAAGTCCAAGTGGACTATATCAAATGCGTTGCCCTCATCTACGCACCTGGTCACCTCTTCGAAAAATTCAATCAATTTGGTCAGGCATGACCTCCCCTTAACAAAACTATGCTGACTGACTAATCCCTGCCTCTCCAAGTGTAGATTAATTCTGTCCCTCAGAATTGCTTCCAATAGTTTCCCCACCACTGAGGTTAGACTGACTGGCCTGTAGTTCCCTGGTTTATCCCTTCCTCCTGCCTTAAATAATGGTACCACATTGGCTGTCCTCTGGCACCTTCTGTTTTGAAAATTATTGCCAGCGCCCCTGCTATCTCCTCCTTTGCCTCACTCAACAGCCTGGGATACATTTCATCCGGGCCTGGAGATTTATCTACTTTTAAGCCTGCCAGACCACTTAGAACCTCCTCCCTTTCTATGCTAATTTCTTTAATTATATCACAGTCCTTCTGCCTTATTTCCATACCCACGTCGTCCCTCTCACTTGTGAACACCGACACAAAATATTCATTTAGAACCCTACTGGCTCCACATACAAATGACAACTATGGTCACTAATGAGCCCTACTCTTTCCCTAGTTATCCTCTTACTCTTAATGTACTTGTAAAATAACTTTGAGTTTTCCTTTATTTTACCTGCCAATGTTTTGTCGTGCCCCCTTTTTGCTCTCCTAATTTCCTTTTAAGTTCCCCCCTACACATTCTATACTCCTCTCGGGCTTCCGCTGTTTTGAGCCCTCTGTATCTGACATAAGCCTCCCTATTTCACTTTATCCAATCCTTTATATCCCTTGACATCCAGGGTTCCCTGGAGTTGTTGGTCCCACCCTTTGTCTTTACTGGAAATATGTTGGCCCTGCACTCTCCCTATTTCCTTCTTGAGTCCCACTGCTCTGACGCAGATGTACCTAAAAGTAGCTGCTCCCTGTTCACTCTGGCCTTATCTGATCTTATTAAAATTGGCCTTTGCCCAGTTTAGAACTCTGATTTCTGGCCCATTCTTGTCCTTTTCCAAAACAACCTTGAATCTAACGGAGGAATGATCACTACCTATAAAATGCTCCCCCATTGATACCTCTACCGTTTCCCTGGCTTCATTCTCTAAAATTAAGTCCAGGACTGCCCCCTCTCTTATAGGACCTTCTACGTACTGGCTTAAAAAGCTCTCTTGGATGCATTTGAAGAATTCCACTCCCTGTAAACCTATCACACTATGACTAACCTAGCTAATTGTTGAAGTCCCCCACTATTTCTACCCCATTATTTTTACACTTCTCTGAAATTTGCCTGCATATCTGCTCTTCTATTTCCCTCTGACTGTTTGGGGACTTATAGTACACTCCCAGCAATGTGATTGTTCCTTTCTTGTTTTTAAGTTCTACCCATATGGCTTAATTTGAGATGCCTTCTAAAATTTCATCCCTCCTTACTGCTGTAATGGATTCCTTGATCAATACTGCGATACCCCTTCCTCTTTTACCTCCATCCCTGTCTCACCTGAAGACCCTATATCCTGGAATATTGAGCTGCCAATCCTGCCCCTCTCTCAACCATGCCTCTGAGACAGCAATGACATATACTTCCATGTGTTAATTTGTGCCCTCAGCTTATCTGTCTTATTCATCAGACTCCTTGCATTAAAATAAATATCATCCAACCTTGCCAAACTCCCTTGTACCTTAACTGGCCTATAATTTCTATGCCTTCCAAACTCATTTGCTCTCTCTTCTAATTTTGAGTGTGCATCTCCCCTTGCTGAACCTCCTCTCAGGATCCCATCCCCCTGCCAAGTTAGTTTAAACCCTCCCCAACAGCACTAGCAAACCTCCCCACATGGATGTTGGTCCCATTCCGGGTCAGGTGCAACCGTCCACCTTGTACAGTTCCCACCATCCCCAGAAACGGTCCCAAAGTCCCAGAAATCTAATGGTCTCGGTGGTATACTATTGACAACTGAGTTGGTGAGGGAGTGTGTGGAAAAATGTTCGAATGCATGTGGTGACCCAGGGGAGAGGAACATCAGAAGGAGACTTCGAAAACCTGGAGGTGAACCTTGCGGAAGGCAACTGAGAGAAAACATTGGTTTTTGGAGAGGATTCCAAAGCAAGGTCCTGTAAAGTGGAGATTGGAAACCCTCGTGTGAAAAACTGAGTTCAGTGAGACTGATTGGCTCATGGCGTGACTAGCAACTGGGGATGCAGTTAAGGAGAGATCCATAGCATCTGGTTGAGGTGGCATTTGTCACTTGGCTTCAGAGTGTAGTGTCTGACCACTGGTTGCCAAGTGGTTTACATGGACTGTGTACTTAGTGTGAACCTTTGAGAATGAGATGGCTTTTGTAATTTGTATTATCCTTACAAATCTGTATATCTGTAAAGAGATAGTTGTGGGTGAAGGAGTATTGTAATACAAAGCATTTATTAAATAAGAAAAGATGAATAATGCTTTTGTTAAAATTTCATTAGTTGACTCCAGTGACTGTTCAGTACCCCTCTCAGGTATCTAATCAAACAAATAAAAGTTAGGATCTATCAATCTGGGTTCCACACTGGGATCAGGCTTGTCCTGTGGCAATCTCAGTTGGGGGCCATAACAATCTCCAACAAGAGAGAATCCAACCATTTCCCCATGATATTCAATGACATTACCATCACTAAACCTTCCGCTGTAAACATCCTGGGGGTTACAATTGACCAGAAGCTGAACCGGACAAGCCATGTAAATACTATGATTACAGAGCAGGTCAGAGGCTAGGACTCCTGTGGTGATTAACTCACCTCCTGACCCAACAAAGCTTGTCGACCATCTAGAAGGCACAAATCAGGAGTCATGAACTAATATTAAAAAAAGAAGTTCACAACCTAAAACTGAAATATCTAGAATGTTTTGACAACATTGGCAGTTTCAAGTGAGCTGTAACATTACACTTGCAGGAGAATGCAAGTCTGCCTATTGATTCAACACATAAGTACAGCATGCACTTACAAGACAAATTGAAAGTTGAACTAGACAAAATGGAGAAAGATGGAATTAGCAGAAGAGTACAAATGCACACAGACTAGTGCAGCTCAATTGTGTGTGTCATAAAGAAGGATGGATAATTGAGAGTGTGCCTCGATCCATGATGTTTAATCACAGCTTTGAAATGTTCTCCTTACAAAATACCCACATTCGAAGAGTAAAATCCAAGATTTGCAAGTGAAAAATTCTTCTTGAAGCTTGATGACAGGCATGGCTACTGGTCAGTACATCTCACAAAGTCCCAATAGTGTACTACATTTCATACCCCATTCATATGACACAGTTTTCTGTGACTTCCTTTTGGGCTGTTAGCCAGGATCTCTTTCAAGCTCACAAGGACCGCTTTACCTGCACTGTACCAAGATGCATCTGTATCACCAATAACATTGCTGTTGTGAGAAGAACATATGAACAAAACAATTAGCAGCAGGAATAGGCCACTCGCCCCTCAAGCCCGCTCCGCCATTCAACAGTATCTGGCTGATCCAATTGGAACTTCCTGCTTACCCTCGATAACATTTCACCCCTGTTGTTTATCAAGAATCTATCCAGCTTTACCTTAAAAACATTCAAATACTGCTTCCACTGTCTTGTGAGGAAGGGGGTTCCAAAGACAGACTACCTTTTGAGATGAGGAGAAAAAGTTTCTCCTCATCTCTGTCTTAAATGGACAGCCCCTTATTTTTAAACAGTGACCCCTATGTCTGGATTCTCCCACAAGAGGAAACATCCACCTTGTCAAGACTCCTCAGGATCTTATATGTTTCAATCAAGTTGCCTCTTACTCTTCTAAACTCCAGTGGATACAAGCACAGCCTGTCCAATCTTGCCGCATAATCCAACCTGTCCATTTTTGGTATGAGTTTAGTAAACGTTCCCTGAACTGCTTCCAATGCAATCACATCCTTCCTTAAATAAGGTGACCAATTCTGTACTCAGTGCTCCAGATGTGGTCTCACTAGTGTCCTGTACAACTGAAGCATAACCTCCGTACTTTTATTTTCAATTCCCCTCACAATAAACGATAACATACTTTAGCTTTCCTAATTACTTTCCACACCTGCATACTAGCCTTTTGCAAATCATGCACTTGGACACCCAGATCCCTCTGAATCTCAGAGCTTTGTAATCTATCACCATTTAGATAATTTGCTTCTTTATTATTCCTGTCAAAATGGACAATTTCACATTTTCCAACATTATACCCCATTTGCCAGATCTTTGCCCACTCACTTAACCTATCTATGTCCCCTTGTAGCCTCCTTATGTCCTCCTCACACCTTCCTTTCTTACCTATCTTTGTATCATCGGCAAATTTAGCAACCATACCAACTGTCCCTTCAACCAAGTCACTTATATAAAGTGTAACAAGTTGAGGCTCAGGCACTGATCCCTGTGGCACACCACTTGTCACATACTGCCAACCAGAGAAAGACCCATTTATATCTACCCTCTGTTTCCTGTTAGCTAGTCAATCCTCTATCCATATGAATGTTACCTCCTATACCATGAGCTTTTATTTTCTGCAATAACCTTTGATGCGGCATTTTATCAAATGCCTTCTGGAAATACAAGTACAATACATTCACCTGTTCCCTTTTACCCACAGCATATGTGACTCCTTCAAAGAACTCCAATAAATTGATTAAGCACGATTTCCCTTTCACAAAACTATATTGACACTACCTGATTGCCTTGAATTTTTCTAAGTGCCCTGCTATGACATCTTTAATAATATCTTCTAATATTTTCCCTATGATAGATGTTAAGCTAACTGGCTTGTAGTTTCCTGCTTTTGGTCTCCCACCCCTTTTGAAAAATCTAATGGAACCTTCCCCAAATCCAGGTAATTTTGGAAAATTAAAACTAAAGCATCAACCATCTCACTAGTCACTTCTTTTAAGACCCTAGGATGAAATCCATCAGCATCTAGGAACTCATCTGCCAATAATTTTCTCGTACCACTTCCCTGGTGATTATAATTTTCTTGAATTCCTCCCTCTTTTCCAACTTTGGATTTACAGCTTTTTCTGGTATGTTACTTGTATCCTCCCTAGAGTATAAAATACCTGTTCAATTCATCTGCCATCTCTTTACTTTCCATTCTTAAATCCCCAGACTCACTTTGTATAAGACCAATACTCATTTTGTTAACTCTAATATAATTTAATTATCTATAGAAACTCTTACTATCCGTCTTTATATTTCTAGCTAGCTTTCTCTTGTAATCTAATTTTTCCCTCTGTATTTTCATCGTTCTTTGCTGTTCTTTATATTCTGTCCAATCTTCGGACCTGCCATATGTCTTTGTGCAATTGTATGTCTTTTCTTTATGTTTGATACTGTCTTTAACTTTTTTATAGGTAACCATGGATGGTGGGTCCTCCCCTTCAAAGTTTTCTTTCTCATTGGAATGTATCTATTCTCCATATTCTGAAATATCCCTTTCAACATCTGCCACTGCATCTCTATTGACTCATCTCTTAACCTCATTTGGCAGTTCAATTTAGCCAGCTCTGCTTTCGTGCCCTCATAATTGACCTTATTTAATTTTAAAATACTAGGCTTAGACCCACTCTGCTCTCCCTCATAATGAATGTAAAATTCAATCACATTATGATCACTGCTGCCTAGGAGTGCCTTCACTGTGAGGTTATCAATTAATGCTATCTTGTTGCACAATAGCTGGTTTAGTATATCTTGCTCTCTGGTTGGCTCCAGATCATGCTGTCCTTAGAAACTATCCTGAAAGCATTCTATGAACTTTTCATCCAGGCTACCTTTACCAATCTATATGTAGATTAAAAACCCATGATTATTGATGCACCTTTCTGATAAGTACCCATCATCCATTTGTTTATATTCTGTCCCACTGTGTAGTTACAATTAGAGGGCCTGTACACCACTCCCACAAGTGACTTATTGCCTTTATCATTCCTCATCTCAACCCAAACTGCTTCTACATCCTGGTTTCCTGAACTTAGGTCTTCTCTCTAATAAGCTAATACTATCATTAATTACGAGCCACCCCTCCATCTTTACCTAGCTTCCTGTCCTTCCTAAATGTCACGTAGCCTTCAATATTCAGGCCAATCTATGTCATCTTGCAGCCATGAATGTGTAATAGCAATCAGGTCATTCTTATTTATTTCTGTTTGCGCCATCAGTTCATCTGTTTTGTTTCAAATGCTATTTTCATACAGATATAGAGTCTTTAGTTTTGTCCTTTTATTATTTTTGTAACCTCTAGCCTTGACTGTTGTTTTACTCTTAGATTTGCATTCAATGTCCCTTCCTGTCATGGTCTGTTTATCATTTCCCATATTAGTACCTTTATCTCTTGCCTTGTCTCTACTCTTGGGCTTACCACATCTTCCCAAATTTGATCCCTTGCCCCCACTGTTTAGTTTAAAACCCTCTCTACTTCCCTAGTTACACAGTTCACTAGAACACCAGCCCCAGCCAGCATTGTTCAGGTGTAGACCATGGTACAGCCCCCACTTTTCCCAGTACTGGTGCCAGTTCCCCATGAACTGGAACTCACTTTTCCTATACCAATCTTTGAGCCACAAATTCATTTCTCTAATATTATTCACCCTATGCCAATGTGTACATAGCTCAGGTAATAATGAAAGATTATTGCCTTTGAGGTTCTGCTTGTTAATTTGGTGCCTAGCTCCTCATACTGACTATGTAGAACCTCTTTCCTAGTTCTACCTATGTCATTGGTACCTACATAGGTCACAACAATTGGATTCTCCCTTCCCGCTGCAAGTTCCTCTCCAGCCCTGAGCAAACGTCCCAAACCCTGGTACCGGTCAGGCAACACAGTCTTCTGAAATCTCACCCGTTGCTGCAGAGAGCAGTGTCAATCCACCTCACTATACTGTCCCCTATTACCACTACATTCTTTCTTCTCCCCCTACTTGAATGGCTTCCTGTACCATGGTGCCAGTCAGCTCATCCACCCTGCAGCCCCCACTCTCATCCAAACAACCTAAAAGAACCTCAAACCTCATGAACTAAAGCAAAGGCGTAGGGTCCTGCACTCCTGCCCTCTGGGTCCTCTTATCTGCCTCACTCACAGTCACACTCTCCTATCCCTGACCATTGACCAAATCAGAAGACTCTGTCCTAAGAAGTGTGACTGCCTCCTGGTACAAAGTGTCCAAGTAACGTTTCCCCTCCCTGATGTGTCGCAGAGTCTGCAGCTCAGTGACTCTGAGCTGAGGCTCCTCAAGCCACAAACACTTACAGCAGACGTGTCCTGCCATTGTTAATGTGTCTTTATTGACTACTTAAATTATTTTATTCGACTAATTATTTTCTTTTTTATATGTTATGTTACATTTACTGCCATTTTGTATTCTTTTTAAACCTTAGAAATAGAATAGATCTTAACCACTCACCAGATACTCACCAAACTATCCCTGTAGTACAGCAAGAACCAATTCCTACAGAGTGGATAAGTTAGAAAAGGCAAAAGCAAAAGGGCACCTACTTCCCCTCCTCACCTAACTCACTAGTCTCTGAACTGCCAGCACCCTGTTCCAAGCCGCACTCCGTGCTGTGTCACACTGAAATGTCTGTTTATATCTTTCTGAGACTAAGGAGTTAGCTTGACCCCAATTACAGAAAAACTGGTCAAAGGTGCTTTCCTTAATTTGTTAACTTCAGATTCTCTTGCACTAGAGCCATGAAACACTGCTGAAGGCTGGGAAATTTAGAATTTAGATAGAAACACAGGACTACTTGCGTGCCAAACAACATAAGCAGCAAGTAATGGACAGAGCTAAATGATTCCACAACTAACAGATCAGATCTAAGATCTGCAGTCCTGCTACATCCAGTCGTGAATGGTGATGGACAATTAAACAACTCACTGGAGGAGGAAGCTTGACAAATATTCTCAAACTCAATGATGGGGGAACCCAGCACATCAGTGCAAAAGGTAAGGCTGAAGTGCTTGCAACAATCTTCAGCCAGAAGTGCCAAGTGGATAATCCATTTCAGCCTCCTCTGGAAGCCCCCAGCGTCACACATGCCAGTCTTCAGCCAATTTGATTCACACCACGTGATATCAAGAAGCGGCTGAAGGCACCGGATACTGCAAAGGCTATGGGCCCTGATAATATTCCGGCAATAGTACTGAAGACCTAAGCTCCTGAACTTGCAGTGCCCCTAGCCAAGCTGTTCCAGTACAGTGACAACACTAGCATCTGCCTGTGTGGAAAATTGCCCAGGTATGTCCTGTACACGAAAAGCAGGACAAATCCAACCTGGCCAACTGCCACCCCATCTGTCTACTCTGGATCATCAGTAAAGTGATGGAAGGGGTCATCAACAGTTCTATCAAGTGACACTTGCTTAGCATGACCTGCTCACAGTTTGGGTTCCAACTAGCTCCTGACCTCATTACATCCTTGATTCAAACATGGACAAAAGAGCTGAACTCCAGAGGTGAGGTGAGAGTGACTGCCCTTGACAGCAAGGCCGCATTTGATTGAGTATTGCATCAAGGAACCCAGAAAAACCGGAGTCAATGGGAATCAGAGGGAAAACTCTCCACTGGTTGGAGTCATACCTAGCCCAAAGGAAGATGGTTGTGGTTGTTGGAGGTCAGTCATCTCAGCCCCAGGACATCAGTGCAGGAGTTTGTCAGGGTAGTGTCCTGGGCCCAACCATCTTCAGCTGCTTCTTCAATGACCTTCCTTCCATCATAATGTCAGAAGTGGGGATGTTCGCTGATGATTGCACAATGATCAGCACCATTCGCGACTCCTCAGATACTTAACAAGTCCATATCCAAATGCAGCAAGACCTGGACAATATCCAGGCTTGGGCTGACAAGTGGCATGTAACACTCACATCACACAAGTGCCAGGCAATAACCATCTCCAACAAGAGAGAATCGAACCATCGTAGCTTGACATTCAATGGCATTACCATCACTGTATCCTCCACTATCTATATCCATTTGTTACCATTGACTGGAAGCAGAACTGGATAGTCATATAAATACTGTGGCTACAAGAGCAGGTCAGAGGCTAGGAATCCTGCGATAGGTGACTCACCTCCTGACTCCTCAAAGCCTGTCCATTATCTATAAGGCACAGGTCAAGAGTGTGACGGAATACTGCCCACTTGCCAGGATGAGTGCCACTCCCACAGCACTCAAGAAGCTCGACACCGTCCAGGACAAAGCTTTATTGGCATCACATCCACAAACATGCACAGTAACAGCAGTGTGTACCATCTACAAGATGCTCTGCAGACATTCTCCAAGGCTCCTTAGGCAGCAACTTTCAAACCCATGGTCACTATCATCTCAAGGGACAATGGCAGCGGGTAGATGAGAAACCACCACCTGGAAGTTCCCCTCCAAGTCACTTACCATCCTGGCTTGGAAATATATCACCGTTCCTTCACTGTTGCTGGGTCAAAATCCTGGAACTCCCTTCCTAACAGCACTGTGGGTGTACCTACACCACATGGACTGCAGCGGTTCAAGAAAGTAGCTCACCATCACCTTTTCAAAGGCAATTAGGGATGGGCAATAAATGCTGGCTAAGCCAGTGATGCCCACATCCCAAGAATGAATAATGAAGTAAGCAAAGCAAGAACCTGTCCATATCCTGCACTTATTGATGCAAACAGCATATAATTAAAGGGTTGGCATTCAATTAGCTGAAATGTGCCACCAATGTGCATCAGATCAATTTCTTCAATTCTATTTACCCTGACGCTGACACACCAAGTAAAGTAGGCAATATCAAAGCCATGCTAACTCTTCAAGATAAGGACAACCTTTGAAGATGTCTGGGGCTCATTAATTTCTTATTTCCATACATTCCCAATTTTGCTCAAAAAACATCATCACTAAGAGAATTGTTGAGAAGGGATGTGCCTTCCCTGTGACACAAAGGCCACCAATACCTCTTCGAAGCACTAAAACAGTCATTATCAGAAACATCAACATTGAAATTTTATGATCCTGGGGAGACAACTACCCTGGAGATGGATGCCTCATAGAGAGGTCTGAGGGAATACGTACTACAAAAGTGCTGCCTTTGATGTAAATCACTCTCACCTCACCTCTGGTGTTCCACTCTTTTGACAATGTTTGAACCAAGGCTGCAGTGAGCTCAGGAGCTGAGTGATCCTGGAGGAACCCAAACTGGGCATCAGTGAGCAGATTATTTCTGAGCAAGTGCCTTGATAACACTTGATAATACTTTTGACGACCCCTTGCATCAGTTTGCCGATGATCAAGAATAGATTGATGGGGCAGTAGTTGTCCTGCCTTTTGTGTACAGGACATACCCAGGCAGTCCTCCACATAGCCGGGTAGATGCCAGTGTTGTAGCTGTACTGGAATGGCTTGGCTAAGGATGTGGCAAGTTCTGGTGCACAAGTCTTCAGTGCTATTGCTGGAATATTGTCAGGGCCCATAGCCTCTGCAGTATCCAGTGCCTTCAGCCATTTCTTGATATCATGTGAAGTGAATCGAATTGGCTATTGTAAACAGAATATCATTTTTCCTAATATTACTGTGGGATACTGAAGCAGGCTTGTGGGGGTTGTGCATGTATGTTATGTGTGTGTGACTAATTTAATTAAACTGAAGACAGTCAGACTGCAATGTTTGAATTATCAAGGAGATAAGGTGTAAATATACGCATTTTGAAATGGAGATGGCTCAGCTAAGATGAGGTCCTAGTACATACAGTATGAATGGAATTTACATTTTTAGATAAAGTTAAAGGTTGCTTGAATTTCAAAAGAGGCATAATCAGATGTTTTACAACTGAGAAAATTGTAAATAAATAAGGCAAAGTTATTAAGTTTATTTTTCCCGGAATTGCTGGCCATAATGACAACATGAAAGATTTTTACATTCTGGGAAAAGTTACTTCCAAAGTAAGTTTAGAACAATGGATTTAAAGATCAAAAGGGGAGAAAATAGATTCAAGAAAAGATTTAAAGCTCTATGAGAAGTGGCCATGTGAAATCTTGAAAGGTGGACTGTGTAAATCAGACTTGTGAAAAGCAGCCTCTAGCCACCCCACAGAAGTGTTATCTTGTGCCAGAGAGCAAGATTTTGTTAAAAGCCTTGGATCAGCATTGTCAAGTGAGAGGGAGAGATAAGCTGTGAAATACCTCCTTTATAGCAATAGTGTGTGTCTTGTGGTAATATTACTGGATGTTTTATAGATTATAAATCAATTTGGACTGTTGCCTGCAAAAGGGTATTTATTTGTGAGTCTAGTTAAGTAGAAAACTTTTGGGAAATGTTGTAAGTAAGTCTAAATTTAACTGTGTAACTGTAATCTCATGTGATTAAGTTTTCTTTTGTTAATAAATGTATTAATTTAACCTTTGAAATCTCCAAAGGTGGCCATGGGCTCTTTACTTCTGACTTCAGTGCACATACCTTCTTGCAATTAATGCAAATTGCAAAATCGTTGTGATAGTTTGGCCAAGTTTCCCTTTGCGATTTGGTCAGCCTGGCAATTACCAGCTGTCATATCATAACACTATGATGCAGGAAGCTGAGATGGATCATCTACTCTGCACTTCTTTAAACTCTTCAGCCTTGTCTTTTGTGCTTACATGGTGGGCTCTGCTATCATTGAATATGGGGATGTTTGTGAAGCCTTCTCTCATTGGTTGTATAATTGTCCACCATAATTCACAGATAGGTGTGGCAGGACTGCAGAGTTTTATTTCAATCCTTTGTTTATGTGATCATTTAACCCTGTCCATAGAATGCTGCTTCTGCTGTTTAGCATGCAAGTAGTCCTGTGTAGTAGCTTCAACAGGTTGGCATTTCATTTTTAAGTATGCCTGGGGCCGCTCCTGGCATACACTGATACACTCTTCAGTGAACCAGGCTGGTCTCCTGGCTTGATGGTAATAGTAGAGTGAGGAATGTGCCAAACTGTGAGCTTACAGATTGTGATGGAATGGTGAGTGCCCAGTAAGAGAAAAGGTTATTGGGGAGGTTTTTGAAGTAAAGGATGGAGGAGACAGGATTGGCAAGAGGAGTTCCAGATGCCAGAGATATAGCAACTTCAGCATCTGCTGATCATGGAGCAGAAGGAGTAGTGAATGAAGACTAAACTGGGGTCCAGAGGAGCGAAGAGCGGAGAGGAGCAAGGAAAAGTTAGAGGAGTGGAAGGAGAGGGATAAAGAGGACAGGAGGGAGGAGAGAAGGGAGAATGATGGATTGAAGAGGGTAGAAGAAGGGACGGAGGACAGTAATGAAGGAAATTGGAGAAAAGAGAGGAGGAGAGGGAGAAGGGGATGGAGGAAAGGATGAGAGAGGACAGAGATTGTGTACAGCGATGAAGGCTGCACCATTATCCATTACTAAGAAGTAATTCAATTGGGAGGAGGCTTGTGTGCAGCATAAACACCAGTTGGGCCGAATGGCCTGTTCCTGTGCTGCAAGTTCAGTGTAATTGTAAAGTAGTTCCAAGCCTCATGTAGCTGGATAGAAGAACTGGAGGATTTTTGTAAACTCCCCTGCAGTTTAATAAAGGACTCTCCAGTCAAACGATTAAACTCTGAGTAGTTGTGAATGAGACCCAGCTGTTTGCAGTTTGATATCACATAGGAGTTACATCCTGGAACTCTCCATGTAACGGAGATTTCACTAGCCAATGGCAGAAAGCAATGATGAAATGATGAGATCAACAGTGAACCTGTAGGACCCCTGGGACCTCATGGAGGAAACTGATCATCTCCTGACAGCCACTGGAAACAGCTGGAACCCTCAGCTGGGGGTGTGTGTACTGACAGACCTCATTGCTTACACTGATAGGAAAGTGAATCAAGAAAGACATGAAGTAGCAGAGATGTCAATTAATGTTTAACATGAATCATTCTGAAGATATTGTGATGCTAATTCAGAACATCTGGAACCAATTGCAGAAGGAATATTCCTTGTTTGGCCTCTGATTCTATTTCCATATTTTCTGATAAACCTTTACATGTGTTTCTATTTGTTGGCAGTGGGTCATGCTTAGAAACTAGCAACTTGAAACATCCCTAACTAACTCTTTAATTACTACATTCCATTTGCTAATCCCAACAGCTGCATGCGCACAATCAACTTGATACTCTTGCTGAGTCTTTGTTCCAGGGAGGAGACCATTTCTGACAGTGACTGAGCTACAGGCCGGGGATATTGCAAAATTGCCCCTTCACATCCCCACCCCCCACATTAATTGCCTGTTGACCCTCTACTTTCCTCTCCTCTCTCAATGATAAGTAGCTCTGTACCAACTGGCCAATCTTCATAACTGATCTCTGCTCAGTTTGAATAGATATGCAGCTGAGCTACTATTCAAATTCTAAATGTTTTAACAACATACAGAGCTATGGTTTCTTGATTCATGTGGGTCTGACTCAGACAAGCAAGCTGTAAAAATTTACTTAGTAATTGGGAAAGGAAGGTCTACACATGCTGAATACATCAGGATTAACAGAAAAGAGCTAAATGATCCCCAAAAGATCTGGACTACATTGGAAGACCGGTTCAGAATCAGGTTAAACTTCCGTGTATATCGACTAGAGTTCATGTCATTTCGATAGCAGCCAACAGAATCCATAGACCACTTCATCAGCAGATGCAGAGAAAAGGGTGTGTACTTTGATTTTTCAAACTCAGAGCTAGCAAACAGAATTGTTGAATTGGTGATTGCATCCACTTCCATGGAAGCATTCCAGAAAGATCTGTTAGATAAACCCAAAACACATAGAATTGAAGAGCTGCTCAAGGATGGATGTAAGTATGATGCGATCCTCACAGGTCAACAAAACTTATAGGCCCTAAGTACAACTCTAATTGTTGATACACTCAATAGAACACGCAAACTTAGCAAGACATTTGAAAGGTGTGGCCTTCCACATGCATCAAGTAAATGCCCAGGTTTTCACCAATTCTGCAAATCATCTGGCAGAAAAGGCCATTGGCAGAGGCAGTGCACAAGAGTAAAGACTGATAGAGCTGCAAAGAGCCGTGCAGTGACCCACACTGACTGTACACAATGGCTACCTTCAAGCAATAAGAAAGATCACCTGGTATCCCATCAGAACATTTACGTGAGGTGACAGACAAATCTGAAATGACGATAATGTGCACGATGAGACAAAAAGCAGTGAACACATGTTTCACACCATCAATCTCTTGGAAAACATACACACCATCTCACCGTCTGAAGTGTTCACCAAGATTAAAATGATCTGCCCTAAGAAAGTTGGCAACTACTTGTTATTAGCCAAGATTGACACAGGGCAAGTGCAAACATACCACCCCTGTGAATTCTAAAAGACATGTATCCACAGTCAGGAAACCGATTACTGCAAAACTTTTGGCATACAATGGTTCACTAATTCCATGTGCAGGTTCCATTGTGCTGAAGTGCAAGTACAATAAATCCTTCCTGGATGTCACAAATGTTTTACATTGCGGAGACCAAGGTGATTGCAGGTACGCTTGTATGCCGTTACCTCACACTCGTAACAATCCATGGAATTAGTCAGACATCATCAGGCAGCTCAACCTCAGAAACTACTCCAATCACCTAAGTTCCTGTCCTAACATTGAAATATCCAGAATGTTTTGCCAAAATTGGCAGTTTCAAAAAGGCTGCTACATTAAACTTGCAGGAACATGCAAGTCTAAACATTGATCCACCACATACATGCAGCATTCACTTACAAGACAAACTGAAGATCGAACAAAATGGAGAAAGATGGAATCATCAGAAGAGTTCAAGAGCAAACCGACTGGTGCAGTTCAATCACATGTGTCAAAAAGGACAAATCATTGAGAGGAAGCTTCGATCCGTGATGTTTAAATCCAGCTTTGAAATTTTGTCGTTACAAAGTACCCACATTAGAAGACTTAAGTTCAAGAATTGCACGTGCAAAATTCTTCTCGAAGCTTAATGCCAAACATGTTTCTGTCGGTACGTCTCAGGAGGAAGCTTACCACATTTGGTACCCCACTCAGACAATACTGTTTTCAACAACTTCCTTTTAGGTTATCTGTTAACCAGGATCTCTTTCAAACTCACATGGACTGCATTACATGTACTGTACCAAGATGCAGCTGTAACACCAATGACATTGCAGTTGAGGGCATTTGAAAGCAAGGACATGACCATAATCTGCAGTAATTGATGCAAACGGTACGTAATGAAGGATTGGTGTTCAACAGTCCAAAATGTGACACCAACATGCAGCAGATCAATTTCTTCGTATCTATTTATTCCAGTGTTGGCATACATCCCGCTCCAAGTAAAATAGAGAATGTTGAAGCCAACTCCTCAAGATAAGGATGATATTAGAAGGTGTCTTGGTCTCTTTAATCTCTTGCTGCCATACATTCCCAATTTCACTCAAATATCTTCGTCGTCAAGGAAATTGTTGAGAAAGAATATACCTTGCCTGTGGCACGAAGTCCACTAATACCTCTTCAAAACACTGGAACAGTCATTATCAGAAACATTGACATTGCAATTTTACAATTCTATGGAGACAACTACCCTGAAGATAGACGCCTCAGAGAAAGGCCTGGGAGCATGTATGCTACAAAAAGGCAAACCGACTGCATTCGCACCAAGATTTCTGTCTGTAACACAATCCAGCATCAAGTGGGAAACATCAGCTTTAGTATTTGGAATCATGCATTTTCACAACTATCAATTTGCAAAAGATTTGTGGTAGAGACTGACCACAAGCCACTGGGGGTAATTTGACAAAAAACATTGACCAGTGCACCACAAGATTGCAACATCTTGATAAAGATTCAAGGTTATGACTGTGAGATTAGGTACAAACCAGGGAACTTGATGGTCACATCGGATACTCTGAGCAGATTGCCTAACGAGTGAAAACAGAAAGTGTAGCCTTGGACCTATAAGTTGATTTCATTGACATTGAAATTGAAATTGTTCTCCATTTTGATCTAGTACATTTTGCACAACACAAATGCCAGCAGCTACAAGAAGGACCAGTAAAAGAACACACACTTCAAAAACTGTGGAAAATCATCATTGAATGAAGGCCTGATTCAATTCAGCATGTCCATGGGGAGTCATTTTTAGAGGCAGGCAGGTCATCAGACCAGAATTTTTGTGACCGAGTATTCTTCAACAACTTCATCACTCACAAATGGGCATTGTTCAGACGAGAAGACTCACAACAGTCTACTGGCTGGGTAAGAACCATAATATTGAGGTTGTTGTCAAGAAATATGAGGTTTCATATATGTGGAGAGCATATGCTAAGTCAGCACATAGAACCATTGATTTCACATGAAGTTCGTACATATCCTTGGTCCAAAGTTGCATCCAACCTCTTTCATGTCCATGGCACTGATTTCATCGTCATCGTTAACTACTCTACCAAGCTGCCCATTATTTGACAATTGCACAATTTGTCATGCACAACTGTCACATGCACTCTACAGCTGGAACTTTCCCATCCCGCCGACGGCAGGTTTTATGATGGGTGGGAGCAGAGAATCCAGCGGGAGGAAAAAAAATCGGAAACGGGCCGATGTAAAAGTATCGCAATTCTCCCGAAGGTGTGTTCATGATGGATTGGTTATCCTGCACGGATGCCATTTGCATTCATTAGCATGTCATGAATGTTCGTTAAAACAGCTGCTTGTCAGAATCTTGCCACGTCTTCCAATATTCTGTCACACCAGCGAGAATTTACATTGGCATCAAACCCAGCATTTGGAAAGGGATGGCGTGCGCAAGTCTGTCCTTAGTTCACTGGTAACTTCGAGGTGAGTGGAATACCCCTGCCATAGCACTGCGCTGGTCTTGTGATGAGCACCACTCTGCTGGGGCTGTAGGGTTGGACTGCTCCTTCTCTTTGCTTTCATTGTCCCGAGGAACAACACTGTGCTGTGGTACTCATGCAGCCCTCTACTTTCAGAGACTAGCACTTCAACCGGGGGTGGGCTGAGAGGCGAGGGATCGGGCTGACAAACACGAGGGAGTCAACGGGGAGTGAAGGCTGTGGAATGGCAGTCGGGTGGAAGGGCAAAGACAAAGGGGTCTCTCTGGGTTCACCCTCTTAACCTCTTGTTACCGCTGGAGTGAGTAGGAGTCAGCTTAGAAAGAAAGGAGGAAGACCTCCTTGTGATGAAAGCCGCTTAAAGCCAATGGGTTGATTAGCACTGTTGAAGGGCTACTCAGAACCCAGTGGCTACACATCACAGTTGCTGCATCTCAAGTGTAACACATTGGAATATAGAATTTGTGAATGCAGGGAATAGTGAGAGAGGCACAGCTGTATCATATCTGACATTCCATCAATGAAGGCCTGTCACATGTTTACCAGATGTGACACTCCTAGTGGGATGAAGGGCATCCACTTATTGACCATGAGCAACTGATTGGTAATTAATATGCCACATCAGAGATTGGAACACAGCTGGTTTGGGTCAATCATTTCACTTAAACTTTAGAATCCCACGCAGGGCTCAAGATATTACATATCTGCAATGCCATCTTGGTCACCTCTATGTGTGTCAGTGTCTCAGGGACAAGGCAGCATCCGCCACCATGCAAGTAGGGCAGAAAATCTCTGGATCCTTACAGTCTCCAAACATGTCATCCTCTGAGCTTCGCTTTTTTGCCCTTTAAATCATTAATATCTTCAATGTTTCCTTTTAGAGAGAAGGCAAAAGCAGATATGGATCTAGTGCTC
This sequence comes from Carcharodon carcharias, assembly GCF_017639515.1. Taxonomy (NCBI): domain Eukaryota; kingdom Metazoa; phylum Chordata; class Chondrichthyes; order Lamniformes; family Lamnidae; genus Carcharodon; species Carcharodon carcharias. The sequence continues at coordinate 57,161,174 of NC_054485.1, read as the reverse complement.
AATGCTGCCTTTGTCAGGGTCCTAATGCCATGGAGGAGGTGAAGGAGGGAGATGCAACTCCGCCCGCAGTTCCAGCAGGAGTGACACGGTCAAGCGGAGCCACAGCATGAACAGGAGGGTCAGGAGGAGAGACCCAGACAATGGGGGTGACTCGCCAGGCCTGGGGTTTATTCTCCAAGAGTCTCCTATTTACAAATGAGCGAGAGGCAATGCCGTGCACATTTGCGCTTGTCCCGAGATTTGATATATCACGTACGCCACATCCTTTGTTAAGACCTGACACCATGTAGAGTTGGAGAGTATCTCCTGCCAGTGGATTTGAAGGTGACCACTGCACTCGGTTTCTTGGCCTCTGGTTCTTTCCAAGGATCAACAGACGACCTGTGCGGCATCTCTCAGTCCACAACATATCAATGCGTAAAGAAGGTAACAGATGCCTTTTACGTTATTTCAGGTTTGCTCTGGATGAAGATAGCCAGGCTGCGAGATTCACCAGCTTCTCTGCCATCTCAGGCTTCCCTAGACCGCAGGGTGCAATAGACTGCACCCATCTGGCTATATGGTCTCCATGGCAGCAGCCCCTAATGTTTATAAACCACAAGGGCTTTCATTCCATCAACATGCAACTAGTGTGTGATCACCGGAAGCACAGACTGCATGTTTGTGCATGGTACCCTGGGAGTTGCCATGACTCCTATATCCTGAGTCACTCCCAGGTGCCTGAGATTTTTGAGGGGCCATTACATCTGCTGGAATGGCTGTCTGAAGCGTTGGCTGATGAAACCGGTGCATCGCCCTCAGAGTCATCCTGAGGAGAGGTACAACACTGCTCACAGCTACACACACTCCCTTATAGAGCAGACCATAGGGCTTCTGAGGATGTGCTTCAGATGCTTGGACCGCTCAGGTGGCTCACTCCAATACACTCCCAACAGGGTTTCCCACATCATTGCAGTGTTTTGTGCCCTTCGCAATCTGGCAGTGACCACCTTGCCAGAGAATGAACTGAAGGAGGATGAGAGCTCATCAAAGGATGAAGATTCAGAGTCCCAGGAGCCTCAGGAGGCTGCTGAGGGTCAGTATGAGCGCAATCATGTCGTGGAGGAAGGAGGATGTGGGAGACATGCCTGTGATACGTTAATCGCTGACAGATTGCAGGAAGAGTGAAGTTAAGTGAGGGAATATGGCCACATCTCTCCTAGCCCTCAATGTCATCTTCTTTCAACTCAGGGGATGCCCACCCACTTGCAGTGAGAATGAGTCTTATAGTCACAGTTGCCTCATGAACTGCCAGGCCATGATCCATGGGGCCCTGTGGGTGAGCTCACTCTGGGAACTGAGAGCCCACTTAGGAACAAGATCGATTTGAAAGAAGACTTGAAGCCTTCGCTGCGATCTGATGATGCCAGCACTGCTGAGACTAAGATGTGGACATCCTAGGGATCTCCTCCTCCCATGCTTGTCTTTTCTTCTGCCACTACCACTGAGGAGACACACATGCCGCTAGAATATCAATGCTGATGAGCTGCCCTCACTCAATGGTGTTCTTTCTCAATGGTGGAGGAAGAATGTTAGAAACGCTTACAACACACATTTCCAATAAAAATTTAACACATTTCCCTGACATCACACAAAGGTGCGGAGATTAGTTTAACCGAGGTTGACATAACAGGAATGTTAATCTCACAGTGGGACACTATCACTGGGCGGGATTTTCCCCATCCACCCGCTGCAGGGATTGTCCGGTCCCTCCGCAAGTCAATGGACTTCTGACTGGGGTGCTGCCTCACCTGCGGCGGGACTCACCCATGACAGGGCTGGAAAATCCCAGCCACTGAGTGGGAGGAAGGCTAAACTTTGAAATAAGGGGATTCCAAAGTACAAAATCACAATGCCTTCAGTTGGCAGGCATATTCACATAACCATCAAATGAATTAACAAAAGTGCAATTTAGTTACATGTCTAGTGTACCCGTGACCCAAGAGTGACATTGATTTTTCTTAACTTTCCTAACACTAGTACCACAGCTGTGTACAGCCCCGACATCTACAACAGAGGTGGAGGCAGCCTGCTGACTGCTACGTCCTGATGTCTGTGATGACCTTGACGGCCATCTTCTGGTGGTCTGTGGCATGGAGGGCACCGGCCTGCTAAGGGTCACCTGCTCAGGCAGAAGTGCAATCGATGGCCTGAGAAGCTGGAGTGGATGGCATCACAGGCAGAGGGGGCCCCCGAGATGCCCGGCTGATGGTCATCCTCCCTGAGGGTGCGTGAAGGCCCAGCCCCGACTGCTGCAGGAGATGGTGCACCTGGAGGTCAAGGTGCCTTTTCGCCTTGTTGCCTACATCCTGATGGTGCCCACCAGAATGTGTAGCCATGGGCCGAGCACAAATCTGACAAGGCCTGCTGAACCAAGGTCTCCATGGTGGTTACCAGCCTTCCCTTGGTGACCTCAAGGCACTCGCATGTCAGAGCCATAACATCAGGCAGCGCTTGGAAGGACTCCTCCATCATTTGCTCTAGGCTGCTGAGTGACTGCTGAATCTCTGACTGAAGTACTGCCTGTTGTTGCATCTCCAGCATAGATTTAGTGGTCGCTTTCAGAGCTCATCACCTGACTTGGATCGTGTGGATGGCTGGTATCCAGCAGTCCTCTAAGTGCCAGAGACTTGGGCTGTTGCTGCCTCTGACTGCTGTGGGGATGTGTCAGTAAGGTGTTCCCCAGAATGTGAGCCTCAGACTCATCAACATCTGTGTCCCACAGATGTGTGTGTTCCTGAGTTGGTGGAGGGTGCGTGTGAGTACCCTGATGGTTCTTCTGGAGTGTCGTTCTTGGGTGAGGTCCAGGGGCTCACACTGGTGGCACTGGAATGGCTTAGGGGCCTCGATGTGCTTGTGCCTAGAAAATAGAAATGAGAGTTTCAATTAATGAACATGAGCTAGATAAGACTGCACGTGACTCACTGTGAATGTCAGGATTTGATAAAGTAATAGAGCTGTGACCCAGAAGGAGCCAATCTTCCCCACAGGAGCAATCCCTGTCCTCCCAGCCAGCTCAGCTGCAGCCTCCCCAAACTCACTGAAGGCAATGATGTCAGCTGCCCCTCCCCCGGTCTGCACTCTCCCATGGCTGTTGTGAACCAGCTTGGCCTGAATGAAGAAGGAGGAAAGGCATGTGATGAGACGGGATAGAGCAGGGGTTGGGTGAGACACATATCCCCTGTGTGCGGTGAGCCCTCCCTGGAAGGGCCAGAGGATGGAGTGTGAGCAACATGATAGATGGGATGGTGGTGATGTGAAAGTCTCAGTGAGAGAATGATTGTTGATATAGTCCCTCACTGATGGCTGTGTGGGACCCCTGAAGAGAGTGGCCATTTGAGTGCATGATGCCATGATGAGAGTTTGATATTGGAGGGTGTTGAGGGATGACTTACCCTGGCGGAGCGGATGAGATCATTCATCTTCTTCCTGCACTGAGTAGCACTTTGGGCACTTCAGCTGCCTAACTGAATCCTGCATTGTGTGTTGTCACCCTGGTGCCAGGGTAAAGGATATCACTGCGGATGTGGAACATTCTGCAGGGGGAAGGGAAGTCCTTGTCCACATGGCAGCCAGCGACATCGGAGGGAGGAGGGTTGACGTCCTGCTGTCAGGGCTTCAGGAGCTAGAGAAGAAGTTAAAAAGCAGGACCACATATGTGGTCGTCTATGGATTACTCCCACTGCCATAGGCTAGAGAGTATAGGAGCAGTGAGATAAATCAGATTCAGGCCTGTGTGGAGAGAGGGCTCCAGATCCCTGGAGCATTAGGATGAGTTTTGGGTCCAGAGAGACCTTTACAAGGTGTATACATCGCACCGCAACAGGGCTGGGGACAATGTCCTTGTGAGGAGGTTAGCTAATATTTTGGGGAAGGTTTAAATTAATTTGGCAGTGGAATGGACAGCAGGAATTAGAAAGGAGAGACAAAGTGCACAGAGGACCGGGAGAGTTGAAGAACATTCGAATAAATGTTAGTTCAGAAACAGGAGAGATCAGATCAGGGAAATGCAAGGCAGATTAAGGTGAGCTTGCAGTTCATTTACATTAATGTACAGAGTGTGGTGAATATGGTTGGTGAGTTGCAGCAAGGCCTGGACAACAATCAGTCTTGGGCTGATAAGTGGGAAGTGGCATTTGCGCCATGCAAGTATCAATCAATGACCATCTCCAACAAGAGAGAATCTAATCACCTCTCCTTGACATTACCATCGATGAATCCCCTTTCTATCAACATTCTGGGGGCTGCCATTGACTAGAAACTGAGCTGGGCTAGACATATAAATACTGTGACTACAAGAGCGGATCAGAGGCTGGGAACTCTGTGGAGAGTAACCTACCTCCTGACACCCCAAAGCCTGTCCACTATCTACAAGGTACGAGTCAGGAGTGACATGGAATATTCTCCACTTGCCTGGATGAGTGCAGCTCCCACAACAATCAAGAAACTCGACACCATCCAGGATGAAACAATTCGCTTGATCGACACTCCATCCACAATTACTCACTCCATCCACCACTAATGCACTGTGTGTAGTATATAAAAGATGCACTGCTGGAGCTCACCAAGGCTCCTTCGGTAGCACCTTCCAAATCTGCAACTACTACCACCTAGAAGGAGAAGGGCAGCAGATGCATGGGAACACCATCACTTCCCATCCAAGTCACTCACCATCCTGACTTGAAAATATATCACCGTTCCTTCATTGTTGGTGAGTCTTAATCCTGAAACTCCCTTTCTAACAGCACTGAGGTTGTACCTACACCACATAGACCACAGCTTCAACACAGATTAGAGAAGACAGCTCACCACCTTCTCATGGGCAATCAGGGATGGATAAAAAATGCTGGCCTAGCCAGCATCACCCATATCCTATGAAAGAATAAAAAAAGGCACAAGTTTCCAGATGGGATTATGATATTGTGACAATAACAGGGACATGACACAAACAGAAGGAGGATTGAGGACTTAATATTCCTGGCTACAAAGTACTCCGGAAAGCTAGGGATTGGAGGAAAGAAAGATAGAGATGCAGTATTGATCAAAGGAAGTATTATAACATTAGAAAGGGATGGTGTAGATGAAAGGCCAAAGGTAAAATCTATTTGATTTGAAATGAAGGATAATAGAGGAGATATGATCAGCCTGTTGGCAGCCTCAAATCATAAAAGTATATTTTTGTGTTACTATAGAAGCAACTGGCTCAGAAGCCAAACGAGAGACCTGGGCATGGCACAGAGCCAAAGGATCAGTTACCACGGAGACAGATCCACAAATACTTCCTGACAAAGTAGAGCTCAAGAGAGACAGAATGATGGGAGGAAGCCTGCAAAACCTGTCATTGACATTGTGGGTGAGAAATTGGTCTTGTTCATATCCTATTTTTTGTGTTATACAATATCTAGAGTTCCAAGATAGTGGGCAGAATTTTCCGTGCCCGCTGGCGGCGAGTGTGATAGGTGCTGTGAGCGGACAATCTGGCACGATTGGTTTCACGACGGCAGGAAGGCAGATCGCGATTGTCCACTCGGCCCACCGACAGCGGGGCTGCGTTTCCCATCATCGGTCGTCAGGAACCTCATTGTGATACATCCGCATATCATTGTCAGGTCATCCCACCAGGCTCTTGTACCCCCACTGGATCATCCGTCCACGTCAGTGGGAAAACACGCTGACATGTTTCACAACAACACAGAGGGGACGGGTACTTGGCGGCTTCACTTTGGGGAAACTGGAGGTGAGTGAACAGCAACGTCCTGCAGAGCTCACCAGGGCCGCCTGTTGCTTTGCAGGCTTCAGGGGTGCCAGGGGGTCGGGGTTAAGTGCCGCCCTGCCTCTGAGGCAACTTGTGAGGGTGAGAGGAGTGGAGGGCAAGTGCCGCCCTGCCTCTGAGGTGACTTTTGAGGGTGAGGGGGAGCGGGGGAGGCAGGTGCAGCTTTGCTGTTCAGGTGACTTGTGAAGTGAGGGACAACTGCAGCCCTGCCTCTGAGGTGACTGGTAGTGGTGGGGGAGTGGGGGTGGTGTTTGTGCAAGGCCAGCCCTGCCGTTGAATATAGCGCACAAGCATTCAGAGTTGGGGGTGGGGTGGTTGGGGGTAGGGTGGGCGAGGGAAGTGGCCATGCATTAGGGAAACCTGTAGAAAGTGACCATTCCTCTGCAACTGAGACAGTTCAGGCACAGCCACAGTGATGTGATTGGGGTCGGGCTCCTAGCTTATCTGACCACTCAAGCAACACAGAGGCATCAAAGCACCACCAAGCTCTCCTGAGCTTCCCCGCCTTGGTACAGGCTGCAAATTCATAAGCAATTTAATGGACTGTGGAGCAGTTGGACTCCACAGGTTGTACAATCTCCTTGCTAACACTGGCCATGTAGCAGTCACTGCTGGAGGCGCTCACAGCCCCTTGCAATGTCAGCAACCCGGTTTGGAACAGTCTCCCCCATGGTTCAAGCTAACAGTGTCGTCATGCAGCGCATTAATCTCCGACCATCCAGCACTCTCCGGGAAGCGTTAAGGGGCTGTCATACTTAACCAGTACAGGTTCTTAAAATATCCATGCTAATAAAGGTCTCTGTTTCATCCTGCAGGAGGAGTACATCAGGATCATAGAGCCTGGTGAACTAGCTGTACGCCTGATGGCCTTCGGAGCACGAAGAAGACGGAGGAGAGTGTGACTGAGGCTCCTGGCTGTGCAGAGGCAGAAGCAGCGACCTCAGGAAGAAGGAGCGGCTGGGGGTCCCACACACACCGCCCAAGAGCCACAGTGAGCCGTTACTGGTTGGCGCATAGTGACACCCGGGGTCTATAGACACCACCTTTCATTCCTGCAGATGACCAAGAACCAGTATCACTGAAGACTGTGCATGTCTAGGGAACTGGTCGCTCACATCTGCCACTTACTGCAGGACTTGGTGCCACAGGGACATGGAGGGCATCCACTGCCAGTGGCTGTGAAAGTGACTGCGGTGCTCAATTTTTACACCGGTGGTTCCTTCCAGGGCTCCACAGGTGACCTCTGTGGGATCTCTCAAGCCTCCACCCACAAATACATCCTTGAGGTCACAGATGCCATCTTTGCGAGGGCACACAACTTGGTGCATTTCGCCCAGGACCAGGACAGACAGGATGTAACAGCGATTGGATTCACCCAGATCTTGCACGCAGAGGCTGTGGCTGATGACACCCGTGCAGCGGCCTCAGACTGCAGCAGAGCGACGCTATAATGAGGCTCATGCTGCAACTTGCACCTTGGTGGAGCAGACCATTGGGATACTGAAGATTTGGACCTGGACCGGACTGGTCGAACTCTGCAATACAGTCCACAGAGGGTGTCACACATTGTCATCACCTGCTGCGCCCTTTACAACCTGGCGCTGCAACAGGGAGAGGAGGAGGAGATGCAGCAGCTGCACGTCTCTTCCGATGAGGAGGACGCTGACGGGGATGAGGGTGAGGAGGTCCTCAGAGATGATGATGATGGGGATGAGGCTCTCAAAAGGCTAGACAAGGCAGGTGCACTCGGGAGGCCCTCATAATTGCTAGATTTGTGGAGGATGATGACAACATGAAGTGAGGTGTCACCATAGATCCTCACATTGCGTTTGTGAACGTTTGACTCCAGTCTGGCTTATGGCAGCGCAAATACCCTCTGTGAGAATGCTCCTGTCATGGAGATGCAGTAAAGGCCCTAATATCACTCGATTCCAGGAGGATGATGACGACATGTAGTGAGGACACTCCTTTGATCTTCGCACAGTCTCAGAATGTCTGACTCCTGTCTGGCCGAGGGCAGTTCACTTGCTGTCCATGATCAGGGTCATATCATAGAGGCACAACCATGAAACTTTAGAAGTTCTGATGCTTTATCTGACTTTAGTACCTGAGCCCTTCAGGAGCTGGAGCACAGCATCAATGGTCACAGATGCTGAAGAGATGGGCCTAGCCCCTCCTTAAAGGTGCTGGGAGCACACAGAGAGAATGAGAGAACTCTGTAGCACCTGCCCACTACATTCTGGCAGCAATGACAACAACCACCGAGGTGCAGTCATCAGTAATGTTTCCAGGGAACGTGAGGCCGTGCCATCACTTTGGTCTGAAGGCTGCACAGAGTACAGGGAAGAGGCCCTGGACTGAGACACCTGCCTTTATCTTGTGCAGAAAGGTTTCACATCTGAGTGACACAACCACTGCTCATCAGAACAAGGAGCCATAGGCAGGGAGACATTCTTGGGAGTTTATTGACAATAGTGAACAGTGTGTACAAGCGATTAACACCTGTGCCCAGGCTGTGCAACTAATTCTCCTTAACATTCCTAACCCTTCTGCTCTGTCTGCTCCCTGGACATCCACAGTGGAGGTGGAGGCAGCCTGCTGACTGTGATGCTCTGTCTATGATTACTTTGGCAGGCATCCTCTGGAGGGCTGAGACCTGGAGGGCCCCGGCCTGCTTTCAGGTCCTGCTGTGTGACAGGGTCACCCTCCTCAGCCTGTGGAGCTGGAGCTGCTGGGGTCACAGGAAGAGGGGATTTGGATGGGCCGGACACTCTCTGGGTCACCTGAATGGATGGGCCTGGAGTGTGCACCTGCTGATCTCCTCCCAAGGGTGCCCATGGGCCCCAGGCTGACTCATTGAGGAGCAGGGGTAGCTGGAGTGAGATCGAGTTGCCCGGCATCCCTCTAGCGTACACACTTCTGGAGACCAACTATGGCATCAGTGATGGAGTTGAGCCCGCGCAGCAGTGCAGGAGTGACGTCCTGGACCAAGGTCTCCATGGTGACCGCCATCCTGCCAGATTAATTGTGTTGACATGCCGGTGCTATCATCTCTGCCTGAAGGCGGACGGACTCCTTCATCGTGCCTTGCAATCCGAGGAGTGCAGCGGACATCCCTTCCTGATGTTCCCGAACTTGCCTTTGCAGCTTCAGTAACTGTGACATGACTGAGACCAGAGGCTCCTCATCTGACTCGGACTCAGAAAATTCCTGGCCTCCAGCAGTCCTCTGAGTGCAAGGGGCCATGTACACCCAGGGTGTTCAGGGAATAATTCTACTTGACCCTCAGCGAGGAACGATGTGTGCAATGCTTGCACTTCACTGAGGACATCCTCACTAAAATGTGCCTCCTGCTGCAGCCACAACTGCAACCAAGGCAAGGGTCACATTGCCAGGGGCTGTGATGGTGACCACGGTGATTAATTATTACGCATCTGGCTCCTTTGAGGCTGCACCTGGCAATAATTGCAACATGTCCCAGTTTGCCATCCGTTCTTGTACAAGGGAGGTCACTGAGTCTGCCTGTACAAAGAGAGAGAAATACATTTCATTCTTTATTGCCAGGGACAAGCAGGTAGTGGGAGTATGTGGTGTCACTGTAGGATCACAGGACACACATCGAGATTTGTGTTTTTTTAACCGTTTCATGCTGCTCAGCCTCACCATCATGATGGAACCAGCCTTTTCCACCAGCTCTATGGTGGAACGTTCATTGTGTAAAATATAACCATCTACCCTTGGCATGTTATTTTATGGTTCAAACCAAAGAATTATGAGAAAGGAACAACATTCAAAACTTAAACAATAACATCTTTACTAGGTTAGGTGGAAATATCAGTTAGCAATGCATTACTCCCATTAGCAATACACTATTCTCATTAACAATGCAATACTCCATTAGCAATACATTACTCCTATTAGCAACAAAATACTCCCATTAACAATATGATGATTCCATTAACAATACCATACTGCCATCAGTAAAAAACAGATTGTGAGAAGTTACAATTAGAACTATATTGCATACGATCACCCAATCACCTCCCATTGATCATACTTTTCAGTTTCCACCTGCAGTGTCCAATCATGCTTTACAACAATCTTTATCCTTTTATTTCCAAGGTGAGCAATGATGTTTCATACTTTTTTTTTATTCATTCACGGGGTTTGGGCTTCGCTGGCTGAGCCAGCATTTATTGCCTCATTGCCCTTGAGAAGATGGTGGTGAGCTGCCTCCTTGAACCACTGCAGTCCATGTGATGTAGGTACACCCACAGTGCTGTTAGGAAGGGAGTTCCAGGATTTTGACTCAGCGACAGCGAAGGAACGGCAATATATTTCCAAGTCAGGATGGTGAGTGACTTGGAGGGGAACTTCCAGGCAGTGGTGTTCCCATGTACCTGCTCCCTTGTTCTTCTAGATGGTAGTGGTCGTGGGCTTGGAGGGTGCTGTTGAAGGAGCCTTGGTGAATTTCTGCAGTGCATCTTGCAGATGGTACACACTGCTGTCACTGTGCATTGGCGGTGGGGGAGTGAATGTTTGTGGATGTGGTGCCAATCAAGCGGGCTGCTTTGTCCTGGACACTGTCAAGCTTCTTGAGCGTTGTAGGAGCTGCACTCATCCAGGCAAGTGGAGAGTATTCCTTCACACTCCTGATTTGTGCCTTGTAGATGGTGGTCAGGCTTTGGGGGGGATCAGGAGGTGAGTTACTCGTCGCAGGATTCCGAGCCTCTGACCTGCTCTTGTAGCCACATTATTTATATGGCTAGTCCAATTCAGCTTCTGGTCAATGGTAACCATCAGGATGTTGATTATGGGGGATTCAGTGATGGTAAAGCCGTTGAACCTCAAAGGGCGATGGTTGGATTCTCCCTTGTTGCAGATGGACATTGCCTGACACTTGTGTGGTGTGAATGTTACTTGTCACTTGTCAGCTCAAGCCTGGATATTGTCCAGGTCTTGCTGCATTTGCACATGGACTGTTCCAATTTCTGAGAAGTTGCGAATGGTGCTGAACATTGTGCAATCATCAGCGAACATCCCCACTTCTGACTTTATGATGGATGGAAGGTCATTGATGAAGCAGCTGAAGATGATTGGGCCAAGGACACTACCCTGAGGAATGCCTGCAGTGATGTCCTGGAGCTGAGATGATTGACCTTTAACAACCACAACCATCTTCCTTTGTGCTAGGTATGACTCCAACCAGCGGAGAGTTTTCCATCTGATTCCCATTGACTCCAGTTTTGCTAGGGCTCCTTGATGCCACATTCCTCAAATGCTGCCTTGATGTCAAGGGTAGTCACTCTCAACTCACCCCTAGCATTCAGCTCTTTTGTCCATGTTTGAACAGAGGCTGTAATGAGGTCAGGAGCTGAGTGGCCCTGGCAGAACCCAAACTGTGCATCAGTAAGCAGCTTATTGCTAAGCAAGTGCCACTTGATAGCACTGTTGATGACCCCTTCCATTACTTTACTGATGATCGAGAGTAGACTGATGGGGCAGTAATTAGTCGGGTTGGATTTGTCCTGCTTTTTGTGTACAGGACACACTTGGGCAATTTTCCACATAGCCGGGTAAATGCCAGTGTTGTAGCTGTACTGGAACAGCTTGGCTAGGGGCACAGCAAGTTCTAGAGCACAAGTCTTCAACACTATTGCCGAAATATTGTCACACCCCATAGCCTTTGTAGTACCCAGTGCCTTCAGCCGTTTCTTGACATCATGTGAAGTGAATCAAATTGGCTGGAGACTGGCATCTGTGATGCTGAGGACTTCTGGAGGATGCCGTGATGGATCATCCACTCAGCACTTCTGGCTGAAGATTGTTGCAAACGCCTTATTTTTTGTACTGCTGTGCTGGGCTCCTCCATTATTGAGGATGGGGATATTTGTGGAGCCTCTTCCTCCAGTGAGTTGTTTAATTGTCCACCACCATTCATGACTGGATGTGGCAGGACTGAAGAGTTTAGATCTGACCCATTGGTTGTAGGATCACTTAGCTCTGTTTATTACTTGCTGCCTATGCTGTTTGGCATGCAAGTAGTCCTGTGTTACAGCTTCACCAGGTTGACAACTCATCTTTAGGTGTGCCTGGTGCTGCTCCTGGCATGCCCCCCTGCACCCTTCATTGAACCAGGGTTGATCCCCTGGCTTGATGGTAATGGTAGAGTGGGGGATATGCTGGGCCATGAAATTACAGATTGTGTTTGAGTACAATTCTGCTGCTGCTGATGGTCTACAGCATCTCATGGATGCCTAGACTTGAGTTGCTAGATCTGTTCGATAACTATTTAGCATGGTGGTAGTGCCACACACACTATTGAGGGTATCCTCAATGTGAAGGCGGGACTTTGTCTCTACCAGGACTGTGTGGTGGTCACTCCTACTGACACTGTCATGGACAGATACATCTGTGGCAGGCAGGTTGGTGAGGATGAGGACAAGTATGTTTTTACCTCTTGTTGGTTCCCTCACCACCTGCCGTAGACCCAGTCTAGCAGCTACGTCCTTTCGGTCTCGGCCAGCTCAGTCAGTAGTGGTGCTACCAAGCCACTTTTGGTGATGGAGATTGAAGTCACCAACTGGCATACACCCGGAGTACACCCAAAAGCAGTGAGGGTGGCAAGGGCGCCGAATGTACCCCCAAGCCTTGATTCATCAGCTTAGGAAGGGAGGTACATGGTCACCAGGAGGTGGCTTACTTGCCCGTGTTTGACCTGATGCCATGAAACTTCACAGGGTCCAGAGTTGATGTTGAGGACTCCCAGGGCAAAACCCTCCCGACTGTATACCACTGTGCCGCCACCTCTGCTGGGGCTGCCCTGCCGGTGCAATAGGACACACCCAGGGATGGTGATGGTGGTGTCTGGGACATTATCTGTAAGGTATGATTCTGTGAGAATGGTTGTGTCAGGCTGTTGCTTGGCACTAGCCCCCGGAGTTGGTAGGGAGAACTTTGTAGGTCGATTGCCATCGTCATTTCTAGGTCGTTGCCGGGTGGTCTTTCCAGTTTTGTTCTGTTTTTTGTGACTTTGTAATGGTTTGTTAGGCCATTTAAGAGTCAACCACATTGCTATGGCTCTGGAGTCACATCTAAGGATGGCAGATTTCCTTCCCTTTAGGGCATTAGTGAACCAGATGGGATTTACAACAATCGACAATGGTTCCATGGTCATCATTAAACTTCCAGATTTTTATTGAATTCAAATTCCGTCATCTGCCATTCATTTGAACCCAGGTTCCCAGAGCACTATCCTGGGTCTCTGGATTACTAGTCCAGTGACAATACCACTGTGCCATCGCCTCCTCATCAAATTACATTTATGCTACAATTGTCCAATTGTATTTGAATTCTTTGTTTGAATCACGTTGACATTATCCACCTTTCTTATCTCTCTTCCTCTTTCTAATGCTTACTTGTGGAATTATTTATTCTGACCATAATACTCTAAACCATAATGTTAGAACCTGTAATATTCGGCTTTGTAATGGTTAATGTGTGGGACTATGTAAATAGCACCTCCTAGAATAATGATGTAAGAGAACACATGACCAGAAGGCGAGATGGAGAATGTTCATGGCTTCAGCGGTGCAACACCTAGTTATGGTTAGCTACACATAGTTTAGTTTGGACATACCAACTTCTCAATAATAATTCCTCAACTAGGCTAACCAATATCCAACATGTTGGCAGCAATGATGGGCACCTAAACACTGAAAATTCAAATCTTTAAAGAAGATTAAATGTCAGATCTGTAAAGGTAGTACCAAAATTGCCGAACCCTGTAAGGCACAGATCCCAGTCCATTGATTGTAGGCTTTGAGTCAGAGAACCAAGCAGAGATCATAGAATTGTTGCACAATCCTTAAAAAAGTGTTAAAATTAATTTTAACAGTGCCCAGGTTGGAGGACTGGGGGCCAGCCTTGGGAAAACCAGATCCCTAGCAAGGATGGATTAAGAAAGCCCTGCAGTCTGCGTCCGAGGTCAGCACCATTGCACATGGTGTCCACGGGGCAACAGAAAAGAGGGAAAACAACTCAAAGCTCCAGGAGAAAGGAGTGGAGGGATTGTTGAAATAACTTAAAGCAACACAGTTTTTAACAGCTTTGCAGCGTTCATGAAATAAAAACCAAACCTAGCTGGTAGGTCCCTCGGGTGGAGACAATGATCTCAGTGAGTCTCATTGAGAGGCTGAATAGCCCGGGAAAGCTTCAAATACTGGAAGGAAAGTTTAAAACTTCAGGCAAACCACCTAAAAGCTTAGAAATAAAAACAAAAATAAAAACAAAAAACTGCGGATGCTGGAAATCCAAAACAAAAACAGAATTACCTGGAAAAACTCAGCAGGTCTGGCAGCATCGGCTGAGAAGGAAAGAGTTGATGTTTCGAGTCCTCATGAGGGTCCTGAGGACTCGAAACGTCAACTTTGCTCTTCTCCACCGATGCTGCCAGACCTGCTGAGTTTTTCCAGGTAATTCTGTTTTTGTTTTAAAAGCTTAGAAAGGTCACAAATCCTCCATTTATGCTCCCTGAAAGTTTTGGACACATGGAAGGACCAAACCAAACTCAAAACTGGACACTCTAGTGAAAAAATTCTTCAGGTTCAAACTTGCTTCAGGATTGGGCATTGGGTTGGAAGCTGAGCATGTCAAGACATTAGTTTACTCCATAGGAACAGTAGCAGATAATGTTATAGCAAGACAGGACACCAATGACAACTCTGATACATTTAAAAAAAGCCTTTGATACTTATTTCAAACTGAGGAGCAATACGATTCTGCATAGGGCCAAATTCAACAAAACAAAAAAGATTTATAAATGCTGTTACAGGCTGGTTGAAGGATGTGAGTGGGGAGACCTAATAACATAATTAATATGAGACCACTTTGTATTTGGTGTTACCCTATCAGACTTATCGCAATCTAAGGAAGACATCCTATTTGAAAAAGTAATCCAACTGGTGAGACAACCAGAAGCCTGTAAACAGAGCAGGACAATACTGAGAGGTGAGAAAAATTTGGCTCAGGAAACCACCAGGGATCATACGGTTCCTTAATCTCAGGAATATAAAAGAAGCATCAGAAAAAAGTATATAACTTCAGTTCTGAAGAAGAGTCATACCGACTCAAAACATTAACTCTGTCTTTTTCTCCACAGATGCTGTCAGGCCTGCTGAGCTTTTCCAGCACCTTTTGTTTTTGTTTCAGATTTCCATCATCCGCAGTCTTTTGCCTTTAGTAAGAATCCAGGTGTGACTTCAGAAATGAATCCCAAAACTGTAATGAAGATCTGGATTGTGACTTCAGCATTGACTTTTTAACACACTTCACAGAGATTGCTAGTCCAGCAATTTTGCAGGAGGATGTACAGGAAGGGGGAAGTCCATTCAGTCAAGACGACTGCAGAGTGAAACAATTAGACCAGAGAAGAACAGGAGAATGTGAACAATCATTCATCACTCTGTATTGTTGCTTCAAAAGTGGAAGATGACAATCTGGTGCTGGAATACTCCGTGCACACATCATTCAACAGTGGTGACCTTCTAGAAAGTATATCTGCACCTATCCATCCACCAACAATGATCTTCAAGGATACTAGAAGCCAAAGAATTCAAAAACAATACATGGAACCAAGCTATGCAACCTCATGTCTTTCCTACGTGGGGAGGAAGTAAACTTATTGATAAACCAGGTCTGCTGGATTCTGAGGGAAAGCAAGATATTGATCAAATGGATTCCCCACAGCTTCCCATCCGACCCAAAGAATGAATTCCAGGGCTAGAAGTTCAGGAGTATTCGTGAGTTCAAAAATTAGATATTGCAAGGAGTCATCACTCCAAAAGTAAGGAAGGACAGAAAAGAACAAAAAAAAGTAAGAGGGCAATCTCAGGAAGCAAGGATAGGGAGCATGTGAAATGCAAAGAAAGGGATAAACCTGCAAAGTCAAATCAAAAGAGAGGGAAATGTGATCGAGCAAAGTATAACAGTGAAGAGAGGAAGAAACGGATCAAGTCCAGATCCAGAAATTGGACCAAGGGAAAGAAGGGGTAATAGTCCAGAGAGATGACAATCAACAAAAATCTTCTTCAAAACTGGAGGACTCTTATTTCTATTGACACAAGATGACAATCATCCATACATTTGGAAGAACCAAATGTTGAGTCAGACATTAATAAAGAACCAGATACTACAACTCTCAATGAAGACCATCAAAATTAAAAAAAAAGTTCAGAGAGAAATTATTCTTCTTCCAAGTCTGACAAGAACATGATCAGGAAGAGCTGTGAAGCCTCCTGATAGCTTGAATCTGTGATATCAGAGTCTTGCGGGGTGGGAGGTTTGGGGGGGGTGGGGCTGCTGTAGGATGGGATAGTATATAAACATGAATATAAAAAATATGGATGAAGACTTTGGAGGATATGTGGTATTAGGGTTTGTAAGGGATAATGTGTGGGATTGTGTAAATTGTACCTCCCACAATGATGATGTAAGAGAGTGCATGGCTGGGAGTTGAGAAGGAGAATGTTGATAACTTCAGAAATCTAACATGTGGTTATGGGTGGCTGTACATAGTTTAGTTGTATATAATAAGCCAGTTATTGTTTGGACACACCAATGATTTGAGTCGTCCATAGGCCCTTGAAGAGTTGCTTCACTGCAGGACAAAGCATAAATTGGGAAATAATGGAGACTGTAAGAAGAATGCTACAATTGTCATGGGTGAATTTAATCTGCATATTCACTGGACAAATCAGATTGACATGGAAGACAAATTTGTTGAGTGCATTAGGGATTGTTTCTTAGAGCAATACATTGCAGAGCCTTCTGGGGAACAGGCTATTTTAGATCTAGTAATGTTTAATGAGGTAGGATTAATAAGAGATGTTGCAGTTAAGGATCCCCTTGGGGGTAGCGATCACAACGTGGTAGAATTTCAAAAGCAGTTTGAGGACAAGCAACTTGGGCCTCAAACCAGTGTCCTCAACTGAAATAAGGTAATTACAGTGGTATGAAGAAAGAGTTGTCTAAAGTGGGCTGGGAAAATAAATTAAGGGGAAGATCAGTGGATGAGCAGTGGCAGATGTTTAAGCAGATATTTCATAATGCTCAGCAAAAATTTATCCTGGTCAAAAAGAAGGACTCGATGAGAAGGATGAACCATCCATGTTTAACAAAGGTGGCCCAGGAGAGTATCCAATCAAAAACTAAGTTATACAAAGTGGCAAAAACTATTGGTAGGTCAGAGAATTAGGATTTTTTTAGGAACCAGCAGTGGATGACTAAAAGGCCATTAAAAAGAGAGAAAATTGCTTATGAAAGTAAATTGGCAAGAAATATAAAAACAAACAGCAAGAGCTTCTATGGGTATATAAAAAGAAAGAGAGTAGCTAAAGTGAGCGTGGGACCCTTGGAGGATGCGACTGGAGAATTGATCTTGGGGAACAGGGACATGGCAGACAATTTAAACCAATACTTTGCATTAGTCTTCACAATGGAGGACACTATAAACATCCCAAAGATATCAGATAAGCAAGGAGCGAATGGGAGGAAAGATCTTGTGACAATCTCTATCACGAGGCACAAAGTATTTGACAAACTAATGGGACTAAAGGCAAGCACGTCACCAGGACCTGATGGCCTGTATCCAAGGGTTTTAAAGGAAGTGGCTTCAGAAATATGGAGGCATTGGTCGCAATATTCCAGTACTCACTGGGTTACGGGTGGGTCCTGGTGGATTGGAAAACCACTAATGTGACACCACTGTTCAGGAAACTATAGGCCAGTCAGCCTAATATCTGTTATTGGGAAAATACTAGAGTCCATTATTAAGGAAGAAATAACAGGACATTTAGAAAAGTTCACACAATCAAACAGAGTCAACATGGTTTTGTGAAAGAGAAATCATGTTTGACAAATTTGCTAGAGTTCTTTGAAGATTTAACAAGCAGAGTTGATAAAGGGGAACCTGTAGATGTCGTGTATTTGGATTTCCAGATGGTGCATAAAAGGTTATTGCACAGGATAGGAGCCCACAGTATTAGAGATAATGTATTGTCATCGAATGAGGATTTGTTAACACACATAAGACAGAGAGTTGGGATTAATGGGCCTTTTTCAGGTTGGAAAGACATAACCAGTGGAGTGCCACAAGGATCAGTCATAGGGCCTCAATAATTCACTATCTATATGAATGTCTTGGAGGAGGGGGTAGAGTGTAATGTATCCAAATTTGCTGACAATACAAAAATAGGACATAAGGAATCTGCAAGGTAGGTTGAGTGAGTGGGCGAAAACCTGACAGATGGAGTTTAATGTAAGAAAGTATGAGGAATTGCACTTAGGTAGGAAGATCTAAAGGCAGACTATTTTTTAAATGGAGAGAGACTCCGACAAAGTGCAGCACAGAGGGATTTGGGTGTTCTTGTGCATGAAATGCAAAAGGTTAACATGCAGGTGCAGCAAGTAACTAAGAAGGCAAATGGAATTTTGGCCTGTATTGCTAGGGATTGGAGTTTCAAAATTGGGAAGCCTTGTTACAACTGTATAGGGTGTTGGTGAGGCAGCACCTGGAGTACTGTGTACAGTTTTGGTCCCAATATTTAAGAAGGGATATACTGGCATTGGAGGCAGTACAAAAGAGATTCACTAGGATGATTCCTGGGATGAAGGGGTTGATTTATCAAGAACGGCTAAACAGGTTAAGCCTTTATTCATGAGAGTTTAGAAGAATGAGGGGCGATCTTATTGAAATGTACAATATTCTGAGGGGGCTTGACAGGAGGGTGTAGGTTGAGAATATGTTTCCACTAGTAGGGAATTCTTGAACTAGGAGGACATAGTTACAGAATAAGGGGACACTTATTTAAAACTGAGATGTGAAGGAATTTCTTCTCTCAGAGGATATTGAATGTCTGGAATTCTCAACCCCAGAGAGTTGTGGAGGCTAGATCAGTGGAAGTATTTAAAGAGGAGGTTGATAGATTTTTGAAATGTTGGGGAGTTGAGGGCTACGAGGAGCTGGCATGAAAGAGGAGTTGAGGCCTGGGACAGATCAACCTTGATCTTATTGAATGATGGGGCTAGCCTGAGGGGCAGAATGGCCTACTCCTGCACCTCTTTCTTATGTTATGTCTCAGTAATCACCCCTCAGCGAGACCAACCAATGTACAAGAAAGCTCACCTTTGCAATGCCCACATGTCTCAACTCTTTTCCTCAGTAACACTTGTAGAATTAGTTACTCTGTATTTCAAAAGAAGGCAAACTCTGACATCATCAATCAATGTCAGCTTGTTTATCTTCTTACAGCTTTCCAATAAACTTCACACCACTAACTTAGATGAATTAGCATTTTTTAAAACATGTTCAGCCATGGTTATCTCCTTATCTTCGTTGTGGGATTTATAACCCCCTGGAACAGTTGTCTCTGAGTTCTTTGTATCCAGTTTTGTTTTTATAACAGATTTATTGAAACATAAATTTTCACTAAGATTCTAATTTTGCATCAAAGCAAACATTTTATTGATATAACATTTAGCTGGAAGACTTAACACAGCTTTGAAGCATTGGTTGTTTGCTGGTTTCAGCCTGATTTTATGACCCTGGCAAGATACACCATGGCCTGAAAGTGCTGTTTCTATCACAGCCCAGTCATCTTATTTATCTCTGAGAGAGCAGCCTCTTTTAGCAGGTTAATTTATTTCGAAAAATCTTTATGCCTTGCAAAGCAAAATTGTAAACTGGTCAATTTCTGCACAACTTCTGACAGCAGATATCATTCCATACTGTATTGAAGCTATCAATGATCCTGTGTTGGAAAGCATTGAAAGTATCAGCCACAAATTCCAATTAAAAAAAATGGCACAGATTTTCCGTTCTGTGGAGGGTCATAACCCGGAGGTACCCCAGGAGATTCTCTGGGGGCCCCCTGGAATTCGCCCGGAAGGGCTGCATGGAATTGCCTGGGATAGTTTCAACAACTGTTGGACAATTATCCTGTGTCTGGAACCCTCTGAAACTGAGATTTAAAGTCGGAAGCTTTGGATGGTTCCAACTCTCTTAGCAAAATAGCTGCCCAGGAAAAGGTTGCAGATTAAAACAAGTTCAAACCCCTGGGTTCCAATGGGACTGACCCCATCCCCTTTTGAAACCCCCACTGAACTCTCCGACTACATCCTCCTCACCACCTAACTGTCCCCCAACCCCCAACTCAACACCCTCCTCACCACCAAACTACTCCCTAGCCCCCTACACAACCCCAACTCCCAAGCCCGTAAACCCCCAACTGCCCCCTGACCACCCAACTACACCCCCATCCCTGACTCTCCACCACAGAAGTAAGCAAGCATAAAGACAGCAGCTCATCACCGAGCTAGCTAGTCCAAGAATGTGAACTTGGGAATTTGGTGAGTGAGTGAATTTGGTGCTGTGAGAGAGGAAGGAAGCAAGTAAGTTATTGGTTGTTAAATATTTTGCTCATTTATGTTTCAAAACTAAGGTAATTTAGAAGTAATTGTAAGGATTTATTAGTATTAGTAAGGCTTACTAGCAATAGTAAAGCTCATTGGAAGGAGAGGGTTTATTAATTATAAATCAATAAAGAAAATGATAAATTAACTAACACATAATAGTAAAGATGGCAGGGCAGGTTATGTGTTATGACTGCAGAATGTGGGATTTCCTGGACACCAGTGTGATCCAGGGCAAATACGTTTGTAGTAAGTGTCTGCGGCTTGAAGAACTTTGGCTCAGTCATTGAGCTGGAGGCCAAGCTGGAGACACTACAATACATCAGGGGAGGGGGCAAGTTACCTGGACACTTTGTTCTAGGAGATGGTCATGCACTTTAGGTTAAGGTCTTCTGATTTGGTCAGTGGTCAGGAACAGGATGTTGTGAATATGGGTGAAGCAACATGGGAATCAAGAAGATCGAAGTGGAGGAGCTTCAGCCATCACAATTGTCCAATATGCTCGACATTCTTGCAGCTTGCGAGGACGAATGGGTCTGCAGGTTGGTTGAGTGAACTGACCACGGCACCATGATACAGGAAGCCATTCAAATGGGGGGAGTTAATAGAAGTGTAGTGGTAGTAGGGGACATTATAGTTAGGGGGGATTGACAAAGTTCTCTGCAACTGAGAGTGTGAGCCCAGACAGCTGTGTTGGCTGCCCAGTGCCAGTGTTTGGGACATCTGCTCAGGGCTGGAGAAGGATGTGCAGCGGGAGGGGGAGGACCCAGGTGTTGTGGTCCACATTGGTACCAACAGCATAAATAGGACTAGGAAAAGGTTCTGTTAGGTTGCATGAGCTGCCAGGGTCTGAATTAAAAAGCAGAACACCAAAGGTCATAATCTCTGGATTTGCCATGAACAAATTGGAGTAGGGTAAATAAGATTGGAGAGATGAATGCATGGCTTAAAGACTAGTGTGGGAGAAATGTGTTTTGATTCATGAGGCACTAGAACCAGTACTGGGGAAAGTGGGAGCTGTAGCATTGGGATGGTCTTCTCCTGAACCATTGTAGGACCAGTCATCTGGTGAGTTGCATCACTAAGGCAGTAGAGAGGGCTTTAAAATAAATTATGGTGGGAAGGGATCATGTGAGAGGAGATGTAGTAAATCAAAGGATAAGAATGAGGTACTAAAGCAGGGCAGCAATTTGGGTAATGGTAACCAGGGCATGGCAGGAAGGGACAGGGAGCACAATGGGAAGGAGGGGGACAAATCTCTGCTGGTTGGAGTCATACCTAGCACAAAGGAAGATGGTTGTGGTTGTTGGAAGTCAGTCATCTCTGTTTCAGGGCATCACTGCAGAAGCTCCTTGGGTAGTGTCCTCGGGGTCAACCATGCTTCATCAATGACCTTTCCTCCATTATAAGGTCAGAAGTGGGGATGTTCGCTGCTGACTGCACAATGCTCAGCACCACTCACAACTCCTCAGATACTGAAGCAGCCCAAGTCCAAATGCAGCAAGACCTGCACAATATTCAGGCTTGGCCTGACAAGTGGCAAGCAGCACTCATGCCACACAAGTGCCAGGCAATGACCATCTCCAACATGAGAGAACCTGGCCATTGCCCCTTGACATTCAGTGGCATTACCTTCACTGAATCCCCTACTATCAACATCCTGGGGTTACAACTGAGCAGAAACTGAACTGGGCTGGCCATATAAATACTGTGGCTACAAGAGCAGGTCAGAGGCTGGGGATCCTGTGGTGAGTAACTCACCCCCTGACTCCCCAAAGCCTGTCAACCATTTACAAGGCACAAGTCAGGGGTGCAATGGAATAATCTCCAGTTGCCTGGATGAGTGCAGCTCCCACAACACACAAGAAGCTTGACTGCACACTGCTGCCACCTTGACAAGGGCAATAAAGCATGGGCAATAAATGCTGGCCTAGCCAGCGATACCCATATCCCATAAACAAATTTTAAAAATACGCTAAAGAGTGCACCAGCAGATAAGGCCAGAGAGTGCAAAAATGGTAAAGGACAGAGTTAAATGCTATGTATCTGAATGTGCATATCATTCGTAACAAAATGGGTGAATTGTTAGCATAGGTAGAAATTGTTGCAGAGTGGCCAAGACGATGACCTGAATATTGAAGGGGATTTAACATATTGAAAAAGTAGGAAGCTAGGACATGTTGGTGGAGTAGCTCTGTTAATTAATGATGTCTTAGTACATTAGTGAGAGATGGCCTTAGCTCAAAGGAACAAGACATAGAATCAATCTAGGTAGAGAGAAGAAATAGAAAAGTTAAGAGGTCACTTGTGAGAATAATTTATAGGCCTCCTAATAGTAGTTATACTGTAGGACAGAGTATGCAGGAAGAAATAAAAGGTGCGTGTAAGACAGGTACCGCAATCATCATGGGTGGTGTTATTATAAATGTAGATTAGACAGAACAAATTGACAAAGGTAGCCAGGAAAATTAGTTCATAGAGAATATGCAGGATAATTTCTTCGAGCAGTATATTTGAAAGCCAGCCAGGGAGCAGGCTATTTTTGACCTGGTAATGTGCAATGAGACAGGATTAATCAATACATTCTTGGTAAAGGATCATTTAGGTGACAGTGATCATAACATGGTAGAATTTCATGTTCAGTTTGAAGGTGAGAAGTGTAGGTTTAAGACTAGTGTTTTAAACCTGAGTAAAAGTAATTATAAGACTATGAAAGCAGAGCTAGGTAAAGTGAACTGGGAAACTTGCTTAAAAGGTAGGACAGGAGAGGTGCAGTGGCAAACTTTTAAGGAGATATTTATTAACTCAAGCAAAGATTTATCCCAGGAAGACTGAAAGTCTCTTTGAAAAAGAGCACCATCAATGGCTAAATAAGCAAGTTAGGGATAGTATCAAATTGAAAGAAATCTGCAAAGATTAGTGGTAGATCAGAAGATCGGTCAGACTTTAAGAGCCTACAAAGAATAAAGAGGTAGAAAGTTGGGTATGAGAGAAAGTTAGCTATTAATATGAAGGCAGATGGTGAGAGTTGCTACAAGTATTTAAATAGGAAAGGAATAACTAAAGCTAGTGTTGGTCCCTTAGAGAGTGAGTGGGGAATTGATAACGGAAAACAGAGAAATGGCGGAGATATTGAACAGGTATTTTGTGCCTGTATTCATGCTAGAAAACTTAGAAAACTTTCCAAAGATAATTGAAAATTAAAAGGTGAATGGAAGGGAGGAATTTAAAATAATCACCATCGCCAGAGAAAAGGTGCTGGGAAAACTATTAGACCTAGAGGCTGACAAATCCCCAGGACCTGACCTGCATCCTAGGGCCTTAAAAGAGGTAGTGGCATAGATAATCAATCCATTGGTTGTAATCTTCCAAAATTCCTTAGATTCTGGAAGAGACCCAGCGAATTGGAAAATAGCTAACGTAACACCTTTATTCAGGAAAGGAGGGATACAGAAAGCAGGAAATTGTAGGCCAGATAGCCTAATATCTATCAGAGGTAAATTGCTAGAATCCATTATTAAGGATGTTATTGCAGGACACTTAGAAAATCACTATATGATCAGGCATAGTCAACATGGCTTTGTGAAAGGGAAATTATGTTTAACTAATTTATTTGAGTTTTTTGAGGAAGTAACAAGCAACATGGATAAAGGGGAACTGGTAGATGTGGTGTACTTGGATTTCCAAAAGACATTTGATAATGTTCCAGATCAAAGGTTACTAGACAAGATAAGAACACGTGGTGTGGGGGGAGGGGGTGGTGACATATTAGCGTGGATGAAGTATTAGTTAGTTAACTGGAAGCTGAGAGTAGGGAAAATTGGCTCTTCTTTGAGTTGCCAAGTTGTAACTATTGGAGTGTCACAGGGATCAGTGCTGAGCCTCAACTATTTACAATCTATATCAACGACTTGGATGAAGGAACTGAATGTGTGGGAGCTAAATTTGCCGATGACACCAAGATAGGTAGGAAAGTAAGTTGACAAGAGGAGGTAGAGAGTTTGCAAAGCAATATAGACAGGTTGAGTGAGTGGGGAAACATTTGGTACATGAAATATAATGTGGGAAAATGTGAACTTGTCCACTTTGGCAGCAAAAATGTAAAAGCAGTTTATCATTTAAATGAAATGGGATTGCAGAACTCGGTGGAACAGACGGACCTGGGTGTGCTGGTACATGAGTCACATAAAGTTAGTATGCAGATACAGCAAGTAATTGAGAAGGCACATGGAATGTTGATGTTTATTGCAAGGGGAATGGGATATAAAAGTAGGGAAGTTTTACTGCAGCTGTACAGGGCCTTGGTGAGACCACATTGAGGATACTGTGTGCAATTTCGGTCTCCTTATTTGAAAACAGGTTTGAAGGGCATTAGAAACAGTTCAGAGAAGGTTCACTTGACTCATTACTGGGGTGAAGGGATTATCTTTTGAAGAAAGGTTGAACAGGTTGAGCCTATACCCATTGGAGTTTAGAAGAGTGAGAGGTGATCTTATTGAAATATATACGATCCTGATTGGAGTTAATAGGATGGATTCTGGGATGATATTTCCCCTTGTGGGGAAGACTAGAATGAGGGGACATAGTTTAAGACAGAGATGAGGAAAAATTATTGTCTCAGAGGGTTGTTAGCGTGTGGAATTCTCTTCCCAGAGAACAGTTGAGTTTGGGTCATTAATTTTATTCAAGGCAGAGGTAGACAGGTTTTTGATAGACAAAGAAATCAAAGGTTATGATGCGGGGGTTGGGGGTGGGTGGGGGGGTGCAGACAGAAAAGTGGAATTGAGACCATAACCAGATCAGCCATGATTTTATTGAATGGTGGAGCAGGCTGAAAGGGCCAAATGTGCCACTTCTGTTCCTATGTTCCAATGTTACTATGACTACCCCCTGACCACTCAAATACCCCCAACTCCCTGAATAACCCCCAGTCCCCCACCCCCAACTAACCCCTAACCACCCAATCCACACCTCGAACGCCTGGCCACCCCTCGCCCCCCCCCCCCCCCCCCCCCAAGCACCTCCTGACCCAATCACCCCTTACACATTTGCCTTTTCTCCTTAGCTTGTCAAAGTGGCTGGTTCATTTAACTGTATATGGCAGCTACTGCCATATAAAGAGAGCATGGCTTTCTTTCCCCCTTTGGCCCTACACTTCCAGGATCCGCTGCACTACACATTTCTCAATAGGCCAGGTTTAGAAGTCTGAGCTAACAGGATTTTCCAAATCTATCTCAGCACTACCCTCTCCTCCAAGGGGTCAGGACTATTCCAGCCCCTTGGATTAGTTCCCATATCTCAATGACATTAAATTTATAGAATTGTCTTCAGTTTCACTGGCAGAATGAATTCAGCTCATGCTGACTGTGGCAACACTCATCTCTGAGAGACTGGAGTGCATAAACCTGAGCTGGCACTGCAATGCAGCGCTGACAGAGTGCTGCACTATCAGAGGTGCCAGCTCTTAATTATTACATGAAAGACCCCATCTCTCCTTTCAAGTGGATGTCATTCATAGAAGTGAAGAATTCTCCCTAATGTTCTGGCCAATGTTTATCTCTCAATCAACATCACTAAAACAGATTATCTAGTCATTAGTACCTCCATGTTTGTGGGAGCTTGCTGTGCATAAACTAGCTGTCATTAAAACTGACTATTCTTCAAAAAGATTTTGGATGTGAAATGCCTTGGGTCATCCTGAAGTTGTGCAAGGTGCTATATAAATGCAAATTATTTCTTTTAATTAACTCCATGGAATGTTCTACAGAATAATTATTGAAATAAAGAACCCTGTCGAGGCTCGTGCCTTCCTCAGGGTTACCACACAGTTTGAGCCAGGGCAGATAGAGCTAGCAGGGTATTTAAGCGTGGGGTGCATCATTGCTGAACTTAGTCAATCCTGCTCCAGGTTCAGCACACATACCCCATCACTGAAAAGTGGGTCATTAGCAGAAACCTTGCCAGATTTTTGGAATGAACACACAGCACTGGATTGCAATCAGCTGCTTCCAAACAGGCTGGGGATGGAAGCTGAGCTTCCTGCTCTGTGTGGTAATCTCAGTGCCTGACTGGACAGTGCACTTAGTTCAATTGATATGGGAGAGCTGGATTGTACTGGGTTTAGATTGAAGATTAGACACACACACACAGACACACACACACAGGCACTGTCCTTTCCTTTTTGATGCTCTTTTATTAATATGATGAAGCTGCAACATTGCAGTTTGATTACAATCTCTTGTCAGGCAAATTAAAATGTGTGAGTGTTACAAATCATGGTATAATATCAGCAACAAGAGGGCAAGAAAGAGAGAGGGAGATAGAGGGAGAAAGTGGCAGCGCTAACAGTAATAATCATAAATCAGCCCTGTCAGCCTGTCGTAATCCAGAACAGAATCAACTTTGACTAAAATGAATTTCTCACAGCCTGCCCCTCAACCTCACACACATACACTTTTGATTCTTTTATTGTCTCTTTGTGGGAGACAGAAGTCAGCAAACTCCCTCTGTCACCTTTATTTACTGGATCACCTTGTAACTGAGATAGAGAGCTAATCCCACTGGGAATTTAAAATGGGCATCGGTGGCATAACTGAGGAAGAATATGTGGACAAGTAGGTGGACTTTTTGGTTCTGAGCAGTTTGTGTGATTTCCTGGGTTTTAATCGGGGTTGAGTATATAGTGCAACATCCTGGGCATTTACACCAAGCTGTGTCCTCTACCCATCAATCTAATTCCCTGCCTCTCTCTGCATCTCTCTCTCTCTCTGGTGCAGAATAACAGTAGCTCTGTGAGTTTGAAGCCATTACCCAGATACCCAGGAAGATAAGAAGCTAAAAGATCCCAGTCAACAATCCCTGATCCAAACATAATCAGCCCTGTGTCAAATTCCCCTTCATTCTAGATCTAAGTTCATTATTTTTGCTTCCTGGTCTGATTATGATAGAAGAGATTGCAATGTAAGGCAATGATCCATTAATGTAATTTGGTGGGAATTTCTGCCCTTAAGCGTGTTCCTTCTCATCTTAACCTGGTCCCACCTAAGAAATTGAAGTTGCGCACTCATCATTGTCTTGAATATTCACTTTTCCACTTGCAGTATACCGTATTGTTGCCCAGTCGATAATGTTCCCCCCAGGACAATGACAACCCTGACTTACAGCCTTGATCTCACTGGCAGTTAAAACATGGTCCCACATATTAACATCTGTTATCTCCCCAACAAAACTCTGACTCCAGTCAAACCCTCCACCAACACTGTCCTGATCCTGACCCAGGATAATTACACCTCCAACATGCACAATTCCCCCCCTTTTAACAACTTTCCGTATACTTCGTTCTCCATTCACCCAGAATGTTGCCATTCCCCCTGCAGACTCACAGGTCACACAGATATGTCTCAGCAGTGCATTCATTTTTGGGAGGAAGAACTCAACTTTAGCATCTCCAAACTCCAGGGAAAGTCCTCCATTACTTCTTTGCCAGATTAACAGCTCGTTGTCATGATTTGACGTAGCATAGGAGAACAGCGCATACTCGTGAGATGCTTCAGAAGCTGCCCTCAGACAGAGAGTAAAGGCAGACAAATTGGGATAGTCCTGTGGATACAGTCTGACGTAACTGGTGGAGGTTTTAGTTGGAAATATCAACGACTTCCGTTCTAAACCTGTAAATTATCAAGAGTTTAGATCGTGAGGAGCTGTTTGAAATTATTACGTTCATGAGAGAGATAGAAAACTGATTTATCATTGAGAATGAAGGAAAGAAAGTCTTGTGTTAAGGTAGTGTCATTCACAACTTCAGCACTTTACAGCTAGGTATTTATGTTTGAAGTTTAGGCATTGTGATTTTGGAAGCATGGCAGCCAATTTGTGCACAGCCCACACACAGCCGTGTATTAATCACCAGATAATCTGTTTTGGTGATGCTGGTTGCTGGATAATGTTGGTCAGGACACCGAGGAGAATTCCCTGCTCTGCTTCAAATAAAAACCTTTTACGTCCATCTGAGTGGGCAGGTGGGCCCTTGGTTTAATGTCTCATCTCAAAGAAGGCACCTTCAGTGGTGCAGCACTCCCTCGTACTGGAGGGTCAAGCCTGGAATTTATGTTCAAGTCTTGGGAGTGGAACCTGAACCCACAGAGCTCTGACTCAGATGTCAGAGTGTTACCCACTGAGCCACAGCTGACAAAGAGGGGAAAGACTGACCTGAAGCTGATGTGGAAAATAATGAAGTTCAAGTGCACCAGACCAGATTATTTGTTACTGAAACATTTCTGCCATGTAGGCTAAATGGGCATAAGGTGGATAAGGGCATCACTGGGAAAGGCAAAATTTATTGTCCATCTCTAACTGCCCTTGAGAAGGTGATGCTGAGCTACCTCCTTGTCAACTGAATGTCTTGCTAGGCCATTTCTGAAGGTGGTTAAGAGTCAATGACATTGCAATGTGTCTGGAGCCACATTTAGTCCTGGCCGAGTGAGACACGTTCACATAGACACTGTGCTCCCTCAATAAATAGTACAAAGACTGTTCTTTCTTTGCTGCCAGCTCATAAAATCATAGATTCACACAGTGCAGAAGGCTGCCATTCAGCCCTTCAAATCTGCTCTGACAATTTCAATGGGCAATCTAATGGGTCCCACGCTCACTTCCCCATCTTGCTCCTCTTGCTGCAGTTTTTCCTCCTTCAGGCATTTATCCATTTTTATTTTGAAAGCTACTACCTACTTCCACTTTGCTATTAAACAATATACTCTAAATCCTAGTCACTCATTGGGCTCTAGTTCTTTTGCCAGTCACCTTAAATTTGTGTTCCCTCATAATTGATCTTTCATCCATTTGGAATAGTTTCTCTTTGTCAAAGATATTCATGATTTTAATCACATCTATCAAATCTCCTCATGTCCTTCTCTGCTCTGATGTTAACAATGGATATAACTGTAAACTTTCACTCTCCATCGCAGTAATCATTTTAATAAATCCCCTCTGAACCCTCTCCAAATCCTTCAAGTCTTTCTTGAAATCTGATGCCCAGAAATTAGGCACAATATTCTGGTTGAGGCTGAACTAACATTTTATATAAATTTAGCACAAGTTCCTTGCTTTTGTCATCTATGCCTCTACTTAGAAAGGCAGCACGGTTTATTAACTGTGTTAACCTGTCCTGCCACCTTCATAGATTTGTGCACAAATACCGCCCCCCCCCCCACCCGTATCTCTCCTTTGCAATTGGATTATTTAACATGTTTTGGCTCCCCTCATGCTTCCTACACAAAATGTCTCACTTCACACTTAACATGTTGAATTTCAGCTGCCACGTGTCTGCCCATTCCCCCAATCCATTAACATCCTCTTTAACTTTATTAATACCTTCCTCACTGTTTAGTACATTTCCACGTTTCTACAGGTTTCAGAATTGTGCCCAATATCCCCAAGGCCAAATTATTAATCTATGTCAAAAAAAAACAGTGAGTACTGAATCTTGGGAAACCCCACTGTATACCTGTTATGGCACAGCTGACGGTAAATGCTGAGCTGCTCAAATCTCAAAGGGAAACTTGAAACAACTGCCATAATGATTTGCAAGTTGTGTAAATTTTGAGATGCGGGCCTTGAATTCAGTTGTAATAAGACCTCTAAGTCTTAATGGTTTGTTACAAAGCTAAATTAAACCTTTATTTATAGAAGAAATGATTTTAAGTAAACAAATAAATCTACAAATTACCACTATGATAACTTCTAAATCCCCTAATTAATCTAGCTCCCAGTTACACATTTGTTAGGGCAACAGTAAGACACAGGATTTAAAAGGCAAAGCAACACGATGCCCTGAAACAATCCAATTCAAAGTGAATTTTCTTAACTTCAGTTCTTTATAGGAAGAAGCTGCAGGCTTAGATGCTGAAGGCTTTTCATGCCTTTTAGATCTTAGAATTCCTGCCTTTACAAATAGCCCTCTCTCCTTTATACATATGTTGCCCTTTGAATGCAAATTCCCATTGTTTCACTATATCTTTGGACTTTAACTTAAGAATAAAAAAAACTATCATAGTACCAATTTTACCAGTAAGTTTTGGGAAAAATAAACACACTGGGCAGATTTTTCTGGTTTCCCGCTTGCTGATGCGCAAAATGACGCGTGATGACGTCTGGTGTGCATCCTGACGTCATCACAATATTTTGTTCGGCGGGTGTGCGCTGGAGTCAGCTGCACGCCCACCGAAATGCCAACAGCCAATAAAGTCCATTAAGGAATTAATTAAAGTAGTTAAGAATGCTGCCCGTCCAAACTTAAGGTTGCCGGGCAGACAAAGAGCCCAGGCGGCCTTTGCATTTTTCATGGAACCTCATCCACGGGCGGGATGATGTTCCATGAAGTGTTTAAAAATTGAATAAAAATTTCTCAAAAAATTCACTGACATGTCCCAGTTCATTTGACACTGTCACGTGAGGGGACGTGTCTTAAAATTTTGTAATTTCTTTATTTACATGTTTAAAACTGAAACTAATCTCCCTGAAGCACCTCTGTGCCTCAGGGGGATTTCTGCACTCTTTCGCGTGCATGCGCAAAAGAGCGCAGGCCCCGACTCAGGGAATCCCCCCAGCCTGCACAGGGAGTGCTCTGCGCTTCTGGGAGTGCATCATGCTGGTCGGGCCTTAATTGGCCCGCCCACGTAAAATGGCGGCGCGGACCTGATCAAGGGCGCCAGTTGGGTTTGCGCCCACCCCCACACAATTCTCCCCACTGTTTCTGAACTTCGCTTGGCTAGGTAACACTTTTCATCCCTCCTTTGAAAACAATCTGGTCTGGTTTATTTAAAAATGCAAATGTTCCCTTAAACTTATGGTTTACCTACTTAGCATTTCAAACCTAGCTCATCTTCCGCCACATCAAAGTCTATCTGCTGCCTTTAATTTATTTAAGTCCACACACGCACACACACCCCTATAGACACAGACCCCACTATTACTCTACTTTACAATAAATTCCAATAACATTATAACAATTATTATATCTTCCTGTATACCTCTATCCAACCTGAAAGGAGCTCCAATTCTCTCTTGGCTCTCCGTTGGCTGAGTTTGTACCAGACTGCCTCTGTCTCTTTAACCTGATGGCCTTCAATATTGCTGACAAGCCTAGGATGTGGTAATTTATAAAACTTAGTGTTTCATCTCTGAACCTGCCTGCACTGTCCTGCCAGCGCTAATATTTGTTCAAAATATCTCAGGGATTCATCCCAAAGTGTACAGCGGAAACTTCCCCTCATAGACTGTGACCACGTCAGTTTTCTAATTTTTTTTTAGAAAAAGCCTAATTTCACTTCTTCGAATCAAGTTTGAGCCTAGAGTCCACTGAAGCACAGTCCATGTTGTTTTGCATGTTATGCACCCCCCTCTGCTCGGTCTTGGATCATCAACACTGCTGCCACTGTGTGTAGAAGATGGAGGGAGTGAATGTTTAAGGTGGTGGATGAGGAGGCAGTCAAGTGGGTTGCTTTGGCCTGGATGATGTTGAGCTTCTTGAGTGTTGTGGGAGCTGCACTCATCCAGGCAAGTGGGGAGTGTTCCATTACACTCCTGACTTGTGCCTTGTAGATGGTGGACAGACTTCGAGGAGTCAGGAGGTGAGTTACTTGCCACAGGATTCCCAGCTCTGACTTGCTCTTGACATCACAGTATTTATATGGCTAGTCCAGTTCAGTTTCTGGTCGATGTTAATGCCCTGAATGGCGACAGTGGGGGATTCAGTGATGGCAATGCCATTGAACGTCAAGGCAGATGGTTGGATTCTCTCTTGTTGGAGACGGCCATTGCCTGGCACTTATGTGGCATGGATGTTATTTGCCGCTTATCAGCCCAAACATAAATATTGTCCAGGGGCAGAATTTTTTGCTCGTCAGACAGGGCACGCCTCACCTGAACGAATGTAAATTGACTCGTGATATTTCGCATAGCAGGCACGCTCGGGAGTTGGAGCTGGTCTCGCCACAAGTTAAGAGGCCAGTTAAAGCCCTTGACAACCCAATGATTTAACATTGCCCGTGCAATTTTTCACTTGTTGCACGGGAAAAATAGGCAGGCGGGCAGCCCACAATTTGCAAAACCTCAACCATGGGTGGGATAAGAAGGGTCAGCAGCATTGTCAATGTGAATATTGAGAAGTTTTAAAGATAACTTGCTGCTGACCTATTGGTACTTGTCAGCTTAATCACTGAACAGGGCTAAATTCTAAGCATTGGTGTCTTCCAGGCCCCAAGGATTCAGACAGTGTGGACCCTTCCAGGTATCAGACAGCATTCCCTTACTCTCATAATGGACGTTGTGATCTCCCCTAGAGACACCTCCACTGAGGAGGAAGAGAGGGGTAGAAGGGAGAGGAGGCCGGATGTCCCAATGCAGCTTCCAGGGGAGCGACCTGTGGGAGGAGAGGCACAGGCACAAGGGGCACAGGGCCAGCTGGTAGCCCAAGGTGGAAGGGGCTGCAGAAGACACCACTATCCTGCTGCCAGGGTTAACAGGCGGCGATGCAGCTACCTCAATATGTCCGGGGTGCAGTGCCAAAGGAGGCTTCATCTGTCAAGGGAGACTGTGACCTCCATTTGCCAAATGATCGGGCCTGAGATCAGCTCCGACTGTGTGGATAGACACCCCATGCCAGTGGCTCTGAAGGCCGCAGTGGCCCTCAACTTCTATGCCTCCAGTCTTTCCAGGGCTCAGTGGGGGATCTGTGTAGAATCTCCCAGTCAGCTGTCTACAGTTGCATCAAGCTGGTGACTGAAGCTCTGTTCAGGCGGGTATTGACTTTCCTTCATTTCCATATAGACAAGACCAACCAGGCTGAGCGAGCCAGAGGCTTTGCAGCAATTGTGGGTTCCTCTGCATCTAGGGTGCCATCGACTGCACACATGTGGCCATCAAAGCGCCAGCGGGTCAGCCGGGTGCCTTTGTTAATAGGAAGGAATTCCACTTGATGAACATGCAGATAGCGTGTGATCACAGGATGCAGATTCTGCAAGTCTATGCAAGGTACCCAGGCAGCTCCCATGACATGTACATCCTCAGACACTCCCAGGTCCGAGGCTCTTCTGTGCTCCAGCCTGATTGGATGGGTGGCTGCTGGGGGACAAGGGCTATCCCTTGAAAAGGTGGCTCATGATGCCTCTCCACCACCCAAGAACAGAGGCCGAACAGCAGTACAATAGGAGCTATGCCTCCACAAGGGCTGTGCTAGAGAGAACATAGGTCTTCTGAAGATGTGCTTCCAATGCCTGGACCATCCAGGGGGTGCACTACAATAGTCCCCGGAGCAGGTGTCACTGATCGTGGTTGCATGCTGCGCTCTCCACAATCTGGCAATGGTAAGAGGGGACCCATTGGAGGAAGAGGATCTTGTCTCAGCTGCACAAGCCGCAGATGATGAGTCCTGTAGTGAGTCAGAAGAGGAGCATGGGAAGGAGAATACTGAAGATGCGGAGGCAGACCTCAGTAACCTCCAGGGACACGTTGATCTAATGCTCCTTCAGCTAGGCTGCCAAATAAGAACTATCACCTCATGTCAGGGCTGCTGCCTCTGTCCTGGATCCCAGAAATGATACTTTCCTTGGCCCCCAAGATACAATCAGTGCCTGTGCAATAAAGTTTTGAGCCACCCACATTCAGCATGAGATACTGGCGTACATTACACCTACAAAACAAATGAAGCATACCCAGGCCAGTAACACAAAAGCAAATGTAATTTAACATTGGAACTCACACAGTCTTGAACAGAACTATATCCGGTGTTGGTAGTCACACCATTAAAAAAAGAAAAACAAAATGGGGAAACAAAAGATCACCAGTGACCAGTCCCTCTTATGCTTAAGGTGCTTTAAACTTACGTTTACGGATACTACGTCTAGGTGCACCCCCATCACTGGCACCATCATTGGAGACAGCCTGCTGACTCTGGTGTCCTGTTGGCCTTGATGACCTTGGCAGTCGTCCTCTGGCCAGTGGAGCTTGTGCTGGCCCCGCCTGGAAAGGAGCGGCCAATGCCACGACTGGCATCTCCCCAGTCACTGCAGCCTCATCAGATATGATGGTCACTGGCAGAGGGGCAGAGGAGCTGCTGCTATCATCCAGAGCGCCCTGAGAGGAGCCCGCAGAGATGACAAGCAGCTGGTCCACCAACAGGAGGTTGCTATGGCCCTCCCTGCATGCCATTGATGGATGGGCACTTAGCTGGGATACTGGGTGCCCCATCTATCTCACACATGGACACAGACCACCAGAGGTCATTGCCTGTGTGAGGGCTTACAGGTCCAAGTGCAACCCCAGGAACCCTTGATTCTCTCCCTGGACCAGCCTCTCCATGAGAGTCGACACTCTCTCAATGGAGAAAGCAGAGCTCGGCCATGAGGGTCAATGCAGTGCTCACACTCCGCAGGGACTCCTCCATAACGGAGACCATGGCATAAATATCCTCTTGGATCTCCACCAGATCCTTCCACACACCCTGCTGGACATCCAGTATCTGCTGCCTAATGGACAACTCCAGAGGCCCATCATCAGCTTTCGACTGAGCATCATCCCGGTCATCAGCAGTCCTCTGACTGCCGGCGCCCTGGGCACTCTGCCTTCAGCTGCACCTCAAGCGAGTGTGAAGTGCCCTCACCAATGTGCATCGAGATACCAGCTGCCGAACTAATGCTCACTGAGGTACTGGTATCTGCGCTGGTGCCTGGTTCAGAGAATGGGTGTGACGCAGGTGCTTGAAGAGCATGGTGGTCCTCCAGGGTCAGGGGTGGCTCTTCAGGCTTTGGAGAGCGAATGCCTGCTGGTGAAACTAACAGGGAGAAGGACTTGTCATTAGTTAAAGTTATCACACTGTCACTATGCATGCCAGGCACCCTGGTGAGACAACGGAGATCTGCATAATGGTGCCCTCGTCTTTCGATTATCAATGGGGTCTCCAGGCTTGAAGTTAACATCAATGAAGAGACTACACTAGTATGGTTGCACAATCTGAAATTCTCACCTCAGTGCACTGTACTCATACCTTCACCTGACACCCCAGCCTCATCGCGGCTGCTTGACTCAGGTGCATGGCGCCTCTTGAGCTCCAAGACCTCCTGCTCGTATCGGGAGAAGATGTAGAGATGCGGGTTCCCCCGCCATTCTGCTACCTCTCAATATTGTTATGGGATGTCTTCTCCTGAAGAGACAGGGCGCATTGATTAATTCGCTATCTACCCACAGCGCCTTTGCAGCTTGGCCAACCCCAGCTGAGGAAAACCTTGCAGGGCAGATCTCTCATGGGCCTCAAGCCACAAGGCACTCAGTCAAAGCAGCCAGGGCTCACCCTGTTGGCCAGTGCTGGTGTGATTGACAGCTGGCACTCATGCCCTAACATCCCTGAGTTCCACGGAGGGACGGCCAGCTCAAAATACCTCTCCACCCTGACCCATGCCAACAAGGTACTCATTCTTCCTGAGTGCAGCAGGTCATTGAAGCGCTTCCAGCATTGTGCCCGGGTGTGCCACAACACGTCGTGGCTGCTCACCCGGGCTGCCTCCCTGCCACTTCTTCCCATGTCCTCTTGGTGAGGTGGCCTCTTCCTCTCATCTCTGGGGACTAGGGTGTCCCTTCTGGAAGCCATCAACTCCAGGAGGACAGTGAGGCACTCACTGGAAAAACAAGGGGGCCTAATACCCTGCTGAGCTTACCATCCACGTGGTCTCTACATCCACATTTGCAGCCTTGCCGCTGCTGCAATTCTGGGGCTGCCTGCGGCATTGTTGAACCGGCCACCAGGTCACCATTGGACCCAGTGGCCAACTGGCCCCCACCCCGCCCACCCCTTCTCGGAGGTTCTCCAGCTGGGGTACACGCTGGGCAGGCCTTAGTTGGCCCGCAAGTGTGAAATCACGGTCCGGCCTCGATTACGGGCAGCCGTCTACTTCCTGACCACCCCTGCCCGCCCTCACCGAGCTTACCGAACGAGGGCAAAATTCTGTCCTAGGTCTTGCTGCATTTGGACATGGACTACTTCAGTATCTGAGGAGTCACGAATGGTGCTGAACATTGTGCAATCATCAGCGAACATCCCCCACTCCTGACCTTATGATGGAAGGAAGTTCATTGATAAAGCAGCTGAAGATGGTTGGGCCGAGGACGCTACCCTGAGGAACACCTGCAGTGATGTCCTGGAGCTGAGATGATTGACCTCCAACAACCATCCTTTGTGCTAGGTATGACTCCAACCAGTGGAGAGTTTTCCCCCTGATTCCCATTGACTCCAGTTTTGCTCGGGCTCCTTGATGCCACACTCGGTCAAATGCTGCCTTGGTGTCAAGGGCAGTCACTCTCACTTCACCTTAACTGATCTAGACTGTTCTCCTTTATTAGTCTATACTTTATTTTCTCCAGGATTATTTTTCTAAAAGCTTTCCCACCATGGAGGTGAAACTGACTGGCTCAGATGAGAGTTTATCTTTACACCTTTTTGAACAACTGAGGAACGTTTGCAATTCTCCAGTCCTCTGGCACCAGCTCTGTATCTAAGGAAGATTGTGATCAGTACCTGCCCTTCCTTCTCTCAGTGAGATTGGAAGATTGTGATCAGTGCCTGCCCTTCCTTCCCTCAGTAAATAGTCATCTGGGAGTATAGAATTTAAGTATTGCTGATAAAAAAGAAACATGTCAGATCTTTTCATCTTGCACTCATCAGGACACTTCGCAAGAATACCCATATAGGAGGAAGACAACAATTTATACTCTATGTGAAGAGAGGGCTGATTGGTTGGCAAGTAGAATCTGATTGAAAGAGATGTTGCCATAGAGAATGCACCAATGATGGTGACTGACAGTTAACTGCAAAGCATTGTTTGACTTTAAACCAGGGAGCTTGTTTCAGCTAAACAAAGTAAGTGAGAGCCATTCACTAACTCACTACTCAGGGCAATGCCTTGACCAATCAGGGTCCTGAAGAGAGTTAGACAAAAATCTTTGACATGTCTCTTTTTTCAGCAATTCCCTTAGTAACTTAGGGTATCTCCCATTCCGACTAGGGGCTTATCCACTGTAAGACTGCCAGCTTTCTAAAGCCTTCCCCTTGTCTAGTTTTATCTCATCCAGTATTCCAGAAACCTCCTCATTTACCATCGGTTTGGCAAAGTCCTCTTCCATGGTGAACTTCAAACCTGAGACTACACCATGAAGATATTCAATGGTGGAGAGGAGGCAACACAGTCTTGTCCTTCATTCATTAATACTTGCTCAGAAATCTCTGGATGTTGACTTACTCCCTCTCCTTACCTAAGATACTGAGCCCAATGCTAACACCACTCCCCCCCACTGCCCCAACCCCCTCTCCCCCATCCCACATCCCCCTCACCCACCCCCCCACATCCTCTTGCCCATCCCACCCCCACTCTTGCCCACCCCCACACCCCCTTGCCCACCCCTACACCCCCAAATTCCCACCTGCTTCATGTAGTTGAATCTGGTCATTATCATGTTCCTGTTTTCTGGGAGCTTGCTGTGAACAAATTGGTTGCCACATTTCCTACGTTGCAAAAATGGCACCACTTCTGAAATACCTCACTGACTTGAAGTGCTTTGGAATGTGCCAGGGCTCTGAAAGGCACTATAGAAATGCAAAACTCCCTCCTTTAAGCACACTGGGTGAGATTAGCTCAATCAGCAAAGATCAGGAATGAAACCTGGGATCTTGCTGCCCTGTGTGGGGCTCAGTCCCATAACCCTAAAGTATATTCTGAATGCTGATTGCACTCTGTATGCTCTGTATTACAGCACTGTTATGGGCACAAGAGTGCGATAGGAGGACCCTGGGACAGGCAGTCAGTAGCACCTAGAGGAGAGCAGAGGAGCTATAAAAACATTGTGAGAAGCAACAAGAGTTTGAGAGCAGAGAGGGAGTTCGATGAGGAGGGAGGAGGTGCTCTATTCCTTTCCAACCTTTCCTCAGAAAGAAGAGCGGCTGCGGCCTTGGTAAGTACAACCTGTGAGTAAATTAGAAATTGTAATATTTTTAAACAAGCTGCTATACTTGGATTTAAGCTACAGAAACTTGAGCTTCAGACCTCGAGCGGCAGCTGGATTCACTGTGGCTCATCCATGAGGCTGAGAGCTACATGATAGCATGTTCAGAGAGGTGGTCACACCGTAGCTTAAGGGACTGGAGACATAGGGAATGGGTGACCACCAAGCAGTCCAAGAGAAGTAGACAGGTAGTGCAGGAGTCCCCTGAGGTCCCAGTCACAAATCAGTTTTCTGTTTTGGAAGCTGGTGAGGGCGCTGGTACCTCAGAGGAGCGCAGTCAGAGCCAAGCTTGTGGCGCCACGAGTGGCTCGGTTGTACGGGGGGGGGCAGTGTTGGGGGCGGGGGGGGGGAGAAGAAAGAAAGAGCAACAGTGATAGGGGATTCATTAGTTAGGGGAGCAGACAGGCATTTCTGTGGCCGTAGAGAGCGGCTGCAGGACATTCTCCTTAGGGTGGGTGATCAGCCAGAGGTCGTGGACCACATTGGTACCAATGACTTAGGTAGGAAGGGAGATGTGGTCCTGCAATCAGGATTTAGGGAGCTAGGTAGGAAATTCGCAAGCAGGACCTCAAAAGCAGTCATCTCCACATCACTGCCGGTGCCACAGGCTAGTGAGTACAGAAATAGGAGGATAAGGCAGATGAATGTGTGGTTGGAAAGATAGTGCAGGAGGGAGGGCTTTAGATTCCTGGGACACTGGGACTGACTCTGGGGGAGATACCACTTGTACAAGCCGGATGGGTTGCACCTGAACAGAGCTGAGACTGAGTTCCTTGCTAGTGCTATTTGGGGGGCTTTTAACTAACTCGGCAGAGGTGTAGGAACCAAGAGAAAATATTAGAGATAAATACCAGGGAGGGACAGATAGCACTAGTATAGAAAATAGTAAGTTAATAAGTGAAGTCGGGGTGAAGGAGAAAGTAACGAAATGTAAATCAGGGTTACTATGCATGTATGTGACTGCACGGAGTATAGTAAATAAGATTAGGGAGTTACAGGCACATATTGACGTGTGGAAATATGGGCCCGTAACTCCCACGCTCCACAGTATCGGATTTGGGGGGTACCCCAAAGGTGTGCTGGGGAATCCCTCTGGCAAGTTCCCAGGTAAGGGTTTGTATGGCAATTGCCCAGAAGTGCAAACTTCCTCTGGACAATTGAACTGCTCTGGGAACCATCCGA
This sequence comes from Carcharodon carcharias, assembly GCF_017639515.1. Taxonomy (NCBI): domain Eukaryota; kingdom Metazoa; phylum Chordata; class Chondrichthyes; order Lamniformes; family Lamnidae; genus Carcharodon; species Carcharodon carcharias. The sequence continues at coordinate 57,121,663 of NC_054485.1, read as the reverse complement.
AAATGTGGTTTGAATCGCAAACTTTAGATGGCTCCACTGGGGTCACGCCAATAGTTACCCAGGAAAAGTTAGAATTAAGCCTCTTCTAACTTCTAAGTAACTATTGTAAAGACCCAGACCGACCCCATGGGACTCCCCCCACACCCCCGACCTTGACCTCCCCTCACCACCACAGGACTCCAACCCCCCGACCTTCAACTCCCCCCCCACCCCGACCTCCGACAACGCCCCACCCCCGACCAATGACCACCCCCTCAATTCCACCCACCCCCCCCCCCCCCCGACACCCTGGCCTCAGAACTCCTCACCTCAGATAATCACCATCCCCCCTGTACACCCCCTGAAACCCTCCAATCTTGGAAACCCCCCAACATCCCCCCCTGACATCGGGCCCCACCAACGCATTACCCCGTGCTCCAAACTCAGACCCCCTAACACCTCCCCCCCCCGCCCCGGACCGCAGAACTCCCCCACTCCCCCCTTGGACCCCCAGCCACCACCCTGACCTCGGACCCCCGCAACCACCCCACTGACCTCTCCCCAACCCCCAGACTCTGGACTACCCACAGACCTCGGATCCCCCAGCCTTGGACAGCCCAAAACTCTTTGGCCCAACCAACCCCCAGATTTTGACCCCACTCCCGGACTTCCAACACCCCCCCTCCCAGAGCTTGGACCATCCACCCAACACCCAGGCCACTCCACCCCTGACCCCTGGCCCCCACCAACCCCCGGACCACCCCACCAACCATCAGACCTCCCCACCTTCCACCCTGCACCACCCTCCCCAAACACCGGTCCATACCCCCCTCAATCCTTGGACCACCTCCCCCACTTCAAACCCTGGGCCACACCCCCATCCCCCGCACCACCACCAGCCCCCCCTCGATCCCCCAAACCACTCCTCCCAACACCGACCTTAAACCCCCAACCCCCAAATCCTATCCACATACCTTAGACACCTTCCTTCTCCCTAGCCTGTCAATTTGCCAGGCCCTTTAAACTTATCTGCTTTACAACAGCAAGTGCCGTAAGTATGCTGGATCTAGACTTCGCTGGGGCCTGCGAGGATTCTTTTGATGCAGGCCCCGAGCAGCTCCAACAAACAGAAATATCAACGTTGTTTTCAAGACCAGGTAAGTACCTTAGAAGATTATATCTTCTAATTTCTACAGGCCAAGCACTTTCGGACGCTAGTCAGAGTTTACGGCCCATGATGTTGTGGCAATAACAGAGACCTGGCTCAAGGGAGGGCAGAACTGGGTGTTAAATATTCCTGGGTACAGGGTGTTCAGAAAAGATAGGAAATGAAGGAAAGGAGAAGGGCTGGTGATATTGGTTAAGGAGCGCATTGCAGTGCTGGAGAAAGAGGATGTCCAGAAGCTTCAAGGACAGAGTCAATTTGGCTAGAGCTAAGGAACAAAAAGGGCGCAATTACATTGCTCGGTGTAGTCTGTAGACTGCTAACTAGTGAGAAGGACAAATCTGTAGGGAAGTTGCAGAGAGATGCAAGCATTATAGAGTAGTTATAATGGGTGACTTTAATTACCCGAATGCAGACTGGGACAGTGATAGTGTAAAGTGTGGAGAGGGGCAAAAGTTCCTAAGTTGTGTTCAGGAAACCTTTCTGTGGCAGTATGTGTCCAATCCAACAAGAAATGACACACTGTTTGGCCTGGTTCTTGGAAATGAGGTGGGCCAAGTGGATCAAGTGTCGGGGGTGGGGGGGGAACAGTGATCATTGTATTTTATGTTTTAGGGTGATGATAGAAAAGGACAACAGACAATCCAGAATAAGAATAATTAACTGGATGAGAGCCGACTTCGATGGGGCAAGAACGGAGCTGGGCAAGATAGACTGGAACGAAAGATTGGAGAGTAAACTATAGCTGAACAATGGGCTACCTTCAAAACAGAATTGGTTCAGGTACAGTCATGAAATAATCCATCGAAAGGGAAAGGTGGGGCAAACAAATCCAGAGTTCCCTGGATGAAAAAGGAGATAGAAATGAAGATAAAAAAAGAATAAATGTGCCTATGACAGGTGTCAGGTAGAAAATATAATTGAGAACTAAGAGGAATAAAAAGGTTCAGAGGGGAGGTGAAAAAGCATATTATAGAAGCAAAGAGGGATTATGAGAAAAGACTGGCAGCCAACATAAAAGGGAATCCCAAAGTCTTCTATAGGCATATAAATATTAAAAGGGCGGCAAAAGGAGGAGTAGGGCCGATTAGAGACCAAAAAAAGAAATTACACATGGATGAAGGGGCCATGGCTAAATTATTAAATGAATACTTTGCATCCATTTTTACCAAGGAGGTAAATACTACCTAGGCCATGGAGATAGATGAGGAAACTGTCACAAGAATTGTCCAAATTGATAAGGAGGAAGTGTTGAATAGACTGTCGGTACTTAAAGTTGTCAAGGCTCTGGGACCAGACGAGATGCATCCAAGGATATTGAAGGAATTGAGAGTAGAAATTGCAGGGGCACTGGCCATAATCTTTCAATCTTCCCTAGACTCAGGGGAGGTGCTAGAGGGCTGGGGAATTACAAGCATTATGCCCTTGTTCAAATAACGTTGTAAGGATAAGCCCAGCAATTATAGACCAGTCAGTTTAACTTCAGATTCTAGAAATAATTATTCAGGATAGAATTCATCATCACATTGAAAAATATGGATTGATAAGGGAGAACCTGGATTTCTAAATGGGAAATCTTGTTTAGCTAACTGACTACAAAATTGGCTGAAAAATAGGAAGGAAAAAGTAATAGCCAATGGGTATTTTTTGGGCTGGAGGAAGGTTTGTAATGGAGTTCCCCAGGGGTTGGTATTGGGACCCTTGCTTTTCCTGATAAATATTCATCATCTGGATCTCGGTGTGCAGGGGACAATTCCAAAGTTTGCAGATGATACGAAGCTTGGGAATGTTGTAAGCTGCAAGGAGGACACTGAAGAACTTCAAAACGACATAGGTAAATTGGTGGAGTGCATAGATAAATTTCAATGCGGAGAAATGTGAGGTGATGCATTTTGGTAGGAAGAATATGGACAGACAATTTAAAATAAGGGGTGTAATTTTGAAGGGGATGCAGGAGCAGAAAGGGTGTATTTGTATAAGACACTCATTAGACCTCAGCTGGAGTATTGTGTACAGTTCTGGGTGCCACATTATAGGGAGGATGTGAACACATTGGAGAGAGTGCAGGAGGGGTTTACAAGAATGGTTCCAGGGATGAGAAAATCCAGCTATGAAGGTAGATTGGAGAGATTGGGAATGTTCTCGTTGGAGAAAAGAAGGTTGAAAGGAGATTTGATAGAGATACTCAAAATCATGAGGGGCCAGACAAAGTACATAGGGTGATAATTGGAGGTATTTCCCCACACCTAGTCTATCTCTGAGTCTGTCCCATGTGTCGATGTCTCTTTCCCGATGCTCATAAAAGGATCAAGAATGAGAGGGCACAGATTTACCTGCAGATACTGACTGGTAACCACATGCCACAAGCACAAAGAGAATGAATGTGTCCTGCCTGTAAAAAATAAATAATCAATGAGTAAATTCATTTCATTTGGCACTGTTGTAGATCCATTGAAAATTAGAACTACTGCCCAGCTTCAGGTGTCTTCCCAACACACAGACTCCCCACCCCGGTACTCACTGCAATTCTTCAGAAAATGAGTCTTGTCCTGAGGTGAATCCAATAACCCGTGTTCACAACCTGCTCCAATTTATACTCTGCTGAGCTCAGTCACAGCCGATTGTATTGAAGTGAATGAGGAGGTGGAGCTAACACAGCAAACATGACTTTCTGACATCACCAAATTTTTACAAAGATCACAAGATAATTAGGATGGGTGTCCATTCGGCCCATCTTAGTTCATCTGTTCAGAAAGATGATAAATTTCACCCTCCCCACTTGATTGTTCCAGTGATAATCGGAGGTATTTCCCCACACCTAGTCTATCTCTGAGTCTGTCCCATGTGTCGATGTCTCTTTCCTGATCTCAGTTGGAAATTTCCCTCATATTAGTTGCTCACTCCCTTTGTACCAGCATAATCTCAGAAGTTTGGAACTCTGGGTGACTGTTGTGGGGACAGTCTTTGTAGGGCTGGATTGTGTACAAGAGAATTGGTGTTTTAAATTAAACATTTCACTGGCATTTACCCTGTAACATTTAACTTCATGTTAATGAGGAGGACAGTAATATTTCCACAATAAAACGCAAAGGAAGAACTTGCATTTATATAGTGCCTCCTGACCTCAGGATGTTCCAATACAATTCACACCTAACAAAATCTTTTTGTAATGTGGGGAAGCTTGGCTGTCAATTTGTGCACAGCAAGATTCCATAAACAGCAATGAGCTAATGAGCAGATCTTCCATTCTAGTGATGTTTGAGGGATAAAAATTGGCCTGTCTAGCATCCTGAGAATGTGTTACTCTGCAGCACAGCACAGTCCGTAGTACAAAATTCTCTCTATTCAGGACACTATCCAGTAGGGGACACTCTTCAGTACAGGACAGTTCCTGGTAAAGGACTTTAGGATATGCAGGCTTTGATCAATAAACGTTGGCTGACAGAGAGGAACTGGAAAGGTGTGGTAGTTGTGTTCTTGGCTATTCTTGGAAATGAGATGAACTTCGTTCTTTCACCCAATCAATGATACTGATGTTTGCTTTGGGTGGATTTTTGGGAGATCTGCTTTTCTCTGAATAGTATCAACAATGGAAAAAACCTGAATACACAAACGAGGCTCTGAAAAATGTCAGGTTAGTAAAAGCATTGATGGAAAATAATGTTTGTGTGGAATTTGGCCATCAGCTAAAAGCAACCTGTCTGTATTGAAGCTGTTTTGCAAAGACTGAATTCTAACCAGGAACCAACTGGCGGGTATTTTGGTGACAGACTAACCCTGGGTCACACCCTGGGGAAGCTATATTAGACCCACAGTGACAGGTTTTAGACAACTGCTGACTGAACTCAACAGAACGGAGATTAAACCCAGAATTCCTGAAACAAGTGAGATTAGTGAGATGAACATTATAGTAGAAGTCTCGCGGCATCCAGTCAAACATGGGCAAAGAAACCTCCTGCTGATTACCATCTACTGCTCTTGCTCAGCTGATGAATCAGTATTTCTCTGTCTTGAACACCATTTGAAAAAAGCTCGGATAGTGACAATGGTACAGAATGTATCCTGGGTGGGGAACTTCAATGTCTATTGCACCAAAACTGAGTGACGTGGCTGAGTCTTGAGGGACAAATCTGTCAGACTGGCCCTGTGGTGAGGGAAGCAACAGGAGGGGAAAACCTGCTGGACCTTGTCATCACCAACCTACCCGTTGCAGATGCCTCTGTCCATGACAGTATTGGTAGGAGTGACCATCTCACCGTCCTTGTGAAGACAACATCACATCCATCCTGTTGTCTGGAGAACTTGGGAGGTGAGTGCACATTAACTTTGCGCAGCACCCATGAGGGTCGTTTGTTGGACTTCAAGGTTGAGACACATTGGTGAGGGGGGTGGGGGGGTGGGTGGTGTGGGGGTGGCGGTGGCGGTGCAAGGGCTGCTCTGCAGTTGAGGCGAGTTAATGCTGCCCTGTGATTGAAGGTAGTCCACAAACACGTGCACGGTGGGAGAGGAGGCAAATGGCCACTCATTAAGAAACCTTGTATAAATTGACCATTCCTCCGCAGCTGAGACACTTCATACTGCTTGGAGTCGGGCCTCCAGCTTATCTTCTCACTCAAGCAATGCAGAGGTATGAAAGTGCCACTAAGTGCCCAGGAGCTTTTCACCCCTCAGGAACAGACTGCAAACTAATGAGCATTTTAGTGGACTGCAGAACAATTTGATGACTGGGCACGTTGTACAATCTCCTTGTGAAAGTGTGCAGTTTGTAATCTCACATATTTCAGGGACTCTGGGTTTAATCTCTGATCTGTGTTGAGTTCGCAGTTGTCTAAAACCTGTCACCGTGGGTCTAACATGACTTCCCAAGAGGATGACCCAGGGTTAGTCTGTCACCAAAATACCCTCCAGGTGGTTCTTGGTTAGAATTTGATCTTTGAAAAACAGCTTCAATACAAACAGGTAGCTTTTAGCTGATGGCCAAATTCCACACAAACATTATTTTCCTTCAATGCGTTCATCAACCTGACTTCTTTCAGAGCCTCATTTGCCTATTTAGTTGTTTACCATTGTTGGTACTTCCATGGAAAAGCAGATCTCCCAGTCCCTTCGTGAAAATTCCTCCCAAAGCAAACATCAGAATCAAACCATATCACTGACTGTATCAAAGAACAGTTGCCATCTGCTCATAATCTCATTTCCACGAACAGCCAAGAATACAAATTACACACATTTCCACCCTCTCCATGTTGACATTCAACCAATATTTACTGATCAAAGCCTGCACACCCTGCATCCTGTACTAGGAAGCAAGAGTTTGCCAATTAGGATGGTGATCTGAACTGGAGAGTGTCCCTTACTAGAAAGGTGAACAGGACTAGAGGGTGGCCCATGTTGAAAGAGTGTCCTGCACTGGAGAGGGTCCTGTACTGGAGAGGGTCCCCTGCTGGAGAGTGTCCCGTGCTGGTGAGTGTCCCGTGCTGGAGAGGGTCCCTTACTGGAGTGTGTCCTTTACTGGAGAGTGTCCCGTACTGCAGAGTGTCCCTTACTGGAGAGTGTCCCCTGCTGGAGAGTGTCCCATGCTGGAGAGGGTTCTGTACTGGAGAGGGTCCCCTGCTGGAGAATGTCCCGTGCTGGAGAGGGTCCCTTTCTAGAGAGTGTCCCTTACTGGAGAGGGTCCCGTACTAGAGAGGGTCTCTTATTGGAGAGGGTCCCTTACTGGAGAGTGTCCCATACTAGAGAGGGTCCCTTACTGGAGAGGGTCCCTTACTGGAGAGGGCCCCGTACTGGAGAGTGTCCCTTACTGGAGAGTGTCCCCTGCTGGAGAGTGTCCCATGCTGGAGAGTGTCCCGTGCTGGAGAGGGTACCATGCTGGAGAGTGTCCCTTACTAGAGAGTGTCCCTTACTGGAGAAGGTCCCGTCCTGGAGAGGGTCCCTTACTGGAGAGGGTCCCATACTGGAGAGGGTTCCTTACTGGAGGGTGTCCCTTACTGGAGAGGGTCCTGTACTGGAGAGTGTCCTGTACTGTAGAAGATCCCATACTGGAGAGGGTCCCGTACTGGTGGATGTTGAGACTGCAGAGTTTCCTGAAATGGGTACCCTTGTTGGTTACTACATGTGTGATTTCAACTCCAACTCTTACTCTACACTGACTGCTCTAGTAATCTCCTATTGGTTACTATGGATCATGTGACCTTCCTTAACAAGTAATATTCTTAAAGGTCATGACCACATTACACACCAAATAAAACCATAATTACTACAACTACTCACAAACTGTGAATGGCTTTGTTAAATCTGTCAATCTGAAGAAAGCCGGACATTCAGTTACTGCACGTCGTGCATACTCATATTTAAATCGACAGGAAGAGTGACAGAGTCATTAAATTATTTGAACAAACCTTATTCAAGACAGGATGTAAGTCAGTTAGTTTGACATCAATAGTGGGTAAGGTTTTAGAAACAATAATCTGGGGAAAATTAAATCAAAAGGCACTTGGAGAGGTTTAATTTAATTAAGGGTTGCTGACATGGTAAAAGCTTAAACTGACTGACTGATTGAATTGAATTTTTGGATGAAGCAACAGAGAAGGTTGATGAAGGGAATTTGGTGGCTGTTGTCTGTATGGATTTTAAGGAACTGTTAACAAAATACCACATAAAGGTCTGGTTAACAAAATTGAGGCTCATGCAATAGGAGGGTCAATGTCCAATTGGATGAAAAATTAGCTTAAGGCAGTGAGTTGTAGTAATTATGGTTTTCTTTGGTGTATAATGTACCTTTAAGAGTAATACTTGTTAAGGAAGGTCACATGATCTGTAGTAACCAACAGGAGATTAGCATGGACTACCTCAGCCGTCAGTGGAGAGGTAGAGTTGGAGTTGAAAATCCACATGTAGTTGCTGTTAAGTATATTGGAAATAAATTTAATGTTTTATCCAAGAAGTGTCCACATTCAACTCTATCATTAATAGCACAACTTTGCCACCCTATAACAAACTGGCAATGAGGATAAAACTGGATTGAACAAAAGAAATCAAGTTAAAGAGAAATTAGCACTGCACCTTGCCCAGTGATTGTAAGTAGCAAGCTCCATTAGAATTGAAGAAGTTACCCCCTCTCAAAACTCCAATTTGGGTGAATTGATCCTTTTGAACCTGCCGCAAAAAAATTGGTCTCAATATATCGACCGCCTTGCATTCTTTTTTCAAGCAAATGAGATTACAGGGAAGAGACAAGCGATCCTCTTGAGTACTTGTGGAAGCAAAACGTACAGTCTGATTTGAAATTTGATGGCACCCAATGCCCCAGATTCGAAAAATTTTGATTAATTGGTGGACCTCGTGAAGGGTCATTTCCAATCCAAGCCCTCAGTCATTATGCGGAGGTTCAAGTTTAATTTATGAAATAGAGCCCCAGGTGAGACAATGGCCTGCTATGTGGAAAATTTGAAGCAGCTATTGGAACATTGTGAGTTCAGCATGACTTGGAATAGCATGCTCAGAGATTGTTTGGTGTATGATGTGAAAGAGGACACTATTATAAAGGTTGTTGTCAGAGGCGAATCTGGATTTCAGGAAGGTGCTAGAGATGGTGCTGGCCATGAAAAGGGCAGTAAGAGATTCAAAAGCAATACAGGGAAGGCAAAATGGCAACGTCCTCCACACTGAGTGGGAAACCTTAGCCAAAATAGGCATGATAAAGAGAGAATCCACCAAGAAGCAGGGAACAGACCCCATTAGCCAAAGAATAAAGAAAAATAACTTAGCAGCAAAATTGAAGAATAATTTTAATAGAGGCCAAAACAATTAGTCTTTTAGCGATTGGCAGTTTAAAAAAATCTAATGTTACTATTGTCACAGAAATGGACATATGATGAGGCAGTGAAAGGAAAGATTCAAGCAGGCTTGTAAACAAAAGAAGAAGCCCATTGAAATTTACAATATAGAAGAACCTGAAACAACAAATTCAGACATTTACTCATTGTTAAATCTGAAAGTTGGAAAGACAGAAGCAGCATTTGTCACAGTAAAAGTAAATGCCAAACCTGTTAGAACAGAAGTAGACACTGGAGCTTCCACTACAGTAATTGGGGAACATACCTTCAGATATTTGAATAATGGTGAACATCAATTAATTTTAGAAGAAACAGCCGCCAAGCTAAAAACATATACAGGTGAAGACATTCAAGTAAAGGGCATAAGCAGAGTAATTGTCCATGATGGAAGCCAATCCGCAAAGCTACCCTTGATGGTGGTAGCAGGTGAAGGGCCAAGTCTCCTGGGGTGAAATTGGTTCAAGGAGATTAAGTTAGAATGGGCTGAAATTTTCCAGTTAAGAGCAAGTGGGCTACCAGAGCTACTTAGAAAGTATGATGCCATCTTCAAGGATGAGGAAAATCCAGGACTGCAGGCCAAGATTCACATAGATCTGGAAGCAACCCCTCGTTTCATGTAGGGGAGACCAGTACCATATGCCCTGTGAGAAAAAGTCGACATTGAATTGAACAGACTAGAGAAACTGGGCATTATACAACCTGTTCAGTTCTCAGAATGGGCAGCACCCTGAAACACGACCAAAGTGTCCGAATTTGTGGAGACTAAAAACTGATGGTTAATGAAATAGCTAAGCTAGACAGGCACCCCATTCCAAAAATTGAAGGCCTGTATGCCAAGCTGGCAGGAAGGACAATGTACACAAAGATTGACATGAGTCATGCTTATCATCAAATAGAGTTGGATAATGCCTCCTGGGAATTTGTCACAATTAATAAAGGGTTGCAGAAAGGGTTGTATCAATATACATGATTGCCTTTCAGTGTCTCCTCCGCTTGTGCCATCTTTCAAAACACAATGGAAAGCTTACTGCAGGGGCTGCCCAGGTTGTAGTCTATTTGGATGATGTATTGCTGACAGGATTCACTGAAAAAGAACATCTGGCAAACTTAGAAGAAGTCTTAAAACATTTCTTGCATGTTGGAGTCTGTTTAAAAAAAGGAAAGTGCCTCACGTTCAAAGTGAGGAAGGTAATCTATTTGGGTCACCAAGTAGATTCACAGGGCCTCCATCCAGTTGAGGAGAAAATGAGTGCCATAAGAGGAGCACCTGTGCCAAAGAATGCCTCAGAGCTCAAATCATTCCTCAGAATGATCAACTATTATGGGCAGTTCTTACCCAATTTGTCTACGGTTCTGGCCCCCCTGTATTCTCTACTCAAAAATAACCAAAGTTGGTCTTGGAAGGTGCCTCAGAAAGAAGCTTTCATAAAGGTGAAACAATTGCTGCACTCGTCTAATCTATTAGTGCATTATGACCAGAGGAAAGAATTGGTGCTGACATGTGATGCATCTCCCTACAGAGTGGGAGCAGTGCTCTCTCATCAGATGGATAATGGCATGGAATGGCCAATAGGTTACATATCAAGAACGTTTACCACAGTGGAAAAGGGATACTCGCAGATAGAAAGAGATGGCCTGTCCATCCTCTTTGTTCTCAAGAAATTTCACTGGTACTTACACAACCGCCTTTTTACAATCATTTCAGACCTCAAACCGTTGCTAGGATTGTTTAATGAGGACAAGGCTATACTGCCCATAGCCTCAGCAAGAATACAACGATGGGCTTTAATTGTGGCATCATAAATATGCACTTTCATACATAGGCCTGGCAATCAAATCACAAACACCGATGCAATTAGTCATTTTCCTTTACAAGAAAATTATGAGCATGTCCAGTTCCACAGGAACTTGTTTTACTGTTAAATTTCTTAGGCTCCTCACCGGCATTTGCTCGACAGATTAGAGACTGGATCAGCCAGGACCCAATCCTATCTTAAGCACGAGAACAAGTGCTACATGGTTGGCCACAGGAGCTGGATCTGATGAAATGAAGCTGTACTTCAACAGAAGACATGAAATAACCAGCCAAGATGGCATCTTATTGTGGGGAGCATAAGTGATAGTTCCTCAAAGGGAAGGGAGCCACTTTTAATTGAACTACACAGTGCCCATCAAGGAATTTCCCGAATAAAGACCATAGCACGCAGCTATTCAAGGTGGCCTGGGATGGATGGCAAAATAGAAAGTTTAGTAAAGCACTGTGTGCAATGTCAGCAACTGCAAAAGTTGCCAGTGACAGCTCCATTACACCCATGGGAGTGGCCAGGTGGACCCTGGGTGCGGTTACACATTGACTATGTTGGACCATTCCTGGGAACAATGTTTCTGCTCATTGTCGACGCCCATTCAAATGGTTGGATGTATATGAGGTGACGTCACCATCGGCCTCTACAGTTAAGAAACTATGTCAGAGTTTTGCCATTCATGGACTACCAGAAGTAGTCATTTCTGATAATGTCATGGCACTTACCAATGCTGAGTTTAAATGGTTTATCTGCCTCAACAATATCACTCACGTGAAAACTGCACTGTACCACCCTTCCTCAAATGGACTGGCCAAAAGGGCACTTCAAGCATTCAAGGCAGGCATGAAAAAGCTAACTGGTGATCCCTTGGCAACCAAGCTAGCACGCTTTCTTTCTCATTACAGGACTACCGCTCACACAACAAGAGGTGTCACACCTGCGGAGTTATTATTGAAACACCGTCTCAGGACGAGTTTGAGCTTAATAATGCCAAATTTAGAGGGGAAGGTGGAATGGAGTCAGGGAAGCCAGAAAACTAGATACGACTGGTCTCATCAGTAGAGGAAATTTACCGTGGGAGAGCTGGTATACGTGAAAAATTTCAGGAAGAACCAAAGTGATTACCGGGTGAAATAAATGCGGCAACTGGACCTCTGTCTTACCACGTGGAGGTGGAAGGCCAGATCATCTGTAAACATGTGGACTATTTAAGGAAGAGAGAGACAAATCATCAAGATTTGGTTCCACCAGTGATCATGACCGGGTCTGCATTTCCTGTTGAGGATACTCAACCCAGGACAGACATGTCTGATGTTCATGTAAGAGTTGACGATACAGAACTGCAAGTGCCCACTGAAGCACCTGATGTTCAGGCAAATCCAGAAAAGGAGGTTCCTGACAAAGAATCTGAAGTTGTGGAGCTGTGACATTCCACATGTTCCAGGAAACCACCTGAAAGACTGAAGTTGTAAATTCCTTATCATTGTAAATATTATGTTGTCTCAAAAAATATGTACTTGCAAATATATTATGTATAACCTAGTTAAAGGGGAGGACTGTAATAATTATGGTTTTATTTAGTATGTAATATATTATTATTTGAGAATAATACTTGTGAAGGAAGATATCATCATCTGTATTAACCAATAGGAGAGTAGCGCAGGCTACCTTAGCAGTCAGTGTAGAGATAGAGTTGGAGTTAAAAGCATGTGTGCAGTTGCTGCTGAGTGTATTGCAAATAAATATAATGCTTCCACCCAAGAAGTGTCTGCAGATCAACTCTATCATTAATAGCACAACTCGGCCTTTAACAGTAATGATTTGTGGTAAATGATTATTTTTCAGACTGGAGAACGGTACACTGTGGGATTCCCTTAAGGTCAGTTCTAGCTTCACAGCTTTTTTGCTGTAAATAAATCACCTGAGTCTTGGAACAGAGCATAATTTCAAAATTTGCTGAAGAAACCAAACTTCGAGCAGTGGTAAACAGTGAAGATGATTTGATTCAATTGTAACATGTTGTGCTGAACCTGTATAACTTTCTGGTTAGGCCACAACTAGAATATTGCATCCACCACAATCTCCAGTAAAGGAATGCTCACAGGACAAGACAGTCTCCAGCGCTGACATTTCCTAGTACAGAACACGACCCAGTATGAGGTGCAATCCAGATCCTAGCACCTAGCACGAAGAATGTGAGTGTCTTTGAGAGGGTACAGAGGAGATTGACCAGAAGGGTTCCAGAGAGGAGGGATTTTAACTGCAATGTTAGTTTTGGAGCAAAGGAGATTGAGGGGAGATTTAATAGAGGTGTGCAAGCCTATGGCAGATTGAGATAGGGTAGACAAGGGACAGCTGTTCCTGTTAGCTGATGGTACAAGGACTGGGGGACAGAGTTTTAATGTCTTGGCCAAGAGCTGCAGGAGGAACGTGAGGAAGAACTTGTTGTGATGTTGTGATTAGTAAGGACCTGGAAATCGCTCCCCATGACGGCAGTGGAAGTGGAGGAGATGAATGTTTTCAAAAGGAAATTGGATGGACACTTGAAGGAAATAAATGGCTAGGTTACAGGAATAGAGAGGGGGATTGGGACTGATTAGATAGAGGATTTGATGGATGGAATGGTCACCTTCTCGTCTGTTATGACTTTCATGACTCTCTGACTCAATGACACTCACAAGAACAGCAATCAGCAGTATGGGAAACTCACTAGAATGAAATGGTCTCCAGTAGGGAAGACTCCCTAGTATAGAACATTATCCAATATGGGACACTCTCCAGTACGGGACCCTCTGCAGTACGGGACCCTCTCCAGTACCAGACACTCTCTGGTACTGGCCGCTCTGAGGGAATATGGACCTGCCCTGTGGAGAGAATATCCTGTACTGCAAAGTTGGGTGGGCCTTGTTCTGGATGAAATAATGTATGTGTTTGGCCATGCAAAAAAATTAACTAAATATTTCAGGAAAACTGTTCTCCAGCTCAGAATTCTGCCCTCAACAGAACAATGCCTATTCCCAGAAAGGTCACTCTCCACAACAGGATAGTCTCTATTACAGACTCTCACCAGTTTGTCACTCCAATTTATAAACATTCCATGAATGTAAGACAGGGAGATGGAAAAGGATCTGGATTTTGTTGGTCATTGTTCAAAATGAAAATGTGAATGTACACCTGTTGAGAAAAGATTCACTTCAATCCTTGCTTTCACTGGGCACATGATTAGCCTCTGTCTGAAAAAAGGAGCTAATTGGATTTACTACATGGAAACAGACCATTCAGTCCCTCCAGCTTGTACTAGGGTTTCTCCTCCACATGAGTTTTTGTGTTACTCCCACATACCCTATACTATTCAGGCTTGTTCAATATCCTTTATTACTCAGTTCCTCTTTCCCCCTGAAAAAGAGTGTGCATCATGTGCGGTAACTGAACGTCCAGCTTTCTTCACTTTGAGAGCTGAATCATGTTTATTGCTCTTTGATCCAGGAGGCAACTGGGATATTTGCTGAGGGAGGGATATTGGCCAGGAGAGCATGAGAACTTACTTTCCTTTGAATTATGTAAACTTTTAAAGAGCCTGTGCAGACAAATGAGGCTCTGTAAAGTGGCAGGTTCCATGAGGGCAGAGAAGGAAAATAAGGTGTGTATGAAAATTAACCTTTGTTTGAAGACAAACTGTCAATAGCCAGGAGGAAAAAACAATAAAAACTGGGAAATAAGAATATTGGTCTGAACTGGTCTTGTATACCTCAAAATGGAATACCAGTGAAACCTGGGAAGTAAGACTACTGTCCGAACTGTTTTTTCCTTCTGGGTATTGAATCAATAACAGAAAGTGCTGGAAAAGCTCAGCTGGTCTGGCAGCGTCTGTAGAGAGAGAAACAGTGTTAACATTTTGAGTCCAATATGATTACTTCTTCAGAACTCACTATACATATTGAAGTTGTTTTGCAAAGACGGAATTCCACCAGGAACCACCTGGAGGGTAATTTGGTGACAGACTAACCCTGGGTCACACTCTGGGGAAGCCATGTTAGATCCACAGTGACAGGTTTTAGACAACTGCTGACATCAGCGAACTCAACACAGAGCGGAGATTAAACCCGGAGTTCCTGAAACAAGTGAGGTTAGCAAACTGAACATTCCCTCATAGAGGATGCTGTCTGCTAATGAGACACCCTCCAGGACAGGAAACATTTCCGTATTCCGCCAATGGTTCAGAGCTGTTATTTTGCGTGGAGTGTGGTGCTACCTCAGCCATATCAGGGTTTTTTTTAGGGGATGCAGCCCTGACAGAAGCCTGAGGTTTTCTTATTCCTTCATCGGCTGTGGGTGTCACTGGTAAAGCCCATCCCAAACTGCCCTTGAGAAGATAGTGTTTGAGGAAGTTGATTACCTTTTGGGAGGAGAACAAGCAGGATCAGAACAAGGTAAGGAAGGAGTAGGAGAGGAAAAGCACAGGAGATGGAATCACAGCAACTCCATACCCAGTCCTTAGAGCCAAGGGAAACAGCGCAGATATGAAGGAACAAAGTCAACAGGGTTACCTGTGGGAAAAGCGAATGTGAGTAATTATTCAGGTATATAAATTCGAGAATGCTCTAACCAGGAAATTCAGTCATCTAGCATGAGAGTGCTGTGTACTGAGAAATAGAGAAGACTGAGAAAGAATCCTAGGAGTGGTGGATCTCAGGATGTAATAGTTTGTATGATACAGGCCTTGGAGAAGTCAGTAAACCAGGCTGGAGGTAAATCTAATTCCACCAAGGGGGCAGATGGAGGGGATTGTGATCTGAAACCGTCCATGCTCTCTGAGGAATGAAGGGGCCGTAACAGCCACTAATTTGCCGGTGCCTACTCAGCTGTGACAGCCACAGGAGACTGTCTGTAAATTTAGTATTTGAAGGAAGGAAAGGGAAATCCCTGGTAGACACAAGGCCATTGCATACTGTGGTCCACATCAAGGATCCAGGGAGATCCAATAAGGCCAGCAGTGAACCCAATATTTGGAAGGATTTATGGGAAATATGTTGGGTGGCACATTATGAAAACCTCTTCATATAAATGTGGGACAACTCGAAACAAAGGGAGCATATTAATGAATTGGAAAGAAGTGAGAAGAGAGTAGAATCACACTGTGTGAAAGCAAATGGGTAATGATAGATCTAGTTAATCACTGTTTATGGAAGGGGGAATGAAGGACAGCACATTCTGCTGGATGGACAAGGAAAGATGTCCATTCAAAGGATCATCCTCCGCCATTTCCGCCAACTCCAGCATGATGCCACCACCAAACACATCTTCTCTTCACACCCCCTGTCAGCATTCCGTAGGGATCGTTCCCTCCGGGACACCCTGGTCCACTCCTCCATCACCCCCTACACATCGACCCCCACCTATGGCACCTCCCCATGCCCACGCAAAAGATATAACACTTGCCCCTTCACTTCCTCTCTCCTCACCGCCAAGGGCCCAAACACTCCTTTCAAGTGAAGCAGCATTTCACTTGCATTTCCCCCAACTTAGTCTACTGTATTCGTTGCTCCCAATGCGGTCTCCTCTACATTGGAGAGACCAAACATAAACTGGGTGACCGCTTTGCAGAACACCTGCAGTCTGTCCGCAAGAAAGACCCAAACCTCCCTGTCGCTTGCCATTTTAACACTCCACCCTGCTCTCTTGCCCACATGTCTGTCCTTGGCTTGCTGCATTGTTCCTGTGAAGCCCAACGCAATCTGGAGGAACAACACCTCATCTTCCAACTAGGCACTTTACAGCCTTCCAGACTGAATATTGAATTCAACAACTTTAGGTCTTGAACTCCCTCCTCCATCCCCACCCCCTTTCTGTTTCTTCTCCCTTCCTTTTGTTTTTCCAATAATGTATATAGATTTAAAAACAAAAAAACTGCAGATGCTGGAAATCCAAAACAAAAACAGAATTACCTGGAAAAACTCAGCAGGTCTGGCAGCATCGGCGGAGAAGAAAAGAGTTGACGTTTCGAGTCCTCATGACCCTTCGACAGAACTTGAGTTCAAGTCCAAAGGTATATAGATTTTTCTTTTCTCACCTATTTCCATTATTTTAAAATCTTTTATGCCCCCCACCCCCACTAGAGCTATACCTTGAGTGACCTGCCATCCATTCTTAATTAGCACATTTGTTTAGATAATATCACCAACTTCAACATCTCTGTGTTCTTTTGTTCTGTTGTTGGTGACATCTTTTGATTATCTGCTCCTATCACTGCTTGTTTGTCCCTACAACCACGCCACCCCCTCCACTTCTCTCCCCCCACCCAAACCCCCGCCCTGCCCCCCCCCCCCCCCCGCCACCCCCCCCATCCCCCACCCCCCAACTCCTTAAACCAGTTTATATTTCACCCCTCTCCTTGGATTCACCTAGTTTTGTTGAAGGGTCGTGAGGACTCGAAAAGTCAACTCTTTTCTTCTCCACCGATGCTGCCAGACCTGCTGAGTTTTTCCAGGTAGTTCTGTTTTTGTTAAGGGAAGATGTGTGTGGTCTCAGGAAAGGGAGGATAAGATTGGAAGGCACCAGTGAGAAGAAGCCCAGAGTGGTTTAAAGCCATCAAAGTGCAAGAGAAGGATGCATTTGTTCAACACAGGCACGAGTGTGGGAGAACACCAGGACTAGAGGTGGCAGTAGAAGGAGAACCAATGAAAACCTCACAGAGCCAACATCATTTCCTCAAGGAAGTAGAGGAATTTTAAGGTAGCAGGAAGGTCCCTCGTGGATCAACAGGACTTAAGACCCCTGTCAACACGTGTACACTCACTAATTTGCCCCGTTAAGAAACCAGATAGATCATGAGGATGACAATAGATTATAGGGTGCTAAATAAGAACATTCTAGAATGTGCCCCAATGATCGCTGCTGTCACAGATTTGATTGGCCACGTTCTGTGAAAGCATACACTGTACTGGGTATTCCCAATGGGTTTTGGTCTATTCCACTGAGGAAAGGTCAATACAAATTTACCTTCACCTTTAAGAGGTTGTACACATGGCTGTGTCTGCAACGAGGGTTTCAATGTCATCCATCAATATTCCATCAGCAACTGGCTAAGTGTTTCAAATAATTTACTGACAGGGACAAGCTAATCCAGTTTGTGGATGGTCTATCACTATTCACACAGATGCATGAAGAACATATGATGTTGCTGAAGGAGTTGTTACAGCTTCTAATGTGATACAGGTTGAAGGTGAAAGGTCCGAGGAATACTCTGGTACAAAATTTCAACACTCGGAGTCCACATGCAATATTCAAGTGGTTCCTTTATTCTGCATGCAGGGAGCAAACGCTGGGCAATCCATGTCCTTCTCCACCGAGGTTCAAATGAGCACAGTTTATACATTTTTTACTATCAGTTACAACTTAATGGTATTCGTTAGATAAAGGCCACAGCACAATGACTCCCCGGTAGGCTGATAATTGTGTACTTGTACAGTAATTGCAGTGCAGAGACTAAGCATTGTTCTTTTGAAGAAAGCAAATAATGTATGTTTGTTCTATACAAAAGGATTACGGGGGCTGACTGGATGTGATTCGAGGCTATCAGATGGTGCGAAATGGCCTTCCCCGTTTCTTGATTGAGTTATCCCGTGTCCCCGCCCATGTGTGTCTCCCATTTCCTAATTGCAAATTTACAGCTGAGCCCTTTGTACAAGTTTTTAGCTTTCACATAAGGCTCTGATTGTCTGTGTATGCTTTGGCACCCTAGCTGCTGGTCCTGGCTGGCACTTTAACATAAATCCAAATTTGCTGCATCTTCAGTCCTAAATATAAAAACAAAAATAAAAACAAAAAAACTGCGGATGCTGGAAATCCAAAACAAAAACAGAATTACCTGGAAAAACTCAGCAGGTCTGGCAGCATCGGCGGAGAAGAAAAGAGTTGACGTTTCGAGTCCTCATGACCCTTCGACAGAACTTGAGTTCGAGTCCAGGAAAGAGCTGAAATATAAGCTGGTTTAAGGTGTGTGTGTGGGGGGCGGAGAGATAGAGAGACAGAGAGGTGGAGGGGGTTGGTGTGGTTGTAGCGACAAACAAGCAGTGATAGAAGCAGATCATCAAAAGATGTCAACGACAATAGTACAATAGAACACATAGGTGTTAAAGTTAAAGTTGGTGATATGATCTAAATGAATGTGCTAATTAAGAATGGATGGTAGGGCACTCAAGGTATAGCTCTAGTGGGGTTTTTTTTATATAATGGAAATAGGTGGGAAAAGGAAAATCTTTATAATTTATTGGGAAAAAAAAAGGGGGAAACAGAAAGGGGGTGGGGATGGGGGAGGGAGCTCACGACCTAAAGTTGTTGAATTCAATATTCAGTCCGGAAGGCTGTAAAGTCCCTAGTCGGAAGATGAGGTGTTGTTCCTCCAGTTTGCGTTGGGCTTCACTGGAACAATGCAGCAAGCCAAGGACAGACATGTGGGCAAGAGAGCAGGGTGGAGTGTTAAAATGGCAAGCGACAGGGAGGTTTGGGTCATTCTTGCGGACAGACCGCAGGTGTTCTGCAAAGCGGTCACCCAGTTTACGTTTGGTCTCTCCAATGTAGAGGAGACCACATTGGGAGCAACGAATGCAGTAGACTAAGTTGGGGGAAATGCAAGTGAAATGCTGCTTCACTTGAAAGGAGTGTTTGGGTCCTTGGACGGTGAGGAGAGAGGAAGTGAAGGGGCAGGTGTTGCATCTTTTGCGTGGGCATGGGGTTGTGCCATAGGAGGGGGTTGAGGAGTAGGGGGTGATGGAGGAGTGGACCAGGGTGTCCCGGAGGGAGCGATCCCTACGGAATGCCGATAAGGGGGGTGAAGGGAAGATGTGTTTGGTAGTGGCATCATGCTGGAGTTGGCGGAAATGGCGGAGGATGATCCTTTGAATGCGGAGGCTGGTGGGGTGATAAGTGAGGACAAGGGGGACCCTATCATGTTTCTGGGAGGGAGGAGAAGGAGTGAGGGCGGATGCGCGGGAGATGGGCCGGACACGGTTGAGGGCCCTGTCAACGACTGTGGGTGGAAAACCTCGGTTAAGGAAGAAGGAGGACATGTCAGAGGAACTGTTTTTGAATGTAGCATCATCGGAACAGATGCGACGGAGGCGAAGGAACTGAGAGAATGGGATGGAGTCCTTACAGGAAGTGGGGTGTGAGGAGCTGTAGTCGAGATAGCTGTGGGAGTCGGTGGGTTTGTAATGGATATTGGTGGACAGTCTATCACCAGAGATTGAGACAGAGAGGTCAAGGAAGGGAAGGGAAGTGTCAGAGATGGACCACGTGAAAATGATGGAGGGGTGGAGATTGGAAGCAGAATTAATAAATTTTTCCAAGTCCTGACGAGAGCATGAAGCGGCACTGAAATAATCATCGATGTACCGGAGAAAGAGTTGTGGAAGGGGGCTGGAGTAGGACTGCAACAAGGAATGTTCCACATACCCCATAAAGAGACAGGCATAGCTGGGGCCCATGCGGGTACCCATAGCCACACCTTTTATTTGGAGGAAGTGAGAGGAGTTGAAGGAGAAATTGTTCAGCGTGAGAACAAGTTCACCCAGACGGAGGAGAGTAGTGGTGGATGGGGATTGTTCGGGCCTCTGTTCGAGGAAGAAGCTAAGAGCCCTCAGACCATCCTGGTGGGGGATGGAGGTGTAGAGGGATTGGACGTCCATGGTGAAGAGGAAGCGGTAGGGGCCAGGGAACTGGAAATTGTTGATGTGACGTAAGGTGTCAGAGGAATCACGGATGTAGGTGGGAAGGGACTGGACAAGGGGAGAGAGAAGGGAGTCAAGATAATGAGAAATGAGTTCTGTGGGGCAGGAGCAAGCTGAGACGATCGGTCTACCGGGGCAGTTCTGTTTGTGGATTTTGGGTAGGAGATAGAAGCGGGCCGTCCGAGGTTGGGCGACTATCAGGTTGGAAGCTGTGGGTGGGAGATCCCCAGAGGAGATGAGGTCAGTGACAGTCCTGGAAACAATGGCTTGATGTTCAGTGGTGGGGTCATGGTCCAGGGAGAGGTAGGAGGAAGTGTCTGCGAGTTGACGCTCAGCCTCCGCGTGGTAGAGGTCAGTGCGCCAGACAACAACAGCACCACCCTTGTCAGCGGGTTTGATGACAATGTCAGGGTTGGACCTGAGAGAATCTTCAGTCCTCCTGTTTCGGTGCATAACCGTTAGGTTAAGCTAGCCAGTTAATCTGCGTCCGATGGTTCTGTCATGGCTCCAGTGGTACCGATCTGAGCAAGTCCTATGGGCCATAGCATCACCCGGATCTCTCCCCAAGTTTTTAAACTTCCTAATGTCCGAGACTCCTGTCTTTCCGGTGGTGCACGGCCACCAAGACAGGAAGCTGGGATCCTACTATATTAATATTGTGTCCTGCCCCAGCAGCCATTGTTGCTCCTTTAACATTATTTTTGTCCTATGTCTAAGGGCTTTCTTCTTACAGGTGTGACATGCTGCAATTCCCCACACCAATGCTAACACTAGCTGCACTGCGACGAGTACATGAGAGATTATTCTTATCCAGGGGTGTATATCCACATTCAGCCCCCAATCCCACACTTGCTCCCACCACGTCGGATCTCTCAATTTCACTTCCATATCATTGATTAGCCTTTTAAACACCATCTGTAACACATAATACTTTTTCATCACCTTTCGGAAGTCACCTTTAATCTTTGTCAGACTTTCGGGAAGGTGGGGAATTGGGGCCTGCTTAGGTTCCTCACACTGTTCCAGGGTATCGTGAAGTGTGTTGGAGGCGTTGCCTGAGACCTGACCCCTTTGTTGGATGTACACCATTCGTGTGTGTCCAACAGTAACTGGGAGCCGGGGTTTAAAGTAGAAGTTGGGGAGTGGTGATGTTGCAATGTAGGCTCCCGTACGTGCATGACTGCTCAGTAGTTGGCACACCATATTCCCCCTTTCCATTCGGTTGTACCCGCATTTGTCCAGCTCCCCCCCCCCAGCCCCGTTCCGACTGGATGGGGGCAAATCGTCAGGCTACCTTTCCTCCTGCACCCGCTCAGTGATACCCCGTGTATGCCCTCGTTCTTGCGTATGGCATGCATGTCTATGGGGTAGTACTGGAGGGAGTCATTGTCTCGGATTAACCCAATGTTCTCCACTTGGTACTGAGGTTACGGGCCCTGTTTGCTGTGACTGAGGGGATTGCCAATACCTTGCTTAACACACTCATTTGGTTTGTGGTGCACTTCTGAATCACCGGATACACCCTGGATATTCCTTTCAATGTACAGGCGTCAATGATGCCTGGGTTCTTGGCCATCCCCCACAACCGGGTACTGTGGATCCAGCCTGGTACGTCCCCCCTTTGGACCTGGGCCAGATTGTGCCTTAATTGCCCGGTCATCCACTGGCCATAAGCGTGGCACAGCGTCAGCATGGGCTGTGCACAAGGAGGGTTGAAAAGGAGAAAGCTGCTTCTTTTATACAACCTAACCCCTGGTGATCACCACCCTTTAGATAGTCTCTGTGGTGTTGTTGTGTCCTGTGATAGCAGGATGGTGTCGGTCCGGGGTTCAGCCATTCTAGTCAACTCTGCGTGTTTGGGCCTCAAGATCCAATGCCAAGTATCTGTCATTCCCAAGTCCTCCTCCCCAGGATAGTGACCCCAGTTGTTGTGTCCCGGTGTGTGAAGGTAAATTGTGAAAAATCTCTCACACATTGTATCTGGACCTGTGCCCCCTTCACACATGTCCAGGGTCCGTACGAGCCATCGCTGATCTGGAAGCATATTGGGCCCTTATTTTTCCGTCGGAGTCCATTCCCATATGCGAGCTCTGCCCTAGGGTCTCTCCATCGCTCATTCCAACGGATAGTTTCATAAGCCCGATGCCACATTTGAAGAGCATTTACCTTTCCGTTGTGACGTTCACACCTCCTTTCATGCAATATCCATCGCTGACATTCTTGTAGTATAAGCCCCTACCAGCCCCTGCTTCACGGTTTACGTTCTGTATGCCAGTGGCTGAGATAGCCAGGGCCCTGGTAATGATTATCGACACCCAGCTTTTTTCTATCTTGGCATGGAGGTTACCCGGTTATTGTTATTTCTGTAATGAAGCACACAGCTGGTGATCACCAAGGGTTAGGTTGTATAAAAGAGGCAGCTTTCTCCTTTTCATCCCTCTTTGATGACAACCCACGCTGAGCCTCCCCGTAGTGGAGGATTCCCCCTTTGTCTTTCGGGTGGCCAGTCTTCCAGCTTGAGAATGAATCTTAAACCACTTGGCTAACACAGTATGGACTGCTCATTGCCCGTTTTCCCCCCACTGCCTGGTAATTCAGTTTTCTTACTTCATTCCTTTTCAGTTGCGACCAGTGTTTCCACCTACCTTTTCCCTTCATATCGATGCAGGCACATGAATCGCTGGTCAAAGTAATTTCTTACTGTCCAGTCCATTTTGGGGAAAAACCTGGTTGGCTAGGGGTGATGTGAACAAACACCATGTCTCCAACCTCAGTCGGTAGTGACGGGGGCCCCCCTTTTGTCCTCTCTTCTGAATCCATGATAGCCTGTTGGTCCTTCACTTCCTGTTGTAGTTCCTTTAGCTGTCCATCCAATTGCTTAATATAGTTTTTAATTTTATCTCTGATGGGTCCCATATCCTCGCTTCCGGTGGCTATGCCCTCTGGCAAGCGCATACCCTCCCAGACATTAACTCATAAAGGAGTTTATCTTAAATCCCGCATTTTTCAGTGTCCTTAAGACTATCAGGAGAGCTCTGATGTGGCCCCTTTCTGATTTTGACACTATTAGGATATCATCTACACATTATAAGATTGTACTGTTGTAAGAATCTACGTTGCACTGACTCAGCTTCTCACTCGTGACCTGAGGGAAGATGCTTGGGCTGTTGTAGAATCCCTGTGGGAACCTCACCCAGGTATACTGTTGTCCCCCTCCCACTGTGAAAGCAAATTTATCTCGGGATCCCTGGTCCAGTGGTATCGACCAAAATCTATTGGCTACGTCTAAAACTGTAAATATTTTCTGTTCGGGTTTTTAGTTAAAGCACACCTTGGGTTTAGGGATGGCTGTCGCAGTGGCTACCATCTCAGTGGGGTCTATAACCTCCACTGCTGACAACTTTATCTTAGTTTTCCTTATGCGGTTATCTACCCGGTGGCCCATCTTTCTAGCTCATCATATGTGTTCTTGTCTACTAGCCCGGTGTCTAGGATTGCCTGGTGGGCCAGATTAAGGCCATCCTTGTACAGTTGCATAGACTGTACATCATCTCAGTTCGGCGCAGCATCTACACCCCCATAGTTACATAATGCCTCAAACTTCCGATTGTCACATTCATGGACACTTTCCTCATTTTTCCCTATTCACTATATTCCAATTAACTGGGGCTTGCGCGAAGACTTGTGTTATTTCTGCTCTAAAGGCTCGGAAATCGACTTGCTGCTATGCCTGGTCTTCCTGGTTGACAGGGCACTGGGGGCACATACTCTATCTTAATGGGGCCACAGGATATGGGGGTGGTGATTCCCAACCCACTTGCCGTTGTTCCTCATATCCTGCTGTCAGTTCCACCAGCCCGTTCTAATCTACATGATCTGTGTATTGTGGAGCTACTGGTGGCTGTGTTAGAGCTGGCGAAACTGACATGAGTTTTTTTTGCCTGTACTAGCTCTTCAATTTGGGATTTGTTGGCCAACATTTTATTTACTTTCTTACTTAACTCTATGTGTTTTCTTAACATTAGGATCCATGCTTTATCATCTTTGTCTTTTTTCTGATTATCCCACCATTTTCTCTGATCAGTGGGTGAGTCAAATAGGTTCCAATTGTTCTTTATCATTTTGCCTATCAATTTCTTATTTTGTCAGTTAAATGCCATGTCAGGGATCTCTCTGGTCCCCACTTGAGTTTGTCACCACTGGCCATCTATGGTTAAGACGGTCGGGGTATAGTTGTCATCAGCAGTACTGTTCTTACGTGGGTCTTTTCTGACTGAACTCGTTACTTGCGACTAATACCGGATGTAGTTATAACAATCGATGATACAAGCGTTTCTACCCGACCCTCACCACCCCTTGAACTATTGCCTGGAGCCTAGGTTTCGGATATGCGGGGCGCCTGACACTTCCTGGGTTGGGACGGAGTCGGATTTAGTATGAATAAAAATGTACTCACACTCTGACTCGTCCCAGTTCCCCAGTCGGTGTTCTACGTCCTTTGTACCCTGCTCGCAGCGCCAATTGAAAGGTCTGAAGAATATTCTGGTACAAAATTTCAACACTCGGAGTCCAGATGCAATATTCAAGTGGTTCCTTTATTACGCATGAGGGAAGCAAACGCTGGGCAATCCAGGCACTTCTCCACTGAGGTTCAAATGAGCACAGTTTATATATGTTTTACTATCAGTTACAACTTAATGGTATTAGACAAAGGCCACAGCACAATGACCCAGTGGGCTGATAATTGTGTACTTGTACAGTAATTGCAGTGCAGAGACTGGGTATTGTCCTTTTGGAGACAGCATATAATGTATGTTTGTTCTATACAAACTGACTGGATGTGATTTGAGGCTATCAGATGGTGCAAAATGGTCTTCCCCATTTCTTGATCGAGTTATCCCGTGTCCCTGGCCGTGTGTGTCTCCCATTTCCGAATTACAAATTTACAACTGAGCCCTTTGTACAAGTTTATAGCTTTCATGTAAGGCTGGGATTATCTGTGTATGCTTTGGCACCCTAGCTGCTGGTCCTGGCTGGCACTTTAAAATAAATCCAAATTTTTTGCATCTTCAAAGGTAAACCTTAAAAAAACTCAGGTAGGGAAAAAGGAGGTACAATGTTTGAGTCTTGCACTGAGACACCTTTAAGCTGCTATTGCGGGAGCTTATGGAAGATCTGAAAAGGGAATTAAAGAAGGGATGGTGTTTAAGAATGATAAAAGGGTGATGCCTTCAGCCCAGAGGGAGGACTTTCCCAGAGAAGTACATGGGGCACTAGGGACAGGGCTCCCACTGCAGAGAAAACGTGGAAGAGGGTGAATGAGGTGGGATGGTGGCCTCATCAGAGAGATCATATAATAATGTGGAAAATGTGAGTTCAATGGTATATGCCGTCCAGCTATCCAAGGAAGTAAAATGGTTGCACATCAATCAAATGAAAATGTACAAATCCCAAAAGAAACAACAGAGAGCAGAATGGTCTGTTATACGTGTGATTAAATGGTGGACCGTGGAAATGAGGGTATACCTATGGTGATACAGCAGAGAGACAACCACAGGGACAATCAGAATCAGTTCCAGCCCCTCAAAAAAGGATAACAAGAAGTGCCTACAGGAGGGGGCAAAGCCCAGAGGATACCAGCCCTAGAGACCCAAAATATAACTTGAGTATTAAATGCCAAAAATTTCTGTAAATAAACAGTTACTTATTTAACCAATAGGATTTGCTTAGCCTGGGGAGTATAGTAAGGGTCAACGCAGAGCAAAATTTGTTTATTTTATTTTACAGAAAGTAAAAGGAAGAAAGAGGAAAAGATGAAGAATGTGTCAGTGCTTCTCTTGGGAATTGTGTGGTGTGAAAGTGTGACCTTTGAACTAGATTGATGCTCATCAATGGAAGCTGAAACATACTCTAAGGAGCTCTTTTCTCTATGTCCTTTAAACAATAATAATTATAGTAGAAGGGTTTGGTACATAAAGGGTTAATGTGGGACTGAACATATCAGTATGGTATAAGAAGACAGCTGACCCAGAGCCAAGGTCAGAGTCGAGATGGACAGCTATGTGTGAAAACCTAGGATGGAGTCAGCTCTATAGCTATACCTTCCACCTCAAAAATGTACATAGTTATGAGTGGTTAATAAAGGCTTGCTGTTAACATCCTCCAGACTGGAAGCCTACTTCATGGCGTCCAAAATAGGATTCTTAATTAACAGCTCTAAAAAAGGGACAACAGGGTGCAACAGTAATGCAGTTTTAGTAAAGGTGCTAGAGCTAAAGTAAAGGAGACAAATTTGTGTAAAATGCAGCTTTGAGTCACTGGGGATGGTAACAAGTGCACAATGTCAAAATTACCTCATGTCACAGATGTTACACTGACCACACCTGTACCAGGAAACCGAGGGTGGAAAGGTTAAATGTAGAACTGGTCCAGAATATTTTTCGGACCTTTCAATTGGCGCTGCGAGCAGGGTACAAAGGACGTAGAAAACCAATCACCCTGTGAGTGACGATATAGTCCACTGTTGGTCAAATTGGAATAAGTGACCTGAAGGCAGATACTATTTTGAGCTGAGTACATTTGAGAATAATGAAGCAGGAAAGAGTCTGAATAAAGAAGTAGTAAAGTTTTTCTGTTAAAAATAGCACCAAAGAGAAACCCAAATTAAAACAACAGAAACCTCCAGAGTGTCTGGAGCCAATTCCATGAGACAATAGCATTGGTCCCAACCAATCAGATTCAGTATCAAAATGTACTTTATCAGATAATTCCAGTTATTTTAAATTTGAGGCAAGATAGCCAAACTGGTGCCAAACAGATTTGCGAAAACTTATCGATAAAATAAAATAACAAACAGTTGAAAATGTTTGGGGGAGCACTGGAGATTAATGGGAATCCAAATATTTGGAAAAGCATTACAAAAAAGTGTAGAAGTGGTAAATTCCATCATCTAGATTAGTCACAGCTCAGAGCTCACAAGGAATGAGGAAGAGGAGTTTAATTATTGGTATAGTGATGGGAGTCAATACAGCTGATAATAGATTAGATTTAAGACCAATGAACAATGAACTAAAGAAAGCTAAACTGCAAATCAAAAGCAGCTGAACAACAGCAACTGTATGAAAACCTGACAACAACTCTCCATTTCACAAAACTCACTAATCCTATTTTACATACTGTGACCTGAACTTTAATCTTGGCGGGCATGTTGTCGGCTGGCCCATGACTGGTTGGGAAATGGCCACTGCCCACGATCGGCCCCCAACTGCAATTCCATGCTGGCTGGCCAATTAAGGCCCCGCCCAGTGTAAAACACGTCCTCCCAATGGTCGGGAAGGGCCATGTGAGGGCGGGGTCCTGTCAGCCGCTGGGTCCAATGGCAACCGAGTGAGCAGTTTAAAAACAGCACACGCAGCTCTTGAAGGCTGCCAGGGAAGAACGTATCTTCTGCATTGTGAACACTGAAGTTATGGCATCAAGTGCGACTGGAGATGGTAGGTAGGAGGCAGGTCGGGTGGGCACTTGGCACCCCGCCCCCCTGGTTTTCAGATGAGTGCCTCGCAGTCCTCCTGGAGAAGGTGGTTGCCAGGAGGGACACCCTTGTCTCCAGAAATGGAAGGAGGAGGCCACCACGCCTAACCAAAACAGCTTGGGAGGAGGTGGCAGTATGAGGGCTTGCAGGTGCGAGAACCCCAGTAATCCCTGATTATGTCCCTGGTGTTGCCTCTCCATGAGGGTCACACTCTCTCAATGGAGGTGACATTGTGCTCGGCCATGATGGTCAACATTCCGCATGGACTCCTCCATAATGGAGAACATGGCACACAGGCCATCATGAATCTCTGCCAGATCCTCCCATACTTCCCATTGGACATCCAGCATCTGCCGCCTAATGGACGACTCCAGAGGTTCATCATCTGCCTTTGACTCAGCATCATCCTGGTCTCCAGCAGTCCTCCGACTGCCGGCGCCCTGGGCACTCTTCGCCTGCTCCTTAAGCGGGCGTGAAGTGCCCTCACTGGATATACTCCGAGATCCTAGCCAAGGGTCTAGCACCCACCGAGGTGCTGGTATCTGCGCTGGTGTCTGGTTCAGAGAGTGGGTGAGATGCAGGTGCATGTGAAGCCTGGTGGTCCTCCAGTGTCAGGGGTGGCTCTTCGGGGTCCTGAGAATGAACGCGTGCTGCTGAATCTAAAGGAGAGCAATGACATGTCATTAGTTCAAGTCAACACACTGTCACTGTGCATGCCAGGTACCTGCTAAGAGAATGAAGATCTGTATCGTGGTGCAATTGTCTTTCAGTGGTCAATGGGGGCTCCGGTTTAGAGGCTCCCATTAATAATGAGCCTACACAAGAGTGTTTGCACCATCCGAAACTCTCACCTCTGTGCACTGCACTCTTACCTCTGTCTGACACCCCAGCCTCTCCTTGGCCAGTTGACCGAGGTGTGTCCCTCCTACTCCAAATGTGCTGCTCAAATATGAGTAGGTTTAAGAGGTTTGGGGGGCCTCCGCCGATCCACAACCTCTCAATGTTGTTATGTCTTCTGCTGAAAGGACAGAGGAGCATTGATTAGTCCTCTCTACCTGCAGCCCCATTGCAGCTGGGCCAATCCCACCTGAGGAGCATCTTGTGGGGCAGTTCCGAGGTGTGCCCTCGAGCTGCAAGGCACTCAGTCCAAGCAGCCAGGGCTCACCCCCTTTGCCAGCTCTGGCATCATTGGCAGCTGGCACTCAGACTCTAACACCCCCCTGAGCTCCAGGGGAGAGAGTCAGACCTTAACACTCCAACATACTGATCCATGACAACACGGTATTCACCCTTCCCAAGCGCAGCAGGTCAGTAAACTTTTTGCAGCGCTGCACCCATGTGCCTCAGGTGGTCAGTGCCAGTGTGGGAGATGGATGAGGAACCCAGTATCCCAGCTAGGTGCCCGTCCATCAATGGTGAACAGGGAGATCCAGAGTGACCTGACGTTGGTGCATGAACTGCCTGTCGTCTCTGCAGTCTCCTCAGGGCGCTGCAGCTCCTCTGCCCCTCTGCCAGTGACCGTGGTATCTGGTGAGGCTGCAATGACTGGAGAGATGCCAGCTGTGGCACTGGCAGCTCCATCCCAGGTGGGACCAGCACAGGTTCCACTGGCCAGAGGACGACCTCCAAGGTCATCAAAGCCAACAAGACAGCAGAGTCAGCAGCTGTCTCTAGTGTGGTGGCAGTGGGTGGGGGGCAGGGAGGGGTGTGTATAGTGTGGGGCGAGTGGGCACTAAGACATAGCACTCGCAAGCGTAAGTTAAAGGCACCATGTGCACAAGAGAGACGGGTCACAGGTGGTCTTCTGTTGTGTAATGTTTTGTTTATGTCTTCTGGGCTGGGAATTAAGACCTGAGAAGGTGTTGTTAATTTGTTTGGATTGTCGAAATGAGATAAATTTTGTTTTTGTCGTGATGGCCTGAGCATGCTTCACCTTTTTATATTTCTGCTGCAGGGTGCTCCAGCATCTAATGCTGGCCATGAGTGGCTCTAAACTTTATTGCACGGTCACTGAGTGGACTTTGGGTTCAAATGAAAGGGTCATTTCAGACATCTGGATGGAGGCAGCAGCCGATCAGAGGTGGAGGTGGAGGTGGAAGCTGATCTTTGGTAGCCTAGCTGAAGGAGCATTGGATCAAGGCTTCCCTGGTGTCTCTGCCTCCCCAAAGATACTGAGGTCTGCCCCTACGCCCCCAGCATTCTCCTCACCGTGCTCGTCTTCTGACTCACTCCTGGATTCATCCCCTGTGCCCTGTGGAGCTGAGTCAAGATCCTCTTCCTCCAGTGGATCCCTCCTTGCCAGTGCCAGATTGTGGAGAGCACAGCATGCAACCACTATCAGTGACACCTGCTCTGGGGGGTATTGGAGTGTGCCTCCTGAATGGTCCAGGCATTGGAAGTGCATCTTCAGAAGACCTTTGGTTCTCTCTATCACCGCCCTGGTGGAGGCACGACTCCTGTTATACTGCTGCTCGGCCTCTTCTTGGATGGTGGAGAGGCGTCATGAGCCATCTTTTCAACAGCTCGCCCTTGTCGCACAGCAGCCACCCATCCAGTCGGGCTGGAGCACTGAAGAGCCTCGGCACCTGAGAGTGTCTCAGGATGTACAAGTCATGGGAGCTGCCTGGGTACCTTGCACTGACCTGCAGGACCTGCATCCTGTGGTCACACACTATCTGCACGTTCATGGAGTGGAAGCCCTTCCTGTTGACGAAGGCACCTGCTGGCACCTTGATGGCCACATGTCTGCAGCCTTTGGCACCCTGGACGCGGGGCAGCCAGCGATGGCCACGAAGCCTCTGGCCTGCTCAGCCTAGCTCGCCTTGTCCTTACAGATATGAATAAATGTCATCACCCACCTGAACAGAACTTCTGTCACCAGCTTGACGCAACTGTGGACAGCTGATTGGGACACTCCACACAGAACCCCCCCGACCGCTGGTAAGAGCTGGAGGCATAGAAGCTGAGGGCCACTGTGACCTTCAGAGCCACTGGCATGGGGTGTCCACCCACACAGTCAGAGCTGATCTCAGGCCCTATCATCCGACAAATGGAGGTCACCGTCTCCCTGGGTGATGGAGCCTCCTTCAACATTGCACCACAGGCATATTGAGGTAGCTGCATCACCACCTGTAAACCCTGGCAGCAGGATAATGGTGTCTTCTGCAGCCCCTCCCGCCTTGGGCTACATGCTGGCCCTGCACCCCTTGTGCTTGTGCTTCTCCTCCCACAGGTCCCTTCCCTGGAAGCTGCATTGGGACACCAGGCCTCCTCTCCTTTCTGCCTCACTCTTCCTCCTCAGAGGAGGTGCCTCCAGTGGAGAGCACAATCCCCATTACCAGGGTAAGGGAAGACTGTCTGATACCTGGAAGGGTCCACACAGTCAAAATCCTCCGTGGGCCTTGGAGACACCAATGAGTGTTGAAATGAAGCCTGGAAATGCTAAGAAGGAAGCTAAGAACAGAGATGAAACTGCCAAGTTCAAATAAGCAACCAGCAGCAACTATCTCCTAAACCCCTCACTAGTCACACTGGCAATACTACTGACCCTTTTTAACCCACTCTCTGATGAGGTTTTCCAAATGTGGGCTGCCCAGCTGCCCGTTTTGCTTGTATGATGAGTGCGACAATGTAAAATTGGTTTCAGTTGAGTTTTTAATGGCCTTAAGTGACCTCTTAATTGCAGGTCGACTCCTGCCCACGCCCACCGACCTGAAGATTGCGCGTTTGCGGGATGACATTGGGATGCTCACCCGATGTCTTCTCGCCCTATTTTACGCCTGATCAGTTTGAGTGCTTGTCCGCCCACAAGGCATAAAATTCTGCCCTGTGGAAAGATGGGATTATCTCATTGAAGAAGATCAAAGTCAAATTATCACAGATGCAGCTCAGAATGACGGGTGCATGATATACGGGCATGGCTTGGTAGAACAAACCCACCATAAAGTAGAGAAATTATTGAAGAGATGTATACCCGATTTGGACTGGTAATGAACATTTAACACAATTGACAGATTGTGTAATTTCACCCAGTGTCTAAATATGCAAATTAAGTAGGCTGATTAAGACTCAAATAGTTATTCATAAATTAGTCTCACTAATGAGAAAGTGATAGGAATATTGGGAATATAAGAGGCGATGGCGGAGTGGATTAATAATCCAGAAATCCATGGTAATGCTCTGGGCACCTGGGTTTGAATCCCACGACAGATGGTGGAATTCAAACTCAATTTGAAACAAAGTCTAATGATGACCATGAAACCATTGTCGATTGTTGTAAAAACCCATCTGGTTCACTAATGTCCTTCGGGGAAGGAAATCTGTTGTCCTTCCTGGTCTGGCCTACATGTGACTCAAGATCCACAACAATATGGTCAACTCTTAAACGGCCTCTGAAATGGCCGAGCAAGTCACTCAGTTGTATCAAACCGCTAGAAAGTCAAGAAGGAATGAAACCGGGTGGACCACTTTGTATTGACCTAGGCACCGGAAACAACAACAGCAAACTCAGCCCTGTCGACCCTGCAAAGTCCTCCTTGCTAACATCTGGGGGCTGCTACCAAATTTGGAGAGCTGTCTCATAAACTAGTCAAGCAACAGCCTGATATACATGCAATCATACCTTACAGATAATGTCCCAAACTCTACCATCACCATCCTCGAGCATGCCCTCTCCCATCGGCAGGGCAGCCCCAGCAGAGGTGGCAGGACAGTGGTGGACAGCCGAGAGGGAGTTGCCCTGGGAGTCCTCAACATCATCTCCCCGTCCCATGAAGTTTCATAGCATCAGGTCGAACATGGGCAAGAAAATCTCTTGCTGACTAACAGGTACTGATCCCACCTCCCCGCCTCACCCCCCCACCGCCCCCCCCACAACCCCCACTACTCAGCTGATGAATCAGTATTCCTCCATGTTGAATATCATGTGGAGGAAGCACCGAGGGTGGTAAGGGTGCAAAATGTACTCTGTGTGGGTGATTTCAATGTCCATCACCAAGACTGGATTGGTAGAACCACTGCTGACTGAGTTGGTCAAGTCTTAAAGGACATAGCTGCTAGACTGGGTCTGCAACAGGTGGGGAGGGAAGCAACAAGAGGGAAAAACATAGTTCACTTCATCCTTACCAAATGGCTGCCAAACACACATCTGTCCATGACAGTATCGGTAGGAGTGACCACCACACATTCCTTGTGGAGGTGCACTTGCCCATGCTTCACCCAATACCTGTCTCCACATTGAGGATACCCTCCATCGTGTTGTGTGCATTACCACCGTGCTGAATGGGATAGATTACAAACAGATCTAGCAACTCAAGCCTGGACATCTATAAGGCACTGCGGACCATCAGCAGCAGCAGAATTGTACTCATCCACAATCTGTAACCTCATGGCCTAGCATATGTCCCATTCTACCATTACCACCAAATCAGGGGATCAGCCCTGGTTCAAAGAAGAGTACAGGAGGGCATGCCAGGAGCAGCAACAGGCACACCTAAAAATGAGGTGTGAACCTGGTGAAGCTATAACAGAGGACTATTTGTGTGCCAAACAACATAAGCAGCAAGTGATAGACAGAGCTAAGTGATTCCATAACCAACAGATCAGATCTAAGTTCTGCAGTCCTGCCACATCCAGCTATGAATAGTGATAGACAATTAAACAATTCACTGGAGGAAAAGGCTCCACAAATATCCCCATCCTCAATGATGGGGGAGCCCAGAACACCAGTGCAAAAGATAAGGCTGAAGAATTGCAACAATCTTCAGCCAGAAGTGCTGAGTGGATGATCCATCTCAGCCTCCCTGGAAGGTTCCCAGCATCACAGATTCCAATCTTCAGCCAATTCGATTCACTCCACGTCATATCAAGAAGCAGCTGATAGCACTGGATACTGCAAAGGCTATAGGCCCTGACAATATTCTGGCAATAGTACTGAAGACTTGCTCTCTAGAACAAGTTGTTCCAGTACAACTACAACACTAACAAATACCCAGCAATGTGAAAAATTACCCAGGTATGTGCTGTACACAAAAAGCAGGACAAATCCAACCCGGCCGATAGCTACTCCATCAGTCTACTCTCAATCATTAGTAAAGTGATGGAAGGGGTCATCAACAGTGCTATCAAGTGGCACTTGCTTAGCAATAATCTGCTCACTGATGCACAGTTTGGGTTCCGCCAGGGCTACTCAGCTCTTGACCTCATTACAGCCTTGGTTCAAACATGGACAAAGGAGCTAAACTCCTGAGCTGAGGTATGAGTAACTGCCCTTGACATCAAGGCCACATTTAACCGAGTGTGGCATCAAGGATCCCTAGCAAAACTGGAGTCAATGGGAATCAGGGGGGAAACTCTCCGCTGGTTGGAGTCATACCTAACACAAAAGAAGATGGTTGTGGTTGTTGGAGGTCAATCATCTCAGCTCCAGGACATCACAGCAGGAGTTCCTCAGCGTAGTGTCCTAGGCCCAACCATCTTCAGCTGCTTCATCAATGACCTTCCTTCCATCTTATGGTCAGAAGTGGGGATGTTCGCTAATGATTGCACAATGTTCAGCACCATTCGCGACTCCTCAGATACTGAAGCAGTCCATGTCCAAATGCAGCAAGACCTGGTTTAAGAAAGCAACTTACATGATGGGGTGGGTGGAGACCAAGGTGTGGCTGATGCAAAGCAGTGGGTTTTCTATTAGTAAAAACTGCTCAAGTCAGGTGGCAGGGCCTTGTAGACTGTGCTGACCAGATCTTTGCCTGCTTTGTGTCTACTGTTCACCTCAGGCTGACAAGATGGGTCCTGTGCACCCCGTGATTTTGGAGGCTTTGACACAGGAGAAGAGGAACCCAGATGGCCCAGGACCAGACACAACAATGGCCAGAACGCCAACAAGGGGCACTGGCAGAGGGTAAGACAGCTCAGGATTCTGGAAACCAGGGGTCAGTGAGATACCAAGCATTGGTGCAAAATCAAATATAATGCAGGTGGAGTAAGTACCTGGAAATGTCAGAGAGGCAATGTTAAAGACGGCTGAGGATGTCATGGGTTTCCATCACTCACCCATGTCAGTTGCTTCATGGAGACATACAGTCCCACGGAATGAGAGGCAATTCAATGCCAGAAGCTTTAAACGTCACTGCAGCATTGAATTTCTACAACTGTGGGTCTTTTCAGGGCTCCACAGGCACATGTGTGGCATCTCGCAGTCTGCCATTCACAGATGGAGGTCACCAATGCCCTGTTGGGAAGGGCCAATGAAGTTGTGAGATTGACCACAGCCCCTAAGAGCCAGGCAGCCAGAGCTGTGGGAATCACTCCTGTATTGGATTTCCACAGGTACAAGGAGAATTGATTGCACACATGTGGCACTGGGAGATTTCTGGGATCATCCAAGTGGCCTTAGGAAACTGAAAGGGTTTTCACCCTCTGCTGGTCTGTGATCACCACAAACAAATCCTTCGGGTGTCTTCTCACTTCCCAGGGAGCTCTCACAATTCGTACATCCTCACTCACTCTCAGGTGCTACAACTATTTGCTCCCCCTCAGCAACTGCAGGAATGGCTCCTGGGTGACAGGGGTTATCCTCTGAGCACCTGGACCATGATACCTGTGTGGAACCCAGGAGAGGAGAGGAATAATGCTGGCCATGTCTCAACAAGGACAACAATAGACCAGACCATTGGATTGCTGAAGATGAGGTTCCACTGTCTTCACTGCTTAGGTGGAGTGCTGCAGTATACACCACAAAGAGTCTGCTGCATTATTGTGATCTGCTGCACCCTACACAACCTACACAACCTCATACAGCAAAGGGGTGAGGAATCGGCAGAAGGGGAGATGGAGGAGCCGGATGCCTCCTTAGACGAGGAAGAATGGGAAAAAGCTGATGATTCTGAGGGAGTGGATAGTATGGTTCCAACTGTAGGTTCCAGTGTGATGGTGCTACATGCCAGACAGACCTGTGACACCCTCATTGAATCCAGATTCCAGCCATAGTGAGGCTCCAGCAAGATCTCTTATCTCCTCCTCACCAAACGTCACACTGGAAGAGCCAGCAGAACCGGGACATTCCTTCCAGACTAACCTGCTGGCTCGCGACATCTGGCACCCAGAAGGAAAAAGGCTTCAGGCCATTGGCATGAACGTTCATGGGCATGGTGGTATCAAAGCCACAGATGCTACTGACTGGTCACACATAACTCAGTCACACCCACTCCAATCCTGGAAGGGCCTCACCAAGAACTCTGTATCTGGGATTTTCCAGTCTCACTAGTGGTAGGCATCTTTGTGGGTGGGACAGGAAAGTTTGGAGAGCAGTGAAAAGACTTTTAGCCACTGTCCAAATTTTTTTGTCCCACCCGTGACAATGCCCACCACTGGCGGGGCTGGAAAACCCTGCCCAACACATTCACCTACAAACTATGATGTGCCTCAGCTGCAGACTCTACAACCTGACCTGCTGGAGACACTGGGGTCACCGGCAGAGGGAAGAGGAGTTGCAGGGCACCCTTGGAGCTGGGGCACCTGGTTAACATTTATACCCCCCTGAGCATGCACAATGTACACCTCCCTGACTCCAGGCCAAGATGGAGTACCTGGATGGAGGTCGAGGTACCTCATCCTTCTTTTGCTTAGCAATCTGTGTGGAGCCATGTCCAAAGTGACAGAATGCAGGTCTGTGTTCATGTTCGAAAGCCACTGGATGTTCTGCTGGCCTGGGTTTCCATGACAGTCACCAACCTCTCCATGGAGAAAGCTGAGCGTTCACATCTGGAGACATGACAGAGCAAATGGGCTTGGATGAAATCCTCAAGCTTTTGTTCAAGGCTGAGCATAGGTTCTGACAGATCCAC
Source organism: Carcharodon carcharias (assembly GCF_017639515.1). Taxonomy (NCBI): domain Eukaryota; kingdom Metazoa; phylum Chordata; class Chondrichthyes; order Lamniformes; family Lamnidae; genus Carcharodon; species Carcharodon carcharias. The sequence goes on along the minus strand of NC_054485.1, from coordinate 57,084,774 downwards.
CAGCTGTTTCCCGGCCTTTGTCGACCTCTGTGTCAAGTTTCTTACAGCCATTTCCAGGGGCCTGTCATTAGCATGGGCCAGCTCTACTGTCCCCCCACTGTCAGGGCCTTCAACTGTTACATCCTCCATCTGCTGCTGTGAAATGTGTGTGATGTGTTCACCAGGTTGTAACTCTGAGCCTAATCTTGAACACATTCCCTCTGAGGCGACTGTACCTGTGCCGGTAGAGGGTGTGGGGGGAATGGTGTGACAGTGCATCCTCTGAGTGGCCAGTGTCATCATCTTCAGAGGTAAAGTTCAGACTTGCTGCAGAATATTCAACATACCTCCAGTATAAGCCAATGTATTATAGATTTTCTTTAAGTGCATTAATTGCTTTTTAACAATGTAAATATTTCTTTATTCCTTTTATATTAATTAACGTGGACTACTTGCTTGGTGGCCCTGTGTGTGGAGTCTGTCTAATGGTGATAACATGGCACATTGAGGTGAAAGAAGAACCCAGAGTGAAGATATCTGAAGAACTGGACTGAACTGCATTGTGGGCACAAAACAGGATGGGTAATTTAGTCAAGCCACAGCCTTGTTAGAATTAGCAAGATCTGTAAAATGAATTAAACTGTGCAGGAGAACTGGTCTTGAACCGAGAGAAAGATAGACCCTTTTGTACTTGTTAGAAGTTATAAAGATGTCTGTCTGTCCCAGCCTGGGGATTGATAACAGTGTAAGAAATAACAAAGCAGAGCCAAGCTGGCAATGGCACCTCAAGTGTGACCTTCAAAGAGGCCCTAGCAGGGAGACATCTGGAGAAAGGATGGAGATGAACAGTGATGTAATTAAAACCAATTAAATGGACTAAAAGCAGGTTTTACCTTATAAGGCACAGGACCATATGTGTAAAGGAAGTGTCCACAGAAACAGTTTCGCTGCAGTTAGAATGATTTGTTCAGTTACTCAGAAGTCACGCACAGAGAATTCGTCAGTATATTGACTACCCTGACAGATTCTGCCACGCAAAGAAGCTAAGCAACCAGAACTATCGCGAATAAGTTCCAATGGTTAGTGGTTTAATAAAGGTGTATCACATTTGGTGGAACCTCATCCAAGTTGTTGTGTGTCATTGATATCCAGGGGAGAGACAAGAACCTTTAGACCAAGAAGAGGGTCTTACAGGATTTGCCAAGCTAGGGCCAGAAGTCTTGAAAATAAAGAAATAGCAGGGCAGGCTATGGATGGGTTAGTCACAAAGTATGAGGCAGGGAAATTACCTCTTAAACAGAGGTGGGTTCAGGTTATTCTGGAGCGGATAAGATATGTGACAGAACAATGGACACAGGAGTCCACTGTTTCTTCTCTCTACCAAGAAAAATTGGACAAGATGTCATTAAATAGGTTCAGACATTGCTCATGGAGCATCTAGAGGAGGGGGGGAGGGTCCCTATTGATGAAGTAGCAGGCGGGGAGGGTCCCTTTCAATGAAGTAGCAGGTGGGGAGGGTCCCTTTCAATGAAGTAGCAGTCATCCAAGGACGGATGGATGAGAACAGGCTCAGAGCTGAAAAGGGTAAAGACAATTTGGCTGGGGCACCTCACTGAGAAATGTGACAAGGTTTTTCAGGAGTCAGATAATAAAGTAAAACAATTGGTTTCTCTAAATCCCACAATGCTACAAGGTGGAGATATAAAGACAATTTAGGGTTAAGGAAAATGGTTAAGGGAAAGGAAAAAAGGTAAGAAACATAGACACATAGAAACTAGGAGCAGGAGTAGGCCATTCGGCCCTTCAAGCCTGCTCCGCTGTTCATTATGATCATGGCTGATCATCCAACTCAATAGCCTGCTCCTGCCCTCTCCCCATATCCTTTGATCCCTTTCACCCCAAGAGCTACATCTAACTCCTTCTTAAAAACATACAATGTTTTGGTCTCAAAAACCTTCTGTGGTAACGAATTCCACAGGCTCACCACTCTCTGGGTGAAGAAATTTCTCCTCATCTCAGTCCTTAATGGTCTACCCCAAATCCTCAGACTGTGACCCCTGGTTCTGGATTCCCCCACCATCAGGAACATCCTTCCTGCTAGAATTTTATTGGTTTCTATGAGATCCACCCTCATTCTTCTGAACTCCAGCTAATATAATCCTAATTGACTTAATCTCTCCTCATATGTCAGTCCCGCCAACCCAGGAATCAGTCTTGTAAATCTTTGCTGCATTCCCTCTATAGCAAGTACATCCTTCCTTAGATAAAGAGACCAAAACTGCACACAATATTCCAGGTGTGGTCTCACCAAGGCCCTGTATAATTGCAGCAAGACATCCCTGTTCCTGTACTTGAATCCTCTGGCTATGAAGGCCAACATACATTTGCCTTCTTTACTGCCTGCTACACCTGCATGCTTACGTTCAGTGACTGGTGTACGAGGACATCCAGGTCTCGATGCACATTCCCCTCTCTCAATTTATAGCCATTCAGATAATAATCTGCCTTCCTGTTTTTGCTACCAAAATGGATAACCTCACATTTATCCACATTATACTGCATCTGCCATGCATTTGCCCACTCACTCAGCTTGTCCAAATCACACTGAAGCATCTCTGCATCCTTCTCACAGCCCTCCCTCCCACCCAGCTTTGTCATCTGCAAAATTTGGAGATATTACATTTAATTCCCTCATCTAAATCATTAATATATATTGTGAATACAGACTCAGTGTAGAGATAAGATACTGTGTGAAAAAGGAAACAAATAAAAATGTGTGTGTTAGTTTGCTGGGGTATAAATCTCCCATCTGAATGTGATTTCCTCGTGTGTCTGGAAGTGCTGGGTTTGTGTCACTGAACTAAAGGGTTATTATTAACCCTCTGTGGTGTGGGGTCTTGCATGTTGCTTTAAGTTTTATGTGGTTGTTTAATGTGTATATATATTTGTATAATGGTTGAGACTTTAAACTGGTTTAAACTCTAATTTGTTCTTTTCTTTTCCCCCTGGAGCTTGCGATTTGGCAACACTTTTGGCACTTTGGGTTTAATTTTCCATGCCCACTGGCGCTGGGGATCAGGGCAGGTGTGAGTGGACAATATGCCAGAGCCGGAAAGGTCAAAAATTAGTTTCATGCCATTGTGAAACATGTTTGTAGTCACCCGCTCCGCCCCTCATTGGCGGCCACGTTTCCCTTTGCGGGACATGGGAACCTCATTGTAATACATATGCATATCATTATAAGCCCAGCTCACCAGAATCATCACCTCACATCAAATTTACCATCCATGTCGGCAGGAAAGCGCGCTGGTGCAAAACACGTCTTGACAAGTGTGACATGCAGAAGTCAGGACTTACTGCCAGGGCCTTGCTCACATCGTGGACATCCAAGGAGCAGGAGATGCTGGAGCCCAACAGCAACTGGACCCTGGAAGAACGTCCATCATATGCTGGGTGGATTCTCATGGACATGGCTCCACCGCGAAGCAGCTCATGGAAGGTGAAAGGTCACCATTGAGGATCTTCTTTAGGACTTCAGAGTCTTGGCCATGGTCTGCTACAGATGACTGTCAAGGGGGCGGAGAGAAAGGTGTGTCGGGGGATGAGGTTGGTAGGCAGGAACGAAAGTGTCAGAGGGGGTGAGGTTGGGAGGGAGGCAATAAAGGTATCATGGGGGCTGAGGTTGAGGGGGAATGAAGGTGTTGGAGGTGGGGTTTGGACTTGGGGAACAAAGTCGTCAAGGGGTGAGGTTGGGGGGAGCAAAGGTGTCGGGGGTGTGGTTGTGGGGAGGGAATATGGGGAGGAGGGGCTAACAGGGAGAATACAGCAATTGGGGGTTAGGTGTAAGGGGGGAGGAAGGTGTAAGGGAAGGAGTTCAGAGGAGGAAGGAGTTCAGGGGGGGAAAGACTTCAGGGAGGAGGATGGAGTTCCAAGTGGGGGGGCAGGACTTTGGGGGGAGGAAGGAGTTCTGAGAGGGGAAGGAGTAAGGGGGGAGGGAGGTGTCCAAGTAAACATGCAAGGGAGGGGCCTGTGGAGTCGACGACTGCCTTCCGGGAGCAAAATGATGGTGGGCAAAGTAGGAGGGTATGGTGAAAATGAGAGAGGGTAGAGTGAGACAGTAGGGTGGGACGGTGAGGGTGCAATGGTATTGGTAGAAGGGACCACAACTGTGGTTGGTGCGGTCTCTGAGACAGACCCAGGCCCTGGGGGTGGGAAGGAGGAGCTCAGGGAGGTTAACGTGGTGGGGGTGGGATTTTTGGGAAGGTATGGAATGTGCACATTCATGTAGGCACCCCTGAAAGAAAAAGGTTATGGTTGATCATGTGATGGAGGGGAAGTGGATGGTGATGCCAGTAGGGTCAACAGTGATGGTGGAAATGAAATGGTGACTGGGGGAGCGGAAAGAATGGGGTAGTTAAAGAAGAATGTTACAAACACTGTGCTTCTAAATCCAAAAGTGGAAGGAGACTCATGGTGGGCAGGAACAGGTGCTGGGAATGTGGTCAGTGGGTGGGCAGAGGTGCAGATCAGCTCGGACGGACAACTGAAAGAGAACACAAGCAGGCAGCATTGAAAATGCTCAGGACATTGAAATGAGTGTGATGGAGGAAGGATGTGCATGCTTAGGAGAGAGCTTGTACAATGCTCCAAAAGGCCCTGCTGCACACACACCTCTCCCTCCAGAATCACCCATGGGCCAGCTGCATGCAGCTGAACTGCTGATGGGGGGAGGTGGTTGGGGATGTAGTGGAAGGACTCGGGAAGTCTGTAAATGAAGCTGAAAGACAACATTACACATTATTCAGTGAAAGTGTATAGATTTTCAGATTATAAAGTGACATAATGTATTCACCTGTGCAACCGATTGTGATCAGAATTTCTTAACTTTTCTAGGCCTAACTCTTCTAGGTGCTGCCTTGACATCCGCGGCAGGGGTAGAGACAGCCTGTGCAATGGCTGGCCCTGTTTCTTCTAATGTCTTTGATGTTGGGCCTCTGGAAAGCCAAGGGCTGGGGGACCTGGCTTGCTTTGGCTGTCCTCCTGTGGGCCAGCTGCATCCTCTGCAGTGACAGAAAACAAAGTTGAAGGGGTCACAAGCAAAGGGGACTTGCAGGGAGATGACAGCCTCTGAGATTCCTGAGTGGGTGACCCAATGGCACCCAGCTGCCACTCCTCCTCTCATTGGGTGCCCAAGGGCCCTGGCCTGACTCTTCAAGGGGAATGAACACCTGAAGGGACATCAAGGTTCCACATTTCCATCTCACATGGCCACTGCAGGAACTCACTCGTGGTTCCCCCAATGGAGTTCAGGTCTGTGCGCATCTCCACATTAGACTGGACCAGGGTCTCCATGGCATCTGCCATCCTCTCCAGACCTCAGTGTGCACACATGTGGGCACTACTTCATCTGAGAGTATGCGGATGCACTCGTCCGACTCATGTGCCACTCTGCTGAGCATTTCTAATAGCTCTGTGTGATGTTCCCACACCTTCTGTTGATTCTTCAGGGTGAGTTGAAAGGTCAAGTCCAGAGACTCACCATCTTACTCCAACTTCACAGATGCCTCTTCCCTAGCAATCCTCCAAGTGCCGGGGAGATCGGCTGAATCTGCCCTCTCCTGCTGCGGACATGTGCCCATGCAGTTACCACCAGATTGTGAACCTGAGCCTGCTCTAGATCTAGGCCCCACCAAGATGTGTGTCTCTGCGCTGGTGGAGGGTGTGGCTAAGCGCCGTGACGGGTCTTCCAGGCTGCTTATTTCCAGCTCTTCAGTGGAGGAGGTGTCCTCTTGGCTGGACGTGAGGACATAATGGAGCTAAGGGACTGGCTGGCTGAGAGTGTCGTTCACTTGGCAGAGCTCCATGTCAACTGAAGTAGAGATAATTAGTGCATGACAGGAGAGTCAAAAGCAGGAGAGAGAGCACTCACAGTTGCAATGAGAGAGGGATGATGTAGTGCAGGATCCTCATGTGGCTGAGCGTTTCAGCAAGGTTTATTGCAAGAAGTAGAGATGCTGAGTTGGGAGTTCGGTAAGGGGAGGGGGTGGGGGTGTAGGTGCTGTTTCCTCTTCTCCTCTTCCACCTCCAGCATTTGTTTTCCACTTTGGTAGAGTGGAAGGAGTAGGTTAATCAGTAACTGGTAACTAACTGGAGGACCTAAAGTAGTGAAGAGAAAGAGCCGGGAGTTTAGAGATAACATCTAAAAGTGATGTCTCAGGAGACCTGTAAGTTGATTGGTCAGTAAATATAGGCCTTTCCAGGCTTGGCACAGAGGAAATGATTGATGAATGACAGTTATTATATTACACCATGCTGTAGTAAACACTTTACATAAAGTTTAAGATATGTCAGTGTAGCTCGGCCATGTGGAATGTGCATTCTGCAGGATGTGGGAAGTCATGCAGGCACATAGTGACCTTGATAACTACATCTGCAGGAAGCTTTACCAGCTTCGAAAACTTGAGCTTTGAGTTACAGAAGGTGTGGGAATTATAGATTATTTATAATGAGGGACTACAATCATCCAATTTTTGAAAATTTACTCATGGCATGTGAGCATCACTGGCTAGGCCAGCAATTATTGCCCATCCCCAACTGCCCTCATTTGGGAGCATTTTTAAGAATCAGTGGGTCTGGAGTCATGTGTAGGCCAGACCAGGTTTGGACAGCAGATTTCTTTCTCTAAAGGGGATTTGTGAACCAGATGAGTTTTTACAACAATTGTTTCATGGTTATCACCAGACTTTTAATCCCAGGTTTTTATTGGATTAAGATTTCACTATCTGCTGTGGTGGGATTTGAACCCAGGCCCTGACTGCATTACCCCAGGTCCAAGTATTGTTACTAGTCCAGTAACAATAGCATTATGCCACTGCCTGCCCTGGGATTAGGGTAGGAATAGTGCAAATGGACAAGAGGGGTGAGAGTTTCTGGAGTGTGTTCAAGATAATTTTCTGCAGCAGTATGTTTCTGGTCCAATGAGGGGGCAGGCACAGTTGGACCTCCTTCTGGGGAATGACTTGGCCCAAGTGGATCAAGTAACAGTGGGAGAGCATTTAGGGGACAGTGACCATTGTATCCTGAGGTTTAGCTTGGCCATGGAAAAGGACAGGGAACAATCCAGAGTAGGGATAATTAATTGGAGGAAAGCTAACTTCGATGGGATGAGAATGCATCTGAGTCGGTGAGTTGGAATCAAATGTTGGCAGAAAAGACTGTGGCTGAACAACGAGCAAACTTCAAAGAAAAGGTATTGCAGATAATGTCAAGGTTTACTCTCTTGAAGGGGAAAGATAGGACAAATAAATCCTGGATGGCAAGAGTGTGGGGAGAATTCCCATACAGCTCCCTGGGCAACACATCCCTGATGTGTGGCTCTTCAATCCCCCTTTTTAGTTCTTAAACACTAGAATTAGAAGATGAGATGACAGCAGCAGAATTTTGTTGCAAACACTTTCTCAATGTTCTTTACTGAGTAAAAATAGGAAAAAATTACTTAGTGTTCAGGCATGCTCACTATCACCCGCCCTGTTGGTCTTCCATCAGTGAAGTGGCTTCCATGGAGCCAGTGACCAGCGAACATCCTCTTCCAACATCTGTCTGCAGATCAGCTCTCTTCTTTCTTCTTCCTTCCTTTTCTTGTTCTCTCGCTTTCTCTCTTGCTCTCTCTCTTTCTCTCCTGCGGTCTATCTTTCTCTCCTGCGGTCTCTCTTTCTTTCTTGCACTCTCTCTTTCTCTCTTGCACTCTCTCTTTCTCTCGCGTTCTCTCTATCTCGCTCTCTCTCTCTTGCGCTCTGTCTCTCGCACTCTCTCTCGCACTCTCTCTCGCTCTCTCTCTCTCGTGCTCTCTCTCGCACTCTTTCTCTCTCACGCTCTCCTCTTGTGATCTCCTTCTCTCGCGCTCTCCTTCTCTTTCCCTGGCTTAAATCTGACAGCTCTTGCTTCTTTGTGGCAGGGCTCCTTTCTTCTTGGCAGGACTTTGAGTGATCAATGATTTAATCAGTTGGTGGGTCACTTCCATAAGACCATAAGACATAGGAGCAGAAATTAGGCCATTCGGCCCATCGAGTCTGCTCCACCATTCAATCATGCTGATAAGTTTCTCAATCCCATTCTCCCGCCTTCTCCCCATAACCTTTGATCCCCTTACCAATCAAAAACTTATCTATCTCAGTCTTAAATACACTCAGTGACCTGGCCTCCACAGACTTCTGTGGCAATGAATTCCATAGATTCACCACTCTCTGGCTAAAGAAGTTTCTCCTCTTCTCTGTTCTAAAAGGTCTTCCCTTTACTCTGAGGCTGTACCCTCGGGAACTAGTCTCTCCTACTAATGGAAACATCTTCCCCACGTCCACTCTATCCAGGGCCTTTCAGTATTCTGTAAGTTTCAATCAGGTACCCCCTTATCCTTCTAAACTCCATCGAGTATAGACCCAGAGTCCTCAAATGTTCCTCATATGTTAAGACTTTCATTCCTGGAATCATTCTCGTGAACCTCCTCTGGACCCTCTCCAGTGCCAGCACATCCTTCCTGAGATACAGGGCCCAAAATTGCTCAGAATATTCTAAATGTGGTCTGACCAGAGCCTTATAAAGCCTCAGCAGCACATCCCTGCTTTTATCCGTTATGGCCACAATTTATTGTGATCTAATTAGTTCAGCAACTTATGCCCTGCCCTTTGTTGATTATTTATTATAATAGGGCACAGTAACAGGTGAAACTGTGCAAATATTAATATTTCATAATGCTAAATGGTTTAACAATGCCCTTTTGTCATTGGTTCAAAGTTCCTTGTGCAATTTGCTGAGTCCAGCCAAATAATCCCCGGGTCAATGACCTCTTATGAGAGAGTGAGAGGCGAAGATGAAAAGGAAGGAGTGTGTGTACGACAGATTTCAGGTAGAAAATACAATGGAGATTCAGGCTGAATATAGAAGGACCAGAGGGAAAGTGAAAACACTAATAAGAAAAGCAAGGAGAGAGCATGAAAAGAGACCGGCAGCTAATAGGATAGGGAATCCCAAGGTATTCTATAAGCATATAAGTAATAAAAGGATGGTAAAAGAAAGAGTAGGGCCAATTAGAGATAAAAAGGGGACTTGCACATGGAGGCAGAAGAAATAGCAGAGGTACTGAATGAATACTTTGCATCGCTTTTTACAAAGGAAGAAGATGCTACCTAGACCAAGGTGAGACAGGAGGTAACTGGTACACCAGGAGAATTTACAATTGAAAAGGAAGAGGTATTAGAAAGGCTATCTTTACTTAAAATTGACAAGGTCCCAGGACCGGATGAGATGCATCCAAGGGACTTGAGGGAAGTGAGAGTGGAAATTATAGAGGCACTAGTGATAATCTTTCAGTCTTCCTTAGACACAGGGGTGTTGCCAGAAGACTGGAGGATTGCAAATGTTAAACCCTTGTCCAAAAGAGGGTGCAAGGAAAAAGCTGTCAACTCCACACCAGTCAGTTTGATTTCAGTGGTAGCGAAGATTCTGGAAGTTCAGGACAAAATCAATAGTCACTGAGACAGTGCAGGATATTTAAGGAAAGCCAACATGGATTCATCAAGGGAAAATCTTATTTAACTAACTTGCTGGAGTTTTTTTGAGGAGGTAACAGAGAAGGTTGATAAGGGCGACAGCGTTGATGTAGAGTATATGGATTTTCAAAAGGCATTTGATACAGTGTCACACAACAGACTTGTGAGCAAAATTCTAGCTCATGGAATAAAAGAGAAAGTAGGCGCTTGGATAAGAACTTGGCTGAGTGACAGGAAACAGAGACTGGTAATAAATGGTTGTTTTTCAGATTGGAGGAAAGTTTGTAGTGCAGTTCCTGAGGGGTCAGTGTTGGGACCTTTGCCCTTCCTGATTTTTTTAACGACCTAGACTGTGGTGTTCAGGGCATAATTTCAAAATCTGAAGATGATATGAAGATTGGAAATGTTGTCAACTGTGATGAGGATAGTCTTGAACTCCAAAAGGACATAGACATGTTGGTGGATTGGACAGACAAGTGACAGATGAAGTTCAATGCAGAGAAGTGTGAAATGATTCATTTTGGCAGGAAGAATATGGAAAGGCATTACAAAATATAGGGAGAAACTCTAAAGGAGGTGCTGGAACAAAGGGACCATTGAAGATGGCAGGGCATGTTGAGAGAGCAGTTAATAAAGCACATAGTATCTTAGGCTTTATTAATAGGACCATTGAGTACAAGAGTAAGGAGGTCATGTTGAACTTTTATAAGAGCTAGTTAGGCCTCATCTGGAGGACTGCGTCCAGTTCTGGGCACCATACTTGAGGAAGGATGTGAAGGCATTGGAGAGAGTACAGAGGAGCTTCTCAGGAATGATTCCAAGGATGAAGAACTCTAGCTATGAAGATAGATTGGAGATTTGGGACTTTCTGTGGAAGAATAAAACACATCTACAGGACAACTAAGGGTTAAACGGTTAAAATCCTAGTGGAATACTACAGCACAGTTCCCTCTTTTGTTCTCGCAGGCACACCTGTAGCTGCCAGCTAATTGAGCAGGAAAGGAGTATCATAAACAAGGAGTATCATGACGCAAGGATGGGATGTCTGCCCCAACACAAAGGGACAGGATCAAGCAATGGTCGTTCGTGCTTTAGAATATCCACCACCTAGCACTATAGATAAGGTCAAGCAGGGTTATCTATTCTCTGTCTCACCTCTTATCACCAGATGGGCTCCACCTAAGATCCAGGGTAGTCGTAAGCTAGAATAGATCAATTGTATACTGCGTGCCGTAAACAATGATTCTCAATAATTAATTATTCAACGTTAGACAGTTTTATCACCTTCAGGCTCTTTGATACGTACAACTTTTACTATAACTATGTGTGTACTCTGATGCTTCTTCAGAGTGTCAGCTAGCTCCACTGTAAGCTGCTGGGCTCTCCGTGATATCACAATTTTAATAAAAGGCTTCCGAGACAAACCTCCAGGGTCTGAGTGTTCACTCCGATTTCCGCGACAGTTTCCCTTGGAGAAAAGAAGGCTGAGAGGAGACTTGATAGAGGTATTCAAGATCCTGGGGGATATGGACAGGGTAAATAGTGAAAAACTGTTCCCACTCAAGAGAACATCAAGAATTAGAGGACACAGGTTTAAAATAATTGACAAACATAGTAACAGTGATGTGAGGTAATTTTTTTTCAGCCAGATGGTGGTTGGCGTCTGCAACAAACTTCTTGAAAGGGTTAAAAACAAAAAAAAACTGCGGATGCTGGAAATCCAAAACAAAAACAGAATTACCTGGAAAAACTCAGCAGGTCTGGCAGCATCGGCGGAGAAGAAGAGTTGAAGTTTCGAGTCCTCATGACCCTTCGACAGAACTTGAGTTCGAGTCCAACAAACAGTTGAAATATAAGCTGGTTTAAGGTGTGTGGGGGGGGCGGAGAGAGAGAGGCGAAGAAATAGCCAGTTCCCTGGCCCCAACCGCTTCCTCTTTACCATGGACGTCCAATCCCTCTACACCTCCATCCCCCACCAGGTTGGTCTGAGGGCCCTTAGCTTCTTCCTCGAACAGAGGCCCGAACAATCCCCATCCACCACTACTCTCCTCTGTCTGGCTGAACTTGTTCTCACACTGAACAATTTCTCCTTCAACTCCTCTCACTTCCTCCAAATAAAAGGTGTGGCTATGGGTACCCGCATGGGCCCCAGCTATGCCTGTCTCTTTATGGGGTATGTGGAACATTCCTTGTTCCAGTCCTACTCCGGCCCCCTTCCACAACTCTTTCTCCGGTACATCGATGATTACCTCGGTGCTGCTTCATGCTCTCGTCGGGACTTGGAAAAATTTATTAATTTTGCTTCCGATCTCCACCCCTCCATCATTTTCACGTGGTCCATCTCTGACACTTCCCTTCCCTTCCCTTCCTTGACCTCTCTGTCTCAATCTCTGGTGATAGACTGTCCACCAATATCCATTACAAACCCACCGACTCCCACAGCTACCTCGATTACAGCTCCTCACACCCCGCTTCCTGTAAGGACTCCATCCCATTCTCTCAGTTCCCTCGCCTCTGTCGCATGTGTTCCGATGATGCTACCTTCAAAAACAGTTCTTCTGACATGTCCTCCTTCTTCCTTAACCGAGGTTTTCCACCCACGATCGTTGACAGGGCCCTCAACCGTGTCCGGCCCATCTCCCGCGCATCCGCCCTCACGCTTTCTCCTCCCTCCCAGAAACATGATAGGGCCCCCCTTGTCCTCACTTATCACCCCACCATCCTCCACATTCAAAGGATCATCCTCCGCCATTTCTGCCAACTCCAGCATGATGCCACCACCAAACACATCTTCCCTTCACCCCCCCTATCGGCATTCTGTAGGGATCGCTCCCTCCGGGACACCCTGGTCCACTCCTCCATCACCCCCTACTCCTCAACCCCCTCCTATGGCACCACCCCATGCCCACGCAAAAGATGCAACACCTGCCCCTTCACTTCCTCTCTCCTCACCGTCCAAGGGCCCAAACACTCCTTTCAAGTGAAGCAGCATTTCACTTGCATTTCCCCCAACTTAGTCTACTGCATTCGTTGCTCCCAATGTGGTCTCCTCTACATTGGAGAGACCAAACGTAAACTGGGCGACCGCTTTGCAGAACACCTGCGGTCTGTCCGCAAGAATGACCCAAACCTCCCTGTCGCTTGCCATTTTAACACTCCACCCTGCTCTCTTGCCCACATGTCTGTCCTTGGCTTGCTGCATTGTTCCAGTGAAGCCCAACACAAACTGGAGGAACAACACCTCATCTTCCGACTAAGCACTTTACAGCCTTCCGGACTGAATATTGAATTCAACAACTTTAGGTCTTGAGCTCCCTCCTCCATCCCCACCCCCTTTCTGTTTCCCCCTTCCTTTTGTTTTTTTCCAATAAACTATATAGATTTTTCTTCTCTCACCTATTTCCATTATTTTTAAATATTTTATGCTCTCCCCACCACCACTAGAGCTATACCTTGAGTGCCCTACCATCCATTCTTAATTAGCACATTCGTTTAGATAATATCACCAACTTTAACACCTATGTGTTCTTTTGTTCTGTTGTTGGTGACATCTTTTGATGATCTGCTTCTATCACTGCTTGTTTGTCCCTACAACCACACCAACCCCCTCCACTTCTCTCTCTCTGTCTCTGCCCCAAAACCCACCCCGCCCCCCCCACCCCACCCCCACACACCTTAAACCAGCTTATATTTCAACTGTTTGTTGGACTCGAACTCAAGTTCTGTCGAAGTGTCATGAGGACTCGAAACGTCAACTCTTTTCTTCTCCGCCGATGCTGCCAGACCTGCTGAGTTTTTCCAGGTAATTCTGTTTTTTTTTCTTGAAAGGGTGGTGGAGGCAGGTTCAATTGAGGTATTCAAAGGGGAATTGGATTGCTACCTGAAAAAATGAGAATGTGCAAGTTTACAGAGTTACGGCAGGGGAGTGGGATTAGGTAAAATGCTCTTTCAGAGAGCCAGTGCAGGGCCGAATGACCTGCTTCTGCGCTATAAAGATTATGTGAATGACAATTTGATTATTAATTACTTATCCTTCAATTACAGGAGTAGTGAGATACCTTCCTTGAATACAACCACCTGTTGATAGTTGATGACCACTTCACATTACTATATTAAGTTAGCTTCCTGTAAAAGGTTCGCAACTTCAACATGCCTTCTTTTTTGACCACGTTTGTACAAAATGGCAACTTGACCTCATTAATTGTTGCAGAATACATGTCTGTACAAGCCTTTAAAATCAAATGGTCAAGTTAAGCAAGCTCACTAAATCCTACGAAAACAAAATCTAAACTCTAGGCCAGTTTACATGTCCCCAAGATGAGGGTGAAGTATATATCTTCACTAAATTTACTGTAATCTACAGTAATCGGATCTCTGGTGGGGAAAGTCAGATTCTTAGTTCAATTGTTCTTTTCTCAAATATGACCAACTGATTCCCAACCAGATCATGTGAGACAATTATAATCCACAAGGGGATTTTAATGTCCAGACCAAAGTTCCACCAATGTTCTTTAACTCCAACATCTGGTATCTCTCCAACTTTGACACTCCATTGTTACAGTCAATAAAAATATTGTTGGAGGAATTAATGCCTTGCATCAGCTTTGTTAGGTATCCAGGCAATGGGAGAATGACATACCCAAACCTCTCAACATAGTCATGTTAGTGTTCCTTCACATTATCCCTATGAGTGATGTTTAACTGTTGATGGCTATACAGGTTGTGTAAGAGTTCTGATCCTATCAGTGCTGATAGGGCAGGGATAAAACAGAGATTTCCGATTGGGCAGACCTTACTCCATTAACAGTATTCTTTGAAGGTTGTAATGACACAGTATATGTTTCCCCTATAGGCTGAATTACAGGCCATCATGGTACAGTTAGGTTTTCTTCAATCCCGGGTAAACCACATATAAGTGTTTTATGTGCAGTTACATCACAAGGGCAGACTGTGATGAGGCCTTTGCAGGTATAGCCTTTCAAGTCAGGGGCTATCCAAGTTGTTTCATTTACTAGGACTCTATACTCTGGGTTCTGACTGTACTGGGTATGTGTCCTGTTTTTTTCTGCTCCAATGTTTTCAATTCTAAACAAGGGATTGGCTGTTTTTCTCTCTCTCTCATTGCAGGACAATACAGGACTTTTCCAATTACATTCATGTTACACATTAGGTGACATTCATGTCTTACTGGGTATACTTGCACCACACCTCTGGTGACACAAATGCCATGTTAAAGCTGCTGAGTGGACAGGGCCTTCAGGTGCATGTCTGTCCCTTCTTTGATTACTCATAAATGATCTCTAGTTTGTTCTATGATCCAGGTGTCATACATTACACAAATAGAATTTTCTGCTGCCTCCAATGATGCTTGTTTACTTTCTCTAAGAATGACATTCATTAGGTGGCCATGTTCCTTGAGCTCTCCTGCTTCTCTGAGATGGACTTTATGACCTGATCCTGAGAAAGTTCTTCCTTTTCTTATGTTTTCAATATTTTTTATATTTTCAAATGACAATTTTATTTGTTTCAGATAGTATCTTTCTCAATCTATCGCATGTGGTTCTTATTGAATGGTCTCGTCAGGTCCAAGATATTCATCATAGACTGACCTGTGTTGATTGCAGTGGCAACATCATTAAGTTTAATTCTTTGGGCTCACTTGTGTTTTGTATTACTCTTGGGTGCCCGTTACAGATCAGCAATTTCTCTTTTGTCTACAATGGCACCTGCTCTTCCCAAAATTCTTTAATCAATGGGGAACACTTTTTCCTGCAAGTCTTTGGTTTAGTGTTTGCTTCAGGTTGGCAATACCACGTCAATTAGGTTGGTCATTAGTGGTACCACTTCATGGTGGGCATTGTGCTACAATATTGTGTGTTTGGGAATGACAACCAAACCATTGCTAGGGCCCTATCTGAGTTAAGGACTTCTCCAGCATTTGGATTTGTACTAATCGGAGGAGGTGGCCTGATCTCAGGTTTAAGTACTACAATCTTTGTTATAAGTTCTTCTAAAACACATTGAGGAGCAGCCCAGTGTGCCAGTAAGTGTGTCTCTCCTGGTTTACAGGTGTAATTATAATCAGGGCAACATGGAGCCAATCTTCTCCATATATTAAGGGCGGATTTACCCTGTCTGGACTCTGGGGATTACAATAATCTAGTGTACATCTCAATTTACTCTGCCTGGTCTCTGGGAATACCAAAAATCTGGTGTACACCCCAATTTGTCCTGCCTTGTCTCAGGGGATACAATAATTTGGTGTACAAGCTGTTTCAGGTGTTGCCCTCCTAGTTACACCCTAATTTTGGTTGTCTGGGTCAATACCATCCCCTCTCAATCACACGTAGTTACCTGCGTGAAGTTCACTCCACCATCTACAACGACATAACTTCACATAATTCTCAGGTGGGCCTCTCACATCATAGTTGAGGTGATGTTTTTGTCTCAAGTATCCCCTAATTTTCCCCAGATGTCACTGTCTGTTGCCTGTCTCAGGAACCAAACAAATCTGTGAAACCTCGTTCTATCTTTAAGATACCTCCAGTAGTATTTTCAGATCATGCATATCCCCTGTCCTCCCTTAACTGTCCATGTTTGTCGTCTACCTCTCAGAGCACAGTCAGCAAAGTATTCACCCTTAATCTGTCCTCTATAACCCCATGATTCTATCTTTCCTGCATTGCCTGGAATCACCTGTGGTCTTTCAAATTCAGGATCACATCCAGTTGGATGCGGCGAATCGAAATGAGTTCCTTCCAAGTTAGAGCAGGAGGGTGATGCGCCATTGGACCTGAGAGCTGTACACTTCCATCTCAATTATGATGAATGGTTGCCAGAGACAGGTACATTGAGAACAGTATTAAAATCCAGAGTTTAATGATCAATTTCTTTCCTCTCCTCGACCTGTAAGATAAATGCGGTATTTATTCTTTTACAGTTTAAGTGATAAATGTGATATCGTTTCCCGACTTTCTTTTTCCCTTCCTTCCCTTCCTTCCTTTCTCCAATTTGTTTCACTGCTGGACTCTTGAATTCATTCAGGGGATGTGGGCTTTCCTGGCTGGGCCAGCATTTATTGCTCATCCTTTATTACCCTTGAGAAGGTGGTGGTGAGCTGCCTTCTTGAACCGCTGCAGTCCATGTGGTGTAGGTACACCATCATTGAGGATGGGGATATTTATGGAGTCTCCTCCAGTGAGTTGTTTAATTGTCTATCACCATTTATGACTGGATGTGGCAGGAGTGCAGAGCTTAGGTCTGAGCCATTGGTTATGGGATCACTTAGCCCTGTCTATCGTTTGCCGCTTGTGCTGTATGGCTCCAAAGCAGTCCTATGTTATAGCTTCACCAGGTTGACAACTTATTTTTAGGTATGCCTTGTGTTGCTCCTGGCATGCCCCCCTGCACTTTTCATTGAACCAGGGTTGATCCACTGTCCTGATGGTAATGGTAGAGTGTGGGATATACTGGGCCATGAGGTTAGAGATTGTGTTAGTGTACAATGCTGGTGCTGATGGCCAATAACGCCTCATGGATGTCCAGTCTTGAGTTGCTAGACCTGTTCAAAATATATTCCATTTAGCATGGTGTTAGTGCCACACAACACGATAGAGGGCAACAGCAGGGCTTCGTCACCACAACTGTGCAGTGGTCACTCCTACTAATACTGTCATGGACAGATGCATCTGCAGCAGGCAGATTGGTGAGGATGAGGCCAAATATGTTTTTCCCTCTTGTTGGTTCCTTCTGCCGCAGACCCAGTCTAGCAGCCATGCCCTTTAGGACTCGGGCAGCTCGGTCAGTAGCGATGCTACTGAGCCACTCTTGGTAATGGACATTGAAATACCCACCCAGAGTACATTCTGTGCCCCTGTCACCTTCAGTGCTTCCTACAAGTGGTGTTCTTCATGAGGAGCATTGATTCATCAGCTGAGGGAGGGCACTACATGGTAATCAGCAGGAGCCTTCCTTGCCCATGTTTCACCTGATGCCATGAGACTTTATGTGGTCCAGAGACAATGTTGAGGACTCCCAGGGCAATTCCCTCCTAACTGTATACCACTGTGCCGCCACCTCTGCTCATCTGTCCTGCTGGTGGAACATACCCAGAGATGATGATGATGATGTCTGGGGCATTATTTGTAAAATATGATTCGATGAGGATGACTATATCAGGCTGTTGCTTGACTAGTTTGTGAGACAGCTCTCCCAATTTTGGCACTAGCCCCCAGATGTTATCAGGGAGGACTTTGCAGGACGGACAGGGCTGAGTTTGCCATTGTCATTTCAGGTGCTTAGGACGATGCCAGGTGGTCAGTCCAGTTTCATTCCTTTTTTTGAGACTCTGTAGCCATTTGATACAACTGATTGGCTTGCTAGACTATTTCAGAGGGCATTTAACAGTCAACCACATTGCTATGGGTCTGGAGTAACTTGTAGGCCAGGCCAGGTAAGGACAGCAGAATTCCTTCCCTAAAGGACACTAGTCAGTTATGGGAAAAGGTCCTTTCCATTTTGGATCGAACACAATCTCTCTTTCCATCACTGAGTACCATTGCTGTATTTCCTACCTCACACTCATGAGGTTTTATTTTTACATCAGTGTTTTTTTATCATCTTCTTCTTTGACATTTCCAAATCCTTTTCA
Source organism: Carcharodon carcharias (assembly GCF_017639515.1). Classification (NCBI taxonomy): domain Eukaryota; kingdom Metazoa; phylum Chordata; class Chondrichthyes; order Lamniformes; family Lamnidae; genus Carcharodon; species Carcharodon carcharias. Next base: position 57,066,600 of record NC_054485.1, on the reverse strand, counting down.
ACACACTGATTTACCAAAACTGTCTGTTCCACGAACTGCACTAACCATTTGGAGGTGGATGGTTCCTATGTTACCGGACCTGTTGCTGATAATGTCAAGTGGTCCAGAGTTTTCATAAGCCTTGTTGTCATTTCCTGATAAGAAGTGATGCCTGTTGTTCCGTAGGGTCTTATACCCATGAGGCAGAGTGGGAACATGTTCACCCATTGAGTGGGGTAATCTGTACACAACTTCTTTAACATTGATTTGAACATTCTCTTTCCTCTTCCTGCCACTCCAGGTGACTGATTAAAGTTTGTATGTAATTCCCAATATGTTTTGCATTTGAGTGATATGTTCTGCAGGGAAATGTGACCCTTGGCCACTATCTACCTGTAATAGTAATCCGCCATGACAGATTATCTCACTCAGTAATAGTTTTGCAGCAATGACAGCCATGTTGGACCTGCAAGGAAAGGCCTCAATCCACTTAGTAAATAACTATCTCTACTAATGCATGCTGGTCATTACTTTGAGTTTTTACTAATAGTTCAATTAAATCAATTTGCAAATGTGTCCATGGTCCTTCTGGGGGTGGGCGGGGCAGCACTCATTAAAAACCTCTGTTAGAGCAGGTGGCAGATTTTGCTTGAGGCATGGTAGACAACATGGTACATGTAGACTGCATCCTGAAAATCTGGCCACCAGGCCACTTTGGTAATCTTCTGGGAGCTGATGTCAACTGACTAGTGGCCCCTGCCCCCTCCACCTCTTACAGGCCGTGAGTGCAATAGTTCTTGTCCTACTTCTGGAGGGACAGATGCAGTTAGGGCCTCATCTTTCATTTCATGCATCAGTAACTGTTCTACATCTGACACATGTGACAGATTGGTTTCTGTGGCCCAAGGGGTTGGCTGAGGGAGTGGTCTACACCTCTTGTGCCATTTGATGACATGGGCGTATGGTTCACACTGTTGTTGTAAAGTGGCCAAATTTATTGAATCCTTTTGTGTGACTGCTGCCACTCCAACATTTTCACTTGGTGGTCCTGTGTGTTTCTCCTGTTAATGCACAATTTTTGGCTGCTTTATCAGTGTCTGAGTTCCCTTCATTGTGGGATATTCCTGGATTGTGGGCAGCCACTTTTCCATGTAGCGAGGTTCGCTACTTTTGTGAAAGGCTTTCCAAACCTCCTTCCACACTGTACCATGGATTAAGGGTTTATCATCAGAGGTAGAATATTGATTTCTGTGATATAGGGCCGAATTTTGATCTTGATGGGCAGGCGGGCCCCACTGACTTGGCGGCGGGTGGGCAGCCGATTGCCACCGCCGACATTTTAAGTGGGTGGGCCGCACGATAGCGTTTCCAGTGCAGGGATGGGGGGGCAGGGATTCCTCAACTGTCAGAGTGCGCTCTTTCGCACAAAGAGTGCACATCTCCCTGAGACTAAGCACATTCTCAGGGAGAGCACTTGGTGTTTCAAACTTCAAAAATAGAATAATAAAAAAATTATTAACATGTCCCCCTCATGTGACAATGTCACATGGGATGGGACATGTTAATAAATATCACAAAGACTTTATTAAACTTTTTTAAAACAGACATGAAACCTCATCCTGCCAGTGGATGAGGTTTCATGTTTTTTCAGAAGCCCACTGGGGCTCCTGGCCTGCCCGCCAACCTTAAGGCTGGACGGGCAGGGCCTTTAATTGGCTTAATGATCCTGTCAATGGCCTCAATTGGTCATTGACAGGTCAGTGGGCGGACAGCTGAATGCGCTGTCCGCCCGCCTTCCTGAATATTTAAATGGGGCAAAATGAGATCGGGGATTCCTCCCAATGTCATCCTGTGTCATTTTCGTGTCGGCGAGCGAGCCCCAACCCCAAATTGCCGACGGGAAAATTCTGCCCATAGTGGGAGAGCTAGCATGGCCTTGATGGTGACTGTGTGATTGGATGTTTCTCTATGGCTATTAAAAGGACAAGCATCTCTGCATAAAAACGAAATACTGTGGATGCTGAAAATCTGAAACAAAAATAGAAAATGCTGGAGAAGCTCTGCAGGTCTAACAGCATCTGTGGAGAGAAAGACGGAGTTAACATTTCGAGTCCGTGTGCCTTGAAATGTTTCTGAAGAAGAGTCATATGGACTTGAAACTTTAACTCTGTCTTTCTCTCCACAGATGCTGCTCTACCCGCTAAGTATCTGTGCATATTGGGAAGAGTGGCAGGCATATTGTCTCTTACCAACTCTTCCTGGAATATGACTGCAAAGCCTGTTTGTGATGATCTGTCGATATTGTTAACAGGAACCATCCACACACATCTCTTTAAGCCCTCTGTAGGTTCTTTCATGAGTGGGTGTGATTAAAATTAAAGTAATGGATACTTGTGAGGCTCTCTTTTAAGTGACAGTAGATGAGGCACTAATGTCATTCCTTTTGCAGCAATGTCAATGTCTCTGTGCATTAACTCCAGTCCATTCACTTAGACATTGTGTTGAGACTAGAGTCTCCAGGCTTCATAAGTTTAGTTGTATGTGTGTGTGTGGAGAGTGCAGAATAATATGTGGCAAACCTGTGAAGTGTTGTACAACCCAGAATGTAGCTAGCAGATGACACTCATATGCAGAGTAAGTATTCTCTGCCCTTTGCAGTATGTGTGATACGTACTCAGCCGGTTGCAGTTTTTCACAGTGTTTCTGACAGAGCACTGCAGTCAGACTTTGTTCTGAAGAGGGCACTTTTAGGTGAAAATGTCGAGTAGGATCAGGTACAGTGAGACTCTCAGACTTTTTTAGGTTGATTACAGCTTCAGTATGACACGTTTTCCAATCAGACTGGATGTTATCGCTCTGGACTTTTAAAAAATCATAGAGGTTTTGCCATCTCAACAAAGTTTGGGATAAGTTTTTTTTCTTTGATAACTGATCAAATCCAAGAACGATCAAAGGAGGGCAATTTTAGTGGTAGGTAGAGGTAAAATTGCAGGACTATGGGAAAAAGGCAGAGGTGTGGAACTAGGTGAGTTGAAGTTAGAGAGAGCCAGCATGGACATGATGGGCTGAACGGCCTTCTTCAATGCTGTAACCATTGTATTATTCAATGTTCTATAAAATATTCACATTAAATATAATTATTGTCATTAAAATATTTCTGTTGTGTTCCAGTGCTAGATTCAGAAATGTAATCACCATTAGGAGTTATAGGACAGGTGCCCAGTGAGACTCACCCAGTGATGGTTTCTCTCTTCCTCTGGTTAAGCACTTTGGCCAACTTGGACACAAACCGTCCACGCACTTCGACCGTGACAACCTACATTTGTACAGTGCTCACACGTAGGCAGTTTTCCAACATTGACCTCTCCAATTCTCTCATTACAGCTACTCTTTGAAGATCAGGACTGTCCTTTTGTCACACATTTCCTGACTGTTCATTTCCAGCACTGTCCAAGACACGAAAGAGTGAAGTGAAAAATGGCGGACATGTGCAGTCACACTCATTAACATCCAGCTGGCTCACCCCTGTTTCACTGCAATGTCAGATTGAGAAATGCTGGAGTTTCTCTGAGGAGGGAGGTAGAAATAATCAACAAATACTCACTCAATATGAGAGAGGAGGAAGGAATGGATCACAAAATGTAAAGCTTTGAGGAACTGGGTTGTGAAGAAAATGAGGTTCTTCAGATCATGGAGTGTTCATCCCAGGTACATGTCAGAAATGTTTATTGTTGAGAATGAATCCAGAACACCTGCAGGCCAAGAGGACAATTCCAGATTAATATCTATGGATCTATGGAAAGAAAAGCTAAATAAAAAATGAGGCAGGGTGAGTTTGAGGTAAGATGTGTAGCAAAATGCAATATGAGGAGGAAAGATCAGGACCGGGAAGAAAGATGAGGAGGAAAATTGAATTTAAAAATAAGAGATATGGAGAAGAAGAAAGGTGAAAGATAAGCAATGGGAAAGGAAACAATGGATGAGGACAGAACAATTAGAGCAATATGAAGGGAACCAAAAAGTAAAGAGGAATGAGTTCAGAGAGGATGAATGCTGGCACAAGTATTTTATGCCTGTGTTCATAGTAGAAGACAGAAAGAACAATCTGGAAATTGTGGAAAACTAATGTTCTAATGGGAGTCATGATCATAAAATAGTTAATGTTAACAAAGAAAAAAATTCTTGAGAAATTGATTGGGTTAAAATCTCCTGGACCTGATAGCTGACACAATAGGGTTTTAAGAGGTGACGTGAACACAGTGAATTTGATCTTCTAGAATTCCCTAGATTCTAGAACAGTTTACGGTAGCAAATGTAACCTGTCTGTTCAAGAAGGGAGCGCAAGTGAAAACAAGGATTTAGAGGCCTTGACATCAGTATTCGGGAAAATGCTAGAATCTTTTATTAAAGACATGGTGAAAAGACACTGAGAATGTGATTGGGCAGAGTCAACATGAATCTATACAATGGAAATCACATTTGACAAATTTGTTAGAATTTTTTGAGGGTGTAGGGTTGTTAAGACAAACAAATGGAGTTACTATATTTGGATTTCCACAAGGCATTTGATAAGGTGCACACAGGAAAATGTTAGGCAAGAGTAAAGTTCATGGGCGTTGGGTTGGAAAGTTGGTTGGCAGTGAAGAAAGGTCAATTTCCAGTTGGTAGGCTGTCACTGCTGGGATATGCCAAGGATCAGGGCTTAGGTCTCAGTTATTTACAATCTATATCGATGACTTTGATGAAGAGAATAAAAACAAAAAACTGCGGATGCTGGAAATCCAATACAAAAACAGAATTACCTGGAAAAACTCAGCAGGTCTGGCAGCATCAGCGGAGAAGAAAAGAGTTGACGTTTCGAGCCCTCATGACCCTTCAACAGAACTAGGTGAATCCAAGGAGAGGGATGAAATATAAGCTGGTTTAAGGTGGTGGGGGGAGGGGTGGGGGGGGGGGGGGGGGCGGGGGTGGTGGGGGAGATAAGTGGCAGGGGGTGGTGTGGTTGTAGGGACAAGCAAGCAGTGATAGGATCAGATAATTAAAAGATGTCACAGACAAAAGAACAAAAGAACACAGAGGTGTTTCTCCAAATAAAAGGTGTGGCTAAGGGTACCCGCATGGGCCCCAGCTATGCCTGTCTCTTTATAGGGTATGTGGAACATTCCTTGTTCCAGTCCTAATCCGGCCCCCTTCCACAACTATTTCTCCGTTACATCGATGATTACTTCGGTGTTGCTTCATGCTCTCGTCGGGACCTAGAAGAATATATTAATTTTGCTTCCAATCTCCACACCTCCATCATTTTCACGTGGTCCATCTCTGACACTTCCCTTCCCTTCCTTGACCTCTCTGTCTCAATCTCTGGTGATAGACTGTCCACCAATATCCATTACAAGCCTACCGACTCCCACAGCTACCTCGACTACAGCTCCTCACACCCTGCTTCCTGTAAGGACTCCATCCCATTCTCTCAGTTCCTTTGACTCCGTCGCATGTGTTCCGATGATGCTACCTTCAAAAACAGTTCCTCTGACATGTCCTCCTTCTTCCTTAACCGAGGTTTTCCACCCACGATCGTTGACGGGGCCCTCAACCGTGTCCAGCCCATCTCCCGCGCATCCACCCTCACGCCTTCTCCTCCCTCCAGAAACATGATAGGGTCCCCCTTGTCCTCACTTATCACCCCACCAGCCTCCACATTCAAAGGATCATCCTCCACCATTTCCGCCAACTCCAGCATGATGCCACCACCAAACACATCTTCCCTTCACACCCCACCCCCCCGGCGGCATTCTGTTGGGATCATTCCCTTTGAGACACCCTGGTTCACTCCTGCATCATCCCCTACTCCTCAACCCGCACCTATGGCACCACCCCATGCCCACGCAAAAGATGCAACACCTGCCCCTTTACTTCCTCTTTCCTCACTATGCAAGGGCCCAAACACTCCTTTCAAGTGAAGCAGCATTTCACTTGCATTTCCCCCAACTTAGTCTACTGCATTCGTTGCTCCCAATGTGGTCTCCTCTACGTTGGAGAGACCAAACATAAACTGGGCGACCGCTTTGCAGAACACCTGCGGTCTGTCCGCAAGAAAGACCCAAACCTCCCTGTCGCTTGCCATTTTAATATTCCACCCTGCTCTCTTGCCCACATGTCTGTCCTTGGCTTGCTGCATTTTTCCAGTGAAGCCCAACGCAAACTGAAGGAACAGCACCTCATCTTCCGACTAGGCACTTTATAGCCTTTCGGACTGAATATTGAATTCAACAACTTTAGGTCTTTAACTCCCTCCTCCATCCCCATCCCCTTTCTGTTTCTTCCCCCTTCCTTTTGTTTTTTCCAATAATTTATATAGATTTTTCTTTTCCCATCTATTTCCATTATTTTTAAATCTTTTATGTCCCCCCCCCCACCCCCACTAGAGGTATACCTTGAGTGCCCTACCATCCATTCTTAATTAGCACATTCATTTAGATAATATCACCAACTTCAACACCTCTGTGCTCTTTTGTTCTTTTGTCTGTGACATCTTTCGATTATCTGCTCCTATCACTGCTTGCTTGTCCCTACAACCACACCACCCCCCTCCACTTCTCCCTGCAACCCCCCCCCCCCACCCAACTTAAACCAGCTTATATTTCATCCCTCTCCTTGGATTCACCTAGTTCTGTTGAAGGGTCATGAGGACTCAAAACGTCAACTCTTTTCTTCTCCGCCGATGCTGCCAGACCTGCTGAGTTTTTCCAGGTAATTCTGTTTTTGTTTTGTTGAAGAGAATGACTGGTTAAGTGGTTGGCCAACAAATTGGATGCTGAAAAATAATGACATTGGTGCAGAATGAAAAACAGAATATTTTTCAGGAGTTGAGGGACTCGTAAATGTTGTATTCAGAGAGACTCTGGATGTTCCTTTACATCAATCACGGAAAGATACCATTCAGATACAACAAGCAATTAGGAAAGCAAATTGTATGTTATTGCAAATTGGGATTTGGATTATAAGATTAAGGAAGTCTTATTGGAAATATATAGAGCTGTAATGAGTCTACGCCTGGGGTACTGGGTACAGTGTTGGTCTCCTTACCTGAGGAAGGATGTACTTGCCTTAGAGAGGGTGCCAAGAAGCTTCATTAGATTGAGGCCTGGAATGAGAATGATGTCCTCGGAGGAGAGATGGAGTAGACTAGGCATGTTAGAAGAATGAGAGATGATCACGTTAAAATGTATAAAATCTTTAGGAGGTGAGACAGGGTAGACGCTGAGAGGCTATTTCCCCTTGCTAGGGAACCTAGAATCTAGGATTTGGCCTCGTTAGACCACACCTAGAATACTGTGAATAATTTTGGTCCCCTTATCCAGGGCAATGTATACTGGCATTGCAGACAGTCCAGAGAAGGTTCACTAGGTTGATCCAGGGTATGGAGGGATTTTCTTATGAGGAGATGTCTCGTAGGCTGGAATTTAGTAGAATGAGAAGTGACTTTATTGGAACATATAAGATTCTTAGGGGGCTTGACAGGCTCGATGTTGAGAGGTTGTTTCCCCTTGTGGGAAAGTCTAGAATCTGAAGGCATAATCTCAGTTTAAGGGGGCACCTGTTTAAAACAGATGAGGAGGAATTTCTTCTCTCAGAGGGTAGTCAATCAGTGGAATTCTTTACTGTAGAGGGCTGTAGAGGCTGGGTCGTTAAATATATTCAAGGCTGAGATAGACTGACTTTTAATCAGTTAGGGAATTGAGGGTTATGGGGAAAGGCAGAAAAGTGGAGTTGAGGATTATCAGATCAGCCGTGATTTCATTGAATGGCAGAGCTGATTCGATGGGCCAAATGGCTTACTTCTGCTCCTCTGTCTTGTGGTCTTATGGTTTTATAAGTGAGTGAAGAGAAATGGCATTCAGAGCAATAGAGAAAGGGAGGTGGGGTCGATTAGCTGGGGTGCTCTTGCAATGATCTGGCAAGGACATGACAGGCTGAATGGCCTCCTTTTGTGTTTGAACCATTCTATGATTCTGTGTTGAAGGGCGGTCCTAGATTTCACCAGACTCCTGAATCCCATCTTCAGCATCTCAACAGCTGCTCCCATGTCCACTCCTGTGTTCATGTGGCTTTTGTTGTATTTTCCTGAATGTCAGTGATGGGACTCCTCACTGGTGTCACCAACTCCAAAGAGAAAACTGCAGATTCTGTTTGAAGCTGTGAATATCTGTGGGAGACTGGAGCAGAGTGAAGGCATTCATGGTAGTTCCCTGAGTATCTTCACATGTTTTATGTTAGTCTTTCTGTGGATACAGACCAGCTGAACATTAATGAAGTGGAATCCCTCTCAATTGATGTGATCATTTGAGGTATTCAGTGCTTTTTACTCGAGCTCCATGAGCTTCAGTGTCAGACTTAAGTTTTCCAATCTTATTTCTGTCTTTTCTTTCTATGTCTGCAGCAGAGCTTGTCCTTGTCCTTCACTTTGGTTTCACAGTTGGCCAGGTCTCTCTCCTACAAATTCTTAGCTTGATTCAGTGGTGTAATTATGTTACTCATGGCTTCATTATCCACTTGCAGCTTGGAAAGTTCCAACACCTTTCCCTAGATGGTCTCTTTTGTTTCATTCAGCTGGTTCTTCAGTCCTTCAGTCTCTTTCTTGTATCTCTTAGCCTCCTCCTGAACAAATGAACATTGCTTAGTCTTCTCTGTTTCTTCAGTTTGTTCAGAGGGGCATTACATTCATCTTGCTTTTCTCCATAATTTTCCAGAGGAACAAACTTAGACCTGAGAGATACTTGTAGCATGAGAAGGCACTTCCGTTTTCATCTGATTTTAGGTGAAATATCCCAGACCAGTCAAGTTTGATCTTCTGTAGCCAATCCTGACCTAAAAAACTGGGTCCCTCTCCATTAACTATTATCACAGGCAGAAAGTGACTGGGACAGTGGAAATGCCCTTTACTTGAATAGATTCTCCCGTATAAGTTCTTAATTTAGCAGTTGCCTGCTCCAAGTTTATTGACTGTCTTCCTTCATTAAGGCACCTGAATATGTGCTCTCCTACCACCGTAATTGAGGCACCAGTATCAACTTCCATTGTCAGTGGCTTCTCATTCATTTGTACTGTCACCATAATAGGCTCAGTCTCCACAGCAGTCACATTGTATAAGGAGTAAGCATCAGGAGCAGCAGCTTCAGCCTTTGTTGTACCCGTTACTTCTCTCATGTTTGTTTGCTGTTGTGCAGACTGCTTCAATTTGTCCGGCATTGCCTAACCACGTGACCTTCCTTATGACAGTAATGAAATTCTGCCTCTTTGAATTCACAGGTATCTGCTCCGTGGTCACCTCCACATCGATGGTAATTTTGTCTTGAAGCCGATGATGAAGCGTTTCTGTTGGGCTTTTTAAAGTTTCTCAAATGGCCATTGAATCGCGCTTTAATTCTGCAGGTCTGGCTTTCGTGCCATGCTCGGTGGTGGGTTCCTGCCCAACATGAAGTATGGCACCATTATCCATGTGTCACAAAGCCTGCGAGTCTCTCACAGCACTTCCCATGGCCAGGGAGATTTCTACAGTGCATTTAAAATGGATATCAAACACAGCAAGCAACCAGCGCTCTATACCCCACATACCAATCGATCCCACAGCATATTGTTTAAAACATCCCTGAAGTCGCAGGGCAGAGTTTTGCTGTTGGTGAGCAGGGGGCGGGGCCCACTCTCCGACGCATAAAATGACGCGGAATGACGTCGAGCCTAACCTCTGACGTCACCGCGCCCCATTTAAATTTTCAGGAAGGTGGGGGCACAGCCAAATCAACTGCGGGCCCGCCGACCTGTCAATGGCCAATTGAGGCCATTGACAGGATCATTAAAACAAGGAAAGGACCTGCCCGTCCAACCTTAAGGTTGGCAGGCAGGCCAGGAGCTCCAGCGGCAAATAGAAAAAACATGAAACCTCATCCACTGGCGTGATGAGGTTTCATGTCAGGATTTAAAAAGTTTAATAAACTTATATGGCTGAATTAACCTTTCAGCAATCTACCTGAGGCAGCACTTAGCCACAGGGCGTTGTACGTTTTTCATGCGCATGTGCAAAAGAGTGCACTCTCGCATTTGGGGAATTCCCCCGCCCACACAGGGAGCACATAGCGTTTCCCGCTGGACGTTACGCTGAGTGGGCATTAATTGGCCTGCCCACATAAAATGGCGGCGCAGCCCGCTTCTCCGGCGGGGATCAGCTCCCCACCTGCCAAAGATTGGGTCGGGCCCGCCCGCCCGGCAGGCAGAAAATTCTGCCTGCAGTGTTCTGTTAACTGCTTGAGGTTCACTATACAGGTTGTCATGGACTGTCCCGGGGCCGGAACTATTGAATTGAATTTAAAGCGCTGCATTGTAACAATGGCTGCAGCTTGAAGTGTGTTTTCACAAGGCCCACTAATTCACCATATAACATGGAAATGGGCACGCTCGGGGCAGTCAGGTTGCGAATCAGGTTGTACTTTTACTGCCGCATACACTTAAGAGGATCACTTCCCATTTCTCTTCAGCGGTTCGTTCATTTGCTACAAAGTAAAATCCGAGGTGCTCAACACACTGGCTCCATTCTTCAGTATCAGCATCAGACGAATTGATTCTTACAAACAGTGGCATGGCTGGTGAGTCTTTTTAAAATTCAATTTACACTCAGTAACAGGGCAAGGAGCAGAGTCCAAGTTGATGTTATCCTCGTCAGGTGTGATGACTCAATGGAGCAGACTGGTTTTGTCAAAAAACAGTTAAACTTTATCACAGATATTTTCAGTGCTTGCACAATCGACCAGATCTCTCATCGGAAAAAGCCCCGCCCTCCAGACTGCCCGTACTAAATGCTCATTGGTCAGAGCCCCACCACAGTATATCACATGACCTGTGACTGGTAGATGGGAGAGACTAAACAGCCAGTTACCATAATTAATAACTGCTGTTGGGTGACCGGAAGATGCCTTCATCACCACATGTGTGCAGCCTGGGACTCCCTGGAACTATGAGAATTCAGCCAGAGCTGGAAACCTGAGGGATCTCTCATTCTGTCTGATCTCATCATTAGTGAAGTTGATGTAAGTGAAAAACACAACACCTGTCATCTGGAAGGTGCTTGTGTGCAGAGCAGTTTGTGAGCAGCAGATCCCCGGAAGGAACCAATGGTGAAGAAATTCCGCGTTCTGACCTTGACCTTTGCTGCTGGCAATGCACTCAACTGCTCCCTTTGGAAAGAGACCTTTCAAAAAGCTGCAAATGTCAGTAATGAGCTGACATGAGAGTTTTATCATCCTGAGATACTGATGCTCAATCACGTCCAGAAAGCGTATCTTTTTCCTGCACTGGTGATTATCACTCCCTCTGAGTTAGAGCTTTCTGGTCACTCCCTCTGTCCTGCAGAGTGACAGGCAGTGAAGGAGAAGGCAGCTGTTGCTGCAGTTGCTGCTGCTGCTGTTCATGTTCCTTATCACGGCTCCAAGTTAGAGCTGTATCAGCTGCTTCCATGCTGCTGAGAGGACTGGGAAAACCAAATAAAACACTCTAAGGAACATAAATGATCTCCAAAGTTTTGGAAATCACCTCCAAAGCAGTGAATGCTCATTCTCAGAACAACTCCTGTGAGCAAAAGCCTCTCACTTAGGTAAGGCAGCTGCTGCTATATCTCCGGATTTAAAGTGTTTCCAGTCTGTCGGTTCCTCAGCTCCTTGTCCTCTCATCCTATTCAAGCTGGAAAGTTCCAGGAATCCCTGGAAACCCCGTTAAATCCAGAATCCAGGAATAAGATACAGGCAACTGGCTGTTAGTAAATGTTAATAACAGAACTGCTTTCCACCAGGGGTTTCCCGTATGCTGCAGTTAAATGTGGCAGTCAGTGATTCCTTCCTACATCCTGACTCTCTAATCATTTTTAATGTTTCAACCTCCCACACGCACTGACACATGTTCACCCTGGGAGGATTAACTCCTGCCCAATGTGACAGCCTTAACTCAGTGACAAAATTTCACCTCCTAAACCTTGGGCAGCTTCCTCCTCAGCCTCTGCTGGGGAATTGTCAAACATTCATCCATTTCCCACTCTTTCATCTACCCGGTATTCTGTGATTCAGCCAGTGCCACATTCTTACTAATGTTACGGGCAAGAGGGGGATTAAGTTAAACAGCCCTGATTTCTCCTCTCACCAACTGTCTGTAAACAGAAAGGTGTTTATGATTTCTGATTTCCAGCTTTATAGGTGGTGGTGTATTTTCCCCAACCCTTCAGTTTTGGAGTGATCTAATCCCCTATTAATAACCCCACAGCAAACTCAAGGTAAGGTAAAGTAAGAGGGTTAGTTTATTTTACACACACACAAAACATGAGAAGGGGGTGTTGCTACACACCCTTGTGCATTCACACAATAAAATAGAGATAAGGGGAAGAAAAAGGTACAGGGCAAAGGCCACAGATGAAATAAGAATTATTGTTTCACGTGAGTCCAGAGTCCACAATCAAATGCCAATGGTGTATTCCTTCAGAGAGGTTAGTAGGCTGAAGCTGATGCTGGATAATTTAATTTTGCAGTAGCGATGACTTACATAATGGAAGAAGCATGTAGAGATGAATTAGTTTTGCAGTAGGCACTGGCACAGAAGTTCAGATGTTCCAGTGGAAACAGTGTAGATGAGGGCCAGGAAATTTAAACCTGGTTAGAACTCATGTTCTGCTGCTGTTATGTTGGTGAAAGATGGCAGACAGCCTTTGTTCAGCTCCACAAGGCAATAGTACAGGTTGCAGCAGCTTGGGGAGGGGGTAATGTGACATAGCTCCCACTTCTTCCCCTTGGTTTGGACAAAGGATGCATATTCTTGGTTTTGATTCTTGAGATGTTTAATGTTGTATCCATTAATAAGTTTACCAAAGGTTTCAGGGTCCTTTGTCCTTGAGGCATTGCCTCCATTGCCCAGAGCCTGCCTTAGAAATGTGAAGTGTCTTTGTACATACTCTTTGTAATTTGGTCTCTGCAAGCACAGGTTTGTTCACACCTCTTCAGGGACAATGAGATTGTGGCTGCGCTGAATGCTAGAAAGTTCTTAGTGTGTGAGTCATAGTCAGCAATGGCTTCAGTCATTGCAAAGCCTTTGTCCAGTTTAAAAGATTTTATAGATTAACCATGCTTTTATATACATGTGTGTGTATACATATTAATATATTTTATAAAATATAGAGTGATGTCTGAGCTCCAGGACACTAAAAAAATCCCATTCATCCCCAGTGAAAGGACCCGAGCTGGCGTGCGCGAGAGTAAAACCAGAAAAGCTTGGAAATGAGGAATACCAGTGAAACTTGTCCAAACTGATCCTGTGTACCTTAAAATGGAACCCCAGTATTACTGGTGCCAGTATTACTGAGTCTAACTGGGACTTAAAAACTTTAACTGTTTTTTCCTTCTGTGACGAATGGGCTAGATACAGGGAGTGACAGAGAAATATGAAGCAGGAAGTGATTGCAAAAACTCGGGTTTGATCCCAACTTCCTCTCTCTCTTCATCACCTTCATCGTTGTCTTTCTCATCCTTATAATCCACGAGGAGAATGAAACTCTTTTTCTCCTCTTCACTTTCTCCTCTTCCTCATTATCTTCCTCCTCTTAATGATCCTCTGTTCCCTATTGCTGTGCTGGATCTACAGGAAAGGAGGGCTGAGGTAAGAATAGTAAATATTAACCCTTTGGGATTACAGCAGCAAAGAAGGGGATGGAAGTTTCTGGCTGTTTGATGCTTCACTGGATCCCATGGTGACTGTATAATTATTAACTTGGCACAGACACTGTACCTCTGAGATCCCCACCTCCATGACAGGGGAACATTCCTTTGCCATCAGCTTCACTATCTGCTCCTAGTAAGGAGTGAGTTCCTTCATGCTGGGGATGACTCCTCTGGTTCTGATGTCCTATCATCATTGCATCAGTTTGTTCTGGAACAAGATTGAGTGAATGAGTTGAATAATAGAAAATGAAGAATGTGTCAGGGAGCACAGGAACAGCTGAAGTTGGAGATGCAGTGAAATGGAGAAGGGGTTTTTGGATTGTGCAGGCAGCCAGGTAAAAGATGGGGAGCCATAGCGTCAGATCTGGAGCGACTTCCCCCTTTAACCAGAGTGCATTGTGCAGGGTTATTTGTGCAGCTGCTACATTTACTAGTTGAAGGCTGCACCATTATCCTTTACTAAGAAGTAATTCAATTGGGAGGAGGCTTGTGTGCAGCATAAACACCAGTTGGGCCGAATGGCCTGTTCCAGTGCTGCAAGTTCAGTATAATTGGAAAGTAATTCCAAGCCTCATCGAGCTGGATAGAAGAACTGGAGGATTTTTCTAAACTCCCCTGCAGTTTAATAAAAGACTCTCCAGTCAAACGATTAAACTCTGAGTAGTTGTGAATGAGGCCCAGCTGTTTGCAGTTTGATATCACACAGGAGTTACATCCTGGAACTCTCCATGTAACGGAGATTTCACTAGCCAATGGCAGAAAGCAATGATGAAATGATGAGATCAGCAGTGAACCTATAGGACCCCTGGGACCTCATGGAGGAACTGATCATCTCCCGACAGCCACTGGAAACAGCTGGAACCCTCAGCTGGGGGTGGTACGTGTGCTGACAGACCTCATTGCTTACACTGATAGGAAAGTGAATCAGGAGAGAATTGAGGTAGCGGAGATGTCAATTAATGTTTAATGTGAATCATTCTGAATATTGTCAAGATATTGTGATGCTAATTCAGAACATCTGGAGCCATTAGCAGAAGGAATATTCCTTGGTTGGCCTCTGATTCCATTTCCATATTTTCTGATAAACCTTTACATGTGTTTCTATTTGTTGGCATTGGTCATGCTTCGAAACTAGGAAATTGAAATATCCCTAATTAACTCTTTAATTACTACATTCCATTTACTAATCACAACAGCTGCATGCGCACAATCAACTTGACACTCTTGCTGAGTCTTTGTTCCAGGGAGGAGACCATTTCTGACAGTGACTGAGCCGGGAACATTGCAACATTGCCCCTAGGCTCTCCCCGCATTCATTGACCCTTGACCCTCTCATCTCTTGATCATACACAATTCTGAATGTATGTTTGCAAAATTTGCTGGTGACACAAAGATAGTTAGGAAAGTAAGTTATGAGGAAGTCATAAAGATGCTACAAAGTAATGTAGATAGGTTAAGTGAATGGGTAAAGATCTGGCAAATGGAGTGTAATATGGAAAAATGTGAAATTGACCATTTTGGCAAGAAGAATAAAAAAGAAGCACATTATCTAAATGATGAAAGATTATGGAGATCCAAGATGCAGAGGATATGGGTGCTCTAGTACATGAATCACAAAAGGTTAGTATGTAGGCACAGCAAGTAACTAGGAAAGTGATTAAAAGGTTATCGTTTATTGTGAGGGGAGTTGAATACAAGTAGTGAGGTTATGCTTCAATTATACAAGGCACTAGTGAGACCACATCTGGAGTACTATGTACAGTATTGGTCTCCTTATTTAAGGAAGAAATTAAAAGCATTGGAAGCAGTTCAGAGAAGGTTTACTAGACTAATACCTGGAATGGAAGGGTTGCCTAATGAGGGAAGACTGGATAAGCTAGGCTTGTATCTGCTGGAGCTTAGAAGAGAAACAGGTTGCTTGATTGAAACATATAAGATCCTGAGGGGTCTTGATAGCGTGGATGCGGAAAGGATGTTTCCTCTTATGGAAGAACCTAGTAGAGGTCACTGTTTGAAAAAATTTAAGATAGAGGTGAGGTGACATTTTTTCTTTCAGGGGTTTGTGACTCTTTGGAACTCAAAAAGGTGGTGGAAGCAGAGTTCTTGAATATTATTAAGGCAGAAGTAGGTAGATTCTTGTTAAGCAAGGGGGTGAAAAGTAATTAGGGGTAGGTGGGAATGTGGAGTTGACATTACATTCAGATTAGCCAACATCTTAATGAATGACAGAGCAGCCTCGAGGGGCCGAATGGCCTACTCCTGCTCCTAATTTTTATGTTGATAATTCTACAGATGTTAAAATAAAAGCTAAATACTGCAGATGCTGGAGATCTGAAATAAAAATAGAAAGTGCTGGCAAAACTCAGCAGGTCTGGCAGCATCTTTGGAGGGAGAAACAGAGTTAAGGTTTCAAGTCCAATATGGCTCTTCAGGACAGCCATAGAGCTGTATGGGATAATATAGGAGAGTCATATTGGACTCGAAATGTGAAGTCTGTTTCTCCTTCCACAGGTGCTGCCGGACCTGCTGAGCTTTTCCAGCACTTTCTATGTTTCATTCTACTGATGCTAACCATCCCCACAGAACATTTAACAAGCGGCCCATCTTCATGACTGATCTTCACTGGTGAATATTGCCTGTGGACTGTGAGGATCACTAAAGGCTTTAGTCAACATCCAGGTGTGAGAAGGAAGTTCTGTCTTTGTGTAGTATAGTAAAGTCCTGTCCTTTGCAGGGGTTACGTTCCCGAAAAATCTCTCAAACGGGGAACATGGGGCAGAATTTTCCATTGTGGGGGAGGGGACAGCGGGTGCGGGCACGGATGGGCATGGACCGGATCAGAGACCGTGATCAGGTCTGCACTGCCATTTTACGCGAGCGGGCCTATTAAGGCCTGCCCAGCGTATTTGCCGACTCCTGCGGATAGCGGGAGTGTGTGGGCGGCGGTGGGCGTGTACAGACCCCGGGGTCCAATGGCAACCCAGCAGTCTGTTTAAAAGAAGGCCTGGCAGCCTCCTGTAGGCTGGTGACAATGGCTAGTTCGAGGGCGAACCACAGGGGGTCGGCTGAGCAGGCCAGGCTGGAAGGTAGGCCAGCGGGGGAGCCATTGTGCCCCTCATTTTTCAGATGAATGCCTTTCTGCCCTTCTCGAGGAGGTGGCAGCACAACAGCAGGTGATGGTCCCCCAGGATGGGAGGAGGAGGCCCCCCCACATGATGAAAAGTGCCTGGGATGGGGTGATGGAGGTGATGAGCTCCCACGATGTGGTGCGGTGCACCTGGATCCAGTGCTGTAAGCACTTCAATGATTTGTTGCACTCTGGCAGGGTGAGTACCATGTTGACGTTGGGCATTTAACCCAGCAGGTAGCCTTACCCTCTAAGACCCCTCCCTTGCACCAAGTCTTAATGTTGTGACTGCATTGAATCATGTTGGGCATTTTTCCTTTGCTGGGTGGCCAAGCAGATGGTGCCCATGCTGAGATCAGCCTGAGTGGGTCATGAGGAGATGAATTCTTCCCCGCACCATATGTTGCTCTTAGTCGCACATGACAGGTTTGGGGGCAACCTGCGGGAGATGCAGCTAGATGCATACTCAGAACTCCAGCACATGTCCTATTCAGGGTAATGAGATGGTGGAAGGGGAGCCTCAAGGTGTTGTGGTCAAGAACCATCTGCTGCCCTCTACACGGCACGTGGTTGTGCCTCCTTGCTATGGGAGGAAATACTGTGCGGTTCCTAAAGTGATGTATGCAGCATGTGTCCAAGGGGGCGTTGGGGGAGTTGGGAGCAGGCGTACTATCTTTGTGAATGATCAGCACTAGCGGGGAGAGGAGGCACTGGAGGCCTGATATGGCCCACTGTGGTTGGTGTGTGGCGTGCGCGTGCAGAGTCCATGTGTAATTTGCTGTAATGAATGGTGTTCTCTCTTTCTCAGGAGAAGAATGCTCATAATGCGTCGAAGCGTGTGAGGACTGGAGGCGGCCTGGCTCACCTCCTCATCTTAAACCGCTTTGAGCAGGAGGCCCTGGAGCTTGAGAGGTGCCATGCACCCAGGTCAACTGGTGTTAGTGAGGCTGGGATGGCACAGACAGGTATTTGAGGCCAAAAGTGAGATCTGCAATGCCCTTCCAACATCCATAGCACTGATGATTGTTAAATTTGTTATTGTTGCAATATTGCTCAGTCACAGAGTGATAGAGTCAGGGGTGTGCAGCATAGAAAAAGGCCCTTCGGCCCATCAAGTCTGTGCTGATCAAACACGTACCTAAGTATTCTAATCCCATTTTCCGGCACTATGCCCATAGCCTTGTATGCCATGGCATCGCAAGTGCACATCCAAATACTTATTACATGTTAGGAGGGTTCCTGCATCTACCACCCTTTCAGGTTGTGCGTTCCAGATTCCCACCACCCTCTCGTGTGCAAATTTTGCTTATCACACCCCCTGTGAATCTCCTGCCCCTTATCTTAAATCTATGCCCCCTGGTTACTGATCCCCCCGCCAAGGGGAAAAGTTCCTTTCTGTCGACCCTATCTATGCTTCATAATTTTATACACCTCAGTTATGTCTCCCCTCAATCTCCTCTGCTCCAGGGGAAATAACCCAAGTCTATGCAACCGCTCCTCATAAATGAAACTCTCCAGGCCAGCCAACATCCTGGTAAATGTCTTCTGCACTTTCTCCACTGCAATCACATCCCTCCCATAAAGTGCTGCTCGCAATACTGTAGCTGTGGCCTAAGCAGCGTTTTCTGCAGTTGGAACGTTACCTCCCTGCTCCTATATTCTATGCCATGGCTAATAAAGGCAAGCATGGCATATGCCTTCTTAAACACCTTATCCTGTCCCGCTTCCTTAAGGGACCAGTCGACATGCACGCCAATGTCTCTCTGATCCTTGGTACTTCCCAGGGTCCTACCATTCATCGTGTATTCCCGTGCCTTGTTTGTCCTGCCCCAGTGCATCACCTCGCACTTATCCATATTAAATTCCATTTGGCACTGATCAGCTCATCTGACCAGCCTGTCTGAGTCTGCTTGTAATGTAAGGCTAACCCCTCACTATTTGCCACCCCTACAAAGTTCGTGCCAATTGGTTCTGGAAGGTTGAGCACATAATGAGCCTGGGGGAAAGGGATGAAGTGTGTCACTGTGTGCACACTAACTGATCCACTGTCCTTGTTGTTCATTTCAGCATCATCAGAGCCTGTCCAGCAGGAGCAATTCCAGATGCCCCCTCTCACACCTGAGAGCTCTCAAGTGTCACCTGCTTCACACCATTTCTGCAAGGCAGGCACCAGCGCAGATACTAGCACATCAGTGGGCATTGGAACAGCAGCTAGTGTTCCAGGGTACAGTGGAGAGGGCGCTTCACAGTTGCTGGAGGAGCTGACAGAGACAGGGAGTGCTGATGGCGCCAGCAGTCAGAGGACTGCAGGGGCCTAGGCATATGTTCAGCTGGTGGGTGATGTGCCTCTGGAGTCATCCGCGATGCAGCAGCTGCAGGCAATGCGGCCGGGTGTGCGAGAGCATCTGGGAGTGATACGTGAGACTATGCTTCACTTGGTGTCCATGGTGGAGGAGTCCACATGGAGCGTCACCAATGCAATGAGCCTCATGCCAGAGCATTATGCTTCCTCCATGGAGAGAGTGGTGCCTCTCATGGAGAGGGGCTTCCAGGAGAACAAGCAGCTTCTCCTGGGGATACGCTCGGACCTGCAAGCCCTCACATCGGCATCGAACTCAGCTGATCACTGCCAGTGTGGGAGAAGGTATGGGCTTCAAGCTTCCCAGCTCGTTGCCCATCCATCGATGGTGAGCAGGGAGGTCCAGGATGACCTCACATCAGCAGAGTAGCTGCCTGTCGTATCTGCAGGCTCCTCTCACAGTGCTCCGGATGAGGGCAACAGCAGCTCTGCCCCTCTCCCAGGATGAGGCTGCGACGACTGGGGTGATGCCAGCTGTGGAACTGGCAGCTCCCTCCCAGGCGGGCCCAGCACAGGCTCCACAGGCCAGAAGACGATGCCAAGGTCATCGAGGCCAACAGGACAGCAGAGTCAGCAAGCTGTACCAGATGCCACTCTGAACAATGGGGTAGCACCAAGATGTAGCATCCGCAAACGGAAATGTAAGGCACATTAGGCACACCACGGGTTTCTCACTGGTGCTTTTGTGTTGGCCCGAGATTAGGTCCTTATAATTTATTTTTGATTGTTTTGCAATTGGGAGAACATCTGATGTTAAAATTAAAATTCAGATGTGTAACCAAAGCTGAGGGTGGCTCATTTGTTCTGCATGTGTATGTTTAAGAAAAATGTCATGAGAGTTTGTTTGGACATTCAAATTTATGTCCGAGGCCCTTAGTTCCTGCTGATGACGTGGCAGATTTTGCACTTAGGTGCCGAGTATGGATGCGCCAAGAATAGCTGATCCTGGTGATCCATTTGTGTTGTGCTAGCTGAAGGTTCGTTGCGTTAAAGCATCCCGGGTGTCTCTGCCTCATTGGTGCATGCCCGGGTCAGCGTCTACCCCCTCAGCATCTCCCTGTGTGTGCTCATTCTCAGACTCACCGCTGGAGTCATCGTGTGCAGCCGCAGACACTGCGTCTACATCTTCATCATCCACAGTGTCCCCCCTTTCCAGTGCCAGATTGTGGAGAGTGCAGCTTGCAACCACTATCAGTGACACACGATCTGGGAGGTACTGGAGTGCGCCCCCTGAGCGGTCCAGGCATCAGAAGCGGATCTTGAGAAGATCGATGGCTCTCTCCACCACAGCCCTTGTAGAGGCTCCTATTGTAGCGCTGCTCAGCTTCTGATAATGGATGGCGGAGAAGCGTCATGAGCCACCTTCTGAGGGGATAGCCCTTGTCGCTCAGCAGCCATCTATCAAGCCAAGCCGGAGCACTGAAGAGCCCCGGCATCTGGGAGTGTCTGAGGATGTAGGCATCGTGGGAGCCGCCTGGGTACCTTGCATAGACTTGTAGAATCAGCATCCTGTGATCACACACTATCTGCACGTTCATGGAGTGGAAGCCCTTCATGTTGACGAAGGCATCGGGCTCACCCGCTGGAGCCTTGATGGCCACACGTGTGCAGTCTATTGCATCCTGGACACAGGGGAAGCCAGCAATGGCCGCAAAGCCTCTGGCTCACTGTGTCTGACTTTCCTGGTCACAGCGGAAGTGGATGAAGGTCAATGCCCATCTGAACAGAGCGTCTGTCACCTGCTTGACACAAGTGTGGACAGCTGATTGGGAGACACCGCAAAGATCACCCACCGAGCCCTGGAATGAGCCAGATGCATAGAAGTTGAGGGAAGCTATGGCATACAGAGCCACTGGCATGAAGTGTCCACCCACAGAGTTAGGGGGGATCTCAGGGCCATTCATCTGATAGATATAGTTGACTTTCTCCCTTGATAGACGGAGCTCCTTCGGCACTGCAACTCAGACATATTGAGGTAGCTGCTTCACCGCCTGTATACCCTGGCAGCAGGATAGTGGTGTCTTCTGCAGCCCCTTCCACCTTGGACTACCTCTTGGCCCTGTGCCCCTTGTGCCTGTGTCTGGCCTCCCAAAGGTGGCTCCCCTGGAGGCTGATTGTGCACCCCTGGCCTCCTCCTTATTCTAGCCCTCCCTTCCTCCTCAGAGGGGCTGCTTCCAGTGGATATGTCAGATCCCATACCCATGCTAAGGGGACGCTTCCGGAAAGATGCAAGCCTGATAAAGATTCCTGACTGCAGAGTGCTGACCTGAAGGTTAAAAGTAAACAAAGCTGCAGGGATTTGTACTGAAGTACTACAGATCACACAGGCAAGTGTAAAGTACTTTCTCCAATAAATACTCCACAAAGCAGATTGACAACCCCACTGAGCCCTCTTATCCCGCCCGTGGATGAGACTAATAGAAAGCCTCTTATCCGCCAGCCCGTTACGCCCGTGCACCAACCTAAAGCTTGCCCGGTGCTTAAAGATTGCTGTCGATTGAAGACTAAAGGGCCTTAACTAGCCCGTTAATTAATGGCGGGCACATGTTGGATTTCATCGTGCGCCCGCCCAGCGAAATATCTCGATGGTGCGTGGTGACGTTGGGACGCTCGCCTGACATCACCGTGCATCTCTTTACACGCGGACGTATGGGGCCTTACCCCCCCACACATCAAATGGAAAATTCTGCCCAGGTTTTTGAATAGGATTCAATTACATCGATCCAGCCATGCGAAGGCAGTACTGGACTCTGCCGCAAAACCGGGGTGCAGCACCTGTCTAGGACAGATGGGGGAGCCTCTGAGCAATACATACTTGATGATTTAAAATTGAACTGAACCGTTATTACAGCTCTGGACCCAGCGATTCAGACATTTCTGGGTTCATCCCTTCATTCGAGCTGCACTTCAGCTGAAACCATTCCAGTCCCTGCTACATCATGGCTGCCATCTCCCCAGGGAAAGGAGAGAGAGAGGGAGAGAGAGAGAGAAAGAGAGAGAGACAAGAAAGCGTGGATAAACATATATTCCTCATGCAATCGGCGATGGTGTGTACAAAGTACAAAACGCGGGCAAGTGTAAACATGAACAAGGAAGTCGCAAACAGCAGGACTTTACCGTAATTTAAAATGGATCGTGGGTGGGTGAATTTATTGGAAATAAAAGCAGGAGTGATATGTGGATGGCCTATTCACTAACACCTATTTTACACGACTGCACAATGTCAAAATGATCTCTGTGGAGGTAGATGTCAGTTGACATTGTTGGAGAGTGGGAATCCTGGTCTTCTCCAGCCGAGTAGGAAACAGAGTCAGGCAGAAGAGGAATCCTTCAGGAGTGTGGATCTCACAAGCCGATTTTCACCGGATCGGTGATGACTTGGTTAAGGAGTGCAGTCCAGAGAATATGCACAGAATCCTGGGACAAAGGACTGCCCAGTGGGAGCAGCCAAGCGTAGAAATACAGTGGTGATCAAACACTCGACAGTCGGGGAGATTGACAGGCATTTCTTCAGCTGCTGAACTGAATCCTGCATTGTGTGTTGTCACCCTGGTGCCAGGGTAAAGGATATCACTGCGGATGTGGAACATTCTGAAGGGGGAGGGGAAGTCCTTGTCCACATGGCAGCCAGCGACATTGGAGGGAGGAGGGTTGACGTCCTGCTGTCAGGGCTTCAGGAGCTAGAGAAGAAGTTACAAAACAGGACCACAAACGTGGTTGGCTCTGGATTACTCCCGGTGCCATAGGCTAGAGAATAAAGGAGCAGTGAGATAAATCAGATTCAGGCCTGTCTGGAGAGAGGGCTCCAGATCCCTGGAGCATTAGGATGAGTTTTGGATCCAGAGAGAGCTTTACAAGGCAGGGCTGGGGACAATGTCCTTGTGGGGAGGTTGACTAATATTTTGAGGAAGGTTTAAATTAATTTGGCAGTGGAATGGACACCAGGAATTAGAAAGGAGAGACAAGGTGCGCAGAGGACCGGGAGAGATGAAGAACGTTTGAACAAAGGGTAGGTCAGAAACAGGAGAGATCAGATCAGGGAAATGCAAGGCAGACTAAGGTGAGTTTGCAGTTCATTTACATTAACGTACAGAGTGTGGTAAATATGGGTGGTGAGCTGCAGCAAGGCCTGGACAACACCCAGACTTGGGCTGATAAGTGGGAAGTGGCATTTGTGCCACTGAAGTGCCAGTCAATGACCATCTCCAACAAGAGAGCATCTAATCACCTCTCCTTGACATTCAATGGCATTACCATTGCTGGAAACCTCACTGTCAATATCCTGGGGATTATCATTGACCAGAAACTGAACTGGACCAGCCATATAAACACTGTGGCTCCAAGAACAGGTCAGAGGCTGCAGAGAGTAACTTACCTCTTGACTCCCCAGAGCCTGTCTACCGCATACAAGACATAAATCAGGGGTATGATGGAATATGCTCCACTTACCTGGATGAGTGCAACTCGAACAGCACTCAAGAAACTCAACACCATTAGGACAAAGCAATCTCTTCAATGGCACCCTTCTACCAAATTAAACATTTACTCCCTCCACAACCGCTGCACACAGTGCACTATATAAAAGATGTGCTACTGGAACTCACCAAGGCTCCTTCCAAATCTGGAACATCTACCACCCAAAGGACAGGAGTAAGCCAGCATGAAGACAGCAGCTCATCAATGAGTGCAGCTAGCCACTGATTGTGAATTTGAGAATTTGGTGAGTGAGGAAACTTTAAGGGTTAAAGTAAGGATTAATCTGAATTAAAATCTAGTCTAGATTGCATTTAGAATTTTCCTATATTTACTGTTAAAGTTAAGTTTCTTATAGTCTTAGTCAAGGATAACCAAGCCCCCTACAGGAGAAGCAGATACAGTTAAATAATTAGATAACTAATTCGAACTAGTCTCTCTAGCCAACGGTGCTGACTTGTCTCTGTAGTATTTCAGCTGGTATAAATATAGGTGGTCTTCCTGAGTTCACGAAGTAAAGTAGCAGAAAGATAGCAGCTCATCCCTGAATGCAGCTAGTCACAGAGTGTGAACTTGGGAATTTGGTGAGTGTGGGAATTTGCTACAGTGAGGGAGGAGGGAAGTAGGTAAGTGATTAGTTGGTGAGTTTTTCATCACTTATCTTTGAAAACTTGGGTGATTTATTTGTAATAGTATTAGTAAGTTTTTTGAGCAGTAGTAAAGCTGATTGGGAGTTGTAGGGTTTATTAACTATAAATTAATTAAGAAAATAATAAATTAATTGACACATAATAAAGAAGGTAACGTGCTGCAACACAGAATGTGAGAGTTTCTGGACCTCGGTGTGATCCAGGGTAAACATATTTGTAGTAATTGTTTGCAGCTTGAGGAGCTTTGGCTCAGAGTCATGGAGCTGGCAGCTGACATTACTATGCATCAGGGAGGGGGCAATTTATCTGGACACTTTGTTCCAGGAGATGTTCACACCTCTTAGGTTAAGGTCTTCTGATTTGGTCAGTGGCCAAGGACAGGAAGGTGTGACAACTAAGAGCATCAAGATGGTAGGAGGATTGGAGAAGCTTCAGCCCTTGCAATTGTCCAATAAGTTTGAAGCTCTTGCGGCTTGTGGGTCGAAAGTGGGGCTGCAGAGTGGATGATCGAACTGACCATGGCACTGTGATAGAGGAAGCCATTCAAGTGGGGGAAATTAATAGGAATGTCGTGATGGTAGGGGACAGTATAGTCAGGGGGATTAACACAGTTGTCTGCAGACAAGAGTGCAAGTCCAGAAGGCTGTGTTGCCTGCCCGGTCCCAGTGTTCGGGACACCTGCTTAGGGCTGGCGGGGAACTTAGAGTGGGAAGGATAGGATTTAGTTGTCATGGTCCACATTGGTATCAATGACATAAATAGGACTGGGAAAGAAGTTTTTTTTAGGAATTATGAGCAACTAGGGGCTAAATTAAAAAGCAGAACCTCCAAGGTAATAATCTCTGGATTATTACATGAGCCACAAGAAAATTAGGGTAGGTTAATAAGGTTAGAGAGCCGAATGCATGGCTCAAAGACTGGTGTGGGAGAAATGGGTTTCAATTCATGGGACACTGGCACCAGTGCTGGGGAAAGTTTCAGCTGTACCGTTAGGATGGTCTTCACCTGAACCATTGTTCAGGGACCGTTGTTCTGGTGAATCATATAACTAAGGCAATAGAGAGGGCTCTAAACTAAATATTAGGGGGAATGGTTTATGTGAGAGATGTAGTATGTCAAAAGATAACAATGTGGTAATTGAGTAGGGTAGAGATTTGGCTTATGATAACCAGCATGTGTCAGGAAGGGACAGAGAGTACAAACTTAAGGGAGCACCAGAAGATAAGGCCAGAGGTTGCAAAAATGGTAAAAAGACAAAGCTTAAAGCTTTGTATTTGAATGTGCACAGCATGTGTGACAAAATGGATTAATTGTTAGCACAGATTGAAATAAATATGTATGACCTGATAGCCATTGCAGAAACATGGTTGAAGGGTGACCAAGGCTGGGACGTGAATATTAAAGGGTATTTGACATTTTGACAAGATAGGAAGCCAAGAAAAGGTGGCGGGGTAGCTCTATTAATTAAGGATGTAATTCGTACAGTAGTGAGAGATGTCCTTCTGTCAAAAGAGCAAGATGTAGAATCAGTTTGGGCAGAGATAAGAAATAGGAAAGATAAGAGATCACTTATGGGAGTAGTTTATAGGCCCCCTAACAGTAGTTATGCTATAGGACAGAGTATATATAAATGGGGCATTCAAGAAAGTTACTGTAATAGTCATGGGTGACTTTAATCTACCTATAGATTGGACAAATCAGAATGGCAAAGGTAACCTAGAAAATGAGTTCAGAGAGTGTGTGCAGGGCAAATTCTTGGAGCAGTACGTTCTAGAGCCAACCAGGGAATAGACTCTTCTAGATCTGGTAATGAGCAATGAGATAGGATTAATCAATAACCTCACAGTAAAAGACCTGTCAGCGATGACAACGTTAGAGAATTTTATGTCCTGTTTGAAGGGAAAAAGTGTGCGTCTAAGACCAGTGTTTTAAACCTGAGTAAAGCTAAATGTTAGGAGAGTATGAAAGCAGAGCTATCTAAAGTGAACTGGCAAATTAGGTTAAAAGAAAGGACAGTAGAGTCGCAGTGGTAGAATTTTAAAGAGATATTTAGTAACTCTCAACAAAGATTTATTCCAGTGTGAAAGATAGGCTCTTTGAGAAGGATGCATTATTATGGCTGAATAAAGATATTAAAGATATTGAAAGAAACACTGTATAAATCTGAAAAGATTAGAGGTAGGTCAGAAAATTGGTCAGATTTTTAAAAAAAACAGAAAAGAATGACTAAAAAAGTAATCAAGAAGGAGAAAGTTAAGAATGAGAGAAAATTATCTAGTGATATAAAATTTCTACAAGTATTTAAATAGGAATAGAGGAACTAAAGTGAGTGTTGGTCCTCTGGAGAGTGAGTCAGAAGAATTGATAATGGAAAACAAGGAAATGGACGAGGCATTGAGCAGGTATTTTGTGTCTGTTTTCACAGTAGAAGACAGGCTGGAATTTTTTGCCCTCATTGGTGTCATGGTGAGTGTGAGTGGACAATATTGCGTGAAGGCCAAAAATCAGTTTCAAAATGCAAGTTTGTGGTCATCTGTTCCACCCATCAATGGCCTTTTCAGCTGCCACATGTTGGGAATGTCATTTTAATACATCTGCATCTCATTATAAGTCCTGTTTGCCAGAATCATTCCGGCTGGATCATCTGGGCACGTTGGTGGGAAACACGCCAGCCCAGAACACGTCTGCACAGGTGTGAGGAGTAGAAGTCGGGACTTAACCATTAGGGCCTTGCTCAGATTGCGGACACCGGAGGAGCAGAAGATGCTGGAGCCCGACAGCTACCGGAGCCTGGAGGAACACGTGCATCACATGCTGGCGGGATTCTTAAGGACAAGCCACCATCGCACAGCAGCTCTCGGAAGTTGGGTAGTCAATCTTGATGTCTGGGGTCTGCTTCCGGACGCCAGTGTCTGACCATGGGCTGCTAAGGATGATTAACAAGGGGATAGAGAATAAGGTCCAGCAGTGAGTGGGAGAGGAAAGAGGATGAGGCTGGGAGGCGGGGAAACAAAAGGTTGAATGGGAGGGGGAATGA
The DNA here is from genome assembly GCF_017639515.1 of Carcharodon carcharias. Lineage (NCBI taxonomy): Eukaryota > Metazoa > Chordata > Chondrichthyes > Lamniformes > Lamnidae > Carcharodon > Carcharodon carcharias. The sequence continues at coordinate 57,039,227 of NC_054485.1, read as the reverse complement.
AGGTGTCAGCGGAGTAAGATTAGGGTGGAGGGAGAATGGGGTGAGGGTGGAAGTGAAGGAGTTCAGAGAGCTAAGGAGTTCGGAGCAGGGAAGGAGTTTGGAGGGGGACAGGAGGCTGGAGGGAAAAGGGAGTAAGGGTGGAGGAGGGAGTAAGGGTAAAGGAGGGAGTAAGGGGGATGTGCAAATGAACATGCAAGAAAGGGTTTTGTGGCATCGATGACTGCCTTCTGGGGAGCAAACAAAGAGGTAGTGTGGTAGGAGGGAATGGTGAGTATGGGAGAGGGCAGAGTGAGCCCATAGGGTGGGAGGATGAGGGTGCGATGGTAGCGGTAGAAGGGATGGTGAGGGTGGTTGGTGTGGAGTCGGAGGCAGACACAGACATTGGGGGTGGGAAGAAGGAGGTCGAGAAGGTCAATATGGAGGGAGTAGGGATTCTTGGGAAGATACAGAATGTGCATGTTCACCTGAACAGCCTGGAAAGAAAAAGTTTCTGATTGGTAGATGATGATGGGGAGGTGGAAGATGATGCCGGGGGCTCAACAGTGATGGGGATAGGATTTGTGACTGGGGAAAGGGAAAGGGCATGGCAGTTGAAAACAAACCTTACAACAACCGTGCTCCTAAATCGAAAGTGAGAGGAGCCTTGTGTTTGGTGGGCACAGTTGCTGCATGGGAGTGTGACCAGTGGGTGGGCGGAGATTCAGGTCAGCTCAGATGGACACTGAAAGAGAACCCCAGCAGGCAGCATTGAAAATACTTGGGACATTGAGCTGAGTGTGATGAAGGAAGGCTCTGTGTATGTGTGGGAGAGTGCTTGCACAAAGCTCCTGCCACACATACACTTCTCAACTGAGAATCACTCGTGGTCCGGCTACCTGCGGCTGAACTACTTGTGGGGAGTGTGGGGGTAGTGGTGCCAGTAGAATGCAGGGGGTGGACTTGCGAAGCCTGTAGATGAAGCTAAAAGACACCATTACACATCATTCAGTGAAAGTGAATATATTTTCAGCTTATAAAATGACAGAATTAGAAATTCTTAACTTTTCTAGGTCTTACACTTCTTCTAGGTGCTGCCCTGACATCTGCAGTAGGGGTGGAGCCAGCCTGTGCAGTGGTTGGCCCTGTTGCTTCTGATGACTTTGATGTAGGCTCTCTGGGGAGCCGAGGCCTTGAGGTCCCCAGCTTGCTTTAGCTGTCCTCAAGTGGTGATAAAGGGCGAGGTTGAGGGGGTCACAGGCCAAGGGAAGTCGGAGGGAAAGGGCAGTCTCTGAGATCCCTGAGTAGATGACCCAGTGGTGCCCAGTTGCCATTCCTCCCCCCTTCGAGTGCCCAATATCCCTGGCCTGACTCCTTGAGGGGAAGGAACACCTGGAGGGATGTTGAGGTGTCACTTTTCCCTCTCATTTTGCCACTGCAAGACCTCACCCATAGCTACTGCAATCTGCTGGGCCAGGGTCTCCATGGCGTCCACTATAATTCCCATGGAGATCTCCATACAATCACATGTGGGCACTGCTTCATCAGAGAGCAGGTAGGCACACTCCTCCAAATGATGTGCCATTCTGTTGAGGGCTTCCAATGGCTCTGTGTGATGTTCCCCTGCCTTCTGCTGACTCTCCAGGATGAGTTGGAAGGCTGCATCCAGAGTCTCGTCACCTGACTTGGACCTCAGAGATGCCTCATCCCCAGCAGCCTTCCAAGTGCCGGAGAGTTCGGATGAACCTGCATCCTCCTGCTGCAGACACGTGTCCATGCGGTGACCACCAGATTGTAAACGTGAGCCTTTTCTAGACTTAGGTCCCACAGAGGTCTGTGTCCCGGCGTTGGTGGAGCGTGTGGGTAAGCGCTATGACGGGTTTTCCAGACTGCTTATTCCCAGCAATGGAGGAGGTGAGGACCTGGATGGAGCTGAGGGACTGGCTGGCTGAGGTTTTCAGTTGCTTGGCAGAGCTCCCTGTGAACCAAATTTAAGATGATCAGTGCATGGCAGCAGAGTGAAAAGCAGTAGAGAGAGCACTCACAGTTGCTTTGAGAGAGGGATGATGTGGTGCAGGATCCTCACGTGGATGTTCACCGCCGACCTCACCAATCAGCGCGATGGCTCACTCCTCCAAGTGAGTGAGGGGCCTAATGTGGGCCACTCCACCCCCGGTCTGGGACCTCTCCCTACTGCTGTGAGCCAGCTTCTCCTGCATGGAAACAGATGGAGTGAGCAGGACACATGGCACTGCGTGGAATGTTTGTGTGGTGAGCGGAGCCATGAGCGGGATGAGGACGCGAGCTCCAGAGGATATGAGCCTGATGGAGATGTGAGAGTGTGTGTGAGAGTTAGTGGTAATGTCCTTTGAAGTGTGAGATCCCTGTGGATGTGTGATGGGTTTGTGAGTGTGTGAGTTGAGAGTAATAAGAAGAGTGACTTAGACTGGTAGTATGAAGAGACCATTCATCCTCTTTCGGCACAGGATGGGTGTCCTCTTTTACAGGGGATTGGTGCTGATCACCACTGCAACTGCCTCCCATGCTGGATTGGTGACTTTACTTGCTGGTCTCCACCCAGAGCAGGGGTAGAGGACATCACAATGGGCCTCCACTGCATCCAGTAGGCGCTTGAGAGAGGCGTTGCTAAATTTGCGGGCAGCATGTTTTCCCCCCCTTTGACAGCTGTCAGTTTCCAGCAGCTACATATCCCTTGAAGAGTGCAGGGGCACCCTTTAAATATGGTGCTCGGTTTACGGAAGGCCTGAGGTGACTGCGGGGTGGATGAATCAGAGGCTGGCTCGTCAGCGACCCAGCATCTTTCCTGGAAATGAATCATTAATGAGGTGGGAATGGAACAATATGGCGTGAAAAGCTGCCATAGCACCCAATGGTTAAAAAGGCCTTTTTCCCACCTGCTACCACACTTGGTGCAAATCAAGAGGTGAATGGGAAGGAGGAACTTAAAACAATCACCATCACTAAGGAAAGGGTGCTGCGAAAATTATTCAGCCTAAATTCTGACAAGTTTTCAGAACTAGATGATCTGCGTTAAAAGAAGTGGCTGCAGAGATGGTAGAGGCATTGGTTATAATCTTCCAAAATTCCTTAGATCCTGGAATGGTCCCAGTGAATTGGAAAATAGCTAATGTAACACCTTTGTTCAAGAAAGGAGGGAGGAAGAATACAGGCAACTACAGGCCAGTTAACCTAACATCTGTCCTAATCCATTATTAAGAAGGTTATAGCCAGATACTTAGAAAATCATTAAGTTATCAGGCAGAGTGAACATAGCTTTGTGGAAAGGAAATTGTTTGACTAATTTATTGATTTTTTGAGAAATTTACAAGCAAGGGGGATGAAGGGGAACCTGTACGTGTGGTATTCTTGAATTTTGAAAAGGCATTTAATAAGGTGCCACATCAAAAGTTACTATATTAGACTAGATGACATAGTGCAGGAGGTAATATATCAGCTTGGATAAAGGATTGGTTGGCTAACAGGAAGCAGAGGTAGACATAAATGCTTCTTTTGTGCATTGGCAAGTTGTTACCAGTGCAGTGTTGCAAGGATCAGTGCTGGGTTCTCAACTATTTATAATCTACATTGATGATTTGGATGAAGAGACCGAATGTATGGTAGCTAAATTTGCCGATGACAGCAAGATAAGTAGGAAAGTAAGTTATCAAGAGGAGGTAGCAAGTCTTCAAAGAGTTAAGTGAGGGTTAAGACAGGTTAAGACAGGTTAAGAGTTAAGACAGGTTAAGTGAGTGGGCAAAAGTTTGGCAGATGGAGTAAAATGTGGGAAAATGCAAACTTGTCCACTTAAAGCAATCAATAAGGAAAGGGTGCTGCGAAAACTATTCAACCTAAATTCTGACAAGTTTTCAGAAATAGATGACCTGCATCCTAAGGTCTTAAAAGAAGTGGCTGCAGAGATGGTAGAGGCATTGGTTATAATCTTCCAAAATTCCTTAGATCCTGGAATGGTCCCAGTGAATTGGAAAATAGCCAATGTAACACCTTTGCTCAAGAAAGGAGGGAGGAAGAATAGAAAAGCAGCATAGTATTTAAATTAAGAGAGATTGCAGAACTCGCTGGTACAGAAGGATCTGGGTGTCCTGGTACATAAATCATAAAAAGTTAGTATGCAGAAACAGCAAGTGATTAAGAAAACAAATGGAATGTTGATGTTTATTGCAAGGGGAATGGGATATAAAAGTAGGGAGGTTTTACTGCAGCTGTACAGGGCCTTGGTGAGACCACATCTGGAGTACTGTGTATAGTTTTGGTCTCCTTATTTGAAAACAAGATATAATTGTCTTAGAAGCAGCACAGAGAACATACGAACATACAAAATAGGAGCAGGAGTAGGTTATCCAGCCCCGCAAGCCTGCTCCTCCATTCAATAAGATCACAGCTGATCTGACTGTCACCACAACTCCACATTCTTGCCAATCCCAATAACCTTGCACCCCCTTGCTTATCAATAATCCATCTACCTCTGTCTTAAAAATACTCAAAGATTCTACTTCCACCACGTTTTAGAGGAAGAGAATTCTAAAGACTCATGACACTCGAGAGAAAAAAATTCTCATCTCTGTCCTAAATGGTAAAACCTCTTATTTTTAATCAGTGGTTCTAGAATCTCCCAAAAGAAGAAACATCTTCCCCACATCCACCCTGTCAAGACCCCTCAGGATCTTATATGATTCAATCAAGTTGTCTCTTACTCTTCTAAACTCCAGCAGGTACAAGCCCAACCTGTCAAATCTTTCCTCATAAGACAATCTGCTCAATCCAAGTGTTGATCGAATAAACCTTCTCCGAACTGCTTCCAATGTATTTACGTCCTTCCTTAAATAAAGAGACCAATACCATACACAGTATCCCAGATGTGGTCTCGCCAATGTCCTGTATAACTGAAGCATAACCTCCCTACTTTTGTAATCAATTACACTCACAATAAACAAGAACATTCTATTAGTTTTCCTAATTACATACTGAACCTGCATACTAGGCTTTTGTGATTCATACATAGGGACACCCAGATCCCTCTGTATCACAGAGCTCTGCAATCTCTCACAATTTAGATAATAAGTTTCTTTGTTTCATTCTTCCCACCAAAATGGACAATTTCATGCTTTCCCACATTATACTCCATTTGCCAGGTCTTTGCCCACTCACTTAACCTATGTCCCTTTGTAGCCTCCTTATGTCCTTTTCACATCTTACTATCCTACCCATCTTTGTGTCATCAGCAAATTTAGCAATCATACCTTTGGTCCTTTAGTTCAAGTCATTTATATAAATTGTAAAAAGTTAAAGCCCCAGCACTGATCCCTGTGGCACATCATTCGTTACATCTTGTCAACCAGAAAATGCCCCATTTATGCCTGCTCTCTGTTTCCTGTTAGCTAGCCAATCTTCTATCCATGCCAATAGGTTACCCCCTGTACCATGAGCTTTTGTTTTTCACAAAAACCTTTGATGTGGCACCTTATCAAATGCCTTCTTAGAATCTAAATACAGTACATCCATCAATTCCCCTTTATCCACAGCATATATTATTTCTCAAAAAAAGTCCAATAATTTAGTTAAACATGATCTCCCTTTCACAAAACCATGTTGACTCTGCCTGATTACCCTGAATTTTTCCAAATGTCCTGCTATAACGTTTTTAACAGCTTCTAACATTTTCCCTTTGACGGGTGTCAAGCTAACTGGCCTGTAGTTTCCTGCTTTCTTTTTCCCTCCCTTTTTGAATTAAGGAGTTATATTAACTGGTTCCAAACCAATGGAACCTACTCAGAACCTAAGGAATTTTGGAAAATTAAAACCAATGCATCAACTATCTCACTTGCCACTACTAGGGACTTGTCAGCCTGCAGCTCCAACAATTTTCTCAGTACTACTTCCCTGGTGATTGTAATTTTCCCAAGTTCATCCCTTCCTTCCATTTCCTGAGATTTTAGTTGTATCCTCTATAGTGAAGACCAATGCAAAATACCTGTTCAATTGATCTGCCATCTCTTTATTTTCCATTGTTAATTTCCCAGACTCACTTTCTATGGAACCAATGCTCACTTTGTTAACCCTGTTCTTTTTTATGTATCTGTAGAATATCTTAGTATCTGTTTTTATATTCTAGTTAGCTTTGTCTCATGCTCTAATTTTTCCTTCTTTATCAATACTTTGGTCATTCTTTGCTTTTTTTTAATATTCTGTCCAATTTCCTATCGCTGGGAAATTATATATTTTTTTTCTTTAAGTTTGATACTATCTGTAATTTTTTTAGTTAACCATGGATGGTGGCCCACCCCTTGGAATTTTTCTTTCTTGTTGGAATGTATCTATTATGATTATTCTAAAATAACCCTTTAAATGCCCACCACTGCATCTCTATTGACCTATCACCTAACCTAATTTGCCAGTCCATTTTAGCTAATTCTGCTTTCCTGCCCTCATAATTGGCCTAATTTAAGTTTAAAACACTAGTCTTAGACCCACTCTTCTCTCCCTCAAACTGAATATAAAATTTAATCATATTATGACCACTGCTACCTAGGGATGCATTCGCTATTAATTATTTCGCCGTCATTACACAATACCAGGTGTAGTATAGCCTGCACTCTGGCTGGTACCAGAATGTGCTGTTCTAAGAAACTATCCCAAAAACATCTATGAACTCTTCATCTAGGTTACCTTTGCCCATCTGATTTTCCCAGACTATGAGTAGATTAAAATCCCCTGTGATTATTACCATAACTTCCTGACAAGCTCCCATTATTTCTTCCTTTATACTCTGTCCTACCATGTGGTTACTGTTAGGAGGCCTGTACACCACTCCCACAAGTGACTTCTTGCCTTTATCATTTCTCATCTCTACCCAGACTGTTTCTACATCCTGGTTTTCGGAACTTATGTCATCCCTCTGTAATGTGCTAATACCATCATTAATTAACAGAGCCACCCCTCCACATTTTCCTAGCTTCCCATCCTCCCTAAATGTCACGCATCCTTCACTATTCCGGTCCCAATCTATGTCATCCTGCAGGTTCATTCAATTCATTCCTGGGATGAAGTGGGGGCTTAGCGTATGAAGAAACTTTGAACTTCCCAGCTAATTGCCATGCAATCATTATCTGGGAACTTCAGGGATGGCGGGGGGTGGGGGGAAAGGTTTGGATGGGGAGGTGATGGGTTCCACAGCGTGTCTTTGGTGCACCCCACAGATACACTGCCCCAGGACGGCTCTGGAGGGGTACTGCGTACTTGGCAGACCACGTCAAGATTTGCATTGTCTGTTTCATGCTGCACAACCTTGCCATCATGAGAGGACAGTTTTTCCACCAGCTCTATGGTGAGTCATTGTGTAGAACAACCTACTACCCTTGGCCTGTTACTTAATGGTTCACAAGAATTATGAGAAATAAACAGCACTCAAAACTCAAATTAAACAATAACATCTTTATTAGATTTGGTGGGAATATTAGTTAGCAATACATTACTCCCATTAGCAATATAGTACTTCCATTTGCAATTCAATACTCCTATTCAAAATACAATACTCCCATTAGCAATACAATATTCCATTAGCAATACAATACTCCCATTAGCAATACAATACTCCCATTAGCAATGCAATACTCCCATTAGCAATGCATTATTTCCATTAGCAATACAATACTCCCATAAGCAATATATTTCCATTAGTAACACAATACTCCATTAGCAATACAATACTCCCATTAGTGATACAATACTCCCATTAGCAATACAATACTCCATTAGCAATGCATTACTCCCATTAGCAATACAATATTCCATTAGCAATACAATATTCCATTAGCAATACAATGCTCCATTAGGAATATAATATTTCCATTAGCAGTACATTACTGCCATCACAATAGAATACTTCATCAGCAGTACGATACTCCCAATAGCAATACAATACCCCATTATGAATACAATATTCCCATTAGCAATCCAATACTCCCATTAGCAATGCAGTACTCCCATTAGCAATGCAGTACCCTCATTAGCAATGCAGTACCCCCATTAGCAATATGACACTCCTATTAGCAATACATTACTCCCATTAGCAATACATTACCTCGTTTGCAATACAATATCCCCATTATTACCAAGTACATTATGAGAAGCTATAATTAGAATTACAATGCATTTGATCATACAATGAATGATCACCTCCCATTGATCTTCCAACTGCAGTGTCCAATCATGTTTTACAATAATCTTTATCTTTTCCTGTCCAAGGCAGGCATTTATGTTCCATTGACTGGGTCATACTATCCTATCAAAATCTGTATTAAGCTACAATTGTCCAATAATATATTGAATCCTTTGCTGAATCACCTTGACATTGCCTACTTGTCGTAACTCTTTTCCTCAGTAACACTTGTAGAATTAGTTACTCTGCATTTCAAAAGAAGGCAAATTCTGACATCATCAATCAATGTCAGATTGTTTATCTTCTTATAGCTTTCTAATAAATTTCACGCCACTAAACTTAGATGAATTAGCATTTTTTAAAACATGTTCAGCCATGGTTATCTCTGTGTGGGATTTATAACCCCTGGAACAGTTATCTTGTCTCTGTGTTCTTTGTATCCAGTTTTGTTTTTATATCAGATTTATTGAAACATAAATTTTCACTAAGGTTCTAATTTTGCATCAAAACAAACATTTTAATGATAAAACAAAAACAGAATTACCTGGAAAAACTCAGCAGGCTATAACATTTAGCTGGAAGACTTAACACAGTTTTGAAGCATTGGTCGTTTGCTGGTTTCAGTCTGATTTTATGACCCTGGCAAGATGCACCATGGCCTGAAAGTGCTATTTCTATCACAGCCCAGTTGTCTTATTTATCTGTGAGAGAGCAGCCTCTTTTAGCAGGTTAATTTACTTCAAAAAATTTTATGCCTTGCAAAGCAAACTTGTAAATTGGTCAATTTCTGCACAACTTCTGACAGCAGATATCATTCCATACTGTATTGAAGCTATCAATGATCCTGTGTTGGAAAGCATTGAAGTTTCAATGAAAATAATTTTACCATTTCTTACATCCCACCATCAAGTAGCTATACATTCAAAAATGGGTGACAGGCACTTATCCTGAGGTATCCTCATCTTTGCCTCCTTTCTCCTGTGGTGGCTTATTTTTTTTTCTCTGAGTCTTGGACTCAAGGACCAGATCTTTTTGGAGTGAAATTAAGAAACACTTCTATTGCAAAGTATGGTAGATGTTTGGAATTCTCTTTCACAAATTGCAACTAATGCTAGATCAACTGTAAATTTTAAATCTGAGATGGATAGATTTTTGGTTAAAAAAGATAATAAGGGATGTGGGTCAAAGGTGGGTATATTGAGTTAGGGCACAGATTAGCCAGCTCGCTGAATGGCAGGACAGAATTGAGGTGCTGAATGGTCAGCTCCTGTACCTATGTTCATGAAAATCCCCAATAGTATCATTTGCTTCATTCAGGTCAACCTTGCGATCTTGTAGCTGTAGTGAAGGGATTAGAGGGTTAGTAATCATCTGCAAGGAGAAGATCAAATTGAACCCTACCCTGTCATAAAGAAAGACTCACAGTTATGGAGCCACTTATCATGTCTCTCAGGAACAGCAAGAGACTTCAGTGAGGAATATTTTGTGTAAATTTGAATTGAATATGAATCAAAGAATTTCTCAGAATCAAGTAATTATAATTTCCCACCACCCTGTGTGTTATTACAATATAGAAAGAGTATTGAGGTGGATTTCCTTTAGTGATGTGAGTGCCAATGTTTCCTGTTCAGTCTGAACTATTGCTGAATTCCCATTGGGTTTGGAATAGGAGAACTCACAGGTTACTCGGGTCAGAATCTTAAGGTTTCAGAAAATAATTGTGACTCTGGACGATTTCTGGGCCCCGAACATGCTCAGGTGGACCGATTAAGAAGCCACATCCATGCTTGCCGTCCAATCAAGGACAGTGAGTGGGACAGGGGCAAGGGAGGGTCAAAGAAAGGACCCACAGGACTGTCTGGCCAAGTGCCTCACTGGGACAGGTGGGTGCATTGGAGGCAGAGTCAGAGAGAGTAAGGGGGTCTCAAAATGGAAGCAATCTCAAATGGCTGCAGAGTGTTTTATAAATAGCCCAGCTGTGTTAGGGCCATCAGTGGGGAGGAGGGAAAGCCTTCACAGGAATTATTGTGGCTTTTCCTTTTGCTGTTTCAATCTTTCTGTCCTTGGGTGTTTGAGAGGAAGCTTCAATGGCCCTCTGACCTGTCGCTGGGAGGCCACCTTCAAGTAGTTAGTGGGCTCTGGACTAATGGGGGCCCATCTGCTGCTGGGAAAGTTCCCTCAGTGTGAGGTATTTGGAATTATTGATTGGGGCCTAAATTGAATCAATTAGCTGCCTTCCTCTGTGGAGTGGGGTTGCTGATTGATGTTGCAACCCATCCTGGGAACATCACCCAGAGGCAGGACAGAATCAGGGGGCTGTCTTGTCAGGATTTTCCAAACCTTTCTCAGCATTACCCTCTCCTCCAAGGAGCCAGGAATATTCCAGCCTCTGGGATCAGTTCCCATTTCTCAATGACATCAAATTTATAAAATTGACTTCTGTCCCACAGGCTGAGTAAATTCAGCTCATGTTGACTGTGGCAACACTCATCTGAGAGACTGGAGCACATAAACCTGAGCTGACACTCCAATACAGCGCTGACAGAGTGCTGCACTATCAGAGGTGCCAACTCTTAGTTATCACATTAAAGACCGCATCTCTCCTTTCAAATGGATGTAATTCATAGAAGAGAAGAATTCTCCCTAGTGTTCTGGCCACTGTTTATCTTTCAATCAACATCACTAAAACCGATTATCTAGTCATTATTACATCCATATTTGTGGGAGCTTGCTGTGCATAAACTAGCTGTCATTAAAACAGTGACGACACCTCAAAAGGATTTTGGGTAAGAAATGCTTTGGGTCTTCCTGAGGCTGTGCAAGGTGCTATATAAATGCAAATTATTTCTTTTAACTCCCCCACTCTACGGAATGTTCCACAGAATAATTATTGAAATAAAGAACCCTGTCGAGGCTCGTGCCCTCCTCAGAGCTACTACACAGTGAGAGCCTGGACAGAAGGGGCTATTAGGATATTTAACCATGGGGTGCATCATTGCTGAACTTATTCCATCCTGCTCCAGATTCAGCACACATACCCCATCACTGAAAAGTGGGGCATTAGCAGAAATCTTGTCAGATTTTTGGAATGAACACACAGCACTGGATTGTGATCAGCTGCCTCCAAACAGGTTAGGGATGGAAGCTGAGCTTCCTGCTCTGTGTGGGAATCTCAGTGTCTGACTGGACAGTGCACTTAGTTCGACTGAAATGGGAGAGCTGGATTGTACTGGGTTTAGATTGAAGATTAGACATACAGACACACACACTGACACACACAGACCTTTCCTTTTTGATGCTTTTTTATTAAGATTAAGCTGCAACATTACAATTTGATTACAATCTCTTTCTAGGCAGGTTACAACGTGTGAGTGTTACAAATCATGGTGTAATATCAGCAACAAGACAGAGAGAGAGAGAGAGTGCTAACAGTAATAATCACAAATCGGCCCTGTCACAATCCAGCACAGAATCAGCTTTGACTAAAATGAATTTCTCACAGTCTGACTGCCCCTCAACCTCACACACATATATGTTTGATTTTTTTTATCGTCTCTGTGTGAGAGACAGAAGGCAGCAAACTCCTTCTGTCATCTTTATTTACTGGTGCACCTTGTAACTGGGATACAGAACTAATCCCATTGGGAATTTAAAATGGGCACTGGCGGCATAACTGAGGAAGAATGTGTGGACAAGTAGGTGGACTTGTTGGTTCTGAGCAGTTTGTGTGATTCCCTGGGTTTTAATCAGGGTTGAGTATGTAGTGCAACATCCTGGGCATTTACACCAAGCTGTGTCCTCTGCCCATCAATCTAATTCCCTGCCTCTATCAGCATCCCTCTCTCTCTCTGGTGCAGAATAACAGTGGTTTTTGAGTTTGAAGCCATTACCAAGATACCCAAGATGTAAAACTAAAAGATTCCAGTCAATAATCCCTGATCCAAACACAATCAGCCCTGTGACAAATTCCCCTTCATTCTAGATCTAAGTTCATTACTTTTGCTTCCTGGTCTGATTATGATAGAAGAGATTGCAATGTAAGGCAATGATCCATTAATGCAATTTGGTGGGAATTTCTGCCCTTAAGCGTGTTCCTTCTCATCCTTAACTGTTCCCACGAAAGTAGTTTAAACTGTGCAGTCATTGTTGTCTTGAATATTCACTTTTCCACTTGTAGTATACCGTATTGTTGCCCAGTCGATAATGTTCCCCCCAGGACAATGACAACCCTGACTTACGGACGTGATCTCACTGGCAGTTAAAACATGGTCCCACATATTAACATCTGTTATCTCCCCAACAAAACTCTGACTCCAGTCAAACCCTCCACCAACACGGTCCTGATCCTGACCCAGTATAATTGCACCTCCACCATGCACAATTCCCCCCCTTTTAACAACTTTCCGTATACTTCGTTCTCCATCCACCCAGAATGTTGCCAGTCCCCCTGCAGACTCACAGGTCACACAGATATGTCTCAGCAGTGCATTCATTTCTGGGAGGGAGAACCCAACTACAATATTGCCGAGATAAAGGCACAGCCTTCCTTTCTTCCCTTTCCAGATCAACAGCTCGTTGTTGTGATTTGACGTTGCATAGGAGAACAGCGTGTAACTGTGGGATGCTTCAGAAGCTGCCCTAAAGCAGAGAGTAAAGGCAGACAAGTTGGGACAGTTCGACGGATACAGCCTGACGTAACTGGTGGAGGTTTGGGTTTGAAATCTCAGCGCCTTTCCTGCAAACCCTGTAAAATATCAAGAGTTTAGATCGTGAGGAGCTGTTTGAAAAGATTACAGTCGTGAGAAAGAGATAGAAAACAGATTTATCATTAAGGGTGGGATTTTCCGCTAAGCACGGGGACGCGCATCTGACAGGCCAGAGCGTAAAATAGTGTGCGATGACGCCATGTGAGGGTCCTGACGTCATCGTTCATCAGTCTGATATTTCGGTCAGCAGTGCGCACACGGGAGTCAGCAGTGCGCCTACTGACAATGAAGAGGCCTATTCAGGCTATTAAATCAATGAATTACACAATATTTTTTGCTGCCTGTCTAATGTTACAGGTGGCAGGAATGGCCTTTGGATCGTTGAGGAAACCTCATCCTAGGGGCGAGATGAGGTTTCCGATATTAATGACAAATAAAATAAAAAAGGGTTTGTGACGCATTTTTGTATCCACATGTTGGGGTGATTGATTCTACTGTGTGGACAATTTTTCCAGATTTTTAAAACTTTATTGATTGATTTGAAGTATTACAGCTCCGTGAGGCAGCTCTCTGCCTTCAGGGAGCTTTCACTGCACGCTCGCTTGCGCCTGCATCCAGCCACTCCTGCCCACTGTGTCCGCCAAACAACCCGAAAATCCTGCTCTAAGAATGAAGGAAAGAAAGTCTTGCATTAAAGAAGTGTCATAGAATTTTACAGCAAGAAAAGAGGCCCTTTGGCTTGTCGTGTCACCAAGCTCCTATCCACTCTAATCCCATTTTCCGGCACTTGGCCCATTGTCTTGTATGCTATGGCATTTCAGGTCTTCATCTAAATGCTTCTTAAATGCTGTGAGGGTTCCTTCTTCTACCACCCTTTCAGGCAGTCAGTTCCAGATACTCTAAGTGAAAAAAATGTTTCCTCAAATCCCCTCTAAACCTCCTGCCCTTACCTTAAATCTACGCCCTTGGTTATTGACCCCTCTACTAAAGGGAAAAGTTTCTTCCTATCTATGCCACTCATAATTTTTTTATACCTCAGTCAGGTTCCCCCTTTGCCTTCTCTGCTCTAAGGAAAGCAACCCCAGCCTATCTAGTCTTTCTTCATAGCTGAAACCCTCCAGCCAAGGCAACATCCTGGTGAATCTCCTCTGCACCCTCTCTTGTGCAATCACATCCTTCCTATAGTGTGGCAGCCAAAACTGCACACAGTACTCCAGTGTACTAGAGTTTTATACAGTTTCATCACAACCTCCTTGCTCTTGTATTCAATGCCTCAGCTAATAAAGGCAAGTATCCCATATGCCTCCTTAACCAAATTATCAACTTGGCCTGCTACCTTCAAGGATCTATGACATGCATACCAATGTTCCTCTGATCCTCTATCATTCATTGTGTATCCCTTGCTTTGTTAGTCCTCCCAAAATGCATCACCTCACACTTTTCAGGATTAAATTCCATTTGCCACTGCCCTTCACAACTTCAGCACTTTACAGCTGGGTAAGTATTTTTGAAGTTTAGGCATTGTGATTTTGGAAGCATGGCAGCCAATTTGTGCACAGCCCACACACAGCCGTGTATTAATCACCAGATAATCTGTTTTGGTGATGCTGGTTGCTGGATAATATCAGCCAGGGCACCGAAGAGAATTCCCTGCTTTGCTTCAAAAGAAAATCTTTGACGTCCATCTGAGTGGGCAGGTGGGGCCTTAGTCTAATGTCTCATCTCAAAGAAGGCACCTTCAATAATGCGGCACTCCCTTGGTACTGCAATTGTTTCATGTTTAAAGACAGCAGAGCTTCTCAGTGCTTTCTCATAGTCATTATTGAACTGATCTCAGAGAATGCTTCATGGCAGAGGTCACTTGACTGGCAAGTCAGGCAGGATATGTGGTAATGTTGCATTTCAAAACCCAAACGTCTACCTTTACATATGAATAAATGACACAAATGTCCCCTTTTTCCTACTGAACAAAAGACAAATTTGCATGCGCAATCATGTGTAACTGAGTTACCCAAGTTACCTAAAATTCACCCATTGTTCTCATGTTTGTGCAACTGGTCTGTCTCTGCATCTGCGTTTGACACAGTTTTTAAACTGTGCAGGCCTCAATGTGTCAATGTGTCAATGACAGCCTAGCCTTCCCAGCCTTTCTCATAAGACAACTTGCCCATCCCTGGTATTAGTCTAGTAAACCTTCCCTGAACTGGCTTTTAACTCATTTACACATTTATTTAATTAAAGAGACCAGTACAGTACATAATACTCCAGATGTGGTCTCACCAATGCCCGGTGCAACTGAAGCATAACCTCCTTACCTTTGTATTCAATCCCCCTCACAATAAACAATAATATTCTTTTCGCTTTCCTGATTACTTGCTATACCTACATACTAGCCTTTTGTGATTCATGCACTAGGACCCCAAGTTCCTTGGAATCTCAGAGCTCTGCAATCTCTCACCATTTATAAGCTTTTTTATTCTTCTTGCCAAAATGAATGATTTCACATTTGCACACATGATACTCCATTTGCCAGATCTTTGCCCATTTACTTAACCTATTGATGTCACTTTGTAGCCTCCTAACATCCTCTTCACAATTTACTTTTCCACTAATCTTTTTGTTGTCAGCAAATTTAGCAACCATTCCTTCAGTCCCTTCATCAAAATCATTTAAATAAATTGTAAGAACACCGATCCCTGTGGCACACCACTCATCACATCCTGCTAACCAGAGAAAGATCGATTTACGCCAACTCTCTGCTTCCTGTTAGCTAGTCGATCTTCTGTCCATGCCAATATGTTACCTCCAAAAGCATGAGCTGTTATTTTCAGCAATAAAAGCTTTCCGAAAAGAGCCAGCATGGATTTCCAAAGGGGAAATAGTGTTAATTAACTTGCTGGAGCTTTTTGAACAGGTAACAAAGAGGGTTGATGAGGGTAATGATGTTGATGCGGTATACATGGACTTTCAAAAGGCATTCGAAACAGTGCCACACAGACTTGAGAAAAGTTATAGCTCATGGAAAAGGAGAGACAGTAGCAATATGGCTACAAAATTGGCTGAGTAACAGGTAACAGAGTAATGGTCAATGGATATTTTTCAGGCTGGAGGAAGGTTTGTAGTGGAGTTCCCCAGGGGTTGGTATTGGGACCCTTGCTCTTTTTGATATGTATTATTGATTTAGATCTTGGTGTGGAGAGGACAATTTCAAAGTTTGGGGATAATATGAAACTTGGAAGCATTGTAAACTGTGAGGAGGACAGTGTAGAACTTTAAAAAGGACATAGACAAGTTGGTGGAGTGGACAGATAGGTGGCAGATGAAGTTTAATGCAGAGAAGTGTGAGGTGATTCATTTGGTAAGAAGAACATGGAGAGACAATGTAAAATAAGGGGTACAACTCTAAAGGGGGTGCAGGAGCAGAGGGACCTGGGCATTTATGTGCATAGAAGATAGCAGGACAGGTGGAGAGGACGGTTAATAAGCATACAGTATCCTGGGCTTTATTAATAGGGGAATAGACTACAAGAGCAGGGAGGTTATGCTGAGCTTATAAAAGATACAAGTTATACCTCAGCTGGAGTATTGTGTACAGTTCTGGGCGCCACTCTATAGGAAGGATGTGAACACATTGGAGAGAGTGCAGAAGAGGTTTACAAGAATAGCTCCAGGAATGAGAAACTTCAGCTATGAGGATAGATTGGAGGGGTTGGTACTGATCTCCCTGGAGAGAATGCTGAGGCGATTTGATAGAGCTGTTCAAAATCATGAGGGGGTCTGGAAAGAGTAGATAGAAACTATTCCAGTCCATAAAAGTATCGAGAACGAGAGAGCACAGATTTTAAGTGATTTGCAAAAGAAGCAAATGTGATGTGATAAAGAAGCTTTTCACACACAAATGGTTTGGGTCTGTAATGCACTGCCTGAAAATGTGGAGGAAACAGGGTCAATCGTGGCATTCAAGGGGGAATTAAATTATCTTTTAAATTGAAACAATGTGCAAGAGTACAAGGAAAAGGCAGGAGAATGGCACTAAGTCATAATGCTCATTTGAAGAGCCAATGCAGAAACAATGGCCGAATGGCCTCCTTTTGCATCGTAACAATTTTGTGATTCTGTTTATCATTCCAAGCCTGGATATTGTCCAGGTCTTGCTGCATATGAACATGGACTGCTTTAGTATCGGAGGAGCTGTGAATGGTGCTGATCATTGCACAATCAGCAAACATCCCCACTTCTAATCTTAGAATGGGGGCTAAGTCATTGATGAAGCCTCTGAAGATGGGGGCCGAGGACTCTACCCTGAGGAAGTCCTACAGTGTTGTCCTGGAACTGAGATTACTGACCTCCAACAACAACAACCATCTTCCTTTGTGCTAGTTATGACTCCAACCAGTGGAGAGTTTTCCCCCGATTCCCATTGACTCCAGTTTTGCTAAGGCTCCTTGATGCCACACTCGGTCAAATGCTGCCTTGATGTCAAGGGCAGTCACTCTCACCTCACCTTAAGATATCTATACTGTTCTCCTTTATTAGTCTATACTTGTAGAAGTGACTGTTCATTTTCTCCAGGATTATTTTTCTAAAAGCATTCTCACCACTGAGATTAAACTGACAGGTTTGTAATTGCAGGACTTATCTTTACACCTTTTGGAACAACTGTGTAACATTTGCAATTCTCCGGTCCTTTGGCACCACCTCTGTATCTAAGGAGAGATTGGAAGATTGTGGTCGGTTCTGCCCTTATTTATCTCCGTATCTTAGGGCATTTCCCATCCAGCCAGGGTGCTTATCCATTGCAAGAATGCCAGCCTTTCTAGAACCTTCCCTTTATCTATTTTTATCTCATCCAGTATCCCAGAAACCTTCTCAATAAACATCATTTTGGCAAAGTCCTCTTCCATGGGGAACTTCCAACCTGAGACACATCGTGAAGGTATTCAATGGTGGAGAGGAGGAAACACAGTATTGTCCTTCATTCGTTAATACTTACTCAGAAATATCAGGATGTTGGTTAGGAGAAGGCAGCTGACTTACTCTCACTCCTTATTTAAGATACTAAGCCTAATTTTAACAACTCACCACAACCCCCCGTCCCCCCACCCCTCCCCCTGCACTTCCCACCTGCTCCATGTAGTTGAATCTGGTCATTATCATGTTCCTGTTTGCTGGGAGTTTGCTGTGAACAAATTGGCTGCCACATTTTCTACTTTACAAAAAATGGCAGCACTTCTAAAAATACCTCACTGGCTTGAAGTGCTTTAGAATGTGCCAAGGCTCTGAAAGATGCTATAGAAGTGCAAAACTCCCTCTAGTAAGCACACTGGGTGAGATTAGCTCAATCAGCGCAGATTAGGATTGGAACCTGGGATCTTGCTGCCCTGTGTAGGACTCAGTCCCATGACCCTAAAGTATATTCTCAATACTGCTTGCACTCTGTAAGCTGTGTATTACAGCATTATTACGGACATACGAACATCAGCTGCAGATACATGCTGATAAACACAAGCCACAAGCACAAAGAGAATGAAGGTTTTCATCATGCGTCCTGCCTATAAAAAATAAACAATCAATGAGTAAATCAGTTACATTTGGCACTGTTGTAGATCCATTGAAAATTAGAACTACTGCCAGTTTCAGGTGTCTTCCCAACACACAAAGAGCCCCCATCCCGGTACTCACTGCAATTCTTCAGAAAATGAGTCTTGTCCTGAGGTGAATCCAATAACCTGTGTTCACAACCTGCTCCAATTTATACTCTGCTGACCTCAGTCACAGTCAATTGTATTGAAGTAAATGAGGAGGCGGAGCTAACACTGCAAATATGACTTCCTGACATCACCAGATTTTTACAAAGATCACAGAATAATTAGGATGAGGGTGTCCAGTCGGCCGATTTTAGTTCATCAATCCAGAAAGATGATAAATTTCACCCTCCCCATTTGATTGTTCTAGTGATAATCAGAGGTATTTCCCCACAGCTACTCTATCTCTGCGTCTGTCCCATGTGTCAATGTCTCTTTCCTGATCTCAGTTGGAAATTTCCCTCATACTAGTTTCTCATTCCCTTTGTACCAGCATAATCTCGGAAGTTTGGAACTCTGGGTGACTGTTGTGGGAACAGACTTTGTAGGGCTGGATTGTGTACAAGAGAATTGGTGTTTTAAATTAAACATTTCACTGGCATTTACCCTGTAACATTTAACTTCATGTTAATGAGGAGGACAGTAATATTTCCACAATAAAACACAGACTCACAAAGGAAGAACTTTCATTTATATAGTGCCTCCTGACCTCAGGATGTTCCAATGCAATTCACAACTAACAAAATCTTTTTGTAATGTGGGGAAACTCAGCAGTCAATTTGTGCACAGCAAGATTCCACAAACAGTAGTGAGCTAATGAGCAGATCCTCCATTCTAGTGATGTTTGAGGGATAAAAATTGGCCTTTCTAGCATCCTGAGAATGGGTTACTCTGCAGCACAGCACAGTCCGCAATACAAAATTCTCTCTATTCAGGACACTCTCCAGTAGGGGACACCCTTCAGTACAGGACAGTTCCTGGTACAGGATTTTAGGATATGCAGGCTTTGATCAATAAACATTGGCTGACAGAGAGGGAGTGGAAAGGTGTGGTAGTTGTGTTCTTGGCTATTTTTGGAAATGAGATTATTAGCAGATGACAATTGTTCGTTGACGTGGTCAGTGATACAGTTTGATTTGATGTTTGATTTGAGTGGAATTTTCACCAAGAGACTGGGAGATCTGCTTTTCTCTGAATAGTATCAACAATGGTAAAAACCTGAATAGGCAAATGAGGCTGTGAAAAATGTCATGTTGATAAAAGCATTGATAGAAAATAATGTTTGTGTGGAATTTGGCCATCAGCTAAAAGCTACCTGTTTGTACTGAAGCTATTTTGCAAAGATTGAATTCTAATCAGGAACCACCTGGAGGGTATTTTGGTGACGGACTAACCCTGGGTCACACCCTGATGAAGCCATGTTAGACCCACAGGGACAGGTTTTAGACAACTGTTGACTGAAATCAGTGAACTCAACACAGAGCAGAGATTAAACCTGGAGTTCCCATTAAAAGTGAGATTAGTGAGCTGAACATTCCCTATTAGAGGACACCTCCAAATCTGCCTTTCTTACCTGCCCTGGTCTACATGTGACCTCAGACCCACAGAATGTGGTGACTCTTAACTGCCTTCTGAAATGGCCTAGCCAGTCACTTAGTTGTACCAAACCACTACAGAAATGTGCTAAAGAAAAGAAAATGTACGGACCATCTGGCATAACCTAGGCACTGAAAATGATAACATGAACCTGTGCCCAGTCAACCCTGCTAAGGCCTCCTTACTGACATCTGGGGTTTGTGCAAAAATTGGGAGTGCTATCCCACAGACTAATCAAGCAACAGCCTGATGTAATCATACTCTCAGAATGATTCATTACAGACAATGTCCCAGACTCCTCCATCACCATCCTACCTAAACCCTATCTCATCGAGGGTCAGACTCACCAAAGATGGAACCACAGTAGTATAGAGGCCGGAGGGATTTACTTGGGGGTTCTCAACATTGCCTCTGGATGCCATGAAGTCTCAAACATGGGCAAGGAAACCTCCTGCTGATTACCACCTACTGCCCCATCTCAGCTGATAAATCAGTATTTCTCTGTCTTGAACACCATTTGGAAGAAGCTCAGAGGGTGACAAGGGTACAGAATGTATCCTGGATGGGGAACTTCAATATCCATTGCACCAAAACTGTGTGACGTGGCTGAGTCCTATGGGACAAATCTGTCAGACTGGCCCTGTGGTGAGGGAAGCAACAGGAGAGGAAAACCTGCTGGACCTTGTCCTCACCAACCTACCTATTGCAGATGTCTCTGTCCATGACAGTATTGGTAGGAGTGACCATCTCACAGTCTTTGTGAAGACGGTGGCACACATATTCTGTTGGCTGGCACTACGGCTGTGCTAAATGAGGTACATTCAGAACAGATCTAGCAACTCAAAACTGGGTATCCATGAGCACAGTGGCCATTCAATAGCAGCAGAATTGTATTCAACCACAATCTGTTACTTTATGGCCCAGCATATCCCTCATTCTACCATTACCATCAAGCAGGGGATAAACATGGATTCAATGAGGAGTGAAGCAGAACATGTCAGGAGCAGCAGCAGGCATACTGAAAAATGAAATGCCAACCTAGTGAAGATTACAACACTGTAATACATGATTTCCAAACAGGGAAACACCATGCGATAGACAGTACTGTGTGATCCAACAACCAATAGATCTCATCAAAACTCTGGTGCCCTGACACATCTAATTGTGAATGGTAGTCAACAATTAAACAACTAACCCCAGTTAGGAAGCTCCACTGATATTCCTGTCACCAATGATAGGGGAGCTGAGCACTTCAGTGCAACAGACAAGGCTGAAGAACTTGCAATCACCTTCAGCTAGAATGCAAGTGAATGTTCCTCTCGGCCTTCTCCAGAGGTCCCCAGCATCACAACCAAACCAATTCAATCTACTTGATTTGAAGAAATGGTTGAAGGTGCATCAAAGTCCACAAACTGCACACTCTCTGTGCAGTAGGTCTGAAGATTTGTGTTCCAGAACTAGCTGTGCCCCTAGCTAAGCTGTTCGAGTACAGCTATAATATTGACACCCACCCGACAATATGGAAAATTGACCAAATATGTCTCACAGAATCACAGTGCAGAAGAGGCCCTTCGCCCCATTGTGTCTGCACCAAAACATGAGAAACATCTGACCTACCTACATTTACCAGCACTTGGCCCATAGCCTTGAATGTTATGATGTGCCAAGTGTTTTTTAAAGGATGTGAGGCAAACTGCCTCCACCATCCTCCCAGGCAATGCATTCCTCACCACCCTCTGGGTATAAAAGTTTTTTTCCCCCTAAACCTCCTGCCCCTCATCTTGAACTTATGCCCCCTTGTGACTGACCCTTCAGCTAAGGGGAACAGATGCTCCCTTTCCACCCTGTCCATGCCCCTCATAATCTTGTACACCTCGATCAGGTCACCCCTCAGTCTTCTCTGCTCCAATGAAAACAATCCAAGTCTATCCAACCTCTCTTCATAACTTAAAAATTTCATCCCAAGCAGCATCCTGTTGAATCTCCTCTGCACCCCCTACAGTGCAATCACATCCTTCCTATAATTTGGCTACCAGACCTGCACACAGTACTCCAGCTGTGGCCTCACCAAGGTTCTATACAACTCCAACATGACTTGCCTACTTTTGTAATCTATGCCTTGATTGATAAAGGCAAGTGTCCCATATGCCTTTTTCACCACGCCACTAATGTGCCCCTCTGCCTTCAGAGATCTATGGACACACACGGCAAGGTCCCTTTGTTCCTCAGAACTTACTAGTGCCATGTCAACAACATCCGCAGTACTTGCTTTGACTGATCTTCAACCATTCAAGTTTTTAGTCACATCAATTTAATTCAGGTTAAGTTGCCTTGTCAAATTACTCCTTCCACAGTATATCACGTCACATTTTTCAGGGCTAAATTCCATCTGCCACTTATCTGCCCATTTGACCATCCCATCTATATCTCCCTGTAGCCCAGGACACTCAACCTCACTGTTAACCACCCGGCCAATCTTTATGTCATCCGCAAATTTACTAATCCCTCCCCCCACATAGTCATCTCTGTCATTTATATAAATGACAGATAATAGGGGACAGGGCACAGATCCCTCTGGTACACCACTGAACATTGGCTTCCAGTCATTAAAGCATCCTTCTGTCATCAACCCTCTGCCTCCTACAACTAAGCCAATTTTGAATCCACCTGATCAAATTACCCTGTATCCCATGTGCATTTGCCTTCTTTATAAGTCTCCCATGTGGGACCTTGTCAAAGGCTTTGCTGAAATCTATATAAACTACATCAACTGCACTACCCTCATCTACACACCTGGTCACCTCCTCAAAAAAATTCAATCAAATTTGATAGGCATGACCTCTCTCTGACAAAACCATGCTGACTATCCCTGATCAAATCTTGCCTCTCCAAGTGGAGATAAATACTCTCCTTCAGAACTTTCTCGAATAGTTTCCCTACCACTGACGTGAGACTCACTGGCCTGTAGTTCCGCGACTTATCTCTACAACCCTTCTTAAATAGTGGAACCACATTAGCTGTTCTCCAGTACTCTGGCACCTTCCCCATGGCCAGAGAGGAATTAAAAATTCGGGTTAGAGCCTCTGCGATCTCCTCCTTTGCCTCCCTCAGCAGCCTGGGATACAAATCATCCAGACCAGGAGATTTGTCCACTTTTAAGCCTGCCAACACCTCCAATACCTTGTCACTCCCAATATCAATTTGCTTAAGAACCTCGCAGTCTCTCTCCCCGAGTTCGATACCTTCATCCTCATTCTCTTGGGTGAAGATGGATGTGAAGTATTCCTTCAACACGCTAGCGATGTCCTCTAGCTGCACCCGTAGATTGCCCCATTGGTCCCTTATGGGCCCTACTCTTTCCCTGGTGATCTCTTCCCATTGATATACTTATAGAATATCTTGGGATTTTCCCTACTTTTACCAGCCAGAGCTTTCTCATATCCCCTCTTTTCTCTCCTAATTGCTTTCTTAAGCTCCACCCTGCACTGTCTGTACTCCACTAATGCCTCTGCTGATTTGCTTCCCTTGTACCTGCTAAAAACCTCTCTTTTCCTTCTCATCGTATCCTGAATATCTCTGGTCATCTATGGTTCTCTGGGCTTGTTACTCCTTCCTTTCACCCTAGAGGGAACATGTTGAGCCTATACCTTCCCCATTTCCTTTTTGAACACCCCCCACTGTTCCTCTGTCGATTTCCCTACAAGTAATTGTTCCCAGTCTACCTTGGCCAGATCCTCCCTTATTTTACTAAAATCCACTCTCACCCAATCCAAAAGATTTTTTTGCAACTTGTCAATTTCTTTGTCCATAACAAACTTAAACTGTACCATGTTGTAGCTAAAATGCTCGCCCACTACCACCTCAACCAGCTGTCCGGCTTCATTCACCAGAATTAGTTCCAGCAATGCTTGCTGGACCCTCTAAATATTGACCTAAAAAGTTTTCCTGTACACATTTCAAGAAATCCACTCCATCCAAGCCCTTAAAGCTATGTCTATCCAAATTAATGTTGGGAAAGTTGAAATCACCTAATATAATTACCCTATTGTTATTGTTTTTACACACCTCCACAAATTGGGCACATACTTGCTCTTCAATTTCCCACTGACTATCTGGGGGTCTATAATAAACACCTAACAATGTGGCTGCACTTTTTTTATTCCTAAGCACTACCCACAAAGCTTAATTCAATACCCCCTCCAAGGTATCATCACTCCTTGCTGCAGTAACTGACTCCTTAACTAATAATGCAATGCCTCCTCCTCTTTTACCCCCTCCCCTGTCTCGCCTGAAGCTTCTATATCCCGGAATGTTGAGCTACCAATCTTGCCCTTCCCTCAACTACGTCTCAGTGATGGCTACTATATCACAATTTCACATGTCAATCCTCACCCTTAAATCATCCGTTTTACCTGTTATAATCCTGCCATTAAAGTAGAGGCCATCCAGCCTTGCCTTACTCCTTTGAAGCATATTGCAGCTGTACTCCCTCTGACTTGATTGTTTTACTGTATTATGATGTGTCCCTCTTCTGCTAACATTCTGTGTCCCCTCCCCCTGCTGAATTAGTTTAAACTCCTCCCAACAGCACTAGCAAACCCGCCCGCAAGGATGTTGGTCCCGCTGTTGTTCAGATGTAGACCGTCCCGCTTGTACAGGTCCCACCTTCTCTAGAAATTGTCCCAGTGATCCAGGAATCTAAAACCCTCCCTCCTGCACCAACTCTTAAGCCACGTAGTCATCTGCGCTATTCTCCTATTCTCGTCCACAAAAAACTGGACGAATAAAATCCAGTCAATTAATCCCATTAGTCTACTGTCGGTTATTAATAAAGTGATGGAAAATGTTATTAAGCGGCATTTACTCAGTAATAACCTGCTCAGAGATGCTCAGTTTGCGATTCATGAGGGCAACTCAGCTCCTGACCTCATTACAGTCTTGGTACAAACATGGACATAAAGAGCTGAACTCACGAGGTGAGGTGAGAGTGACTGCCCTTGACATCAAGGCAGCATTTGACAGAGTGTGGCATCAAGGAGATTACTCATCTAGGTGAGGGACTGATTACTCTCCACTGGTTGGAATCATCCCTAATACAAAGGATGATGGGTGTGGTTGTTGGATTTCAATCGTTTCAGTCCCATTACATCACTGCAGGAGCTCGTCAGAGAAATGCCTTCGGCCCAACCATCTTCAGCTGTTTCACCAATGACGTTCCGACCAACACAAGGTTAGAGGTGGGGATTCGGTTACCGTCATTATGGATCTCATATGACGATGTCCTTGATCAGGATTTATAGAGACTGATGGAGGCAAGGTTGTTGGTAAACTTTATCTGTTATCAATTATTTTACTTATTATGTACAGTACAAGGCTTAGCACGAGGCTGATCATAGAACTATCTCTATCATGTGATCTTACATCATTGATGATGTAGACTGTTTTATTTACATATTTAACATTAACCTTTAAACTATATCTCTCCCAACTATCTGAATCCATTAAATACACCATTTACATTATTCTGCTTCTCTTCCTGAAGTTTTTGTCTTCATCTCTGGTTCACAGAGATAAGCATTGTGTTGGTTCCACCAACCTCTCCAACTGCTCTCAGCTCTCTCTGGTTTTGTATAGGATTAAAGTTCTCCATGTTCTCTCTTGAACTCTGTAGAATAGTATGTGAACCATCAAATATTATTGGCTCTCTGTTCCCATTGTCTTCCCGATCCAATGAGTAGAGAGTCCATTCCGTTGATGGTTTTTTTGTAGATATGAATGTGCTTCTGTTTCTTCTCACTATCCCGTTTTCAGTCTCTGCAAGATAAGATTGTGGATATTGTGTCTTTTCCAGTATTCGGTCTTCCTGATTCTGGTCTTGAATCCAGACTGCTTCATCTGGCTGGGGTTCTGGTCAATCCTGCACTGTATGGCACTGATTATAGTTTCTGGTTTGATTTACATGATATGCACCCTCCTTCTCCCTCACTCTCTCTATATCTGCTGCTTTGAGATAATGGAAGAACAGGAAGTTGAGTCTGTAGTCTTATTCCTATCAGATGTTCTGATGGAGTCAATCTATTCTGAAGTGGTGTGGAACGGTCACTCAATGCTAAATAGATGACATCACTTTTCTTCAACAAAGCTTTTACAGTTCTTACTCCTCTTTCAGTTTCTTCATTATTTTGTAGGTATCTGAGTGAACTAGTTGTGTGGACAAATTTTCTGTGCCCGTCAGAGTCGGGTGTGTATAGTGGCTTGAGCGGACAACATGGCGCAATCAGCTTGACAACGATGTGAAACCAGTTTGCGATTATCCGCTAGGCCTGCCAATTGCGGGTCACGTTTCCCGCCATCGGACGTCGGGTATCTCATTGCAATACATCTGCATATCATTGTTAGGCCAGCCCATCAGTATCGTCCTGACCAACCCCCTGACCCCACTGGATCGTCCATCCATGTTGACGGAAAAGCACTCCGACGTGTTTCACAACAGCACATAAAAGTGCACTTGGCCAGCTACACTTTGAGGGGAACTCGGAGGTGATCACACAGTAATGATGGGCAGTGTTCGCCAGGGTCATCTGTTGGACTTCAAGCTTCACGGGTGTTGGCAGGGGTGGGGAGCAAGGGGTTAAGGCCAACCCTACCTTTGAATATAGCGCAAAAGCATCTAGGGTGGGGGGGTAGGGTGGGTGAGGGATGTGGCCACACATTAAGGAAACCTGTAGAAGGTGACCATTCCTCTGAAACTAAGACAGTTCAGGCACAGCCACATTGATATGACTAGAGTCGGGCCTCTAGCTTCTCTGCCCATTCAAGCAATGCAGAGGCATCAAAGTGCCACCAAATGCGCCAGGGCATTTCACCCCTTGGGCACAGGCTGCAAAATCATGAATGCTTTTGTGGGCTGCAGAACAGTTGGACTGCACACGTTGTACAATCTTCTTGCTAAAGCTGGCCATGGAGCAGTACTGCTGGAGGCGCTCACAGCCCCTTTGCAATGTCATCATCCCGGTTTGGTCCAGTCTCCCCCATGGTTCAAGCTAACAGGGCAGCCTTGCAGTGCGGGTTAGGAGAATGCCTGTGACTGAGCTGAGAGCATAGCATGCAGCCTAATGGGCGAAGCTGCCGCCAATCGGTCAGGTGGAGCAGAGCGGAGGTGGGTGGGGTTTCGGACAGCCATGCAGCACACTAAACCCTGGCTATCCTAGTGGTGGCCTGCACTCACCAGGAAGTGTTAAGGGGCCTTCACACTTAACCAGGACAGGTTCTTAGTACACCCATACTAACCATGTCTCTGTTTCATCCTGCAGGAGGAGTACATCAGGATCATGGAGCCTGGTGAACTAGCTGTGCACCTGATGGCCTACAGAGCAGGAAGAGAGAACGACTGAAGCTCCTGGCTGTGCAGAGGCAGGAGCAGCAACCTCAGGAAGAAGGGGTGGCTGGGGTTCCCACACATGCCGCCCAAGAGCCACAGTGAGCCGTCACTGGTCGCCGCTAGCTAGATCCCGGGTCTATAGACGCCACTTTTCATTCCTGCAGATGACAGAGAACTAGTGTCGCCGAGGACTGAGCATGTCTAGGGAACTAGTCGGTCACATCTGCCACTTACTGCAGGATTTGGCGCCAAGGGGACATGGGGGGCATCCACTGCCAGTGGCTGTGTAAGTGACAGTGGTGCTCAATTTCTACACCAGTGGCTCCTTTCAGGGCTCCACAGGTGACCTCTGTGGGATCTCTGAAGCCTCCACCCACAAATGCATCCATGAGGTCACGGATGCCATCTCTGCGAGGGACAACTTTGTGCATTTTGCCCGGCTCCAGGAGAGCCAGGATGTAACAGCGATTGGATTCACCCAGATCTCAGTTATCTCACAGGTGCAGGGTACGATGGACTGCACACATATGTTGCTCAGATCTCCATTGCAACATACGGTGAACTGTATCAACCACAAGGGCTTCCATTCGCTGAATGTGCAGCTGGTGTGTGACCACCAGAAACACATACTGCAGGTGTACGCACAGTTTCCAGGGAGTGTGCATGATTCCTACATCCCCAGTTGGTCACAGATCCCTGGAGTCTTCCAGGGTCTACGGAAGCTGCAGGGTTGGCTCCTCACGGACAAGGGTTACCCGCAATGGCCATGACTGATGACACCCGTGCAGCAGCCTCAGACTGCAGCAGAGCGACGCTATAATGAGGTTCATGCTGCAGCTCACAACCTGGTGGAGCAGACCCTCGGGATGCTGAAGATGTGGTTCCAGTGCCTGGTTCGGTCTGGTGGAGCCCTGCAATACAGTCCATAGAGGGTGTCAAGCGTCATCATCATCTGCTGCACCCTTTCCAACCTGGCACTGCAACGGGGAGAGGAGCTGGATGAAGAGGAGATGCAGGAGCTGGAGGTCTCCTCCAAAGAGGAGGACGCTGACAGTGATGAGGGTGAGGAGGTCCTTGAAGGCGAGGATGATGGCAATGAGGCCATTGCACTGGCCAGACGAGGCAGGCACGCTCAGGAGGTCCTCATAGCTGCCAGAGTTGTGAAAGGTGATGACAACATGCAGTGAGGAGACACCATAGATCTTCACTTTGCAACTGTGAATATTTGACTCCAGTCTGGCTTATGGAGCATGAATATCCTCCGTCAGAATGCTCCTATCATATAGATGCAGTGAAGGTCCTAATAGTCACTCAATTCCAGGAGGATAATGACGACATGCAGTGAGGATGCTCCATAGATCTTCACATAGCCTCTAAAAACCTATGACTCCTACCTGGCCGAGGGCAGCTCATTTGCGCAGTGTGATCAGGATCATATCATAGACACTCAGTCATAAATCCTTAGAAGTATCTGATCCATAGTCTGCCTTCAGCACCTGAGCCCTTCAAGAGCACAGCATCAATGGTCACAGATGCTGGTGTGATTTAGGCCAGCCCCACGTTAAAGGTGTTGAGAGCACACAGAGAGAATGAGAGAACTTTGTAGCACGTGCCCACTACATTCTGGCAGCAATGACCAGCACCATCGAGGTGCAGACATCAGTAATGTGTCCAGGGAGTGTGAGGCTGGACCATCACTTTGGTCTGAAGGCTGCACAGAGCACAGGGAAGAGTCCACGCAGTGGACTTTAAACACGGTGCCCGGCGTGAGGAAGAGGCAAAGTAATGCCGGGCAGGTAAATGAGAGCCCGTCCGCCATGGAAATGCATGAATAATGAGGAGGGTTTGAGACGATACAGTGTAAAAATCCATCATCGCAGTTGATGGGTAAAATGTTGTTTTACCTGCCTGCTACTGAACTTAGTGCAAATCTGGGATGATTCAGCCCATACTCTTCCTGAACATTTCAACCATTCATAGAAACATAGAAAATAGGAGCAGGAGTAAGTAATTTGGTCCTTTCAGTCTATTCCACCATTCAGTAAGATCATGGCTGCTCCTCTATCTCAATGCCATACTCCTGCTTCCTCCCCATATCCCTTGATGCTGTTAGAGTCCAGAAATCTATCTATTTCCTTCTTAAATATATACAGTGTCTTGGTCTCCTCAGCCCTCTGTGGTGGACAGTTCCACAGGTTCACCACCCTCTGAGTGAAGGAGTTTCTCCTCATCTCAGTCCTAAATATCCACCCCATATCCTGAGAATGTGAGTCCTTGTTCTAGACCCCCCCAACCAATGGAAATGTCACCCCTGCATCCAGTCTGCCCAGCCCTGTCAGAATTGTATATGTTTCAATGAGATACCCCATCATTCTTCTAAACTCCAGTGAATACAGGCCTGGTGGATTCAATCTCTCCTCATACGACAATCCTGCCATCCCAGGAATCAGTCTAGTGAACCTTCGCTGCACTCCCTCTATGGCAAGTATATCCTTTCTAAGGTAAGGATACCAAAACTGTACAGAATATCCAGGTGTGGCCTCACCAAGGCCCTATACAGCTGCAGTAAGACATCCTTGCCCCTGTACTCAAGTCCTCTCACAATGAAGGCCAGCATACCATTTGCCGTCTTAACTGCTTGCTGCACCTGCATGCTTGCTTTCCGTGATTGGTGTACAAGGACACCCAGGTCCCTTTGTACATCAACATTTCCCATTTAAATAATATTCTGCCATTCTTTTTTCCCTACCAAAGTGGATAACTTCACACTTGTCCATGCTATATTACATCTGCCATGTATTTGCCCACTCATCAACCTGTCTAAATGGCTGCTTGCTCCATCTCATTCTCCGGCTGAGGGGCACTTTATTTAACCAGTGAATGCTTACAATCCCCAGGCCAAGCTACAGCAAGTGAGTTTCTTTGAAGAAGATTCCGCTCATCTTTGCTCGATGGGTAATGCACTCACCAGCAGTGAAGCTTCTTGCACACCTGTGGTAATCATGTCCATTTTCCTGGGCTTCCTGACGTCTCTCTACCCTCCCACCTAAATTTGGCCTTATGAGACTCAAACGTGTCCTGAGATGTCTCTTCATCAATAACTCTGCGGAGCCAATACTAGTGGTTGTGTCGTGTAGTCCTATAGCTGAGTGGGAAATGCTGTAATTTAGTTGCAACAGAGTCTCCATCCAGTTTTTCTCACTCTGGACATGAAAGTCTGGACTGTTCTTGTAGTTATACCACTGGATGCAGGCTGGTGAAGTCTTATCATGTGTCATGCTATTGAGACTTGTGCATCTTTGGAATTCCCTGCTAGTGAATGATGTTCCGATATCAGACACTATGATATCTGGTAACCCATGTATTGCAAATCTCTGGTGCAATCTGTCTATAGTGGTGGCAGATGTGGGTGATCTCACCTCATATACATTCATCCACTTTGAGTGAGCGTCTATGATCAACAGGAACATTGTGCCCAAAAAAGGCCCCATGTAGTCAATGTGGAGGTGGACCCTTGGCCTTCCTGGCCATTCCCAGCGATGCAGTGGGGCAGAGGAAGGCATTTTCTGTCCCTGTTGGTCCTGTATGCAGCTCTTGACTAAGTTTTCGATTTCTGCGTGTACTGGTGATGAATCCAGAAAGTTTAATAACAAGACAAGTTGTTGAGGAATTGGGACGTTCACATTGCTGTCTTTTAGAGGTAATTGGCTCAGTGCGTCAACATTTGCAATCTGGCTTCCCGTCCAGTGGGTTAAAGTATATTCGTGAGCAGCTATTATTAGTGCCTACCTTTGGATGCATGCAGAGGCAATTGGGAGTATTGTCTTATCTTCTCCAAACAAGCTTAGTAGTGGCTTGTGATTGTACACAATGGTGAAGTGGCGACCATGGGTGTATTGGTGAAACTTCGTAACACCAAATACAATGGATAAGCCTCCTTTCTCTACTTGTGATTACCTTCATCTTGCAACATTGAGTGTTCTCGAGACATAACCAATGGGTCGTTGCAGCCATCTGCCATCCGGTGGGAGAGTCCTGTCCCAACTCTGTGAGGGGCTGCATCACAGGTTAAAATTAATTCATTCCTTGGGTCAAAATGTACCAACAGCACCAAAGGGTGTAGTAACTGCTTTACTGCTGTAAAAACCTGTTGTTGTGGAGCTTGCCAAGTCCACTTGTGGTTTTTCTAGAGTAAACTGTATATTGGAGCCAGTCCTGTTGGTAAATTTGGGAGCAAACAGCCATAGCTTTTAATCATTCCCAAGAAGAACTTGAGTTCTGTGGCATTTTTTGGTGCTGGTACCTCACGAATAGCTCTCACCTTCTACTGGATGAAGGCCCTGTAAGTCGACCCTATGACTCAGGTAAATCGATTCTTTTGCTTGGTAGATACATTTTTTTCTTTTTAAATGTACTCTGGCTTGTGAGAAACACTTCAACACTTGTTCCAGGTTAGCCAAGTGTACTTCCTCAGTTCATCTGTTGCCAGAACATCATCGAGATAAACCACCACATGGACGGACCGTGGAGTTAATTTTCCATAGGCCGTTGGAAAATGGCACAGGCTGATGAGACTCCGAAGTGTAACCTGGTATATTGGTATAATCCCCTATGTGCATTGATAGTCACAAAATCCCGTGAAGCCTTTTCTAGCTCGACTTGCTGGTAAGTGTGGTTCATGTTGAGTTTCACAAATGCGGTTCCTCCTGCCAGCTTGGAGGACAATTCATCAATTTTCGGTATAGGATGCCTGTCAAGTCCGGTCACTTTGTTAACAGTCAACTTATAGTCCCCACATATTCGCACTCTCTGGTCAGGCTTTAGCACAGGAACTATTGGCACTGCCCATTTAGAAAACTGTACACATTGTAAGACTCCCAACCTTTCCAGCCTAATTCAACATCAGCTTTTTCTCATAATGCATAGGGGACGGGCCTCTCCTCCAAGAAACTGGGGTTGCTCAGGATCCGCATGGATTTTAGTTTGCAGCGCCTGAATCTTCCCGAGCTCTTCCCTGAAAATGGAGGCATATTTGACAGAATCACAGAATTGTTACAGAGTAGAAGGAGGCTATTTGGTCCATCATGTCCACACTGGCTCTCTGAGCCTTTTAACTTTGTGTCAATCTCCTGCCTTTTCCCTGTAACCCTGCACATTGTTTCTATTTAGATAATCACCCACTGCCCTCTTGAATGATTCATTTGAACCTGCCTCTACCACACTCCCAGGCAGTGCATTCCAAACCCTAACTACTCGCTGTGTGAAAAGGTTTTTTCCCCCTCGCGTTTGTTTCTTTTGCAAAACACTTTCAAACTGTGCCCTTTGGTCCTCGATTCACTTACAAGCAGATTTCTTTAATAATTCTTGCTGATCTTCCATTCTGAGTTGAAAAATCTTGGTCCCCTCAATGGGTGGTCTCCTCCATTCAGATATTTCAATGTGTGTTCCCCATAACTGTCGTGGATGCCCCTGAATCTCCCTCTTTTCGGATGTGTTTCCCGTTGACTTCCACTGTCACTGAGATTGGCTCTGTTTTACCCAGTTTTAAGTTGTGTAGTGAGTAAATATTTGACTCTGTTTCTTCTGGTTCTTCTATTATGTGGATTTCATGATTTCTACCTTTTTGCTTAAAGTTTTGTCTCAATCTGTTTTTACAATATCACATAATGTGCCCATTACAACCTAAGTAGAAACACATGATTCTTTTAAATTGTTGTTCATTTGCAGGCTGTCTGGTTCCATTTCTGCCGTTATTATCATGGGTTTTCTCTGTTGAACCATTGCTTTTTGCTGGTCTGTTAATGGTGGCTATTTCCGGCCATTCCGCGGAGCCCAGCATTTCCGCACCATTTCTAACCAGCGCCTCCCTCCCGATCTGAAGGATGGCGCTAATTTCTGCTCCGTTGATTGCTTCTGAATTCATAACTGCGTCTCCATTGTGAGTGCCAACTCCAGCACCTTGCTGAAGTCGAAATTAGTTTCTGGCAACAACCTTTTTGAATGGCACCTTCATTAATCCCACAGACTAATCGATTTCTTTACATGTCGTTAATCGACGTCCCAAACTCTCAGTGCTCTGTCAGCTGTTTAAAGGCTGCTACATAACAAGCGGCTGTTTCCCCAGGGGCAGCAGATCTCAAGTTAAATTTAAAATGCTACATCGTTACCGTTGTTGGCTGAAAGTGGCTTTTCACGAGATTTACTAACTCATCAAAGCTCTTGGAAACGGGGGGCGTTGGGAGCCATTAGACAATGAATTAAGCCCTATGTTTTACTGCCACATGTTGATAATAAGTTTGCTCACCTCTTCTCCTCCCCCGATATAGTGTTGGCCAAAAAGAACAACATGAGGCATTCAATATTATGTGACCAGTCATCAGTGGCTGATCAAATGGTTTGATGCGGACAAACTGTGGCACACTGGGGGGAGAGAACTTCGACGACAATGATAAAAGCTGTATTTGCAATCACCTTATAAGGTACAGCTGAATTACTCCTGTTTAATTGCTGCAGCTTTCTTTGGTGTTGTCGGCTGGTCATGTATTGCTTCGTTGCCAGTTATTATGTTCCTTCTCTGTCAGGTAGCTTAGCTCAGCGAACATAGTTGCACACCTGTCTACTGGTGAGTGAATTGGTAAACAATATACTGCAGGTGCAGAGACCAATGTAAGATGAAGCACAGGCTGCTTATTAACATAAGTAACAAAGCACATGCACAATGTTTGTTTCTCAGACCAGATACTATTCTCAACTACTGGTTAACATTGTAGCCCATGTTACACAGCAATTGGGTAATACAATCATATGGTCAATCTGCTCACATTTTCTTAATGGTGTATTGCACCTCAGATTATCCCATCTGTTCCTATTTAGATGAAGTTACATTGTTTCATAGTTTGCCATTGTGAGATTTGAACTCTTGATCTTGGGGTTATAAACCCAGTACCATAACCACTTGGCTATTTAGGCCAAGCTTCAGATTATCCCATGTTGCCAGGCTAATGACTTTCGCTGATTGGTTAAAAAACATCTGCCCTAATTGAAGTATTCTTTGAACATCTTTATCTTTAAAACATAAAGGCAGAGAATGTGTGTTGGTGCGACTTAGAAGCAAGTTGCAGGAAAAGACTGTCTCTTTCTCTCCCTCTGCCCCACCTTTGTGTCACATGCAATCTAGAGTGAGTTAAACTTTCCTCAGAAATATCTCTTTGGAATAAATCATCTGTTTTTTTGAAAGTCTGCAAAGTTGTGCTAAGTAAAAGTCTTCAAGGACAGTTTCACCAAAACAGCCATCTGAAAGAACTTGCAGATCTATTGTGACCAGAATTCTGTTAGATCAACAGCAT
The DNA here is from genome assembly GCF_017639515.1 of Carcharodon carcharias. Lineage (NCBI taxonomy): Eukaryota > Metazoa > Chordata > Chondrichthyes > Lamniformes > Lamnidae > Carcharodon > Carcharodon carcharias. The sequence continues at coordinate 57,004,440 of NC_054485.1, read as the reverse complement.
TGAGATCTTTTTGAATTTTCCCCTTTTAAAAGAAATGTTACCACATTCCAGCATCTACAGGGGACAATGTTTCTTTTGTCCTGTTTTGTATTTGTGTGTGTGCGTATGGGGGTTTGAATAAATGTGTGTGTTTGTTAATGGGAAAATCATTCCACTTCTAAATTATAACTTGTATGTTAACTAGTTTATTAACTTGTTTTTGAAAAGTGATTTGTTTTATAATAAACCAATTTTATGTGTTTACTGAAAGAAGTCTGCTTAGAGTCATTTGATGCTGGGAATAACAATATTAACAATACTAGCCAGTTTTGTGGCTGAATTAAACATTTAAACAATTGTTACAACCTGTGGAGATGTGGGGCTAGAATTAACTGTGTACCCCTCCCATCAGTGCCAATAACACAAGGGAGAGGTAGGAACTGAGAGACAGAATACAGACAAAGAGGTAAAGAAACATGGTGAGAGAGATTGCACAAAAGTGGAGGTAACTGTGTCTCAAATATTTTAAGCCTTTGGTTTATAACTGAATTTTTTTCTCCATTGAAATATTGTGAAGCGAATGTCTGTGTAATTGAGAGTATGTAACCTGGGCTCTTACTGTGCCATTCTGTTTAAGGCAGAGGGGGAGAGAAAGACATTGAGAAAGATTGAGATAACGGTGCTAGAAGTGGAAAGTTCATTGTTAATATTCAACGTACAACAAGCACCAACCTGGACTTAGTGGGTACGGCTAGTGGTGAGGGGGTGGGGGGGTAGTGGTGGAGTGAATGGCAGAGGGACAGAGGGGGATCACCAGTTTAAGGCAGTCTTTGGAAGGCTGAGAGGAGACTTGATAGAAGTTTTCAAAGTACGAGGGGCCTGGACAGTATAGTTAGGAGGAAACTGTTCCCACTCATAAACAGATCGAGAACTAGAGGGCACAGTTTTAAAGTATTTTGCAAATGAAGCAAACACAAGGTGAGGAAAATCTTTTTCACACAGCGAGTAGTTAGGGTTTGGAATGCACTGCCTGGAAGTGTGGCGGAGGCAGGATCAATCGAGGCATTCAAGAGGGCATTGGATGATTATCTAAATAGAAACAATGCGCAGGGTTACGGGGAAAAGGCAGGAGATTGGCACTAAGTTAAAATGCTCAGAGAGCCATTGCAGACATGATGGGTTGAATGGCCTCCTTCTACACATTAACAATTCTGTGATTCTTCACCTCTTCTGGAGGGTTGATTCACAAGCACCTGGCTTGCAGACTTGCACCGAGTCACAATTTACCTGAGCATCTGTTGGCAAAGAGGCGGCATTTAGATAGGTGAGTGCTCATGGCGAGGTGGCATTTAGACAAGGGTGTGCTCAAGGGGAGGTGGCATTTAGACAGGAGTGTGCTCATAGGGAGTGGCATTTAGACAGGGTCTGCTCTTAGGTGACTTTTAGACAAGGGTGTGCTCATGGGGAGGGGGTGTTTAGACAGGGTCTGCTCATATGGAAGTGGCATTTAGACAGGGGTGTGCTCATGGAAAGGGGGTGTTTAGACAGGGTGTGCTCATATGGAAGTGGCATTTAGACAGGTGTGTGCTCATGGAAAGGGGGTGTTTGGACAGGATCTGCTCATGGGGAGGTGGCATTTAAAAAGTGGTCTGCTCATGGGGAGGGGTTATTTAGACAGGGGTGTGCTCATGGGGAGGTGGCATTTAGGCAGTGGTCTGCTCATAAGGAGGTGGCTTTAGACAGGGGTCTGCTCATAGGGAGGAGTTGTTTAGACATTGGTGTGCTCATGGGGAGGTGGCATTTAGACAGGGGTGTGCTCATTGGGAGGGATTGTTTAGACGGGGGTGTGCTCATGGGGAGATGGTGTTTAGACGGGGGTCTGCTCATGGGGAGGGGTTGTTTAGGCATGGGTGTGCTCATGGGGAGGTGGCATTTAGACAGGTGTCTGCTCATTGGGAGGTGGCATTTAATCAGCAGTGTGCTCATGGGGAAGTGGCAATTAGACAGGGGTCAGCCCATGGGAAGGGGTGTTTAGACAGGGGTCTGCCCATGGGGAAGGGGTGTTTAGACAGGGGTCTGCCCATGGGGAAGGGGTGTTTAGACAGGGTCTGCTCATTGGGAGAGGGTATTTATACAGGGGTCTGCTCATTGGGAGGGGGTGTTTAGACTGGGCCTGCTCATGGGGAGAGGGTATTTAGACAGGGGTCTGCTCATGGGGAGAGGGTATGTAGGCAAGAGCCTGTTCATGGGTGGCGGAAATTTGTCGGAGGTCAGTTCGTGGGGAGGAGGTATTTAGACAGGGCTTTGTACATAGGGAGGGGGTATTTGACAGGGGTCCGCCCATGGGAAGGGGTTATTTGACAGGGGTCTGTTCACAGGGAGAAGGAATTAGATATTGATGGCAGAATTAGGGAGGGGGAGCAATTTGCTTGTGGCGGGAGGTGGAGGAGGGGCTTTTTCATGCAAGGGGTGGGGATGAAATGTGGCTTGCTCACAGGGAGTGAATGTTTGATAGTTAAAATGGGGCCGGATGTTTCGACTGTATTGAAAATGAAAATTTTTCCACTTGCTCTGTTGTCATTCGCTTAAATTTTAACCTTGCTCTATCCCATATTATGCTGAGCTGCTCACTCTGAAGGCAGGTGACAGTTGCCAGATTATTAATTGTATCTTTTTGGTTTTTCCGTCTGACAATTCCAAAGAAAAGGGGAGCCCAATTTTAATGATAAATTCCATTTTATAACAAATGCCTCAGTGCACTTTCACTGCTGCTACTTTCCAATTTAATAGCAAGCAAAAAATTTCCCAGTTTAGTTGAGCTAAAGCTGCAGCTGAAGGTGAGTCTGAGCAGAAATGAACAAAATAAGCTGCTCTGTTGGAAATACACTCATGTCTCACAGACTCATGTAAGGAGCAATGGGAAACTACAAAAGAAATCTTGCGGCAGTGCTGAAACGTTTCAATGATCTTCTTAACCCTCCTCCTATTTACCGATTTGTTCTAGCACTGTTACAAACACATTGTTTTCCCACATTGGTCCTCGGAATCCTCGACGGTCAGTTTCTGAACTGTGGATGGTTTGGGAGAAACAACTGAAGATTTCAGTCTTAATCCTGCGTAAACTTGGTGAACGTAAAAGGCATCATCAGATTGCAAGAAACAAAAGTATGAAAACGGAAAAACAGGTTTTAAGACAGAATGCGAGGAAGAATTTGCTGTTAAAGGTGGGAAACCTATTTGCCTTTTCTGCAATGCATCACTTGCTCACTACAAAGCCAGTAACTTGAAACGCCACAATGAAATCACAAAACCTTTTTGTCTGACTAACCCCCTAAATCAGAATGAAGGAAAAACAAGTTAACCATGTTAAAGTTGTCCCTAAAAAGCCAGCAGACACTACTTTCAACGTTCAGGAAGAAAGCTGACACAACAACTGAAGCTGGCTTTGTTATGATATGGAATCTGGCTCATACTAAACGTCCGTACTCTGATGGAGAATTTGTTAAGAAGAACATTGCTGAAGTTGCAGTTTTAGACACAAAGCACACAAAACTTCAGTGACTAATATCACAAATTCCAATTTCATGCCACCCTATCGAGAGGCACATCTTCCAGACCAGTGCTGATGTTGCAAGCAAGATACAAAATGATCTGAAGAATTCTCTATCATGCAGCTTAGCTCTTGTTGAATCCACAGACATACCGGAAAACCTACAATTGGCAACATTTTGCTCATTATGGTTTCTCCAATGTAATTGTGAAAGAAGAAATTTTGGCCTTAGTGGCTCTAAAAAAACTTGTGGTGTTGACATAAAGGAAGGCACTTGACGGAGGATTGACACATGCTGATGTACCACTGGAAAAACTCATCAGTGTTGCAACGGTTGGAGCACCTGCAATAGTGGGGAAACATGCAGGCCTAACTGCGCTCTTGAAAAGTGATTTGAAATTTCCGGAGGTTCTCCCTATTCATCGTATCATTCATCGTGAACATCTAGCAGCCGGATACATCTAGTATGAAAGTGTTATGAAAACGGTCCGGGAAATTGTCAATTTCATCCGCCCAGAGGGGAAGACTCACCAACAGCTCAGAGGTCTTATTGAAGAGCAGGATCCCAAAAATAAGCCTGACGATGTCTCTTTCTACTGCATTCTGAAGTCACTGTCAGCCAGCAATGTATTAAATAGGTTTGTGGAATTGTTCGGGCCCAGCATTGCTTTCATGAAAGAAAAGAAAAGATAACTAATGGTGCAGGGTCTGATGTTTCTCACTAATATTATGTAGCATCTACAAATTCTCAACTTGCCATTCCCGCTGAAGGATAAGATCATTTCTGACCTTAGCCAGTTTTCATCTTCCAGAATAAAGTGAGACTTTTGCAAAGAGGCATCGGGCCAAGAAACTTCAACTACTTTCGCCATACCAAGAGACGGTAAACACATACCCTGATATTGAAGTAAAAGATCACAAACTCAGAGAATACAGGGATAAATTACAAGGACTGCTTGATCATTTTGGAGCCAGGTTTGATGAGCTGCAGATATTGAGACCCTACTTTGCCTTTCTTGTCAACCCATTCATGGTTGATCTGTTCAACAATGGTTGTCCAAATCTTGAACCTCTAGTTACAGGAACATCTGCTGTAGAAATGGAACTATTGGACTTCCAGGGGAACCAGGTTCTAAATATGATGCATAAATCATGAACGACAAAAGAAGCAAGTACCAGAAACAAAATATCATCAACTCAAGAAAACTGATGTGTGACTCATTTCAATTTTCGGCACAACATTCTGCTGCGAATCGCTGTACTCCATAATGCAGTTAGTGAAGTCCAAACATCGTGCAGTCCTTACAAATCAACAGCTGACAGAGTTCTTTTGTATAGCCTTGACCACATACGAGTAGGATTTTCAAAGTCTTATGACTAGGATGGAGACCCATGAGACCTTGACTAGCAATAATTCACCTGTGTAAAGTTTGTTCATGTTCTGTGGCTCCTGACCATCTGAAACATATTTTGTGTGATTCTTAAGTTCAGTAAGTTTGGCAACCCCAATCTATGACAAAATCCATCTGGTCCATGACCTGATCTATCATTCCCAGAGGGCTGGTCTGTGGTTGCCGCCTTCTCCCTTGATCAGGGGAAGACACTCACCAGGGTGGGTCACAAATATTCATTCAGGACTCTGCAGGCGTTTGGGTTCAGGACACATTTCATCACCCAGATCCAACTTCTGTATGCCACTGCAGAGTGTCTAATCTAATGGGTCTTTGACCGCATCTTTTGCTTTGGGAGAGGTAGGATGGCCCGTATTCGACCAGTTATATTCCATTTGCATGGAGCTTTTCCTGTGCCTCTTGTGGGGGAGGCTCTAGGGATTGTCAATGCACAGGCCAGACATGGAGGCCACCCTCTCAGCTCACATTGATGATGTGCTCCTTGTGATCATGGAGCCTGTTGACCTGTGGAGGAGATGTGATTGTCAGTAAATCTGATCCGGGGTGATTTCCACCAGGAATAACTGCGAAAAATGTTCTGGATTCCTGGTTCATCAGAGATGGCTGGACTCCTGCTAGGGGAGCTCAGGCTTTTTCAAATGAACACCACCCACCTCCTCTACCTAGGAATCAATCTTAGCCCAGCTGAGGCATTCAGGCCAGTGAACTAGCAAGAGTTGGGGGTCAAAGTCACCACTTGCCTAGGGCACTGGACAGGACAGCTCTGAGTGCTATCCTACAATGGAATCGTGTTGGTCATAAACCAACTAATGTTTGCGTTTTGTGACTGTTTGTTCACTTTGACCCCTGCCCCAGAATTTGTCATTAAGTTACAGAAGGTCATCAACTTCTCTGGGACAAAAGGATGCACTGGGTCACTGCTGAGGTACTGAGTCTTAGGGAGGGCGGTAAGGCGCTTGTGTGTCTTTGCACCCAGGAGGTGACTATCCACGTTCAGAACCCACAGAGATACCTTTATGTCAAGTCCCCTCCCTGATGTGGTGCAGTGAACAAGTGTTTATTTCACCAGGAGCACAGCCTCAAATACGTCATGCAGCTCCTGTTTGTAGAGCTGGGAGGTCTTAGTGCTTCGGTACTGGAATCTGAACGTCCATCAGTACGGGGTCATGTGGCTGGTGGGAGAGAGGTCTCAGATTGCTGGGGTGACCAGCATCAGACCAGATGGTGGAGGAACAAGCTGCATTTCACCAGAAGAACATGCATGATCTTCATCGTGGATAGCATCCAGCTCAGAGCCAAAACCATCCAGAGTCTCAAAAACACGTTGCTTAGCCCTGACTGCACTTGTGGTGTTGAGGCAGCTCAGGTATGTGGAGCTGATACCCGCCTGGACAGAAATCCTCATTGGACCCAGGCTCTGAAACCTCCCTCGGGTGCCTAAGCCCCACAACCTGAGCTGTCATTCCAAAATCTCCTTGATCCCATTCCACTCTGCAGGGAGGGGTTGCTGCTGCACACCCCCCAATTCCTGGCCCTTGACAGTTGTCTGGATACACTGTGGCATTCCGTCCTGCCATCCAGAGGTGGTGGAGCTCCTGTTGCAGGCTCTCCTTGTGGGAGACGTCCCTTTCCCCTTTGAGGTTTGGCATGGAGGATGTTGCACGCAGCAATCCCATGTAATAGACAGTGAGTGTGTTCACGGATTCCCAGGCCGCCTGTATTTTCTGCAGCCTGGAGGAATCCATGTTTCATGTTTACTTAGAGTGCTTGTGTGTGTTTATCTAAAAGGGGCTCCTCCTCAGTTGTTGGCTGCATGCTCCTGGCCTTTGGCCACCCAGTGTGGATGGGTGAGGGTAGATCAGAGGATCTCCTCGTTGGTCTGCTCATGGGCCTCTCCAAGGTGACAACTGACAGGCCCAGGCAGCAGGCAATCAAGGGGAATCCTTCAGCCTGACTGCCTGCCTCTATTCTGAGGTTATACCAGCACTGGGGTGTCTCTGGAGAGAGAGCATGTTGGGTGCAGTAGTGCGATTGAGGCCTCCTGGGAACGGTATGCAACTGGAGGACTGGAGTGCATCATTGTGACCAGGAATGAGATTTTAATATGATAAATGTCCTTCAAAGTTTTTGTTGCAGTAATGGAAGTGTACATCTTTCAAAGGATTACTTTTCGTGGATTTTAAGAAGAGGTAGAACAAGAGACTTCTGGGAGATTGTGACCGGAATTTTCCATGCCTGCTGGAATTGGTCGTGATCTGTGGTGTGAGTGGATAATATGGCAAGAAGGCCAAAAATCATTTTCACGACGTTGTGAAACCAGTTTGAGATTGTCCGTTCCACCCGTCAATGGCGAGCTGTGTTCCCCACCATCGGACATCGGGAAGCTCATAACACGTAAGCAAATAATTGTAAGGCCAGCCCAGTGGACTCATCCTGCGCCGAGGATCATCTGCCTATGTGGGCGGGAAAACATGCCAACAGGTTTCTCAATAGCATATGAGCGACATGCACCTGGTGGGCTGCACTTCACTTGGGATTTCAAAGTTTGTTTGCCTACTTTGCTTTGGGCAGTGTTCGCAGTCATCAGCGCCAGGCTTCACAGACAGCACCACATCACTTTCAGAGTGGCTCATGGGTAGGTCTCCACCTACCAGATCAATCACATATGGGTGATTTTTCAATGGCTGTATGGCTAAGGCTTGCTTGCGGAATGGGGAGAAGTGGCCTTAGGCAAGGGAAGAGGCTGCAGAGCGAGAGCAGTACTGGAGAAGGAGAGAATCCAAGGGTGTGTTTGTGTAGGGGGCACATGTTGATCTGTGCAAGTGGCTTCAAGATGGTAAGGGCTGAGGAGGCAGTCTCCAGAGAAGATGAGGCCAGATGGAGATGTGAGTGTTTGTGTGAGAATGATTGGTGATGCCCTTGAGCTGTCAGTGAATGAGATGGCAGTGAATGTGGGATGGGCTTGAGTGTGTGAGTTTAGTGTGATGAGATGGTTGCTTTACCCTGGCTGAATGGATGAGATCATTCATTGTCTATCTGCATTGGATGGGCAACCCCTTCTTTGCCGCATTGGCACTGACCACCACTGCCACCTCCTGCCATGCTGCCCATCCTGTGGCCAGAGCGGGGCTAGAGTACATCATGGCAGGCCTACACAGCATCCAATTGGTATTCTAGTGGCACATTGTTAAACTTACGGGCTGCAGTCTTTTTCCCTCTCGTGGGCATTTTCCCTGCAGTAGCTTTGGGTTGGAAGCACTAAGATGTGTGCGCATGGCTGGACTTTAGATATGGCGCCCAGTATGATAATGTGTCGAGGTGCTGGCGGGCTGCTTGCCATGGAAATGGTGTGTTTCCTGGGAATGCATAACTGACGCAGCGTGTTTGTGATGATAAACAGTGAAAACCCACCAACGCAGCCGGCAGGTAAAACATCGTTTTACTCACCCGCTACTGCACTCAGTGCTAATCTGGGATGATTTGTGCTGGATGTTGGTTTGGGAAGATGCAGACGTTTGGAATGTTGAATGCTGTAAATAAATTTAGTGTTAATTAAAGATTAGAATCTGGTTTCCGATTTCACCATCCGGCTATCAAAAGTATAACACCTCACTTGGAACTATATCACTGTTCCTTCCCTATTCCTAGATCAAAATCCTGGAACTCCTTTCCTAATATTTCTATGGATGTACCTATAGCACATGGACTGCAGCAATTCAGGGAGGTGACTCACCACCATCTTTTCAAGGGCAACTAGAAATGGGCAACAAATGGTGGCCTAGCCAGTGACACCCACACCCATGAAACGGTTTTTAAAAAATCATGTGCAAAATGATCTTCAGTACAGGACACTCTCCATGCGGGACCCTCTCCAGTACAGGACCCTCTCCAGTAAGGGACTCTCTCCAGTACAGGACTCTCTCCAGTATAGGACCCTCTCCAGTATGGGACACTCTCCAGTACAGGACATTCTCCAGTATGGGACACTCTCCAGTACAGGACACTCTCCAGTAAGGGACACTTTCCAGCATGGGACCCTCACCAATACGGGACCCTCTCCAGTACAGGACACTCTCCATACCGGACCCTCTCCAGTACGGGACATTCTCCAGTACAGGACACTTTCCAGTATGGGACACTCTCCAGTATGGGTGACTCTCCAGTACAGAACATTCTCCAGTACGGGACCCTCTCCAGTACAGGAAACTCTCCTGTATGGGACACTCTCCAGTATGGGTCACTCTCCAGTACAGGACCCTCTCCAGTACAGGACACTCTCCAGTATGGGTGACTCTCCAGTACAGAACATTCTCCAGTACAGGATCCTCTCCAGTACAGGACACTCTCCATACGGGACCCTCTCCAGTACAGGACACTCTCCAGTACAGGACACTCTCCAGTATGGGACACTCTCCAGTACGGGACACTCTCCAGTACGGGACCCTCTCCATTACAAGACACTCTCCATACCGGACCCTCTCCAGTATGGGACCCTCTCCAGCACGGGACCCTCTCCAGCAGGGGACCCTCTCCAGTACGGAACAATGTCCACTACGGGGTACCCTCCAATGCAGAAGCCTCTCTAGTGTGGAACCCTCTCAAGTTTGGGACTTGATTAGTAAGCTTTGCTTGAGCATTAACAGATAGGGAGAAGGAAAAGGGGTGGTTTGAATTCTTCTCTATACTCAGAAATGCGACAGGAAACATGTTTCAGTGACAATGATTTACTAAAATACCTGATGTTGAGTGGGAGGCCATTGGCATACCGCCCAAGAATGGAATTACATGAAACTACAAAGAGAAACAGGTCTAGGCACTGGCGAGTGTGTTCTGCTGTTTCTCCACCACGTGAGTAGCTGTGCTACTTCATACCTTAGCATTTTCAGACTGAGTCATAGATTCATAGGGTCATTTATAGCACAGAAGGAGGCCATTCGGCCCATCATGTCCATGCTGGCTCTCCTCTCGGTCGATCCCTCAACCCTTACGGTTTTGTTTTCTTCAGGTGCCCAATCAGTTTAATTTGGAAATCACTGATTGTTTCCACTTCCACCTGTCATATTGTTATGTAAGGGCACTAAACACTCATAAAGGGTTGGGTAAACATGTTATGGGTTCATTTATTAAGACGAGGCACCTGAGAAAAGATACACATAAATAGAAAGCTTGAAGACATCAGTGGCAGGGCTGTGTGTGTTGTAATGTTTCAATGTTCCTGGTTGCATTTGGGATCTTGTCCTAGATTAAATAGGACTGCATAGTGGTTGAGGAGCTGGAATGGATCTGATTTGTCCTTGGTCATACATTGCCTTTGTGTATAATGACTTCATAGGACTTTGGTTCTGGACAAATCCTTGTCATCTTGGCTGGTTGCCAAATACCTTCTGCGGGATCCTGGATGCGAACTTGCTGTCCAACTGTAAACTTGGCAAGTCTGCATCCGCATTTTTACCGCGTACATTGGTCATCTTCTCTTGCAGTTTTATAAGTTGCTTTCTAGTTTCTAAGAGAGTAGAATGAGTAGATTGGTATGAAGAGTATATAGATTGGACGCACTGGTCTCCCAAATATGAATCCTGCTGGTCATGAAATAATTACACTTAAAGGTGTCGCTGTCAGATGCAACTTTGCAATGTGTAGAGCTCACTTGGTCTGTCCACATTTAAGAATTAGGGATTTCATCATGTGAGTCATTCATTCAGCTGGGCTTTTAGATCTAGATTAATGAGTGTGATCGATATTTCGCTTCCCACACATACCCTGAAATGGCTTACCAATGAATTGCAGACCATTACCTGTAGTGATCTCTCTCAGTGCAAAATAAACTGAAAATAGCATTGGGAGCACAGCTGTGCTCGACATATTGTGCAATTATCGAATACTAGGGTACTTGATAAAGTAGTTAATGATGACAATGAAGTTAGTGCCATTGAAATGAAAGAGGTCAGATGCGATTTAGGACCAAGGATGGGTAGAAACTTTGTGGGGAATCAATGGTTCTATGTGGTGACTTGGCATATGAGCTTTGCATGCCTCACAATTCCTGACAATGACTTTAATGTCATTGTTCATACCCAGTCAATGCACTGTCTTTCTTGTGGGCCTTCTCATCCGATATATGCCCATGTGTGAGTGATGAAGTTGTTAGAATATCGGGCTGCAAATATTCCGAATGATGACCTGTCTGCCTTTAAAAATGACTCCCTAGGAGACACCTAGCTCATCCCAGTAAGGCTAAAATAACTTTATTTGTTCATAGAAATGCTCAACTGAATCAGGTCATCCTTCAATGATGGTTTTCACAGTTTTAGAGTTGTGTGTAATCTTTCACCATTTCCTCTTACAGCTGCTGGCACTTGCATTGTGCAAAATGTAGGTGATCATTTGATGAACTTGCATTCTCCTGCAAGTGTAATGTTGTAGCTCCCTTGAAACTGCTAATTTTGTCGAAATATTCTGGATATTTCAATGTTAGATCATGAACTAAGGTGATTGGAGTTGTTTCTGAGGCTGATTTGCCTTGGGAGATTTGACTGGTTTCATGGATTGTCATCAATGCAAGGTCACAGCATGTCAGTAGACTTGCAATTGCTGGACTTTTAGTCTCCATGGTGTGATACATCTGTGACTGAATGATTGATTGTACTTACCTTCGAGGACTCTGGATCCTGCACAGGGCATTAGTGAGCCGTTGTATTCTGAGAATTTCACAGCAGTAGTTTTCGCCATGGCCTTCCAATTCTGTGGACACTTGTCTTTTCGGATTCACGGGGTGGTATGCGGGCAAATTCCTCTTTGTCAATCCTGGCCAATAATGAATTATTACTAATTTTCTTGGGGCAGATCATTTGAACCTTGGCAAACACTTCAGATAGTGAGATGGCATTTTTCTTTCCACAATATTGATGGTGTAAAATACGTTCACCGCTCTCCATCTTGTTGTTCACATCACCATCATTTTCTGATTTGTCAATTACCTTGTGTATATTTTTCTGCCAAGATTCTTCCACCATATACCTGTGCTGAGTCTCACTGTCGTCACTTCTGCACTTTTTTCTGAAGCTTCGCCCGCCATAACCACAAGCTTCTCATTTATTTTGCATTTTTTTTGTTTGGGTTTCCCTCGCTCACTATCAACACACACCTGGTCACTCCCATGTCCTGACTGAGCTAACTCAGTTCTGGCCCACTCGACGCACTATCCCATTCACAGAGCTGACAGGCTATGCACTGTAATCTCACAATGAGGGATTTGTCTGTTTACCAGCTATATCTTGGCACTCAGTCTTCAAAGTTTTCCTGTGCAGTCACCGTCCTCTTATTTCAACCCTCTCTGTCGCTGCAACTCCTTTGAGGTCTGACCAAAAGATCAAGGTCATCTCATGCCATGTGGCACAATCTAAGACTGTGTAATATCTATAATCTATGATATCTATAATCTTGCTGCCAGGCTATTTGACCACCGATGGCATGTGTTGTTATTATGATATAAAGGCACTAATCACTTGTAAAGGACTGAGTAAGCACGTTGTGGGTTCATTTATTATGACTAGGCACCTGAGAACAGATATGCACGGGCACACAGCTTAAAGACATCAGTGGCAGAGCAGTGTGTGTTCTGCCCAAATCACAGAATCCTGCAAAACATTCACACCCTGTGAGCAAGCCACATTTCATCCCCATCCCTTGCATGAAAAAGCCCCCCTCCACCTCCCGCCACAAGCAAATTGCTCCACCTCCCTAATTCCGCCATCAATGTCTAATTCCCTCTCCCTGTGAACAGATCCCTGTCAAATACCCCCCTCCCTCTGTACAGAGCCCTGTCTAAATACCTCCTTCCTATGTACAGCGCCATGTCTAAATATCTCCTCCCCACAAACAGGTCCCTGACAAATTACCACCACCCATGAACAGACCCTTGCCTAAATAACCCCTCCCCATGAGCAGACCCCTGTCTAACTACCCTCTCCCCATGAGCAGACCATGTCTAAACACCCCCTCCCAATGAGCAGACCCCTGTCTAAATGCCACCGCCCCATGCACAGACCCTGTCTAAATGCCACCTCCCCATGAGCACACCCCTGTCTAAACACACCCTCCCTATGAGCATACCCTTTTCTAAATGCCACATCCCCATGAGTAGGCCCTGTCCAAATGCCACCTCCCCATTAGCATATCCCTGTCTAAATGCCACCTCCCCATTATCAGACCCTTATCTAACTGCCACCTCCCCATGTGCAGACCCCTGTCTAAACACACCCTCCCCATGAGCACACCCCTGTCTAAATGCCACCTCCCCATGAGCACATCCCTATATAAGTGCCACCTCCTTGACAACAGATGCTCAGCTAGATTGTGACTCAGTGCAAGTCTGCAAACCAGGTGCTTGTGAATCAACCATCCAGAAGAGGTGAAGAATCACAGAATCACAGAATTATTAATGTGTAGAAGGAGGCCATTTGACTCATCGTGTCTGCGCCGGCTCTCTGAGCATTTTAACTTAGTGCCAATCTCCTGCCTCTTCCCCGTAACCCTGTGCATTGTTTCTATTTAGATAATCATTCAATGCCCTCTTGAATGCCTCGATTGAACCTGCTTCCGCCACACTTCCAGGCAGTGCATTCCAAACCCTAACTACTTGCTGTGTGAAAAAGATTTTCCTCACCTCGCATTTGCTTCATTTGCAAAATACTTTAAAACTGTGCCCTCTGGTTCTCGATCTGTTTATGAGTGGGAACAGTTACCCCCTATCCACACTGTCCAGGCCCCTCGTATTGTGAAAACTTCTCTCAAGTCTCCTCTCAGCCTCCTCCTCTGCAAAAAAACAGTCCCATCTTCTCCAATCTTTCCTCATAACTGAAGGGTCTCATCCCTGGGACCATTCTCATGAACTTCTTCTGCAGTCTCTCCAAGGCTTTTACATCGTTCCTATAGTGTGACACCCAGAACAGTACACAATACTCCACTTGAAGTCTAACCAGTGTCCTATATAAGTTCATCATAACCTCCCTGCTCTTGTATGCTGTGCCCCTATTAATAAGCTTAGAATACTGTATGCTTTAGAAACAGCTCTCTCTACCTGTCCTGACACCTTTAATGACTTATGTACATACACACCCAGATCTCTCTGCTCTTGCACACCCTTTAGAATAATATCCATTATTTTATGCTAGGATCAGCTAGATACATGAAGAGAGGTGCAAAGACAGAGTTGCAGAAGAGATAGATTGAAATCTCTGAAATTACATTGATCTCTTTGGAGCTGCAGGTCTCAAACAATTTTACCTCCGACAATCCCCCAGACCCTGGCTCTTGTAAAAATTCCACAGAATGCCTTAAACTGATGAGTCCCCTCTGTCCCTCAGCTGTTCACTCCATCACTACCCTCCCACCACCCCCCCCGCCACAACCCACCCCCTCCCCGTAACCACTAAGTCCAGGTCAGTGCTGGTTTTACATTGAATATTAACAATGAACTTTCTACTTCTAGCACCGTTATCTCAATCTCTCTCACTGTCTTTATCTCCACCTCTGTCTTAACAAAATGGCACAGTAAGAGCCCAGGATACACATTCTCAATTGCACAGACATTCGCTTCACAATATTTCAATGCAGAAAAAAATTCAGATATAAACCAAAGGCTTAAAATATTGAGACACAGTTACCTCCACTTTTGGGTAATCTCTCTCACCATGTTTCTTTACCTCTTTGTCTGTATTCTGTCTCTCAGTTCCTACCTCTCCCTTGTGTTATGGGCATGATGGGAGGGGTACACAGTTAATTCTAGCCCCACATCTCCACAGGTTGTAACAATTGTTTAAATGTTTAATTCAGCCAAAAAACTGGCTAGTATTGTTAATATTGTTATTCCCAGCATAAAATGACTTCTTTCAGTAAACACATAAAATTGATTTATTATAAAACAAACCACTTTTCAAAAACAAGTTAATAAACTAGTTAACATACAAGTTATAATTTAGAAGTGGAATGATTTTCCCATTAAAAAACACACACATTTATTCAAACCCCCATACGCACACACACAAATACAAAACAGGACAAAAGAAATATTGTCCCCTGTAGAGGCTGGAATGTGGTAACATTTCTTTTAAAAGGGTAAAATTCAACAAGGTCTCTATGCTGTTGATCTAACAGAATTCTGGTTACAATAGATCTGCAAGTTCTTTCAGATGGCTGTTTTGGTGAAACTGTCCTTGAAGACTTTTACTTAGCACAACTTTGCAGACTTTCAAAAAAACAGATGATTTATTCGAAAGAGACATTTCTGAGGAAAGTTTAACTCACTCTAGATTGCATGTGACACAAAGGTGGGGCAGAGGGAGAGAAAGAGACGGTCTTTTGTTGCAACTTGCAAGTCACACCAACACACACTCTCTGCCTTTATGTTTTAAAGATTAAGATGTTCAAAGAATACTTCAACAAGGACAGATGTTTTTTAACCAATCAGCTAGAATCATTAATAAGCAGGATGTGCTTCATCTTACATTGGTCCCTGCACCAGCAGTATATTGTTTACCAATTCACTCACCAGTAGACAGGTGTGCAACCATGTTTGCTAAGCAAAGCAACCTGACAGAGAAGGACCTTAATAACTGGCAACGAAGCAAAACACGACCAGCCGACAACACCAAAGAAAACTGCGGAAATTAAACAGCAGTTATTCAGCTGCACCTTATAAGGTGATTGCGAGTACAGCTTTCGTCATTGTCGTCGAAGTTCTCTCCCCCCAGTGTGCCACAGTTTGTCGGCATCAAACCACTTGCTCAGACCTCTGGTGACTGGTCACATAATATTGAATGCCTTATGTTGTTCTTTTTGGCCAACACCATATCGGGGGAGGAGAAGAGGTGAGCAAACTTATTATCAACATGTGGATGTAAAACATAGGGCTTAATTCATTGTCTAATGACTCCCAATGCCCCAGATTCCAAGAGCTTTGATGAGTTGGTAAATCTTGTGAAAAGCCACTTTCAGCCAACAATGGTAACAATGTAGCATTTTAAATTTAACTTGAGATCTGCTGCCCCTGGGGAAACAGCCGCTTGTTATGTAGCAGCCTTAAAACAGCTGACAGAGCACTGAGAGTTTGGGACGTCGATTAACGACATGTAAAGAAATCGATTAGTCTGTGGGATTAATGAAGGTGCCATTCAAAAAGGTTGTTGCCAGAAATGAATTTCGACTTCAGCAAGGTGCTGGAGTTGGCACTCACAATGGAGACGGCAGTCAGGGATTCAGAAGCAAATCAAGGGAGCACAAAATGGCACCGTCCTTCACGTTGGGAGGGAGGCGCTGGTTAGAAATAGTGCGGAAATGCTGGGCTCTGCAGAATGGCCGGAAACAGCCACCATTAACAGACCAGCAAAAAGCAATGGTTCAACAGAGAAAACCCATGATAATAATGGCAGAAATGGAACCAGACAGGCTGCAAACGAACAACAATTTAAAAGAATCGTGTATTTCTACTTCTGTTGTAATGGGCACATTATGCGATACTGTAAAAACAGATTAAGACAAAACTTTAAGCAAAAAGGTAGAAATCATGAAATCCACATAATAGAGGAACCAGGAGAAACAGAGTCAGATATTTATTCATTATACAACTTAAAACTGGATAAAACAGAGCCAATCTAGGTGACAGTGGAAGTCAACGGGAAACACATCCGAAAGGAGGGAGATTCAGGGGCATCCACGACAGTTATGGGGAACACACATTGAAATATCTGAATGGAGGAGCCCACCCATTAAATCTGAAAAATTCAGATGCTAAATTAAAGACGTATACTGGTGGTGACATACCAGTAACAGGTACATGCAAGTTTCCAGTATAGTATGGAAATCAGTCTGTTAATTTACCCCGATAACGGTAGCAGGGAAGGGTATAAGTCTACTTGGTCGGAACTGACTTAAGGAAATAAAGTTGGAGGGGACTGAGATTTTTCAACTCAGAATGGAAGATCTGCAAGAATTATTAAAGAAATCTGCTCGTAAATGGATCGTGAACCAGAAGGCACAGTTTGAAAGTGTTTTGCAAAAGCAACAAACACGAGGTGGAGAAACCTTTTTCACACAGTGAGTAGTTAGGGTTTGGAATGCACTGCCTGGGAGTGTGGTAGAGGCAGATTCAATTGAGACATTCAAGAGGGGAGTGGTTGATTATCTAAATAGAAATAATGTGCAGGATTAATGGGAAAAGATAGGAGATTGGCACAAAGTTAAAATGCTCAGCGAGCCAGTGTAGACATGATGGACGGAATGGCCTCCTTCTACTCCGTAACAATTATGTAATTCTGTCAAATATGCCTCCATCTTCGGGGAAGAGCTCGGGAAGATTCAGGGGCTGCAAACTAAAATCCACGCGGATCCAGGGGTAACCCCAGTTTCTTAGAGGAGAGGCCCGTCCCGATGCATTATGAGAAAAAGCTGATGTTGAATTAAGCTGAAAAGGTTGGGAGTCTTACAACCTGTGCAATTTTCAAAAGGGGCAGCACCCATAGTTCCAGAGAGTGCGAATATGTGGGGACTATAAGTTGACCGTTAACAAAGTGACCGGACTTGACAGGCATCCTATACCGAAAATTGATGAATTGTACTCCAAACTGGCAGGAGGAACCGCATTTGTGAAACTCAACATGAGCCACACTTACCAGCAAGAAAAGGCTTCCCGGGATTTTGTGACTATCAACAACACAGGGGGTTATACCAATATACCAAGTTACACTTCGGAGTCTCATCAGCCTGTGCCATCTTCCAATGGACTATGGAAAATTTACTCCAAGGTCTACCCTATGTGGCGGTTTATTTCGATGATGTCTTAGTAACAGATTAAGTGAAAAGGAACACTTGGCTCAACTGGAATAAGTGTTGAAGTGTTTCTCACAAGCCGGAGTACATTTAAAAAGAAAAAAAATGTATCTTCCAAGCAAAATAAGCGATTTACCTGGATCATAAGGGTCGACTTTCAGGGCCTTCACCCAGTAGAAGACAAGGTGAGAGCTACTTGTGAGGCAACAGCACTGAAAAACATCACAGAACTCAAGTCCTTCTTGGGAATGATTAACTGCTATGGCTTTTTACTCCCAAATCTACCAACAGGACTGGCTCCATTATACAGTTTACTCTAGAAAAACCACAAGTGGACTTGGCAAGCTCCACAACAACAGGTTTTTACAGCAGTTACTACACTCTTTGGCGCTGTTGGTACATTTTGACCCAAGGAAAGAATTAATTTTAACCTGTGATGCAGCACCTTACAGAGTAGGGACAGTACTTTCCCACTGGATGGCAGATGGCTGCGAATGGCCCATTGGTTACGTTTCAAGAACACTCAGTGTTGCAGGACAAAGATACTCACAAATAGAGAAAGGAGACTTATCCATTGTATTTGGCTTTAAGGAGTTCCACCAAAGGTCGCCACTTCACCATTGTATCCAATCGCAAGCCACTACTAAGCTTGCTTGGGGAAGATAAGGCAATACCCCCAATCACCTCTGCACGCATCCAAAGGTGAGCACCAATTCTAGCTGCTCATGAATATACTTTAAGCCACCGGCTGGGAAGACAAATTGCAAATGCTGACGCACTGAGCCAATTAATTCTAAAAGACAGCAATGTGAACGTCCCAATTCCTCAACAACTCGTCTTGTTATTAAACTTTCTGGATTCATCACCAGTACATGCCAAACAAATAAGGGAGTGGACAGACTGCGATTCGGTTTTGTCTGACGTCAGGGATCAAGTCTTGCAGGGATGGTCTAATGAGCCAAAGGCTGATGAAATGAAGCCTTATTTTAACAGGAGATACGAGCTTGGAACATCATTCTGATATTGGAACATCATTCACTAGCAGGGAATTCCTAAGATGCACAAGTCTCAATAGCATGGCACATGATAAGACCTCACCACCTTGCATCCAGTGGTATAACTACAAGGACAGTCCAGACCTTCATGTCCATAGTGAGAAAAACTGGATGGAGACTCTGTTGCAACTGGATTACCGCATTTCCTACTCAGCTATAGGGCTACACAACGCAATCACTGGTATTGGCCCCACAGAGTTATTGAAGAAGAGACGTCTCAGGACACGTTTGCGTCTCATAAGGCTGAACTTCGGTCAGAGGGTAGAGAGAAGTCACGAAGCCCAGGAAAATTGACACAATTACCACAGGCATGCAAGAAACTTCACTGTTGGAGACACAGTTTTTGCAAAGAACTTTGGAGATGGGCCCAAATGGCTATCAGGTGAAGTTAGTGCAATGACAGTACACCTTTCCTATCACAAATCGGTTATAGGTCGGATCATTAGGAGACACATGGGTCACCTCAGAAAAAGAGAAACAAATCTACAAAAATGCGCCAAGCATTCCCATTGGAGTCTACACCATATGTGGAAGGAACTCCATTTGGATTGGAAGATAGATGGTCAAAAAAACAAACTTACAGGTTCCTACTGGAGGGTCTAGCGGACAGATGACTCCTGAGATAAACCATCTGAAGCTGTAGAACTATGATGTTTGACACATTTGAAGAAACCTCCAGAGAGACTGAATTTGTAACTAGTTTATTTATGTAAATAGTTGATATATTGTAAAGATTGTAAATTGTACTTTCGAGTAAAGGGGGAGGGAGGTGGTCATCTGAGGTGCAATACACCTTCAAGAGAACATGAGCAGATTGACCACGTAACTGTATTATCCAATTGCTGTGTAGTGCGGGCTACATTGTTAATCAGTAGTTTAGAATATAGACTGGTTGGAGAAGCACACCTTTAGTGTTAGTGCTCTGTGACTTGTGTTAATAAACAGCATGTGCTTCATCTTACATTGATCTGTTTACCAACTCACTCACCAGTAAATTGATGTGCAACTGTGTTTGCGAGCAAAACGGCCTGACAGAGAAGGAACATAACAGTTCTTTTTTAACTTAGTTATACAAGGTATCTCTTCCTTCTCCAGTTGTTCGCCATTGGACATCCATCTTGACCTGTGGTTTCTTGAAGAATGGCATATTCACAGCCCCAAATTAATATTGCAAACTTTTAAAAATAACTCAGGAGGAATGTCTAAAATTCAATGCTTTTCAAATTTTCCAAAACTGGGTTCCTCACACTTGTCCTTTCTCATTCTCTCTCATTTGCATATCTGTCTCTCTCTCTCTCTGTCTCTTTCTCTCTATCCTGGGTGTGATCTACATAACTGTACTGCCAAATATTTCTGTCACACATTTAATTATATCAAATTGCTGTATTTGTCATAGAGATAGAGAACGAGCTGAAGTGAGAATGAGAGACAGAGCGGTGTATCACCTGAGGCTCTCCCACTGGATCAGCATGATAAGGCCTGCAGCAGCGGGTACATCATTAGAAAGTGGCAGTTCAGGGTTAGCTAATTCAACAGAGACATCAGGTATGTCTATTCTCAGTGGATATGTCACCTCAGGCGTTAAAGGTTCAACATCAATTACAGACAGAATGGCTGGTTGTTGGAATGTCTCTCTACGCCTTAGATGATTTACATGTTTTCGAACAATTTGGTCTTCCACTTCCACTTGGAATGACAAGGGACCAGTTTCAGGGACAGTTATATCAGGAACCCATCTCCAAAATTCTGCATGGAAACTGTATCACCTACGGTGGATCTTCAAGAAAGAGAAATAGAAAATTATGGAAAATCTCAGCAGGTCTGACAGCATCTGTGGATAGAGAAACAGAGTTGACGTTTCGAGTCCGTAGGACCCTTCTTCAGAGCTACATTGAAGTAGAAATGTGATGAAATTTATGCTGTTTAAGAGGGGTGGAGCAGGTGAAGCTGGATAGGAGGCCATGATAGGTGGGTCCAAAGGAGAGACTGACAAAGATGTCATGAACAAAGGACAAAGGGAGTGTTAATGGTAGTTGTAAGGGTTTAAAAAGATGCTGCTAGTGGCATAAAGGTAAAAAGCAGAATGTGATAATATCAGAACAGGGGTAAGCACTCTGAAAAGAACAACATGAACAAGTGACAGATGAGCCTTGTGGGGGCGGGGTGGGGGCAGAGCATGGTGGTGGGGGGAAAAAAAGGATCCAAAATAGGATAAAAAGGGGATAAAATAATGAATAAATTAATAAAAATAAAAATGAAAATAAGTGGATAAAAAAGTGAACTTTACAAAAAAGGGGTGAGGATGGAGGAGACACTTCATGATCTGAAGTCATTGAACTCAATGTTAAGTCTGGAAGGCTGTAAGTGCCTAATCGGAAGATGAAATGTTGTTCCTCAGTTTGGGCTGTGCTTCACTGGAACATTGCAGCAGGCCAAGGACGGACATGTGGGCAAGAGAGCAGGATGGTGTGTTAAAATGGCAAGCGACAGGAAGGTCTGGGTCATGCTTGCGGACAGACTGAAGGTGTTCCACCAAGCGGTCACCCAGTCTGCTTTTGATCTCTCTAAAGTAGAGGAGGCTGCATTTAGAGCAGCAAATGCAATAGACCAAATTGAAGGAGGTACAAGTGAAATGCTGCTTCACCTGGAAGGAGTGTTTGGGCCCTTGGATTGTGTGGAGGGAGGACATAAAGGGGCAGGTGTTGGCTTAGTACAGGACACTCTCCAGTACAGGCACTCTCCAGTATGGGACACTGTCCAACACAGGACACCATCCTAATTGGGAAATTCTTAGTTCTTGGCACAGGACAAGGGGTGTGCAGGCTTTGAGCAAGAAATGTTGACAGTGAGGGAGATGGTAAAAGAAATTACTTGAATTCTTGGCTATTTTTGGAAACAAGACAATGAACTGTTGTCACTTGTTCTTTGTGAAGCTGCTGCCTGTTTTGGCAGGAATTTTGGCCAAGAGGCTAGGAGAACTTGCTTTTCTTTGAATGGTACAAACAATGAAAAACATCTGACTAAGAAGGTAAGGCTTTGAAAGATTGATAAACACATTCATGAGAATAATGTCCGTGTGGAATCTGGGCATTAGCTAAAAACAAAGAAAGAATAAATTCTGAGTCAGCAACCACCTGGAGGGTATTTTGGTGTCAGGCTAATCCTGGATCACAATCTGGGGAAGCCATGTTAGACCCACAGTGACAGGTTTCAGACAACTGCTGACTGAGATCAGAGAACTCAACACAGAGCAGAGATTAAACCCAGAGTTCCTGAAACAAGTGTGGTTAGTGAGCTGAACATTCCCTAGTAGAGAACACTCTTCAGTACATGATACATCCAATGAGGGACGCTTCAGCACAGGAATTTAGCCTGTCCAGGACAACATCCCTAGTAACTAAAGGCTGCCTATGGGTAAAGCTTTAAGGGAAAAGAATTACTAGGCTCTTGGAGAGGTTTGAGTTAATTAAGGAGAATTTCTCACAGGCAGTTTGTACTTGACCAATCAATTTGAATTTTTTGATTAAGTAACAAAGAAGCTTGATGAAGGGAATGTGGTGGATGTTTATTTGGATTTTAAGAAAGCATTTCACAAAGTACCAAATAAAAGGCTGATGAAATAATTAAGGTTCATGGAATAGGAGGGTCAGCTTGGATAATAACTGGCTTAGGAACAGGAAATAGAGTCATGATAAATGGCTGTTTCTCATACTGCAGAATGGTAGACAGTGGGTGTTCTCCAAAGCTCAGTGGTAGGACCATTGCCTTTACTGATATATGGAAATGACTTGGATATTGGTATATGTTTATATTAAAATTTCAAGAGTGGCCAATGATACCAAACTAAGAAGTGTGGCAAACAGTGTAGGTGATACAGATCAAATGTAAGCAGACATAAATAGGCTAACAGAATGGGAAGACAAGTGGCAGACAAAATTTAATACAGAAAAGCGAAAGGCGATACATTTGGGAGAAAGGACAGGGAGAGGCTTTATAGACAAAAAGACACAGGTCTAAAGAGTGTGCAGGAACAGGGAGACCTGGGCATTCATAAACATAGATCTTTGAAGATGGTAGGACAAATTGAGAGGGCCTAGCAAAGCATATGGGATCTTGGACTTCATAAGTAGAAATGTTGAGTACAAAATCAGGAAAGTTTTGCTGAATTTTTATAAACCTCTGGTTAGGCCACAGGTGGATTCTTGTGCCCAATTATGGTAACCACAATTTGGACAGATGTGAGGGTCCTTGAGAGGGTGCAGAAAAGATTTATCAGAATGGTCCCAGGCATGGGGATTTTACTTACAAGGCTGGGGTTCTTCTTGTAAAGGAGATTGGAAGGAGGATTTGCTGGAAGTGTACAAGCTTATGACAGGATGAGATAAATAAGGAAAAACTATTCCTATTAGCTGATAGTACAGGGAATAGGGCACACAGATTTAAGATTTTGGGCAAGGGATGCAGGAAGGATGAGGAGGAACATTTTTATGCAGCAAGTGGTAATGACCTGGAACTCGCTGCCCACGAGGCTGCTGGTATTACCATGTGCCTTTAAGGGATAGCAGCATGATATCCCGAGAAGAGAAGAATGTCATGTGATCCAGTCTTAGTTTCACTTCTGCCTTTGGGCAGAACACACACACACACTGCTCTGTCACTGAAAGCCTTAAGCTTTCCATCTATCCTTATCTGTTCTCAGGTGCCTAATAAATTAATAAATGAACCCACAACATGCTTACTCAGTCCTTTACAAGTGATTGGTGCCTTTATATCATAACAAGACAACATGGTGCCATCGGTGGTCAAATAGCCTGGCAGCAAGATTAAATGTAGGTATTACACAGTTTTAGATTGTGCTACATGGCATGAGATGACCTTGATCTTTTGGTCAGACCTCAAAGGAGTTGCAGCGACAGAGAGGGTTGAAATCAGAGGACGGTGACTACACAGGAAAGCTTTGAAGACTGAGTGCCAAGATATAGCTGGTAAACAGACAAATCCCTCATTGTGAGATTACAGTGCATAGCCTGTCAGTTCCGTGAAAGGGATTGTGCGTCGAGAGGGCCAGAACTGAGTTAGCTCAGTCAGGACATGGGAGTGACCAGGGTATGGGCTGTGTTGATAGCGAGCAAGGGAAACCCAAACAAAAAAATGCAAAATAAATGATAAAAATCAGGCCAGAGCAGAGAAGCGTGGTTATGGCGGGCGAAGCTTCAGAAAAAAGTGCAGAAGTGACGACAGTGAGACTCAGCACAGGTATATGGTAGAAGAATCTCGGCAGAAAAATACACACAAGGTAATTGACAAATCAGAAAATGATGGTGATGTGTACAACAAGATGGAGAGCGGTGAACGCATTTTACACCATCAATCTTGTGGAAAGAAAAATGCCATCTCACTGTCTGAAGTGTTTGCCAAGGTTCAAATGATCTGCCCCAAGAAAATTCGTAACGATTCATTATTGGCCAAGATTGACAAAGAGAAATTTGCCCGCATACCACCCCATGAATCCGAAAAGACAAGTATCCACAGAATTGGAAGGCCATGGCGAAAACTACTGCTGTGAAATTTTCAGCATACAACACTAATGCCCTGTGCAGGATCCAGAGTCCTCAAGGGTAAGTACAATCAATCATTCAGTCACAGATGTATCACACTATGGAGACTAAAAGTCCAGCAATTGCAAGTCTACTGACATGCTGTGACCTTGCACTGATGACAATCCATGAAATCAGTCAAATCTCCCAAGGCAAATCAGCCTCAGAAATGACTCCAGTCACCATAGTTCATGATCTAACATTGAAATATCCAGAATATTTTGACAAAATTAGCAATTTCAAGGGAGCTACAACATTACACTTGCAGGAGAATGCAAGTTCGTCAAATGATCACCTACATTTTGCACAATGCAAGTGACAGCAGCTGTAAGAGGAAATGGTGAAAGATTCCACACAACTCTAAAACTGTGAAAACTATCATTGAAGGATGACCTGATTCAGTTGAGCATTTCTATGAACAAATAAATATATTTTAGCCTTACTGGGATGAGCTAAGCTTCTCCTAGGGAGTCATTTTTAAAGGCAGACAGGTCATCATTCGGAATATTTGCAACCCAATATTCTGCAACAACTTCATCACTCATACATGGGCATAGATCAGATGAGAAGGCCCACAAGAGAGACAGTGCATTGACTGGGTATGAACAATGACATTAAAGTCATTGTCAGGAATTGTGAGGCATACAGAGCTCATATGCGAAGTCACCACATAGAACCATTGATTCACCACCAAGTTTCTACCCATCGTTGGTCCTAAATCACAATTATAATTATTTCATGACCAGCAGGATTCATATTTGGGAGACCAGTGTGTCCAATCTATATACTCTTCATACCAATCTACTCATTCTACTCTCTTAAAAACTAGAGAGCAACTTATAAAACTGCAAGAGAAGATGACCAATGTGCACGGTAAAAATGAGGATGCAGACTTGCCAAGTTTACAGTTGGACAACAAGTTCGCATCCAGGATCCCTCAGAAGGTACTTGGCAACCAGCCAAGATGACAAGGATTTGTCCAGAACCAAAGTCCTATGAAGTCATTATACACAAAGGCGATGTATGACCGAGGACAAATCAGATCCATTCCAGCTCCTCAACCACTATGCAGTCCTATTTAATCTAGGACAAGATCCCAAATGCAACCAGGAACATCCAAATATGACAACACACACAGCCCTGGTCTTCAACCTTTCTATTTATGTGTATCTTTTCTTAGGTGCCTAGTCTTAATAAATGAACCCATAACATGTTTACCCAACCCTTTATGAGTGTTTGGTGCCCTGACATCATCATAACAATATGACAGGTGAAAGTGGAAACAATCAGTGATTTCCAAATTAAACTGATTGGGCACCTGAAGATAACAACACTGTAAGGGTTGAGGGATTGACCGAGAGGAGAGCCAGCATGGAAACGATGGGCCGAATGGCCTCCTTCTGTATCATAAATGGCTCTATGAATTTATGACTCAGTCTGAAAATGCTAAGGTATGAAGTAGCACAGCTACTCACGTGGTGGAGAAACAGCAGAACACACTCGTCAGTGCCTAGACCTGTTTCCCTTCGTGGTTTCACGTAATTCCATTCTTGGGCGATATGCCAATGGCCTCCCACTCAACATCAGGTATCTTAACAAACCGTACTGGAGATCATTTCGCACATGATTTTTAAAAAACCCTTTCATGGGTGTGGGTGTCGCTGGCCAGGCCACCATTTGTTGCCCATTTCTAGTTGCTCTTGAAATGGTGGTGGTGAGTCGCCTCCCTGAAGTGCTGCAGTCCATGTGCTATAGGTACATCCATAGAAATATTAGGAAAGGAGTTCCAGGATTTTAGAACAGAGAAGAAACAGTTATATCGTTCCAAGTGAGGTGTTAAACTTTTGATAGCCGGATAGTGAAGTCAGAAACCAGATTCTAATCTTTAATTAACACTAAATTTATTTACAGCATTCAACATTCCAAACGTCTGCATCTTCCCAAACCAACTCCCAGCACAAATCATCCCAGATTAGCACTGAGAGCAGTACTGGGTGAGTAAAACGATGTTTTACCCGCCGGCCGCGTTGGTGGGTTTTCACTCTGTATCATCAAAACCGGCTGCATTAGTTATGCATTCCCAGGAAACACATCATTTCCATGGCAAGCAGCCCGCCAGCACCTCGACACATTATCATACCAGGCACCATATCTAAAGTCCAGCCATGCGCACACATCT
Organism: Carcharodon carcharias; assembly: GCF_017639515.1. Taxonomy (NCBI): domain Eukaryota; kingdom Metazoa; phylum Chordata; class Chondrichthyes; order Lamniformes; family Lamnidae; genus Carcharodon; species Carcharodon carcharias. The sequence goes on along the minus strand of NC_054485.1, from coordinate 56,977,843 downwards.
TAGTGCTTCCAACCCAAAGCTACTGCAGGGAAAATGCTCACGAGAGGGAAAAAGACTGCAGGATGGGCAGCGACATCACCAACCCAGCATGGCAGGTGGTGGCGGTGGTGGTCAGTGACAATGCTGCAAAGAAGAGGTTGCCCATCCAATGCAGATAGAGAATGAATGATCTCATCCATGCAGCCAGGGTAAAGCAACCATCTCATCACACTAAACTCACACACTCAAGCCCATCCCACATTCACTGCCATCTCACTCACTGACAGCTCAAGGGCATCACCAATCATTCTCACACATACACTCACATCTCCATCTGGCCTCATCTTCTCTGGAGACTGCCTCCTCAGCCCTCACCATGTTGAAGCCACTTGCACAGATCAACATGTGCCCCCCACACAAACACACCCTTGGATTCCCTCCTTCTCCAGTACTGCTCTCGCTCTGCAGCCTCTTCCTTTGTCTAAGGCCACTTCTCATCCTTCTGCAAGCAAGCCTTAGCCATACAGCCATTGAAAAATCACCCACATGTGATTGATCTGGTAGGTGGAGACCTACCCATGAGCCCCTCTGAAAGTGATGTGGTGCTGTCTGTGAAGCCTGGCGCTGATGACTGTGAACACTGCCCAAAGCAAAGTAGGCAAACCTTGAAATCCCATGTGAAGTGCAGACCACCAAGTGCATGTCGCTCATATGCTATTGAGAAACCTGTTGGCATGTTTTCCCACCCACATAAGCAGATGATCCTCGGCGCAGGATGAGTCCACTGGGCTGGCCTTACAATTATTTGCTGACGTATTATGAGCTTCTCGATGTCCGATGTTGGGGAACACAGCTCGCCGTTGACGGGTGGAACGGACAATCTCAAACTGGTTTCACAACGTCGTGAAAATGACTTTTGGCCTTCTTGCCATATTATCCGCGCACACCACAGATCACGACCAATGCCAGCAGGCATGGAAAATTCCGGTCACAATCTCCCAGAAGTCTCTTGTTCTACCTCTTCTTAAAATCCATGAAAAGCAATCCTTTGAAAGAGGTACACTTCCATTACTGTAACAAAAACTTTCAAGAACATTTATCATATTAAAATCTCATTCCTGGTCACAATGATGCACTCCAGTCCTCCAGTTGCATACCGTTCCCAGGAGGCCTCAATCACACTACTGCACCCAACATGCTCTTTCTCCAGAGACACCCCAGTGCTGGTATAACCTCAGAATAGAGGCAGGCAGTCAGGCTGAAGGATTCCCCTTGATTGCCTGCTGCCTGGGCCTGTCAATTGTCACCTTGGAGAGGCCCATGAGCAGACCAACGAGGAGATCCTCTGATCTACCCTCACCCATCCACACTGGGTGGCCAAAGGCCAGGAGCATGCAGCCAACTACTGAGGAGGAGCCCCTTTTAGATAAACACACACAAGCACTCTAAGTAAACATGAAACATGGATTCCTCCAGGCTGCAGAAAATACAGGCGGCCTGGGAATCCGTGAACACACTCACTGTCTATTACATGGAACTGCTGCGTGCAACATCCTCCATGCCAAACCTCAAAGGGGAAAGGGACGTCTCCCACAAGGAGAGCCTGCAACAGGAGCTCCACCACCTCTGGATGGCAGGACGGAATGCCACAGTGTATCCAGACAACTGTCAAGGGCCAGGAATTGGGGGGTGTGCAGCAGCAACCCCTCCCTGCAGAGTGGAATGGGATCAAGGAGATTTTGGAATGACAGCTCAGGTTGTGGGGCTTAGGCATCCGAGGGAGGTTTCAGAGCCTGGGTCCAATGAGGATTTCTGTACAAGCGGGTATCAGCTCCACACACCTGAGCTGCCTCAACACCACAAGTGCAGTCAGGGCTAAGCAACGTGTTTTTGAGACTCTGGATGGCTTTGGCTCTGAGCTGGATGCTATCCAGTGATGCAGGTCATGCATGTTCGTCTGGTGAAATGCAGCTCGTTCCTCCACCATCTGGTCTGATGCTGGTCACGCCAGCAATCCGAGCCCTCTCCCCCACCAGCCACATGACCCCGTACTGATGGACGTTCAGATTCCAGTACCGAAGTAATGAGACCTCCCAGCTCTACAAACAGCAGCTAAATGACGTGTTTAAGGCTGTGCTCCTGGTGAAAGAAACACTTTCTCACTGTACCGCATTGAAGATGGGACAACATAAAGGTATCTCTGTGGGTTCTGAATGTGGATAGTCACCTCCTGGGTGCAAAGACACAAGCGCCTTAACGCCCTCCCTAAAACTCAGTACCTCAGCAGTGACCCAGTGCATCCTTTTGTCCCAGAGAAGTTGATGACCTTCTGTAACTTAATGATGAACTCTGGGGCAGGGGTCAAAGTGACCAACCAGTCACAAAATGGCATCCATCAGTTGGTTTATGACCAACACGATTCCCTTGTAGGAGAGCACTCAGAGCTGTCCTGTCCAGTGCCCTAGGCAAGTGGTGACTTTGACCCCCAACTCTTGCTAGTTCACTGGCCTGAATGCCTCAGCTGGGCTAAGATTGATTCCTAGGTAGAGGAGGTGGGTGGTGTTCATTTGAAAAGGCCTGAGCTCCCCTAGCAGAAGTCCAGCCATCTCTGATGAACCAGGAATCCAGAACATTTTTCGCAGTTATTCCTGGTGGAAATCACCCCAGATTAGACTTACTGAAAATCATATCTCCTCCACAGGTCAACAGGCTCCATGATCACAAGGAGCACATCATCAATGTGAGCTGAGAGGGTGGCCTCCATGTCTGGCCTGTGCATTGACAATCCCTAGAGCATCCCCCACAAGAGGCACAGTAAAAGCTCCACGCAAATGGAATATAACTGGTCGAATACGGGCCATCCTGCCTCTCCCAAAGCAAAAGATGCGGTCAAAGACCCATTAGATTAGACACTCTGCAGTGGCATAGAGAAGTTGGATCTGGGTGATGAAATGTGTCCTGAACCCAAATGCCTGCAGTGTCCTGAATGAATATTCGTGACCCACCCTGGTGAGTGTCTTCCCCTGATCAAGGGAGAAGGCGGCAACCACAGACCAGCCCTCTGGGAATGATGGATCAGGTCATGGACCAGGTGGATTTTGTCATAGATTGGGGTTGCCAAACTTACTGAACTTAAGAATCACACAAAGTATGTTTCAGATGGTCAGGAGCCACAGAACATGAACAAACTTTACACAGGTGAATTATTGTTAGTCAAGGTCTCATGGGTCTCCATCCTAGTCATAAGACTTTGAAAATCCTACTCGTATGTGGTCAAGGCTATACAAAAGAGCTCTGTCAGCTGTTGATTTGTAAGGACTGCACGATGTTTGGACTTCACTAACTGCATTATGGAGCACAGCGATTCGCAGCAGAATGTTGTGCCGAAAATTGAAATGAGTCACACATTAGTTTTCTTGAGTTGATGATATTTTGTTTCTGGTACTTGCATCCTTTGTCGTTCATGATTTATGCATCATCTTTAGAACCTGGTTCCCCTGGAAGTCCAATAGTTCCATTTCTACAGCAGATGGTCCTGTAACCAGAGGTTCAAGATTTGGACAACCATTGTTGAACAGATCAACCATGAATGGGTTGACAAGAAAGGCAAAGTAGGGTCTCAATATCTGCAGCTCATCAAACCTGGCTCCAAAATGATCAAGCAGTCCTTGTAATTTATCCCTGTATTCTCTGAGTTTGTGATATTTTACTTCAATATCAGGGAATGTGTTTACCACCCCCACCCCCCACCCCCCACCTTGGTATGGCGAAAGTAGTTGAAGTTTCTTGGCCCGATGCCTCTTTGCAAAAGCCTTACTTTATTCTGGAAGATGAAAACTGGCTAAGGTCAGAAATGATCTTATCCTTCATCTGGAATGGCAAGTTGAGAATTTGTAGATGCTACATAATATTAGTGACCCTGCACCATTAGTTATCTTTTCTTTCATGAAAGCAATGCTGGGCCCGAACAATTCCACAAACCTATTTAATACATTGCTGGCTGATAGTGACTTCAGAATGCAGTAGAAAGAGACATCGTCAGGCTTATCTTCGGGATCCAGCTCTTCAATAAAATCTCTGAGCTGTCGGTGAGTCTTCCCCTCTGGGCGGATGAAATTGACAATTTCCCGGACCGTTTTCATAACACTTTCATACTAGATGTATCTGGCTGCTAGATGTTCACGATGAATGATACGATGAATAGGGAGAACCTCCGGAAATTTCAGATCATTTTTCAAGAGCGCATTTAGGTCTGCATGTTTCCCCGCTATTGCAGGTGCTCCATCTGTTGCAACACTGATGAGTTTATCCAGTGGTACATCAGCATGGGTCAATCCTCCATCAAGTGCCTCCTTTATGTCAACACCACAGGTTTTTTTAGAGCCACTAATGCCAAAATTTCTTCTTTCACAATTACATTGGAGAAACCATAATGAGCAAAATGTTGCCAATTGTAGGTTTTCCGGTATGTCTGTGGATTCAACAAGAGCTAAGCTGCATGCTAGAGAATTCTTCAGATCATTTTGTATCTTGCTTGCAACATCAGAACTGGTCTGGAAGATGTGCCTCTCGATAGGGTGGCATGAAATTGGAATTTGTGATATTAGTCACTGAAGTTTTGTGTGCTTTTGTGTCTAAAACTGCAACTTCAGCAATGTTCTTCTTAACAAATTCTCCATCAGAGTATGGACGTTTATTATGAGCCAGATTCCATATCATAACAAAGCCAGATTCTGTTGTTGTGTCAGCTTTCTTCCTGAACGTTGAAAGTAGTGTCTGCTGGCTATTTAGGGACGATTTTAACACGGTTAACTTGTTTTTCCTTCATTCTGATTTAGGGGGTTATTCAGACAAAAAGATTTTGTGATTTGTTTCATTGTGGCGTTTCAAGTTACTGGCTTTGTAGTGAGCAAGTGATGCATTGCAGGAAAGGCAAATAGGCTTCCCACCTTTAACAGCAAATTCTTCCTCGCATTCTGTCTTAAAACCTGTTTTTCCGTTTTCATATTTTTGTTTCTTGCAATCTGATGATGCCTTTTTCGTTCACCAAGTTTACGCAGGATTAAGACTGAAATCTTCAGTTGTTTCTCCCAAACCATCCACAGTTCAGAAACTGACCGTTGAGGATTCCGAGGACCAATGTGGGAAAACAATGTGTTTGTAGCAGTTCTAGAACAAATTGGTAAATAGGAGGAGGGATAAGAATGTCAATGAAACGTTTCAGCACTGCTGCAAGATTTCTTTTGTAGTTTCCAATTGGTCCTTAAATGAGTCAGTGAGACATGAGTGTATTTCCAACAGAGGAGCTTATTTTATTCATTTCTGCTCAGACTCACCTTCAGCTGCAGCTTTAGCTCAACTAAACTGGGAATTTTTTGCTTGCTATTAAATTGGAAAGTAGCAGCAGTGAAAGTGCACTGAGGCATTTGTTATAAAATGGAATTTATCATTACAATTGGTCTCCCCTTTTCTTTGAAATTGTCAGACGGAAAAACCAAAAAGATACAATTATTAATCTGGCAACTGTCACCTGCCTTCAGAGTGAGCAGCTCAGCGTAATATGGGATAGAGGAAGGTTAAAAGTTAAGCGAATGACAACAGAGCAAGTGGAAAAATTTTCATTTTCAATGCAGTCGAAACATCCAGCCCCATTTTATCTATCAAGCATTCACTCCCTGTGAGCAAGCCACATTTCATCCCTATCCCTTGTGTGAAAAAGCCCCCCCTCCACCTCCCGCCACAAGCAAATTGCTCCCCCTCCCTAATTCTGCCATCAATATCTAATTCCTTCTCCCTGTGAACAGACCCCTGTCAAATATCCCTTTCCCATGGGCAGACCCCTGTCAAATACCCCCTCCCTATGTACAGAGCCCTGTCTAAATACCTCCTCCGCACGAACAGACCTCTGACAAATTTCCGCCGCCCATGAACAGGCCTTTGCCTACATACCCCCTCCACATGAGCGGACATCTGTCTATATGCCACCTCCCTATTAGCACATCCCTGTCTAAACACCCCCTCCCCATGAGCACACCCCTGTCTAAATGCCACCTCACCATGAGCACACCCACGTCTAAACGCCACCTCCCCATGGGCAGACCCTGTCTAAACAATCCCTCCCCACGAGCACAAACCCGTCTAAATGCCAGCTCCCCATGAGCACAATCCTGTCTAAATGCCACCTCCCCATGAGCTCACCCGTCTAAACGCCACCTCCCCATGAACAGACCCTGTCTAAACACACCCTCCCCATGAGCAGACCCCTGTCTAAATGCCACCTCTCCATGAGCAGAACCTGTCTAAACGCCCCCTCCCCATGAGCACACCCCTATCTAAATGCCGCCTCTTTGACAACAGATGCTCAGCTAGATTGTGACTCGGTGCAAGTCTGCAAACCAAGTGCTTGTGAATCAACCGTCCAGGAGAGGTGAAGAATCACAGAATTATTAATGTATAGAAGGAGGCCATTCGGCCCATCGTGTCTGCAATGGCTCTCTGAGCATTTTAACTTAGTGCCAATCTCCTGCCTTTTCCCTGTAACCCTGCGCATTGTTTCTATTTAGATAATCATTCAATGCCCTCTTGAATGCCTCGATTGATCCTGCCTCTGCCACACTTCCAGGCAGTGCATTCCAAACCCTAACTACTCGCTGTGTGAAAAAGATTTTCCTCACCTTGCGTTTGCTTAATTTGCAAAATACTTTAAAACTGTGCTGTCTGGTTCTCGATCTGTTTATGAGTGGGAACAGTTTCCCCCTATCTACACTGTCCAGGCCCCTCGTATTTTGAAAACTTCTATCAAATCTCCCCCCAGCCTTCCAAAGACTGCCTTAAACTGATGATCCCCCTCTGTCCATCTGCCATTCACTCCACCAATAACCCCCCACCCCCTCACCCACTCCCCATACCCACTAAGTCCAGGTCAGTGCTGGTTGTACATTGAATATTAACAATGAACTTTCCACTTCTAGCACCGTTACCTCAATCTCTCTCACTTTCTTTCTCTCCCCCTCTGCCTTAAACAGAATGGCACAGTAAGAGCCCAGGTTACATACTCTCAATCACACAGACATTCGCTTCACAATATTTCAATGGAGAAAAAAAATACTGTTTTAAAACAAAGGCTTAAAATATCAAGACACAGTTACCTCCACTTTTGGGTAATCTCTCTCACCATGTTTCTTTACCTCTTTGTCTGTATTCTGTCTCTCAGTTCCTACTTCGCCCTTGCGTATTGGGCTGTGATGGGAGGGGTACACAGTTAATTCTAGCCCCACATCTCCACAGGTTGTAACAATTGTTTAAATGTTTAATTCAGCCACAAAACTGGCCAATTGTTTATCTTTAACATGGTTATTCCCAGGATAAAATATCTCTAACCAGACTTCTTTCAGTAAACACATAAAATTGATTTATTATAAAACAAATCACTTTTCAAAAACAAGTTAATAAACTAGTTAACATACAAGTTATAATTTAGAAGTGGAATGATTTTTTCCATTAAAAAGCACACACATTTATTCAAACCCCCATATGCACACACACAAATACAAAACAGGACAAAAGAAACATTGTCCCCTGTAGATGCTGGAATGTGGTAACATTTCTTTTAAAAGGGGAAAATTCAAAAAGATCTCAATGCTGTTGAACTAACAGAATTCTGGTCACAATAGATCTGCAAGTTCTTTCAGATGGCTGTTTTGGTGAAACTGTCCTTGAAGACTTTTACTTAGCACAACTTTGCAGACTTTCAAAAAAACAGATGATTTATTCGAAAGAGACATTTCTGAGGAAAGTTTAATTCACTCTAGATTGCATGTGACACAAAGGTGGGGCAGAGGGAGAGAAAGAGACAGTCTTTTCTTGCAACTTGCTTATAAGTCACACCAACACACATTCTCTGCCTTTATGTTTTAAAGATTAAGATGTTCAAAGTATACTTCAACTCGCGCAGATGTTTTTTAACTATTGAGCTAGAGTCATTAGCCTGGCAACATGGGATAATCTGAGATGCAATACACCTTTAAGAGAATGTGAGCAGGTTGACCACGTGACTGTATTACCTAATCACTGTGTAGCATGAGCTACAATGTTTATCAGTAGTTGAGAATAGTATCTGGTCTGAGAAACATACATTGTGCTGGTGCTCTGTTACTTGTGTTAATAAGCAGCACGTGCTTCATCTTATATTCGTCTCTGCACCTGCAGTATATTGTTTACCAATTCACTCATCAGTGTGCAACCATGTTCGCTAAGCAAAGGAACCTGACAGAGGAACATAATAACTGGCAACGAAGCAAAACACGACCAGCCGACAACACCAAAGAAAACTGCGGAAATTAAACAGGAGCTATTCAGCCGTACCTTATAAGGTGATTGCGAGTACAGCTTTTATCATTGTCGTCGAAGTTCTCTCCCCCAGTTTGTCTGCATCGAACCATTTGATCAGCCACTGATGACTGGTCACATAATATTGAACGCCTCATGTTGTTCATTTTGGCGAACACCATATCAGGGGAGGAGAAGAGGTGAGCAAACTTCTTATCAACATGTGGAAGTAAAAAATAGGGCTTAATTCATTGTCTAATTGCTCCCAATGCTCCAGTTTCCAGGAACTTTGATGAGTTGGTAAATCTTGTGAAAAGCCACTTTCAGCCAACAACGGTAAAAATGAAGCATTTTAAATTTAATTTGAGATGTGGTGCCCCTGGGGAAACAGCCGCTTGTTATGTAGCAGCCTTAAAACAGCTGACAGAGCACTGAGAGTTTGGGATGTCGATTAACGACATGTAAAGAAATCGATTAGTATGTGGGACTAAAGAAGGCGCCATTCAAACTAACTTAGACTTCATCAAGGCGCTGGAGTTGGCACTCACAATGGAGATGGCAGTCAGGCAGAAGCAAATCAGGGGAGCACAAAATGGCACCGTCCTTCACATTGGGAGGGAGGCGCCGGTTAGAAATGATGCGGAAATGCTGGGCTCCGCGGAATGGCCGGAAACAGCCACCATTAACAGACCAACAAAAAGCAATGGTTCAACAGAGAAAACCCACCATTATAACAGAAGAAATGGAACCAGACAGCCTGCAAACGAACAACAATTTAAAAGAATCGTGTGTTTCTACTCTGTTCGTAATGGGCACATTATGTGATATTGTAGAAACAGATTAAGACAAAACTTTAAGCAAAAAGGTAGAATTCATGAAATCCACATAACAGAGGAACCAGGAGAAAAAGAGTCAGACATTTACTCATTACACAACTTAAAACTGGGTAAAACAGAGCCAATCTAGGTGACAGTGGAAATCAACAGGAAACACATCTGAAAGGAGGGAGATACATGGGCATCCACCACAGTTATAGGCGAACACATAATCAAATACCTGAATGGAGGAGACCACTCATTAAATCTGAAAAATTCAGATGCTAAATTAAAGACGTATACTGTTGAAGACATACCAGAAAGAGGTATATGCAAGGTTCCAGTATTGTATGGAAACCAATCTGTTAATTAACCCCTAATAGTGGTAGCAGGGGAGGGCCCAAGTCTACTTGGTCGGCACTGTCCTAAGGAAATAAAGTTGGAGGGACCAAGATTTTTCAACTCAGAATGTAAGATCTGCAAGAATTATTAAAGAAATCTGCTTGTAAATGAATCGAGGACCAGAGGGCACAGTTTGAAAGTGTTTTGCAAATGAAACAAACGCGAGGTGGAAAAACCTTTTCACACAGCGAGTAGTTAGGGTTTGGAATGCACTGCCTGGGAGTGTGGTGGAGGCAGGGTCAACTGAGACATTCAAGAGGGCAGTGGATGATTATCTAAATAGAAACAATGTGCAGGGTTACGGGGAAAAGGCAGGAGGTTGACACAAAGTTAAAAGGCTCAGAGAGCCAGTGTGGACATGATGGACCAAATGGCCTCCTACTCTGTAACAATTCTGTGATTCTGTCAAATATGCCTCCATTTTCAGGGAAGAGCACGGGAAGATTCAGGGGCTGCAAACTAAAATCCACGCGGATCCTGAGCAACCCCAGTTTCTTAGAGGCGAGGCCCGTCCCCCATGCATTATGAGAAAAAGCTGATGTTGAATTAGGCTGAAAAGGTTGGGAGTCTTAAGTGTGCAGTTTTCTAAATGGGCAGCACCCATAGTTTCAGTACTAAAGCCTGATCAGAGAGTGCGAATATGTGGGGACTATAAGTTGACTGTTAACAAAGTGACCGGACTTGACAGGCATCCTATACCGAAAATTGATGAATTGTACTCCAAGCTGGCAGGAGGAACCGCATTTGTGAAACTCAACGTGAACCACACTTACCAGCAAGTCGAGCTAGAAAAGGCTTCATGGGATTTTGTGACTATCAACACACATAGGGGATTATACCAATATACCAGGTTACACTTCGGAGTCTCATCAGCCTGTGCCATTTTCCAACGGCCTATGGAAAATTTACTTCAAGGTCTGCCCCATGTGGTGGTTTATCTCAATGATGTCCTGGTAACAGATGAACTGAGGAAGTACACTTGGCTAACCTGGAACAAGTGTTGAAGCATTTCTCACAAGCTGGAGTACATTTAAAAAGAAAAAACTATATCTTCCAAGCAAAAGAAGCGATTTACCTGGGTTACACGGGTGACACACAGGGCCTTCACTCAGAAGCAGGTGAGAGCTTTTAGTGAGGCACCAGCACCAAAAAACACCGCAGAACTCAAGTTCTTCTTGGGAATGATTAACTGCTATAGCTGTTTGCTCCTAAATTTACCAACAGGACTCGCTCCATTATACAGTTTACTCTAGAAAAACCACAGGTGGACTTGGCAAGCCCCACAACAACAGGTTTTTACAGCAGTAAAGCAGTTACTACACTCTTTGGCCCTGTTGGTACATTTTGACCCAAGGAAAGAATTAATTTTAACCTGTGAAGGAACCCCCTACAGAGTTGAGGCAGTACTCTCCCACCGGATGGCTGCGAACGGCCTATTGGTTATGTCTCGAAAACACTCAATGTTGCAGAACGACAGTACTCACAAGTAGAGAAAAGAGGCTTATCCATTGTATTTGGTGTTACGAAGTTTCACCAATACATCCATGGTCGCCACTTCAACATTGTATCCAATCACAAGCCACTACTAAGCTTGTTTGTGGAAGATAAGGCAATACTCCCAATTGCCTCTGCATGCATCCAAAAGAAGGCACTGATTCTAGCTGCTCATGAATATACTTTAACCCACCAGCCGGGAAGCCAGATTGCAAATACTGACGCACTGAGCCGATTACCTCTAAAAGACAGCAATGTGAATGTACCAATTTCTCAACAACTCATCTTGTTATTAAACTTTCTGGATTCATCACCAGTACATGCCAAACAAGACCAAGACCTAGTTTTGTCTGACGTCAGGGATCAAGTCTTGCAGGGATGGTCTAATGAGCCAAAGGCTGACGAAATGAAGCCCTATTTTAATAGGAGATACGAGTTTACCTGCCAGGATTCCATCTTGCTGTAGGGAGTGAGAGTCATTGTGCCTCCCAGAGGAAGACAACCATTAGCGATCGAATTGCATCGTGGTTACCCTGGCATCTCTAGAATGAAAATGTTGGCACTCAGCTACTTATGGTGGCCAAGGATAGATGCAGAAATTGAAAACTTAGTCAAGAGCTGCATACAGTACCAACAGGGACAGAAAATGCCTTCCTCTGCCCCACTGCATCGCTGGGAATGGCCAGGAAGGCCAAGGGTCCACCTCCACATTGACTACATGGGGCCTTTTTTTGGGCACAATGTTCCTGTTGATTATAGACGCTCACTCAAAGTGGATGCATGGATATGAGGTGAGAGCACCCACATCTGCCACCACTATAGATTGCGTCAGAGTTTTGCGATACACGGGTTACCAGATATAATAGTGTCTGATATTGGAACATTGTTCACTAGCGCGGAATTCCAAAAATGCACAAATCTCAAAAGCATGACACATGAAAGGACCCCACCACCCTGCATCCAGTGGTATAATTACAAGGACAGTCCAGGCCTTCATGTCCTGAGTGAGAAAAACTGGATGGAGACTCTGTTGCAACTAGATTACTGAATTTCCTACTCAGCTATAGGACTACACAACACACAATTACCAGTACTGGCCCCGCAGAGTTATTGATGAAGAGACATCTCAGGACACGTTTGAGTCTCATAAGGCCAAATTTAAGTGGGCGGGTGGAGAGACACCAGGAAGCCCAGGAAAATGTACACGATTACCACAGGCATGCAAGAAGCTTCACTGCTGGAGACACAGTTTTAGCAAAGAACTTTGGAGATGGGCCCAAATGGCTATCAGGTGAAGTTAGTGCAATGACAGGACCCCCTTCTTATCACATATCGGCCATTGGTCGGATAATTAGGGGACACATGGGTCACCTCAGGAAAAGGGAAACAAATGTACAAGAATGCACCAAGCATTCCCATTGGAGTCTACACCATATGTGGAAGGAACTCTATTTGGATTGGAAGTAAGGGTAGATGGTCAAAAAAACAAACTTACAGGTTCCTACTGGAGGATCTAGTGAACAGATGACTCCTGAGATAAAGCATCTGAAGCCGTAGATCAATGTTTGACACATTTGAAGAAACCTCCAGAGAGACTGAATTTGTAACTAGTTTATTTACGTAAATAGTTGATATATTGTAAAGATTGTAAATTGTACTTTCAATTAAAGGGGGAGGGAGGTGGTCATCTGAGGTGCAATACACCTTTAAGAGAATGTGAGCAGATTGACCACGTAACTGTATTACCCAATTGCTGTGTAGTGCGAGCTATATTGTTAATCAGTAGTTTAGAATATGGACTGGGTGGAGAAGCACACCTTTAGTGTTAGTGCTCTGTGACTTGTGTTAATAAACAGCATGTGCTTCATTTTACATTGATCTGTTTACCAACTCACTCATCAGTAAATTGATGTTCAACCGTATTTGCAAGCAAAACGGCCTGACAGAGAAGGAACATAACAGTTCTTTTTTAACTTAGTTATACAAGGTATCTCTTCCTTCTCCAGTTGTTCCCCGCTGGACATCTATCTTGACCTGTGGTTTCTTGAAGAATGGCATATTCACAGCCCCGAATTAATATTGCAAACCTTAAAAAATAACTCAGGAGGAGGAATGTCCAAATTCAATGTCCTTCAAATTTTCCAAAACTGGGTTCCTCACACTTGTTCTTTCTCATTCTCTCCATTCCTATCTCATTTGCATATCTGTCTCTCTCTCTCTCTCTCTGTCTCTTTCTCTATCCTGGGTGCGATCTTCATAACTGTACTGCCAAATATTGCTGTCACATATTTAATTATATCAAATTGTTTTATTTGTCAGTTTAGAGAGAGATAGAGAACGAGCTGAAGGGAGATGAAGAGCCAGAGAGAAATCTTCCCCGCCCCTCAGTAAGCTGAATTGAAATGGCCACGCTCATTGCCCAAATCTCATTGAGCCTTTACACAAACTCAGGACATTAATTTTAAGTCCTTCTGAGTGCTTTGCAGATATCTCCCCTTGTGCCATTGTCAGTCACTTCGCTTTTAACCTTCCGTTCATTTCACTTTACTCTTTTCCCCCAAAGTGCAATTAGCCTGCATCGCAGCACAAGTGAAGAGCCACATGCTATGTGTTGAAGAGCCACATGAGGTTTGGCCACCCCATCAGAGCTGGTCCAGCCCAAGACCATGCAGGACTAGTTGGGATGAATCACGTGGCCCTGCATGGTGTCAAGCAAGAAGATATGACCCTTGCAAAGATCTTATAATCCATGTTGAGAAGGCAGACTGGATGCCAGCTCTTAAAGAGGCAGAAATCACTCCTCTTAGTCGGGACCATGATGTCCCTGCACCATAAGAGGGGTGTCTCCCCGGTTGCTAAACTTTCCCTCAGGATGTGTGCATAGCCGTTCCCCAGAACATCCCAGAACACCCTGAAGAACTTCACGGTCAGCTCATCCAGCACAGGTGACTTTCCCCCCTAGAGCCAGTCGAGGACATCAATCAGCTCAGCCAGGGTAGGTGGAGCATTGAGCTGCTCGGCACCCTCTGGGCTGACCTGCAGCAGGTCCTCCCACAAAACCCTGTGACCTTCCTCACTGACAGATCCGGAGAGAAGAAAGCATAATCGTATACTCTGGTTTGAGCTCTTACACCCTCTGGATCCGGGAGAAGGGATCTGTCATTAGCCGGAAGCATGAGGAGCTATTTACAAACCCCTTGCCTCTTCCCAGTGAGTTGACGAAGGGGGAGCCGCACTCCACCTCCAGACCCAATGTACATGCCTCAGGACCCAACGAGTTGCAGGTCCCTCAGTGCTCCCTTCTTCCCTTCATATATTTTCAACAGCCTCACCAAGATAGGACTCCAGGTTGAAAACCTCCTGTTGCAACTTGTGGATTCTGGACTTCTACCGCTTTCTCGATCCCATTGTGTGTTCCTGACAGAGAACACGGACGTGAGCCTTGCTCACGTCCCACCACAGCCTCAACGAGGAATATCCTCCCTGCTACCTTCTCCAGCTGGCCCAGAAACGATGGAACGAGTCCTGGAACCACTCGTCCTCGGAGGTTGTTAAAGTGCGCGGACCCCCAACTGAGTACGGAATGTAAATAGCTCCGCCCACACCAGATGGTGATTCGAGCATGGCACCGGCTGCATGGAAGCTGCTGGATCAGAGGTGATATATACCATAGAAATGGTCGATTCTGGATGTTCTTCCTCCAGGCCTCATGAAAGTGAAGATTCTGGAATCAAGATGCAGATTTCGCCAAGTTGTTAGAGCTGAACAGGTCCCTCAACTGTCCTACCAATGCCCTGTGGGGCAGGGCACTGGTGCAGTCCCTTACTTTGGGGGTTCTGTTAAACCTCTCCCACCGAGGGTAATGCACTCACCAGCATCATGAGTGGACTCTTCTTCAAAGAAACTCACTTGCTGTAGCCTTGCCTGGGGATTGTAAACATTCACAGGTTAAATAGTGTGTCCCTCAGCCGGACAGTGAGATGGAGCAAGCAGCCTGGCACAGGCTCCTTGACTCCCAGGATCTCCGGCTGAAAATGTGAGGTCATCAAAATGGTGTGTTTTCTACAAGATGGAGGAATGCTCATAGCTCACCAAAAATGCAGAGTGCTGTTCCTGTAAGAGGAGGAGACACTTTAAATCTGTATGCTATAGCAAAAAGCTCATAACACAGAAATCAAAGGAGAAACCAATAAAAATCGATACCATTCAAGAAATAGAAGTTGAAAAGAGAATGAAGTGCTACTCTAAGGAGAAATTACGGGAGCTAATGGGGACTATTGGAGCACAGATATTCTGATCAAGGCATAAAACAAGCTTCATATTAGACACTGGAGCAGGAGTTTCAGTTCTTTCAGATACAGGACAGTGGCTAAAGAAAGAATCCCTCCATCCATCGACCATACAACTCCACAGTGCAGGAGGCATGGTAGTGGTATTTCTCTGGACTAATAATCCAGAGACCCAGTGTAAAACTCTGGGGACTTGAGTTCAAATCCTGCCACAGCAGAAGGGCTTTTAGGGATGGGCAATAAATGCTGGCATAGCCAGCGACACCCACATCCCATAAAAGTTCTTTTTAAAAATCCACTTTTACAGTGAAAGAAGAAATTGAGTCAATGCCACATCAGAGAGTCACCTCACCTGTAACCAAACCTACAAGTTGGGGTCCAGGTATGGTTCCAGTACTGAAACCGACTGATTCAATACGAATCTGTGTTGACCTCACACAGTTAAACCAAGCAGTCGAAAGGGAGATCCATCCAATGGCATCTGTGGATGAGAGTCTGGCAGAGCTAGCAAAAAGCACAATTTTTACAGAATTGGATACAGTGGATTCTGGCAACTACCTTTGGACGAAGAATCCAAACTATATTCATCACACCCTTTGGGAAGTACTGCTTCAATCGACTAACTTTTGGAATTACATTGACACCAGAGATCTTTCAGAAGATGATGACAGGCATTTTAGAAGGATTAGAAGAGGTCATCTGCCACATGGATGATATCTTCTTCCATGGGTCCACTGCACTGGAGCATGATACAAGATAGAGCAGAGTTGGAATGGTTGCAAGAAGCAGGACTGAAACTCAATAGTAAATGTGACTTCTGAGAACCAGTCATTACATTTCTTGGGCACATTGTTCACACATTAGACATCAGGGTTGATCCCCAAAGACCAAGGTAATCAAAAATATTTCACCTCACAATGTTGTGGAACTTTAGTGCTTCATGGGGATGGTTAATCAGGTAGGGAAGTAGCTCCCTAATACAGCACACGTAAACAAATCAATGCGACGATTGCTCAGGCAACACCAAGCATGGTGTTGGGAAGAACATCAACAAATTTCATTCCAAAGATAAAAAAGATGCTAATTACGCCGGCTATATTGTTACACTATGATCCGGAATTGCCCACGGTGGCTGCAGCAGATGTATCATCGACTGGACTAGGAGCAGCACTCTTCCAAATCCAGAAAGATGGGACACACAGACCAGTTTATTATCCATCTTGCTCATTGAAACAGAACAAAGATACACCTGAATTGCAAAAGAGGCATTAGCAACCACATGGGCCTGTGAGCAGTTTGCCAACTATGGCTTAGGCCTAAAGTTTAACTTTGAGGCAGACCACAAACCAATTACCTTATCAAATGCTAAAGATTTAACAAAGATGCGACCAAGATTCCAGAGATTTTGGCTGAGACTCGTGAGGTTCGATGCAACAACCGAATATGTCTGAGCAAAACAACAAACAATAGCAGACGCCTGGTCACACATTCCTGTTTGAAAACCTGAACAAGGTGACAAAGATTTTCTCAAAGATGTGCAGTCAAATACCTTATTGAGTTATTTATATTAGCAAGAATACAGGGGCTGAATGAAATTGAAAGGCACAAAAAGTGAATGAAGAATGTGCTAAAATTTAGAGATAGTACGAAAATGGATGGCCAGACTATGGCCTGATTATTTCCCTCACTGGGCGCGTGCCAATTAACGGCCAACCAGCATGAAACATGCTCTGGAAAGCTCAATGCTGCCGGGGTGGGGTGGGAAGAGGGCGGGTGACGACGTCACTGCGGGCGCGGCTGAGCGCTTCCACTGAGCCCCCTGAAGGCAGGCAGCTGCCTCAGGGAGCTGCAGGCATCCAAATATAAAAGTGAAGCACAAAAATGCTGCAAAATATGTCCATGCAGCACAGCCATGTAGCTGAAAGCAGACCTCATAAAATGCTGTCCCCAGCTATTTCTTTTTATATTATTTCCTAACAGAGGTTTCATCCCAACTATGGCTTAAGTTTCATCAAAAATGTAAAGGCCACCTGGCTGCTTGGACGGGCCACGCAAAATCGCTGACAATTGCGCCGTTAATGGGCTTAATTTACCTGCTCAGTTGTCGGCGGGCGCCCACCAAGCAAAATATCATGAGTATGCCATGGCATCAGGACACTTGTTTGATGTCATCTTGCACAATTTTATACCCATTCGGTTTGGGCACGTGCCTGCCTCCAGAACGTAAAATTCTGTCCTATGTTCCAAATAATCTCATTTGAAACAATATTTCGAGCAATGAGCACATCTCAGTGCCCTGGATGACTTGCTGATTTATGATGGGAGGTTGGTCATACCAGGGGTCCTCGGACTCGAAATGCTTCAGTGAATACACCAGAGACACTTAGGCATTACAAAGTGTTGTACCAGAGCAAGAAATTCAGTTTTGTGCCCAGGGGTTTCAAAATCACTTAGGGGAAATGATTTTGAGCAGCATCACCTGTGAAATCTTGCCAGGAGCAAAGACAACCCACTGCTGGTATCCTCATTCCCATCCAGACTGTGGGAACATCTCGGAATGCATCTTTCAGCTCAAGAGGAGGAGATTCCCCATCATTGTTGCCTCTTACTCCAGATAGATTAAGGTCAAATATCTTCATGGTCCTACTTCAGAAGTAGTCATTAATTTATTAAAAGAAATTTTTGTCACACATGGATCTCCAAATCTACTTACTCCAGTCAATGGTCCACAGTTTGCAAATGAACAGTCCCAACAGATTGGAGGATGGCAAATGCAACCCCGTTTTTTTTAAAAAAAGGTGGGGTGGTGGGGGGGAGAACAGCTAAATACAGACCGGTTAGCCAAACCTCATTGTAGGGAAAATATTACAGTCTATTATAAAAGATGTGATATCAATGAGATTAGACAAAGTCAACATGGATTTATGAAAGGGAAATCATGTTTGGCAAATCCACTGAAGTTCTTTGAGGATATAACTAGCAAAATAGATAATGGAGAACAGTGATGTGATGTATTTGGATTTTCAGAAAGCTTTTGATAAAATCCCGCATAAGAGGTTAGCATGCAAAATTAAAGCACATGGGATTGGAGATAATATATTGGCATGGATTGAGAATTGGTTAGCAGAGAGGAAAAAGAGAGTAGGAATAAATGAGTTTTTTTCAGAGTGGCAGGTGGTGACTAGTGGGGTGCCGCAGGGACTCAACTATTCACAATATGTATCAATGTTTTGTATGAGGGAAACATATGTAATATTTCCAAATTTGCTGATGATATGGAACTTGGTGAGAATGTGAGAAAGAGGCTGTTAAAAGGATTCAAGGTGATTTAGACAGGTTGATGAGTGGGCAAATACATGGCAAATGTAATATAGCATGGACAAATGTGAAGTTATCCAGTTTGGTAGGAAAAACAGAATGGCAGAGTATTATTTAAATGGTGATAGATTGCGAAATGTTGATGTACAAAGGGACCTGGATGTCCTTGTACACCAATCACTAAAAGCAAGCATGCAGATGCAGCAAGCAGTTAAGAAGGCAAATGGTATGTAGGCCTTCATTGTGAGAGGACTTGAGTACAGGAGGAAGGATGTCTTACTACAGTTGTAGAGGGCATTGGTGAGGCCACACCTGGAGTATTGTGTGCAGTTTTGGTGTCCTTACCATAGAAAGGATATACTTGCCATAGAAGGAGTGCTGCAAAGGTTCACTAGACTGATTCCTGGGATGGCAGGTTTGTCTTATGAGGAGGGATTGGATCCACCAGGCCTGTATTCACTGGAGTTTAGAAGAATGATGGGGTATCTCATTGAAACATATACAACTCTGACAGGGTTGGACGGACTGGATGCAGGGATGATGTTTCTTGCGGCTGGCAGGGGGTCTAGAACATGGACTCACAGTCTCAGGATATGAGGTAGATATTTAGGACTGAGATGAGGAGAAATTTCTTCACTCAGAGGGTGGTGAACCTGTGGAACTGTCCACCACAGAGGGCTGTGGAGGCCAAGACACTGTATATATTTAAGAAGGAAATAGATAGATTTCTGGACTCTAACAGCATCAAGGGATATGGGGAGGAAGCAGGAGTATGGCATTGAGATAGAGGAGCAGCCATGAACATACTGAATGGTGGAACAGACTGAAAGGGCCAAATTACCTACTCCTGCTCCTATTTTCTATGTTTCTATGAATGGTTGAAATGTTCATGGAAGAGTATGGGCAGAATCATCCCAGATTTGCACTAATTTCAGTAGCAGGCAGGTAAAACGACGTTTTACCCATCAACTGCGATGATGGATATTCACATTGTATCGTCTCAAACCCTCCTCATTATTCATACATTTCCATGGCGGACGGGCTCTCATTTACATGCCCGGCATCACTTTGCCTCTTCCTCACGCCGGGCACCGTGTTTAAAGTCCACTGCATGCATGCATCTCAGTGCTTCCAGACCACGACTGCTGCGGGAAGACATGGCCTTGAAAGGCAAAAGGGCTACAACTCTCAAGTTCAGCCACGTGTCACCAGAACGCTTTTTGGATGCAGTGGAAGCGATGTCCTCTACCCCCGCTCTGGCTGCAGGATGGGCAGTGGCATGACCAACCTGGCTTGGAAGATGGTGGCAACTGTGGTCAGCGCCAAAGTCCTTCATAAAAGAAGAGACATCCAGTGCCACAAGAGGATGAATGATCTCCATTCCACCAGGGTAAGTCACTCTTCTCATCACTCTCAACTCACACACTCACAAACCCATTACACATCCACAGGGCCCCCACTCACTGCCAGTTCAAGGGACATCACCATTCACTGTCACACACACCTTCATTGTCCCCATCCCATTCATGGGATCACTTACCACCCACACATGCCAGGCATACTTATCATCAGCCCTGGCAGGCACCCTGCTTACACTCTCTCCATCTCTATTGTTGCAGGACAAGCTGGCACACAACAGGAGAGAGAGATTGCAGACCGGTGGAGGATTGCCTGAAATCAAGGTCCTCATGGGCTTTGAAAACAGACCCACCCAGCTGGACGGCAATGATCTGGACCATTCCTGTGCTGACATTGAGGTTGGCCGTGCTCTACCAAGTGAGGGTCCAGCAGTCCAGCATCCATCAGACAACCATGCTATGAGTGATGTGTCCTGTTTCACTGGCCACTGCCATGCATTAATTATCTCCCCTTGCTTTCACAGGCACATCTGCCAAACAGCCGACAGAGTCCATGACCCAGGGCCTCCAATCAAGCCCTGAAGAAATCTCTGAGGAGAAATCTGAAGGCACCGTCCCTGAAGTCCCATCACAGCGCTCACCCACACCCTCCACCAGCACAGAGACACACACCTCGATGGGACATAGCTTTAGGGTCACAATCTGGTGAGCACATTGCACTGTCTGATCCACAGCAGGCGGAGGCAGGGACTTCCTGGTGTCTGGCACTCAGAGGACTGCTGGAGGCCAAAAGGTTGCTGAATCTGAGTCAGGTGATGAGCCTCTGGACTCGGTCATGCTACAGTTGCTGGAGCTGCAAAAGCAAGCTCGGGAACATCAGGAAGGGATGTCCGCCTCACTCCTCAGATTGCAAGACACAATGAAGGAATCCACCTGCTTTCAGTCTGAGGTGATAGCACCGGCATGCCAACACACTGAGGTCAACACTGGTAGGATGGCGGCAGCCATGGAGACCTTGGTCCAGGACATTGGTGCTACGCTGCTGTGTGGGATCAACTCCATCACTGATGCCATAGTTGGCCTCCAACAGTGTGTACATGATAGGGGTGCTGGGCAGCTCAATCTCACTCCAGTTACCCCTTCTTCTCAAGGAGTCAACCTGGGGCTCTTGGACAGCCATAGGGAGGAGAATCAGCAGATGTACCCCCGTGGGGCCATGCATCCAGGTGACTTTAGGAGTATCCGGCCCATCTAAATCTCCGCTTCCTGTGACCTCAGCAGCTCCTTGTCCACAGGCCGAGGAGGGTGTCACTGCCACACAGCAGGACCCTGAAAACAGGCCGGGACCCTACAAGTCTTGGCCCTCCACAGTACACCTGCCAAGGGCATCACAGACAGGGAGTCACAGTCAGCAGGCTGCCTCCACATCTGCTGTGGATGTCCAGGGAGCACCAAGACGTAGCAGCAGGGTTAGAAAATATAAGAACAGTTGCACAGCCTGGGAATGGGTGTTAATCACTTGTACATACTGTTTACTATTGTCAATAAACTCCCAAGAATGTCTCCCTGCCTATGGCTCCTTGTTCTGATTAGCAGTGTTCATGTCACTCAGACATGAAATCTTTCCGCACAAGATAAAGGCAGGTGTCTCAGTCCAGGGCCTCTTCCCTGTGCTCTGTGCAGCCTTCAGACCAAAGTGGTGATCCGGCTTCACACTCCCTGGAAATATTATTAATGTCTGCGCCTCGATGGTGCTGGTCATTGCTGCCAGAATGTAGTGGGCAGGTGCTACAAAATTCTCTCATTCTCTCTGTGTGCTCTCAGCACCTTTAACATGGGGCTGCCCTAAATCACACCAGCATCTGTGACCATTGATGCTGTGCTCTTGAAGGGCTCAGGTGCTGAAGGCAGACTATGGATCAGATACTTCTAAGGATTTATGACTGAGTGTCTATGATATGATCCTGATCACACTGCGCAAATGAGCTGCCCTTGGCCAGGTAGGAGTCATAGGTTTTTAGCGGCTATGTGAAGATCTATGGAGCATCCTCACTGCATGTCGTCATTATCTTCCTGGAATTGAGTGACTATTAGGGCCTCCACTGCATCTATATGATAGGAGCATTCTGACGGAGGATATTCATGCTCCATAAGCCAGACTGGAGTCAAATGTTCACAAATGTGGTGAGGATCTATGGTGTCTTCTCACTGCATGTTGTCATCACCTTTCACAAATCTGGCAGCTATGAGGACCTCCTGAGCGTGCCTGCCTCGTCTGGCCAGTGCAATGGCCTCATTGCCATCATCCTCGCCTTCAAGGACCTCCTCACCCTCATCACTGTCAGCGTCCTCCTCATTGGAGGAGACCTCCAGCTCCTGCATCTCCTCCTCATCCAGCTCCTCTCCCCATTGCAGTGCCAGGTTAGAAAGGGTGCAGCAGATGACGGTGACACCCTCTATGGAC
This sequence comes from Carcharodon carcharias, assembly GCF_017639515.1. Classification (NCBI taxonomy): domain Eukaryota; kingdom Metazoa; phylum Chordata; class Chondrichthyes; order Lamniformes; family Lamnidae; genus Carcharodon; species Carcharodon carcharias. The sequence continues at coordinate 56,955,396 of NC_054485.1, read as the reverse complement.
TGTATTGCAGTGCTCCACCAGACCGAACCAGGCACCGGAACCGCAACATCAGCCTCATTATAGCATCGCTCTGCTGCAATCTGAGGCCACCACATGGGTGTCATCAGCCACGGCTTCCGTGGGTAGCTCTTGTCCCTGAGGAGCCAACCCTGCAGCCTCTGTGGACCCTGGAAGAATCCAGGGATCTGTGACCGACTGAGGTAGTAGGGATCGTGCACACTCCCTGGAAACCGTGCGCACACCTGCAAAATGTGTTTCTGGTGGTCGCACATTCAGCGCATGGAAACCCTTGTGGTTGATGTAGTTCACTCCAGGTTGCCACGGAGATCTGAGCAACATATGTGTGCAGTCGATCGTACCATGCACCTGTGAGAAATCCAAGATCTGGATGAATCCAATCGCTGTTGCATCCTGGCTCTCCTGGTCCTGGGCAAAATGCACAAAGTTGTCCCTCGCAGAGATGGCATTGTGGCCTCATGGATGCATTTGTCGGTGGAGGCTTGAGAGATCCCACAGAGGTCACCTGCGGAGCCCTGAAAGGAGCCACTGGTGTTGAAATTGAGTCACTTTCACAGCCACTGGCAGTGGATGCCCTCCATGTCCCCATGGCGCCAAATCTGCAGTAAGTGGCAGAAGTGACCAACTAGTTCCCTACACATGCTCAGTCCTCGGCGACACTGGTTCTTGGTCCTCTGCAGGAATGAAAGGCGGCGTCTATAGACCCCGGGTGTCACTAGGCACTGACCAGTAACGGCTCACTGTGGCACTTGGGCGGCGTATGTGGGAGCCCCAGCCACCCCTTCTTCCTGAGGTCGCTGCTCCTGCCTCTGCACAGCCAGGAGCTTCAGTCGCTCTCTCCTCCGTCTTCTTCATGTGCCATAGGCCATCAGGCTTACAGTTAGTTCACCAGGCTCTATGATCTTGATGTACTTCTCCTGCAGGATGAAACAGAGACATGGTTAGTATGGGTGTACTAAGAACCTGTCCTGGTTAAGTGTGAAGGCCCCTTAACACTTCCTGGTGAGTGCAGGCCACCACTAGGATAGCCAGGGTTTAGTGTGCTGCATGGCTGTCTGAAACCCCACCCACCTCCGCTCTGCTCCACCTGACCGATTGGCAGCAGCTTCGCCCATAAGACTGCATGCTGTGCTCTCAGCTCAGTCACAGGCATTCTCCTAACCCACACTGCAAGGCTGCCCTGTTAGCTTGAACCATGGGGGAGACTGGACCAAACCGGGATGATGACATTGCAAAGGGGCTGTGAGCGCCTACAGCAGTGACTGCTCCATGGCCAGCTTTAGCAAGAAGATTGTACAACGTGTGCAGTCCAACTGTTCTGCAGCCCACAAAAGCACTCGTGATTTTGCAGCCTGTGCCCAAGGGGTGAAATGCCCTGGAACATTTGGTGGCACTTAGTAGTCTCTGTGTTGCTAGAACGGGTAGAGAAGCTAGAGGCCCGACTCTAATCATATCAATGTGGCTGTGCCTGAACTGTCTCAGTTTCAGAGGAATGGTCACTTTCTACAGGTTTCCCTAATGTGTGGCCACATCCCTCACCCACCCTACTCCCCCACCCTAAATGCTTGTGCGCTATATTCAAAGGCAGGGCTGCCCTTTACCCCTCTCCCAAACCCCCCCACCCCAACACCCCTGAAGCTTGAAGTCCAACAGATGACCCTGGCAAGCACTGCCCATCATTACTGTGTAATCACCTCCGAGTTCCCCTCAAAGTGTAGCCGGCCAAGGGCACCTTTATGTGCTGTTGTGAACATCGGAGTGCTTTCCCGCCAATATGGATGGACGATCCAGCGGGGTCAGGGGGTTGATCAGAACGATACTGATGGGCTGGCCTAATAATGATATGCAGATGTATTGCAATGAGACACGCGACGTCCATTGGCAGGCCTAGCGGACAATCGCAAACTGGTTTCACGTCCTTGTCAAACTGATCGCGCCATATTGTCCGCTCGTGCCACTGAACACACCCAACTCTGATGGGCACAGAAAATTTGTCCACACAACTAGTTCACTCAGATACCCACAAACTAATGGAGAGACTGAAAGAGGAATAAGAACTGTAAAAGCTTTGTTGAAGAAAAGTGATGTTATCTATTTAGCTTTGAGTGACCGTTCCACACCACTTCAGAATAGATTGACTCCATCAGAACATCTGACTACAGACTCAACTTCCTGTTCTTCCACACATGCTTATGCCATTATCTCAAAGCAGCAGATATAGAGGGAGTGAGGGAGAAGGAGGGTGAATATCATGTAAATCAAACCAGAAACTATAATCAATGCCATACAGTGCAGGATTGACCAGAACTCCAGCCAGGTGAAGCAGTCTAGATTTGAGACCAGAATCAGCAAGACCAAATACTGGAAAAGACACAAAATCCACAATCTTATCTTGCAGATTCTGAAAAAGGGATAGTGAGAAGAAACTCACCTCTTCACTCCCCAAAGCCTGTCCACCATCTACCAAAGTTCTAGCCACTGATCTAATGCCCACTGAGCTGCTAGTATGTGTGCTAGTTCCCGCTTCTGGCAGCGGGTGTGACGTAGGTGCAATTGAAGTCCGGTAGTCCTCTGGCATCAGGGGTGGCCCTTCGGGTTCCACAGAGCAATTGTGTGCTGGTGAACCTAATAGGGAGATCAAGGACATGTCATGAATTAATGTCACTGCACATACCAAGTACCCTCGTCAGACAATGGAGGTCTGCATCACAGTGCCGTTGTCTTTCAATGATCAATCAGGATTCCAGGTTCAAGGCTCCCATCAATGAAGGGACCGCACTAGAATGGTTGCACAAGCCGAAAGTCTCACCTCTGAGCACTGCACTCTTACCTTCATCTGGAACCCCGCCTCCCCAAGCCCAGTTGCACAGGAACCATGCCGGCTCTCAATCTCGAGGGCATCCTCCTCGAACCAGCTGAGCAGCAGTAGTTTGGGTGGCCCTCCACCTGTATGTGCCCTCTCTGCTTGGTTATGACTCGTCTTCTTCTGAAAGGACAGAGCAGCATTGATTTGTCCACTCTCTACCTGCAGTGGCATTGCAGCCTGGCCAACCCCAGCTGAGGAACACCTCGCAGGGCACATCCGGATTGTGGCTTCAAGGCACTCAGTCCAAGCAGCCAGGGCTCACCCCCTTGGCCACTCCGGCGTCACTGACAGTTGGCACTCAGGCTCTAGCACCCCTGAGGTCCACGGGGGGATGGCCAGACCTTAACACTTCAGCACACTGACCCATGCCAGCACGGTACTCACCCTTCCTGAGCAGAGCAGGTCATTGAACCACTTGCGGCAGTGCACCCATGTGTGCCACACCACGTCATGGCTGCTAACCAATGTTGCCTTCTCCTCTACCCTCTGGGGATAAAGGTGTCTCTCCTGGCAGCTACCACCTCCAGGATAATGGCAAGGCACTCATCCAAAAAGTGGGGACACCCAATGCCCACCTGGCTGCCTTACTGCCTGGCATCTCCAGTCGCACTTGACTCGATCACTTGAGTTTGCTAATGCAGAACAGACATTTTTCTGCGGCAGCCTTCCAGGGTCTGCATGGGAATTTTTAAACTTGCCACCAGGTTGCCATTGGACCTGGTGGTCAACAGGCACCCACCTCCGCTTGTCCCTTTCCGACCAGTGACATGCTGCGTTTCATGCTGGGTGGGCCTTGATTGTTCCGCCCACTGTGCCTACCCAAAAATCTCAATCCTGCTCCTGGAAGTTCTGCAGAGAATATACAGCTCAGAGGCACAGAGAAATATGCAAATCTGCTGAAAAAGGACAAGGAAATGTGACCACATAACAAAAAGCTCAAAGTAAAACACTGAGTGAGTGAACATAGCACTAAACTTTCTAGTCCCAGCTCCAGTAGAAATGAAAGGCAATACATGGAAGAACTGGTAGTTCTTCTACTTGCAATGACAAAACTACAAACATGCAACAGACTTAATTAACAAGTTGGAACCAATAGGAGTAGCCACACTACGAACACTGCTGGAGAGGGATTGCCACTAAATGTATACCACTCTATATTTAACTGACAAACAAAGAAGGCAGATGGCAGAGGGTTTGAATGCTTTGAATGCCAAGTAAATGTTACTTATGAACACTATATATCTTCAAACCTTCCACGCTATCCCCAGTCAAATGATAAGGCAGTAAAAATCGCCAAAGGAATCATCAAGAAGTCGAGCACACCTAGCACAGTTGTATACAAGACAATCCTTGAGTGGAGAAACACTGAGTGAAGTCATGGGAACTGGTCCAATCCAAAGACTGAAGTCACACTGCACCCAAGCTATTCTGCCCATAGCAAAAAAGCTACTGAAACCAAAAGTAGTAGCAGGCATAAATGAAAAAATCAAAGTGAAATAACAGAAAGTCAAATATCATTTTCATAATGGAGAAGAAAAGAGTTGACGTTTCGAGTCCTCATGACCGTTCAACAGACCTAGGAAACTAGTTCTGTTGAAGGGTCATGAGGACTCGAAACGTCAACTCTTTTCTTCTCCGCCGATGCTGCCAGACCTGCTGAGTTTTTCCAGGTAATTCTGTTTCTGTTTTGGATTTCCAGCATCCGCAGTTTTTTGTTTTTATCATTTTCATAATACTGCCAAACCATTGCCAGAGTTGAGCATTGGAGAGCCAGTCAGGGTACAAACCTTCAATGCTCTCAATAGGAGTCAACACATGTGGAAACTTTGGACATGTGCTGAGAAATAGTCACCTCGACCATACGTGGTGGAAGCGAACAACCAAATATACCGAGGAACTGCAGGTATATGCGAACAAACAGCGAAGCTGTTCCTTCACAGCAACTGGCTGGAAAACAAAGGATCTCGCCAGCTGTACTGGGTACAGAACTACTATCAATCCCAGAGGTTCAAGGCTCCCCAAAGGCCACAATGGAACAACAACAGTTACCATGGCAACAACTGCCACAGGAACAACACTCACTGGAGAGGGAACATTACCCAGGCAAACAGGCAATGACAACATGCACATGCACATTGAGGCCCGCACAATTTAAAAACTGTGTCAAACGCAGTTGCAGAGACTGACCAGTCACACAAACATAAGAACATTGGGTGCATTTTAGGTAACTTGGGTAACTCAGTTACACATGATTGTGCATGCAAAGTTGTCTTTTGTTCTTTAGGAAAAAGGGGATGTTTGTGTCGTTTATTCATACATAAAGGTAAACGTTTGGGTTTTGAAATGCAACATTATGGCAAGCCAGGTAGGACATGTTGTAGTCAGATGACCTCTGCCATGAAGCACTCTGTAGGCTGCCATCTGAGATCAGTTCAATAAAGACTTACTATGAGAAAGCACTGAGAAGCTCCGCTGTCTTTAAACATGCAATGATTGCAGTACCAAGAGAGTGCCGCATTATTGAAGGTGCCTTCTTTGAGATGAGACATTAGACTAAGGCCCCACCTGCCCACTCAGATGGACATCAAAGGTTTTCTTTTGAAGCAAAGCAGGGAATTCTCTTCGGTGCCCTGGCCGATATTATCCAGCAACCAGCATCACCAAAACAGATTATCTGGTGATTAATACACGGCTGTGTGTGGGCTGTGCACAAATTGGCTGCCATGCTTCCAAAATCACAATGCCTAAACTTCAAACATAAATACCTAGCTGTAAAGTGCTGAAGTTGTGAAGGGCAGTGGCAAATGGAATTTAATCCTGAAAAGTGTGAGGTGATGCATTTTGGGAGGACTAACAAAGCAAGGGATACACAATGAATGATAGAGGATCAGAGGAACATTGGTATGCATGTCATAGATCCTTGAAGGTAGCAGGCCAAGTTGATAATTTGGTTAAGGAGGCATATGGGATACTTGCCTTTATTAGCTGAGGCATTGAATACAAGAGCAAGTAGGTTGTGATGAAACTGTATAAAACTCTAGTACACTGGAGTACTGTGTGCAGTTTTGGCTGCCACACCATAGGAAGGATGGGATTGCACGAGAGAGGGTGCAGAGGAGATTCACCAGGATGCTGCCTTAGCTGGAGCGTTCCGGCTATGAAAAGAGACTAGATAGGCTGGGGTTGTTTTCCTTAGAGCAGAGAAGGTAAAGGGGAACTTGATTAAGGTATAAAAAATTATGAGTGGCGTAGATACGAGGAAACTTTTCCCTTTAGTAGAGGGGTCAATAACCAGCGGCATAGATTTAAGGTAAGGGCAGGAGGTTTAGAGGGGATTTGAGGAAACATTTTTTTCACTTAGAGAGTATCTGGAACTGACTGCCTGAAAGGGTGGTAGAAGCAGGAACCCTCACAACATTTAAGAAGCATTTAGATGAGGACCTGAAATGCCATAGCATACAAGACAATGGGCCAAGTGCTGGAAAATGGGATTGGAGTGGATAGGAGCTTGGTGACACGACAAGCCAAAGGGCCTCTTTTCGTGCTGTAAAATTCTATGACACTACTTTAATGCAAGACTTTCTTTCCTTCATTCTTAGGGCAGGATTTTCAGGTCGTTTGGTGAACACAGTGGGCAGGAGTGGCTGGAAAACAGTCCACCACCCATGATTGGTCCCTAACCATGATTTCACACTGGCTGTGCCAATTAATTGGCAAATTAAACACTCAGCACTGCCTGGGAGGGTGGGGGGGGAGGAGGGTGAGTGCGGAAATCTGTGCGGGCGCAAGCGAGCGTGCAGTGAAAGCTCCCTGAAAGCAGAGAGCTGCCTCATGGAGCTGTAATACTTCAAATCAATCAATAAAGTTTTAAGAATCTGGAAAAAATGTCCACACAGCAGACTCAATCACCCCAACATGTGGATACAAAAATGCTTCACAAACCCTTTTTTATTTTATTTTTCATTAATATCAGAAACCTCATCCCGCCCCTTGGATGAGGTTTCCTCAAAGATCCAAAGGCCACTCCTGCCACCTGTAACATTAGACAGGCAGCAAAAAATATTGTGTAATTCATTGATTTAATAGCCTGAATAGGCCTCTTCATTGTCAGTAGGTGCACTGCTGACTCCCGTGTGTGCACTGCTGACCGAAATATCAGACTGATGAACGATGACGTCAGGACCCTCACATGGCGTCATCGCACACTATTTTACGCTCTGGCCTGTCAGATGTGCGTCCCCATGCTTAGCGGAAAATCCCACCCTTAATGATAAATCTGTTTTCTATCTCTTTCTCATGACTGTAATCTTTTCAAACAGCTCCTCACGATCTAAACTCTTGATATTTTACAGGGTTTGCAGGAAAGGCGCTGAGATTTCAAACCCAAACCTCCACCAGTTACGTCAGACTGTATCCGTCGAACTGTCCCAACTTGTCTGCCTTTACTCTCTGCTTTAGGGCAGCTTCTGAAGCATCCCACAGTTACACGCTGTTTTCCTATGCAACGTCAAATCACAACAACGAGCTGTTGATCTGGAAAGGGGATAAAGGAAGGATGTGCCTTTATCTCGGCAATATTGTAGTTGGGTTCTCCCTCCCAGAAATGAATGCACTGCTGAGACACATCTGTGTGACTTGGGAGTCTACAGGGGGACTGGCAACATTCTGGGTGGATGGAGAACGAAGTATATGGAAGGTTGGTAAAAAGGGGGGAATTGTGCATGGTGGAGGTGCAATTATACTGGTTCAGGAACAGGAATTCCCAATGGGGTTAGTTCTGTATCCCAGTTGCAAGGTGCAGCAGTAAATAAAGATGACAGAGGGAGTTTGCTGCCTTCTGTCTCTCACACAGAGACAATAAAAGAATCAAACATATATGTATGTGAGGTTCAGACTGTGAGAAATTCATTTTAGTCAAAGCTGATTCTATTCTGGATTGTGACTGGGCGAATTTGTGATTATTACTGTTAACACTCTCTCTCTCTGTCTTGTTGCTGATATTACACCATGATTTCTAACATTCACACATTGTAATTTGCCTAGAAAAAGATTGTAATCAAACTGTAATGTTGCAGCTTCATCTTAATAAAAGAACATCAAAAAAGAAAGGTCTGTGTGTGTGTGTGTGTCTAATTTTCAATTTAAACCCAGTACAAACCATCTCTCCCATATCAATTGAACTAAGTGCACTGTCCAGTCAGGCACTGAGATTCCCACACAGAGCAGGAAGCTCAGCTTCCATCCCCAGCCTGTTTGGAGGCAGCTGATCACAATCCAGTGCTGTGTGTCCATTCCAAAAATCTGACAAGATTTCAGTGATGGATTATATGTGCTGAACCTACAGCAGGATTGAATGAGTTCAGCAATGATGCACACCATGGTTAAATATCCTAATAGCCCCATCTGTCCAAGCTCACATTGTGTGGTAGCTCTGAGGAGGGCACGAGCCTCGACAAGGTTCTATATTTCAATAATTATTCTGTGGAACATTCCGTAGAGTGGGGGAGTTAAAAGAAATAATTTGCATTGATATAGCACCTTGCACAACCTCAGGATGACCCAAGGCATTTCACACCCAAAATCCTTTTGAGGTGTCATCACTGTTTTAATGACAGTTAGTTTATGCACAGCAAGCTCCCACAAATATGGATGTAATAATGACTAGATAATCGGTTTTAGTGATGTTGATTGAAAGATAAACAGTGGCCAGAACATTAGGGAGAATTTTTCTCTTCAATGAATTACATCCACTTGAAAGGAGAGATGCGGTCTTTAATGTGATAACTAAGAGTTGGCACCTCTGATAGTGCAGCACTCTGTCAGCGCTGTATTGGAGTGTCAGCTCAGGTTTATGTGCTCCAGTCTCTCAGATGAGTGTTGCCACAGTCAACATGAGCTGAATTTACTCAGCCAGTGGGACAGAAGTCAATGTTATAAATTTGATGTCATTGAGATATGGGAACTGATCCCAGAGGCTAGAATATTCCTGGCTCCTTGGAGGAGAGGGTAATGCTGAGAAAGGTTTGGAAAATCCTGTCAAGACAGCCCCCTGATTCTGTCCTGCCTCTGGGTAATGTTCGCAGGATGGGTTGCAACATCAATCAGCAACCCCACTCCACAGAGGAAGGCAGCTAATCGATTCAATTTAGGCCCCAATCAATAATTCCAAATACCTCACACTGAGGGATCTTTCCCAGCAGCGAATGGGCCCCCATTAGTCCAGAGCCCACTAACTACTTGAAGGTGGCCTCCCAGCGACAGGTCAGAGGGCCATTGAAGCCTCCTCTCAAACACCCAAGGACAGAAAGATTGAAACAGCTAAAGACAAAGCCACAATAATTCCTGTGAAGGCTTTCCCTCCTCCCCACTGATGGCCCTAACACAGCTGGGCTATTTATAAAACACTCTGCAGCCATTTGAGGTTGGCTCCATTTTGAGACCCGCTTACTCTCTCTGACTGTGCCTTCAATGCACCCACCTGTCCCAGTGAGGCAGTTGGCCAGACAGTCCTGAGGGTTCTTTCTTTGACCCTCCCTTGCCCCTGTCCCACTCACTGTCCTTGATTGGACGGCAAGCATGGAGGCGGCTTCTTAATCAGTCCACATGAGCATGGTCTGTGCCCAGAAATGGTCCAGACTCACGATTATTTTCTGAGACCTTAAGGTTCTGACACGAGTAAACTGCAAGTTCTCCTATTCCAAACCCAATGGGAATTCAGCAATAGTTCAGGCGGCACCCTCATAATTCCTTCTACGCTACCATCGCACCCTCATCCTCCCACCCTATGGGCTCACTCTGCCCTCTCTCATATTCATCATTCCCTCCTACCACACTACCCCTTTGTTTGCTCCCCAGGAGGCAGTCATTGTTGCCACAGATCCCTCTCTTGCATGTTCATCTGCACATCCCCCCCTTACTCCCTCCTCCACCCTTTCCCCCTTTTCCCTCCAGCCTCCTTCTCCCTCTAGACTCCTTCCCCGCCCAAACTCCTCCTTGCCCCCAGACTCCTTCCTCCTCCATGACTCCTTCCTCTCCTTCAACTCGTCCTCCCTTAGAACTCGTTCCAACCCCTGAAGTCCTGTCCCCCTCCAAACTCCTTCCCTGCTTCGAACTCCCTAGCCCTCTGAACTACGTCTCTTCCACCTTCTTCTCCCTTGCACCCTCTCTCCCCATTCTACCTCCACCTCAATCTTACGCCCCGACACCATCATCCTCCTCGTATTAAACTTTTCGACTCCTTTTGTTCTCCCGCCTCAGAGCCTTATCCTCTTTCCTCTCCCACTCACTGCTGGACCTTATTCTCTATCCCCTTGCTAATCATCCTTAGCAGCCCATGGTCAGACACTGGCGTCCTGAAGCAGACCCCAGACATCAATATTGACTACCCACCTTCCGAGAGCTGCTTTGCGATGGTGGCTTGTCCTTAAGAATCCAGCCAGCATGTGATGCACGTGTTCCTCCAGGCTCCGGTAGCTGTCGGGCTCCAGCATCTTCTGTTCCTCCGGTGTCCGCAATCTGAGCAAGGCCCTAACGGTTAAGTCCCGACTTCTGCTCCTCATACCCGTCCAGACGTGTTCTGGGCTGGCGTGTTTCCCACCAACCTGCCCAGATGATCCAGCCGGAATGATTCTGGCAAACAGGACTTATAATGAAATGCAGATGTATTAAAATGACATTCCCAACATGTGGCAGCAGAAAAGGCCATTGATGGGTGGAGCAGATGACCACAAACTTGATTCACAACATTTCGAAACCGATTTTTGGCCTTCTCGCAATATTGTCCGCTCACACCCACCATGACGCCAATGAGGGCAAAAAATTCCAGCCTGTCTTCTACTGTGAAAACAGACACAAAATACCTGCTCAATGCCTCGTCCATTTCCTTGTTTTCCATTATCAATTCTTCTGACTCACTCTCCAGAGGACCAACACTCACTTTAGTTCCTCTATTCCTATTTAAATACTTGTAGAAATTTTATATCACTAGATAATTATCTCTCATTCTCAACTTTCTCCTTCTTGATTACTTTTTTAGTCATTCTTTCCTGTTTTTTAAAAATCTGACCAATCTTCTGACCTACCTCTAATCTTTTCAGATTTATACAGTGTTTCTTTCAATATCTTTAATATCTTTATTCAGCCATAGTAATGCATCCTTCTCAAACAGCCTATCTTTCACACTGGAATAAATCTTTGTTGAGTGTTATTAAATATCTCTTTAAAATTCTACCACTGCGTCTCTACTGTCCTTTCTTTTAACCTAATTTGCCAATTCACTTTAGATAGCTCTGCTTTCATACTCTCCTTACATTTAGCTTTACTCAGGTTTAAAACACTGGTCTTAGACGCACACTTTTTCCCTTCAAACAGGACATAAAATTCTCTAACGCTGTCATCGCTGACACCTCTTTTACTGTGAGGTTATTGATTAATCCTATCTCATTGCTCATTACCAGATCTAGAAGAGTCTATTCCCTGGTTGGCTCTAGAACGTACTGCTCTAAGAATTTGCCCGGCACACACTCTCTGAACTCACTTTCTAGGCTACCTTTGCCGTTCTGATTTGTCCAATCTATAGGTAGATTAAAGTCACCCATGATTATTACGGTAACTTTCTTAAATGCCCCATTTATTTCTTCCTACATACTCTTTCCTATAGCATAACTACTGTTAGGGGGCCTATAAACTACTCCCATAAGCGATCTCTTATCTTTCCTATTTCTTATCTCTGCCCAAACTGATTCTACATCTTGCTCTTTTGACAGTGGAACATCTCTCACTATTGTACCAATTACATCCTTAATTAACAGAGCTACCCCGTCACCTTTTCTTGGCTTCCTATCTTGTCAAAATGTCAAATTTGTTTAATTTGCTTGTGGCACATGTAATAGTCCAGAGATTATCACCTTGGAGGTTCTGCTTCTTAATTTAGCCCCTAGTTGCTCATAATCCCTAAAAAAAATCCTTTTGCCCAGTCTTATTTATGTCATTGTTATCAATGTAGACCATGACAACTGAATCCTATCCTTCCCACTACAAGTTCCTCACCAGCCCTAAGCAGATGTCCTGAACACTGGGACCGGGCAGGCAACACAGCCTTCTGGACTCATTCCTGGCTATACAGAACTGTGTTTATCTCCCTGACTATACAGTCCCCTACCATCACGACATTCCTATTAATGTCCCCCACTTGAATTGCTTCCTCTATCACCGTGCCATGGTCAGTTCGATCATCCACTCTGCAGTTCCCACTTTCAACCCACAAGCTGCAAGACCTTCAAACTTATTGAACAATTGCAAGGGCTGAAGCTTTTCCAATCCTACCATCTTGATCCTCTTAGCTGCCTCACTTACTGTCCTTGGCACTGACCAAATCAGAAGACCTTAACCTAAGAGGTGTGACCATCTCCTGGAACAAAGTGTCCAGTTAAATTGCCCCCTCCCTGATGCATTGCAATGTCTGCAGTTCAGCTGCCAGCTCCATGACTCTGAGCCAAAGCTCCTCAAGCCGCAAACAATAACTACAAATGTGTTTGCCCTGGATCACACCGAGGCCCAGGAAATCTCACATTCTGTGTTGCAGCACATTACCTTCTTTATTATGTGTCAATTATTTTATTATTTTCTTAATTACTTTATAGTTAATAAACCCTACAACTCCCAATCAGCTTTACTACTGCTCAAAAAACTTACTAATACTATTACAAATAAATCACCCAAGTTTTCAAAGATAAGTGATGAACAACTCACCAACTAATCACTTACCTACTTCCCTCCTCCCTCACTGTAGCAAATTCCCTCACTCACCAAATTCCCAAGTTCACACTCTGTGACTAGCTGCATTCAGGAATGAGCTGCTGTCTTTCTGCTGCTTCATTTCGTGAACTCAGGAAGACCACCTATATTTATACTAGCTGAAATACTACAGAGACAAGTCAGCACCGTTGGCTAGAGAGACTAGTTCGAATTAGGTATCTAATTAACTGTAGCAGCTTTTCTTGTCGGGGGCTTGGTTACCCTGACTAAGTCTGTAAGAAATTTAACTTTAACAGTAAATATAGGAAAATTCTAAATGCAATCTAGACTTGATTTTAATTCAGATTAATCCTTACTTTAACCCTTAAAGTTTCCTCATTCAACAAATTCTCAAATTCACAATCAGTGGCTAGCTGCACTCATTGATGAGCTGCTGTCTTCATGCTGGCTTACTCCTGTTCTTTGGGTGGTAGATGTTACAGATTTGGAAGGTGATGTCAAAGTAACCTTGGTGAGTTCCAGTAGCACATCTTTTATATAGTGCACTGTGTGCAACAGTTGTGGAGTGAGTAAATGTTTAAGTTGTTAAATGCGGTGCCATTGAAGAGATTGTTTTATCCTAATGGTGTTGAGTTTCTTGAGTGTTGTTTGAGTTGCACTCATCCGGGCAAGTGGAGCATATTCCATCACACCCCTGATTTATGTCTTGTAGGCGGTAGACAGGCTCTGGGGAGTCAAGAGGTAAGTTATTCTCTGTAGCCTCTGATCTGCTCTTGGAGCCACAGTGTTTATATGTCAGGCCCAGTTCAGTTTCTGGTCAATGACAATTCCCCAGGATATTGACAGTGAGGTTTCCAGCAATGGTAATGCCATTAAATGTCAAGGAGAGGTGATTAGATGCTCTCTTGTTGGAGATGGTCATTGACTGGCACTTCAGTGGCACAAATGTCACTTCCCACTTATCAGCCCAAGTCTGGGTGTTGTCCAGGCCTTGCTGCAGCTCCCCACCCATATTTACCACACTCTGTACGTTAATGTAAATGAACTGCAAACTCACCTTAGTCTGCCTTGCATTTCCCTGATCTGATCTCTCCTGTTTCTGACCTACCCTTTGTTCAAATGTTCTTCATCTCTCCCGGTCCTCTGTGCACCTTGTCTCTCCTTTCTAATTCCTGCTGTCCATTCCACTGCCAAATTAATTTAAACCTTCCTCAAAATATTAGCCAACCTCCCCATAAGGACATTGTCCCCAGCCCTGTTGCGGTGCGATGTATACACCTTGTAAAGGTCTCTCTGGACCCAAAACTCATCCTAATGCTCCAGGGATCTGGAGCCCTCTCTCCAGACAGGCCTGAATCTGATTTATCTCACTGCTCCTTTATTCTCTAGCCTATGGCACCGGGAGTAATCCAGAGCCAACTACGTTTGTGGTCCTGTTTTGTAACTTCTTCTCTAGCTCCTGAAGCCCTGACAGCAGGACGTCAACCCTCCTCCCTCCAATGTCGCTGGCTGCCATGTGGACAAGGACTTCCCCTCCCCCTTCAGAATGTTCCACATCCGCAGTGATATCCTTTACCCTGGCACCAGGGTGACAACACACAATGCAGGATTCAGTTCAGCAGCTGAAGAAATGCCTGTCAATCTCCCCGACTGTCGAGTGTTTGATCACCACTGTATTTCTACGCTTGGCTGCTCCCACTGGGCAGTCCTTTGTCCCAGGATTCTGTGCATATTCTCTGGACTGCACTCCTTAACCAAGTCATCACCGATCCGGTGAAAATCGGCTTGTGAGATCCACACTCCTGAAGGATTCCTCTTCTGCCTGACTCTGTTTCCTACTCGGCTGGAGAAGACCAGGATTCCCACTCTCCAACAATGTCAACTGACATCTACCTCCACAGAGATCATTTTGACATTGTGCAGTCGTGTAAAATAGGTGATAGTGAATAGGCCATCCACATATCACTCCTGCTTTTATTTCCAATAAATTCACCCACCCACGATCCATTTTAAATTACGGTAAAGTCCTGCTGTTTGCGACTTCCTTGTTCATGTTTACACTTGCCCGCGCTTTGTACTTTGTACACACCATCGCCGATTGCATGAGGAATATATGTTTATCCACGCTTTCTTGTCTCTCTTTCTCTCTCTCTCTCTCTCTCCCTCTCTCCTTTCCCTGGGGAGATGGCAGCCATGATGTAGCAGGGACTGGAATGGTTTCAGCTGAAGTGCAGCTCGAATGAAGGGATGAACCCAGAAATGTCTGAATCGCTGGGTCCAGAGCTGTAATAACGGTTCAGTTCAATTTTAAATCATCAAGTATGTATTGCTCAGAGGCTCCCCCATCTGTCCTAGACAGGTGCTGCACCCCAGTTTTGCGGCAGAGTCCAGTACTGCCTTCGCATGGCTGGATCGATGTAATTGAATCCTATTCAAAAACCTGGGCAGAATTTTCCATTTGATGTGTGGGGGGGTAAGGCCCCACACGTCCGCGTGTAAAGAGATGCACGGTGATGTCAGGCGAGCGTCCCAACGTCACCACGCACCATCGAGATATTTCGCTGGGCGGGCGCACGATGAAATCCAACATGTGCCCGCCATTAATTAACGGGCTAGTTAAGGCCCTTTAGTCTTCAATCGTCAGCAATCTTTAAGCACCGGGCGATCTTCAGGTCGGTGCACGGGCGTAACGGGCTGGTGGATAAGAGGCTTTCTCTTAGTCTCATCCACGGACGGGATAAGAGGGCTCAGTGGGGTCGTCAATCTGCTTTGTGGAGTATTTATTGGAGAAAGTATTTTAAACTTGCCTGTGTGATCTGTAGTACTTCAGTACACATCCCAGCAGCTTTGTGTTTTTTTAACCTTCAGCTCAGCACTCTGCAGTCAGGAATCTTTATCAGGCTTGCATCTTTCCGGAAGCCTCCCCTTAGCATGGGTATGGGATCTGACATCTCCACTGGAAGCAGCCCCTCTGAGGAGGAAGGAAGGGCTAGAATAAGGAGGAGGCCAGGGGTGCACAATCAGCCACCAGGGGAGCCACCTTTGGGAGGCCAGACACAGGCACAAGGGGCACAGGGCCAAGAGGTATTTCAAAAAGGGGCCGCAGAAGACACCACTATCATGCTGCCAGGGTATACAGGCGGCGAAGCAGCTACCTCAATATATCTGAGGTGCAGTGACGCAGGAGTCTCTGACTGTCAAGGAAGACAGTGAACGATATATTTCAGATGATTGGCCCTGAGATCTCCCCTAACTGTGTGGGTGGACACCCCATGCTAGCGGCTCTGTAGGCCACAGCTGCCTTCAACTTCTATGCCTCTGGCTCCTTCTAGGGCTCAGCGGTTGATCCCTGCGGTGTCTCCCAATCAGCTGCCTACAATTGTGTCAAGCAGGTTACAGACGCTCTGTTCAGATGTGCATTGACCTTCATTCACTTCCACTGCAACCAGGCAAGCCAGACACAGCGAGCCAGAGGCTTCGTGGCCATCGCTGGCTCCCCCGCATCCAGGGTGCCAAAGGCTGCACACATGTGGCCATCAAGGCGCCAGCAGGTGAGCCCAGTGCCTTCGTAAACAGGAAGGGCTTCCACTCCATGAACGTGCAGATAGTGTGTGATCACAGGATGCAGATTTTACAAGCCACTCTCGGCCTTGGTCACACATCGGAATTTTAATTTTAACATCAAATGTTCTCCCAATTGCAAAACAATACTGTAAGTAAGCAAAAATAAATTATAAGGACCTAATCACAGGCCAACACAAAAGCAGCGGTGAGAAACCCGTGGTGTGCCTAATGTGCCTTACATTTCCGTTTGCGGATGCTACATCTTGGCGCTGCCCCATCGTTCAGAGTGGCATCTGAGACAGCCTGCTGACTCTGCTGTCCTGTTGGCCTCGATGACCTTGGCAGTCATCCTCTGTCCTGTGGAGCCTGTGCTGGCCCCACCTGGGAGAGATCTGCCAGTTCCACAGCTGGCATCTCCTCAGTCGTCGCAGCCTTACCAGATGAAGCATTCACTGGGAAAAGGGCAGAGCAGCTGTTGCCCCCATCTGGAGCGCTGTGAGCGGAGCCCGCAGATACGGCAGGCAGCTGCTCCACTGACGTAAGGTTGTCTCGGACCTCCCTGCTCACCATCGATGGATGGGAAACGAGCTGGGAAGCTTGAAGCCCACACCCTCTCCCACATTGGCAGTGACCAGCTGAGGTCAATGCCGATGTGAGGGCTTGCTGATCTGAGTGCAACCTCAGGATAACCTGATTGTTCTCCTGGAGGCGCCTCTCTCCATTGAGGACGCATGACGCTCAGCATGACTGAGGTGTATAAAATTATGAGGGGCATAGATAGGGTCGACAGAAAGGAACTTTTCCCCTTGGCGGAAAGATCAGTAACCAGGGGGCATAGACTTAGCGTGAGGGTCAGGAGGTTCACAGGGGATGTGATGAGCAACTTTGGCACACAGAGGGTGATGGGAATCTGGAATGCACTGCCTGAAAGGGTGATAGATGCAGAAATCCTCAAAACATGTAATTAAGTATTTGGATATGCACTTGCAATGCCATGGCATACAAGGCAATGGACATAGTGCTGGAAAATGGGATTAGAATACTTAGGTACATGTTTGACCCAAGCATCCTCAAAGGGCGAAGGGCCTTTTTCTGTGCTGCACACCTCTGACTCTATCACTCTATGACCGAGCAATGTTGCAACAATAACAAATTTAACAATCATCAGTGCTATGGATGTTGGAAGGGCATTGCAGATCTCACTTTTGGCCTCAAATACCTGTCTGTGCCATCTCAGCCTCACTGACACCAGTTGACCTGGGTGCATGGCACCTCTCAAGCTCCAGGGCCTCCTGCTCAAAGCGGTTTAAGATGAGGAAGTGAGCCAGGCCGCCTCCAGTCCTCACACGCTTCGACGCATTATGAGCATTCTTCTCCTGAGAAAGAGAGAACACCATTCATTACAGCAAATTACACATGGACTCTGCATGCGCACTCCACACACCAACCACAGTGGGCCATATCAGGCCTCCAGTGCCTCCTCTCCCCGCTACTACTGATCAATCACACAAAAATAAAACACCTTCTCCCAACCACCCCCAAAGGCCACCTTGGGCATGTGCTGCGTATATCACTTTAGGAACCACACGGTCTTAGCTCCCAAGGCAAGGAGGCATAACTACGTGCAGCATCGAGGGCAGCAGATGGCTCTTGACCACGAGACCTTGAGGCTCCCCTTCCACCATCTCATTACCCTGAATAGGGCATGTGCTGGTGATCTGAGTGTGCACCTAACTGCATCTCCTGCAGGTTGCCCCCAGACTAGTCATGTGCAACTAAGATCAACATATGGTGCGGGGGAGAACTTATCTCCTCATGACCCACTCAGGCTGATCTCGGCATGGGCAACATCTGCTTGGCCACCCTGTGAAGGAAAAATGCCCAACATGATTCAATGCAGTGATGACTAATACCTGGGGGGGTGCTCAGAGGGTAAGGCTACTTGCTAGGTTAAATGCCCAATGCCACCATGGTACTCACCCTGCCAGAGCGCAATAAATTGTTGAAGTGCTTGCGGCACAGGGTCCAGGTGCTGCCACCTCCTTGAGGAGTCATTTGAAAAGTGACGGGTGCATTGGTCCCCCGCTGGCCTACCCTGCAGCCTGACCTGCTCAGCCGACCCCCTGTGGTTTGCCCTCGAACTGGCCATTGTCACCAGCCTACAGGAGGCTGCCAGGCTTTCTTTTAAACAGACTGCCGGGTCGCCATTGGACCCTGCCGACTGTACAAGCCCACCGCCGCCCACACACTCCCGGGAGTCGGTAAATACGCTGGGCAGGCCTTAATAGGCCTGCTCGCGTAAAATGGCGGTGCAGACCTGATCACGGGTCTGATCCGGTCCATGCCCACCCATACCCGCACCCGCTGTCCCCTCCCCCACAATGGAAAATTCTGCCCCATGTTCCCCGTTTGAGAGATTTTTCGGGAACGTAACCCCCGCGAACGACAGGACTTTACTATACTATACAAAGACAGAACTTCCTTCTCACACCTGGATGTTGACTAAAGCCTTTAGTGATCCTCACAGTCCAACATTTAGGCAATATTCACCAGTGAAGATCAGTCATGAAGATGGGCTGCTTGTTAAATGTTCTGTGGGGATGGTTAGCATCAGTAGAATGAAACATAGAAAGTGCTGGAAAAGCTCAGCAGGTCTGGCAGCACCTGTAGAAGGAGAAACAGACTTCACATTTCGAGTCCAATATGACTCTCCTATATTATCCCATACAGCTCTATGGCTGTCCTGAAGAGTCATATTGGACTCGAAACCTTAACTCTGTTTCTCCCTCCAAATATGCTGCCAGACCTGCTGAGTTTTGCCAGCACTTTCTATTTTTATTTCAGATCTCCAGCATCTGCAGTATTTAGCTTTTATTTTAACATCTGTAGAATTATCAACATAAAAATTAGGAGCAGGAGTAGGCCATTTGGCCCCTCGAGCCTGCTCCATCATTCATTAAGATGTTGGTTAATCTGAATGTAATGTCAACTCCACATTCCCACCTACCCCTAATTACTTTTCACCCCCTTGCTTAACAAGAATCTACCTACTTCTGCCTTAATAATATTCAAGAACTCTGCTTCCACCACCTTTTTGAGTTCCAAAGAGTCACAAACCCCCGAAAGAAAAAATGTCACCTCACCTCTATCTTAAATTTTTTCAAACAGTGACCTCTACTAGGTTCTTCCACAAGAGGAAACATCCCTTCCACATCCATCCTATCAAGACCCCTCAGGATCTTATATGTTTCAATCAAGCAACCTCTTTTTCTTCTTAGCTCCAGCAGATACAAGCCTAGCTTATCCAGCCTTCCCTCATAAGACAATCCTCCCATTCCAGGTATTAGTCTAGTAAACCTTCTCTGAACTGCTTCCAATGCTTTTAATTTCTTCCTTAAATAAGGAGACCAATACTGTACATTGTACTCCAGATGTGGTCTCACCAGTGCCTTGTATAATTGAAGCATAATCTCACTACTTGTATTCAATTCCCCTCACAATAAACGATAACCTTCTAATCACTTTCCTAGTTACTTGCTGTGTCTGCATACTAACCTTTTGTGATTCATGTACTAGAGCACCCATATCCTCTGCATCTTGGATCTCCATAATCTTTCATCATTTAGATAATGTGCGTATTTTTTATTCTTTTTGCCCATTTCACATTTTTCCATATTACACTCCATTTGCCAGATCTTTACCCATTCACTTAAACTATCTACATTACTTTGTAGCGTCTTTATGACATCCTCATAACTTACTTTCCTAACTGTCTTTGTGTCACCAGCAAATTTTGCAACCATACCTTCAGAATAGTGTGTGATCAAGAGATGAGAGGGTCAAGGGTCGATGAATTCGGGGAGAGCCTAGGGGCAATGTTGCAATGTTCCCGGCTCAGTCACTGTCAGAAATGGTCTCCTCCCTGGAACAAAGACTCAGCAAGAGTGTCAAGTTGATTGTGCGCATGCAGCTGTTGTGATTAGCAAATGGAATGTAGTAATTAAAGAGTTAATTAGGGATATTTCAATTTCCTAGTTTCGAAGCATGACCCACTGCCAACAAATAGAAACACATGTAAAGGTTTATCAGAAAATATGGAAATGGAATCAGAGGCTAACCAAGGAATATTCTTTCTGCTAATGGCTCCAGATGTTCTGAATTAGCATCACAATATCTTGACAATATTCAGAATGATTCACATTAAACATTAATTGACATTTCCGCTACCTCAATTCTCTCCTGATTCACTTTCCTATCAGTGTAAGCAATGAGGTCTGTCAGCACACAAACCACCCCCAGCTGAGGGTTCCAGCTGTTTCCAGTGGCTGTCGGGAGATGACCAGTTTCCTCCATGAGGTCCCAGGCGTCCTACAGGTTCACTGCTGATCTCATCATTTCATCATTGCTTTCTGCCATTGGCTAGTGAAATCTCCGTTACATGGAGAGTTCCAGGATGTAACTCCTGTGTGATATCAAACTGCAAACAGCTGGGTCTCATTCACAACTACTCAGAGTTTAATCGTTTGACTGGAGATTCTTTTATTAAACTGCAGGGGAGTTTACAAAAATCCTCCAGTTCTTCTATCCAGCTCGATGAGGCTTGGAACCACTTTCCAATTACACCGAACTTGCAGCACAGGAACAGGCCATTTGGCCCAACTGGTGTTTATGCTGCACGCAAGCCTCCTCCCAATTGAATTACTTCTTAGTAAAGGATAATGGTGCAGCCTTCAACTGGTAAATGTAGCACCTGCACAAATAACCCTGCACAATGCACTCTGGTTAAAGGGGGAAGTTGCTCCAGATCTGACGCTATGGCTCCCCATCTTTTACCTGGCTGTCTGCACAATCCAAAAACCCCTTCTCCATTTCACTGCATCTCCAACTTCAGCTGTTCCTGTGCTCCCTGACACATTCTTCATTTTCTATTATCCAACTCATTCACTCAATCTTGTTCCAGAACAAACTGATGCAATGATGATAGGACATCAGAACCAGAGGAGTCATCCCTGGCATGAAGGAACTCACTCCTTACTAGGAGCAGATAGTGAAGCTGATGGCAAAGGAATGTTCCCCTGTCATGGAGGTGGGGATCTCAGGGGCACAGTGTCCGTGCCAAGTTAATAATTATACAGTCACCATGGGATCCAGTGAAGCATCAAACAGCCAGAAACTTCCATCCCCTTCTTTACCATGTTTACCATTCTTACCTCAGCCCTCCTTTCCTGTAGATCCAGCACAATAATAGGGAACAGAGGATCATGAAGAGGAGGAAGATAACGAGGAAGAGGAGAAAGTGAAGAGGAGAAAAGGAGCTTCATTCTCCTCGTGGATCATAAGGATGAGAAAGACATGGATGAAGGTGATGAAGAGAGAGAGGAAGTTGGGATCAAACCCGAGTTTTTGCAATCACTTCCTGCTTCATATTTCTGTCACCCCCTGTATCTAGCCCACTGGTCACAGAAGGAAAAAACAGTTAAAGTTTTCAAGTCCAAGTAAAACTCAGTAATACTGGCACCAGTAATGCTGGAGTTCCATTTTAAGGTACACAGGATCAGTTTGGACAAGTTTCACTGGTATTCCTCATTTCCAAGCTTTTCTGGTTTTACTCTTGTGCACGCCAGCTCAGGTCCTTTCACTGGGGATGAATGAGATATTCTTTGTGTCCTGGAGCTAAGACATCACTCTATATTTTATAAAATATATTAATATGTATACACACACATGTATATAACAGCATGGTTAATCTATAAAATCTTTTAAACTGGACAAAGGCTTTGCAATGACTGAAGCCATTGCTGACTATGACTCACACACTAAGAACTTTCTAGCATTCAGCGCGGCCACAATCTCGTTATCCCTGAAGAGGTGTGAACAAACATGTGCTTGCAGAAATTACAAAGAGTATGTACAAAGACACTTCACATTTCTAAGGCAGGGTCTGGGCAATGGAGGCAATGCCTCGAGGACAATGGACCCTGAAACCTCTGGTAAACTTATTAAGAATATGCATCCTTTGTCCAAACCAAGGGGAAGAAGTGGGAGCTATGTCACATTACCCCCTCCCCAAGCTGCTGCAACCTGTACTATTGCCTTGTGGAGCTGAACAAAGGCTGACTGCCATCTTCCACCAACACAACAGCAGCAGAACATGAGTTCTATCCAGGTTTAAATTTCCTGGCCCTCATCTACACTGTTTCTACTAGAACATCTGAACTTCTGTGCCAGTGCCTACTGCAAAACTAATTCATCTCTACATGCTTATTCCATTATGGAAGTCATCGCCACTGGAAAATTAAATTATCTAGCATCAGCTTCAACCTACTAACCTCTCTGAAGGAATACACCATTGTACATTTGATTGTGGACTCTGGACTCAGGTGAAACAATAATTCTTATTTCATCTGTGGTCTTTGCCCTGTACCTCTTTCTTCCCCTTATCTCTCTTTTATTGTGTGAATGCACAAGGGTATGTAGCAACACCCCCTTCTCATGTTTTGTGTGTGTGCAAAATAAACCAACCCTCTTACTTTACCTTATGTTGAATTTGCTGTGGGGTTATTAATAGAGGATTTGATCACTCCAAAACTGAAGGGTTGGGGAAAATATGCCACCACTAATAAAGGTGGAAATCAGAAATCATAAACACCTTTCTGTTTACAGATAGTTGGTGAGAGGAGAAATCAGGGCTGTTTAAATTAATCCCCCTCTTGCCTGTAACATTAGTGAGAATGTGGCACTGGCTGAATCACAGAATATGGGGTAGATGAAAGAGTGGGAAATGGATGAATGTTTGACAATTACCCAGCGGACGCTGAGGAGGAGGCTGCCCAGGTGGTGGTGAGATTCTGTCACTGAGTTAAGGCTGTCACATTGGGCAGGAGTTAATCCTCCCAGGGTGAACATGTGTCAGTGCGTGTGGGAGGTTGAAACATCAAAAATGATTAGAGAGTCAGGATGTAGGAAGGAATCACTGATTGCCACATTTAACTGCAGCATACGGGAAACCCCTGGTGGACAGGCAGTTCTGTTATTAACATTTACTAACAGCAAGTTGCCTGTATCTTATTCCTGGATTCTGGATTTAACGGGGGTTTCCAGAGATTCCTGGAACTTTCCAGCTTGAATAGGATGAGAGGACAAGGAGCTGAGGAACCGACAGACTGGAAACACTTTAAATCCAGAGATATAGCAGCAGCTGCCTTACCTAAGTGAGAGGCTTTTGCTCACAGGAGTTGTTCTGAGAGTGAGCATTCACTGCTTTGGTGGTGATTTCCAAAACTTTGGAGATCCTTTGTGTTCCTTAGAGTGTTTTATTTGGTTTTCCCAGTCCTCTCAGCAGCATGGAAGCAGCTGATACAGCTCTAACTTGGAGCCGTGATGAGGAACATGAACAGCAGCAGCAGTAACTGCAGCAACAGCTGCCTTCTCCTTCACTGCCTGTCACTCTGCAGGACAGAGAGAGTGACCAGAAAGCTCTAACTCAGAGGGAGTGATAATCACCAGTGCAGGAAAAAGATATGCTTTCTGGACATGATTGAGCATCAGTATCTCAGGATGATAAAACTCTCATGTCAGCTCATTACTGACATTTGCAGCTTTTGGAAAGGTCTCTTTCTGAGTGCATTGCCAGCAGCAAAGGTAAAGGTCAAGGTCAGAAGGTGGAATTTCTTCACCACTGGTTCATTCCAGGGATCTGCTGCTGATGTTGGTAAAATCTCACAAACTGCTCTGCACACGTGCACCTTCCAGATGACAGGTGTCGTGTTTTTCACTTACATCAATTTCACTAATGATGAGATCAGACAGAATGAGAGATCCCTCAAGGTTTCCAGCTCTGGCTGAATTCTCATAGTTACAGGGAATCCCAGGTTGCACACGTATGGTGGTGAAGGCATCTTCCGGTCACCCAACTGTAGTTATTAATTATGGTAACTTGATGTATCATCACTGCTCATCAGAACAAGGAGCCGTAGACATTGTCAGGAGTTTAATTACAATAGTGAACATTATGTACAAGTGGTTAACACCTATGCCCAAGAGGTGAAACTACATTTTCTTAACCTCCGAACCATGCTACATCTTGTTGCTCCCCCGACATCCACAGTGGAAGTGGAAGCAGCCTGCTGACTGCGACGCCCTGTCTGTGATGACCTTGGCGTGCGTCCTCTAGAGAGCCAAGACCTGGAGAGCCCCAGCTTGCTTTCGGGGTCTAGCTGTGTGGCAGTGGAACCCTCCTCGGCCTGGGGATCTTGATTTGCTGGGGTCACAGGAAGAGAGGATTTGATGGGCCAGACGCTTCCCGAGTCACCTGGATGGATGGGCCCGGAGTGTGCACCTGCTGATCCTCCTCCCTGTGGGTGCCTGGGGACCCCTGGCTGACCCCTTGAGGAGAAGAGGAAGCTGGAGTGAGATCAAATGCCCCACACCCCTCCCACGTTGACAATGTTGGAGGCCAATTATGGCATCAGTGATGGAATTGA
The DNA here is from genome assembly GCF_017639515.1 of Carcharodon carcharias. NCBI lineage: Eukaryota > Metazoa > Chordata > Chondrichthyes > Lamniformes > Lamnidae > Carcharodon > Carcharodon carcharias. Next base: position 56,930,709 of record NC_054485.1, on the reverse strand, counting down.
GCCCGTGCAGCAGTGCAGGAGTGATGTCTTGGACCAAGGTCTCCATGGAAGCTGCTATCCTGCCAGTTCTGACCTCGGTGCATTGCAATGCTGGTGCTATCACCTCAGCCTGAAGGCAGACGGACTCCTCCATCGTGCTTTGCAATCTGAGGAGTGCAGCGGACATCCCTTCCTGATGTTCCTGAGCTTGCCTTTGCAGCTCCAGTAACTGAGGTATGACAGAGTCCAGAGGTTCATTATCTGGCTCGGACTCAGCCTATTTCTGACCTCCAGCAGTCCAATGAGTGTGCTGGAAGACTTGGGAGTCCCTGCCGCCACCTGCTGTGGGTCATACAGTGCAATGTGCGAGGCAGATTGTGACCCTGAAGCTACTCTAGAGCTGGGTCCCACCGAGGTGTGTGTCTTTGCGCTGGTGGAGGGTGTGGATGAGCACTGTGATGGGACTTCAATGAGGGTGTCATCAGATTCTTCTTCCGAGGTGTCTTTGGGCTTGAGACGAGGACCTGGGTCACGGACCCCCTCAGCTGCTTCCCAGATGTGCCTGTGAAAGCAAGGAGAAATAATTAGTGCAGAGAGCGGCAGAATAGGGGAACTGATTCATAATGTCTGATGGATGCTGCACCGCTGGATCATCACTTGGTGCAACATCGCCAACCTCACCGTCAGCACAGGACCAATGCAGGTTGTTGCTGGCCAGCTGGATGGCTCTGTTTTCAAAGTCCGTGAGAACCTTGATTTCAGGCATTCCTCCATCGGTCTGCAGCCTCTCCTTTTTGTTATGTGCCAGCTTGTCCTGCAAGAATACAGATTGAGACAGTGTAAACAGAAGGCTTGCTAGGTCAGATGACAAGGATACCTGGCATGTATGGGTGGTGAGTGGTGCTGTGAGCAAGATGAGGACACACTCTGCAGGGTAGGTGAAGGTGTGCATGAGAATGACTATTGATGTCCCTTGAATTGGCAGTAAGTGAGATCCCTGTGGATGTGTGATGTGCTTGTGAGTGTGTGAGTCGAGAAGTTGAGAAAAGTGACTTACCCTGGTGGAGTGAAGGAGGTCATTCACCCTCTTTCATCACAGGATGGCTGTCCTCTTTTGCAGGGTGTTGGCGCTGACCATTGCTGCCACCATCTCCCATGCTGGATTGGTGACTTTGCTTGCTGGACTTTGCCCAGAGTGGGTGTAGAGGACTTCACAGCGGGGCCCCCACTGCATCCAGCAGGCACCCCAGAAAGACGTCACTAAATTTGGGCACTGCTGTCTTCTTTGTTTTTGGAACCATCTGTTGCCTGGAGCAGTCCTGGTCTAAAGGCATGAAGTAGGCATGCGTTGTGGTGCACTTAAATATGGTGCCCGGAGCAAGGAAGCATTGAGGGCACAGCATGGCGGGCAAATCCAAGCCCATCCATCACTAAGCAGGCTTGTTCCCCATGAATGCATAAATTAATGAGGTGAGATGCGCCGGGAGTGGGATGATACTGAGCCAAAAGCCACCATTGCGATTAGCGGGTAAAATGTCCTTTTTCCCGCCCGCTATTGCACTTTGTGCAAATCTAAGATTCCACACATTGTTTCTGGGTAACCTGGGGTGTAAACCTGTCTCCTGGTGGCATCATAAAGAAGCCAGGAGCTAATCAGAACAGCAGCCTGGAACAATGTCATAAAGTAGCCTTGGCCCCTCCCATTCAACATGTTAATGGGTCAGCTTCTGACCTTTGTGCACAGTCTCAGTGGACATGAGCACAGGTTACAGATTCAGTCCAATAGTGTTCTGGCCCTGTCGCTGACCACCTATTGACCCCTTAAGTAGGGAACACAGCCTCCCAAAATTACCTTTGTCAATCCTGTTTCCAAACCTTCTCCATGTATGATCATTCATCGAAGCCACATAGCTGCACAGCCACACAACACTTGGACATGTCCGCTCTGGAAACAAACAGGACGCACACAAGCAACATTCTTGTTATGAAGCACTTGCTTGGTGTGTCAATTTTAAAAGGATTGCTCAGTACAGCTAGCCAGTGCTGCACGGCAAACTGCAGTTAGAGGTAAAATAGCTTGTGATTCGGCTATTCAATGCCCCTGCCATGTTCATCTTTTGCCTCATCCACTTAGAGTGAGCTGATGTTGCGATGTGCGATGTGGGAGATGTTGAAGAGAAGTACTGCTGCTGATGAGGAAAAGACTGAAGGGTGGTGTTGGTGCCATTAGAGTGGTGAGCAAGGTGAATAGTGATAAGTGAAACTGAACATGTCACCTCTTTGTGTCTCTGTCTCTGGTACAGCCCTAGAAATTTATGGTCAGGAAATGTATATTTAAAGGACAGTTCTGAACTGAACTGAAAGAAAAGTGGAAGTTTCCTCAGTTCAAGTTCATTACCTTCATTCTCGCTGAGTTCATATCCTGGAACTCCCCCCTCTAATAGCACTGTGGGAATACCTTCACCACATGGACTGCCGTGGTTCAAGCAGAAGGCAGCTCACCACCATCGTCTCATAGACACTTGGGGATGGACAATAAATACTGGCCTTGCTCGAGGCACCCACACCCCAGCTCCATCACAATGGAACCAGGAGCCAATCATACAGCAGCAGAAATGATGTCACAAAGTCACCTGGCCTCCTCCCACTTGGGTTGTTACAGGGTGACATGATCAGTTACTGATGTATGAACTTGATGGGCTGAAGGACAGGTTACAGTATAAGCACAGCAGATTTATTTATGACACTGTGAGCTGGAGCACAGTCTCTCAAAATAGCCACACCCAACCCATGACCAACCTGCTTCCTGTCACCTCCAGAACATTGGCTGCTCATCACCTGCTGCCAATTCCTCAACTCCCCTTTATCACCTCAAGACTCAATCTCTCAAATACCCTCCCTACCCAACCTCCCCACCACGACCCTCCACAAACTACAAGGTATCTCGACAACACAACACATTTCTTGGCCTGGACAATATCTGAAACCTCTGTTCTCTGACGTATTGTCAAGTTTCACTGGCTCCCTATGCTCCAGTGAATTGATTTTAAGAATCTTATCCTCCTTTTCCAATTCCTTTGAGCTTGAAACCATCCCAATCCCAACAATCTCCTCCGTCAATTCATCACTGCCCACAATCTCTGTCCTCTCTCATCCTTTCCTCCCTCCCCTTCTCCCTCTCCTCCTAATTTTCCTCCAATTTCCCTCCTTCCTGCCATCCTTCCCATCTTCCGCCCTCTCCACTCTCTCATCCTCCCTTCCCTCCTCCCTCCTCTCCTCTTTATCCCTCTCCTTCCACTCCTCTAACTTTTCCTTGCTCCCCTCCACTCTTCGATCCTCTGGACCCCAGTTTACTCTTCATTCACTACTCCTTGTGCTCCACGATCAGCAGATGCTGAAGTCTCTACATCTCCAACATCTGGAACCCCTGCTCGCCCATCATGTCTCCTCCACCCCTTACTTCAAAAACCTCCTCAATAACCTTCTCTCTCACTGGGCACTCACCACTCCATCACAATCTGTAACCTCACAGTTCGGCACATTCATCACTCTACCATTACCATCAAGCCAGGAGACCAGCCCTGATTCAGTGAAGAATGTACGAGAGAACGCCAGGAGCAGCGCCAGGCATACTTAAAAGTGAGATGCCAACCTGTTGAAGCTACAACACAGGACTACTTGCATGCTAAACCGTGTAGGCAGCATTCTATGGGTAGAATTAAGCAATCATATAACCACTGCGTTCGCTCAAAGCTCTGCAGTCCTGCCACACCCTGCCATGAATGATGGTGGAAAATTACACAGTCAATGGATTGGGGCTCCATGAACATCCCTATCTTCAACAATAGCAGAGCCCAGTGTATGAGTGCAAAAGAAAAGGCTGACGAGTTTAAACAAGAAGTGCTGGGTAGAAATTGCATCTTGTCCTTGTCCTGAGGTCCTCATCATCACAGGCGCTAGTCACTCAGCAATATGATTCACTTCACTTGATATCAAGAAATCAACTGAAGGCACTGGAGACTGCAAAGACTATGGGCCCTGACAACTTTCTACTGAAGATGTGCTCCAGAACTAGTTGTGCCCTTTGCCAAGCTGTTCCAGTACAGCTACAACACTGGCATCTATCAAACAGTGTGCAAAATTTCCCAGTAATGTCCTGCCCACAAAAAAGCAGGAGAAATCCAACCCAGCTAATTACCACCCCATCAATATACTCTGTATCATCAAGTGTTATCAAGCGGCACACACGCTGCAATAACCTGCTACCTGATGCCCCGTTTGGGGTCCACCAGGGCCAGTCAGCTCCTGACCCCATTACACCCTTGATCCGATCATGGACTAAAGAGCTGCACTCAGGAGATGTGAGAGTGACTGCCCTTGACATCAATGTAGCATTTTACTGAGTGTGGCGTCGAGAAGCCCTAGCAAAACTGGAGTCAATGGGAATCGAGGGAAAACTCTCCACTGGTTGGAGTCATAGCTAGCATAGAGGAAGATGGTTGTGGTTAGAGTCATGGGTTGGAATTTTATGCTGCCCCTGGGTTTGGTGGGGGAGGAGTCATAAACTAGGGTGAGCTGGCAGGTGTGCTGTGACAATTTACTACCCTGCTACAATAGTATTTTGCCAGTGGTGGGGAGGTGTCAGGCAGCTTGCCCATTTTTGTGCCAACTGAAGCTCTTAAGTAGCCAAGTTAAGGATATCTTGTAGCCAACGCTGTTATTTTCCAGTAGTACAGAAAGGCCCAAGTCACATGGTAAGGCCACCAGGTGTAACCTGGCAGCCTGACTGTGAGCTCAAGGATAAGAGTCCCTCCTGTTTGGTTAATCCTTGTCCTAGAGAGGTAGGGGCCACCCCACTTAAAGAAAATCCCTGGCCACTCAATTGCTCCCCCACCACTTCATCCTCCCACCATCTTACCAGGGCCCATTCCATTTACTATTACACTGGGCCTCCAGCACTGTTCCACATCCAGGGCATACTGAAGTCCCAGCAGTGGCCACCACTTCTGGCGGCGCTGCTGTAGCTGAAGATCTGCTGACCCTTTCATTGATTGTTAGCTCCTGGACGTGCAGCATTTTCCTTGACCTACGCAAAATGATGTCATGTGTTCCAAGGCTGATGGAGGTGAGCTCACCCTTGTCTTTCCAACCAGTGGGTGGGGGCACTGCCTCTATTTTAAATCCTGACCATACTGTCATTACAGCACAGAATGAGGCCATTTAGGCCATTGAATCCATTCTGGCTCATTGTAGAGAAAACCAATCAATGCCATTCCTCTGCTCCATCTCCAGAGCTCGCCAAGTTTCTTTCCTTCAAGTGCCCCTCCAATTTCCTTTTGAAATCTCTGATTTTCGCCACTTCCATCATCCTTGTGGACAGCGAGTTCCAAGTCATTACCACTCGCTGCATAAACAAGCTCTTCATCAAATTCCACCACCCTCCTACCCACCTACCCACCACCCCAGCATCTCTTGCCCATAACCTTAAATCTGAATCCCCTAGTCCTTGTACCATCAGCTAATGGGAACAGTTTTTTTTTCGTCTATCTTATCTAAACCTGTTATGATCTTATACACTTCAATCAAATCTCCATTCAGTCTCCTTTGCTTTAAGGAGAACAGCCCCAGCTTCTCCAACTTAACTTTGCAGCTAAAAACCCCACCCTGGAACCATTCTGGTAAATCTCCCCTGCACTCTCTCAAGGACACTCACATCTTTCCTAAAGTGTTGTGATCAGAAATGGTTCTATATTCGGGTTATGGCCTAATTGGAATCTTATAAAGGTTCACCATAACTTTGCTGTTTTTGTACTCAATGCCTCTACTTATGAAGTCCAAGGTATACTCTGCTACCTACTCTCACAATATGTCCTGCCACCTTCAGAGATCAATGCACAGGCACCCCCAGGTCCCTTAGTCCCTGAACACCCTTCAGAACTGGGCCAATAAGCTAATATTGTCTTTCCCTATCCCTTCTGCCAAGATGCATCACCTCACATTGCTCTGTATTAAATTCCATCTGCCACTTGTCTGCCCATTCTGCTAGCCTGGTTGTTGGAGGCCAGCTTCCCCGCATCATAGTCCAGAATTTTCCCGTCGGCAATTTGGGGGCGAGGCCCACTCGACAACGGGAAAATGACACAGGATGATGCTGGGAGGAATGCCTGATGTCATCCCGGTCCATTTACATTTTTAGGAAGGCGGGCGGACAGCGAAATCAGCTGTCCGCCCGCCGACCTGTCAATGGCCAATTGAGGCCATTGACAGGATAATTAAGATAATTAAAGACCTGCCCGTCCAACCTTAAGGCTGGTGGGAAGGCCAGGAGCCCCAGCGAGCTTCTGATAATACATGAATCCTCATCCACTGGCGAGAAAAGGTTTCATGTTCGTGTTAAAAACTTTAATAAAGTTTCAGTGCTTCTTATTAACATGTCCCATCTCATGTGACATTGTCACATGAGGGGGACATGTTAATAATGTTTTTATTTTTCTATTTTTAGAGTTTTTTAACGTGTCACTAATCTCCCTTAGACAGCACTTAGTCTCAGGAAGATGTGCGCTCTTTCATGCGAATGCACAAGAAAGCACACACTGACAGTTTGGGAATCCCTCCCCACACCCCCCGCACAGGAAGCACATTGCGCTTCACATCGGGTGGCCCGCTGGGTGGGCCTTAATTGGCCTGCCTGCTCAAAATGGCGGCAGGCCCTGTTTTGGCGGCAGAGTTCGGCTGTCCGCCCGCCGCCAAGCTGATGGGGCCCACATGCCCATCAAGGGCCAAATTCTGCCCATAAAGTCAGAAGTGTAAATGTCTTCTATGATTGCATCATGTTCAGTTCCATTCATCAGATATGGAAGCAGTCTGTGACCACATGCAGCAAGATCTGGATAACATTTAGACTTGGGCTGCTAAGTGGTAATGAACATTCACGCCACACAATTTCCAGGCAATGGCCATCTCCAACAAGGGAGAATCTAACCATCACCCCTTAACATTCAATGACATTACCATCGCTGAATCCCCCACTATCAACCTTCCACTGACCTGAAACTGAACTGGACCAGCCATATAAGTACTGTGGCTACAAGAGCTGGTCAGAGGCTAGGAATCCTATGGCGAGTAACTCACTTGCTGACTCCCCAAATCTTGTCCACCATAAGGCAAAAATCAGGTGTGTGATGGAATACTCTCTATTTGCATGGAAGTGTGCATCTCCAACAACATTGAAGGTGCTCAAGATCATGGAGACAAACCGACCTGTTTGACTGGCACCCCATCCACCACCTTAAACATTCACTCCTTCCATCATCGACACACAGTAGCAGCAGTGTGTACCATCTACACGGTGCACTGCAGAACTCACCATAACTGCTTCAATGGCACCTTTCAAATATGAGATCTATACAACCTAGAAGGGCAAGGGCAGCAGACACATGGGAACACTACCTCTTGCAAGCTCCCCCCCGAGCCACACACTATCCTGACTTGGGACTAAATCACCATTCCTTCAACATTACTGGAGCAAAATCACTGTGGGTAGACCTACACCACATGGACTGCAGCGGTTCAAGAAGGCAGCTCACCACCACCTTCTCAAGGGCAGCTAGGCTTGGTCAATATATACCAGCAACACCCATATCGGGTAAATGAATTAAAAAATTAAATTGTTCTTTTCCTTCCTTTCCCCCACTTATATTAACTAAACTCACAATATCTGCTGTCAACTCCAGCTCCTCCCACTGATGAGGTGTAACCAGAGGCGTAAACCTGTCTCTAGGTGACATGACAAAGAAGCCAACAGCAAATCGCACATCAGACTGGAAATATGTCACATGCAGAACAAGCCCCGCCTACTCAAGGAGTTACAGGGTCACATGACCAGGCTCTGTTCCATTATTCAATGCCCCACCTCCACACCCACCTCCTCCCTGTCCACCTACAGAAATGACAATCTGGTGTTTTGATGCATGAGACAGTGAACTAATGGGAGGAAAAGACAGAAAGGTTGCCTTCGTGTCATTAGAAAAATGAACAAGTGATCATTAATATACCTGCAGAGTTAGTGCGGCACCTTCCCAGGGTCAGGGGTGTATAGAATTTACAACGTAGTAACAGGCCATTCAGCCCAAACCACCCAAACTGAAGTTTCTATTCCACGTGAGCCTTCTCTCGCTTTACTTCATCCTTCTATTATTTTCTCACTTATCCAGCTTCCCCTTAAATGTAACTATATTATTCATCTAAACCACTTCATGTGGTAGCAAGCTTCACATTCTAACCACTCCCAGAGCTCAGACTTATTAGTGACTATCCTATATTTATAGCCTCTAGTGTTGAATCCACCAGCTTCCCACACAATGCATGCGGAAACATCTCTATGTATACCGTATCAAAGATGTTTCATCATTTTATAGGCCTCTATCAAGTTGCCCCTGTCTCCTCCCTTTTCGGGAGTTGTTGAGTTTGAACTAAACTGTACTTCCAATCATTAACCTAGGCCAAACCATTCCCTAGCCGAGGTCTGGAGCCATAGCAGCACAGCCTTGTTCCCCCAAACTGAGATGAATATTCTAGCAATAGCCTGTCTAAAAACAGCAGTGAGGAGGCCTTCAAACTGACAGCTGGTATCTCATACCTGACAATGGGATGTAGTCAACTTTTTCTCAGTTCCACCTTCCTGTTCCAATGTGAGGAAAGGGCGAAAAGAAAGAAAATCAAAGACATTGCATTTCTATAGTACCTGTCACAACCTCAGGAAGTCCCAAAGCATTTCACAGCCAAATAAGTACTTATGAAGTGTAACCACTGTTGTAATGCAGGAAAAACACAAAGTCTAAAATCACTCCTAGTTGCCCCTCCTCATACTCATTCCTGGCTTGTGGAAGGATAATGGGACAAAAAAAATTGCCACACCAACTCACACCTCATTTACATTGTTGTATCTTATTAGACTGTGAACACTTTGTTCCCCTTAGGGAATCCCTGTGCAAGGTAAAGGGGAGCTAGTATCATGGATCCCCATCCCTTTCCCATCTGCTTTGTTCCCAGAGACTGAGTCCCAGATGCTAAGGTGAAGAAAGTCAACCTCTCTCCATTCTGAAGGTAGAATCATTGTTAATCTGAATTAGGAGGAAAGAGTCAAACCAGTTACCATTCAAAATGGAAAGTTTCCAGGTGAGTTAAAGGGGGTTTTAAATAGAAAGGCACCGACAAAGCTGGTTCAGGGAAGCTGCTCATTGTGGCCAATGGGTCAGATACCAAAGGACATAAAGAATTTCAGATGTCAGGAGTGAGAAGTTTGACAGTTTTACCCAAAGGGTCATGGAGATCACTGATGCAGACAATATCGAGCAGATTGGGAGACAATATGAGACGGAAGAGATTGAGGAATATTGCAAAAAGTTGGATAGCTAGGATTGAGAGGAATAAAAGAGGAAACTGGCTTTTTAAGGCAACTGCTCTCTTCCTGTTCCTGAAAATACTTCTCATTTTTCATGTTCAAAGCAGTAAAATCTTGATAGTTTTGGTTTCATTGTGAAATTCCTGATGCTTCTGCTGCACTTAATGAACTCTCACACTGTTCTCCTGAGTTCAATCTGATCCATTCACATTAAAACACTCTACAGTTCTTAACGCATGTCTCCATCCAGTGGATCTTTTCATATAGAAACAAAGGCCGGGATTTTGGAAAAACAAATTCCAATGCTGGGTTCTGAAATGGAGTCTCTGTCTTTTAGAAATAAGCAGAAACTCAGATGACACATGGGTCTTTAACCCTGTTATCAATGTCTAACATCGATATTCTGTCGGATGTTTCTTCCATTACAGTGGCAGCTCTGATCGGGTGATAAGCGCTGATGCTGACATTTCAGCTGCTCTGATTGATCAATCAGAGGAAAATCTGTAATTAGTAAGGACATTTGTCAAACCAGAGATAACAGATGTGGCCTCTTACATGTCCCAGGAAAGATCACTTATTGTAGAACAGCTTTGTCCATTCTGCATATAATCTTGATCAGCAAGGAACCACAAATCTATTGTACCCAAGTGAAAAGGAATGGCAGGGGTAGAGGTCTGTTTAACATCATTTGATTGTCACATTTTTACTCTCTCTTAAATATTCCCTGAAATGTGAGCCTTGGTTAGTTCTGCAGTGGGGCTCATTGAAGTTCTTTTTGCTCCCTGATCTCCTACCATAACAGCATTAGATTGCTGTTAGCTCTTTTTCAGGCCTGCCAGAAAATCAAAGCCAAGTTTCTCCAGCTGTCTTTTAATTGGGATAAGTATAACAGGATAAGAAAGTGTCAAAGGTGTAGCAGAGGAAGGTCAGGAGACAGAAGCGACTAAAACTACAGATGGTAAAGAGACAGTCAAAAAGGTAGGATTAGGCAGGAGGTATAGAAATCAGAAGCAAGAGAGAGAAATAGTTCTAGTCCTTCTGTCTTGAGTTCAAGGTGTTGGATTTGGTTCTTAGATATACTATAGATATAAAAACAAAAACAAAAACAGAATTACCTGGAAAAACTCAGCAGGTCTGGCAGCATTGGCGGAGAAGAAAAGAGTTGACGTTTCGAGTCCTCATGACCCTTCGACAGAACTTGAGTGACTATAGATATACTCCGGTATCTGCTGAACACTTGTTTAATGGTACAACATCTAAACAGATTACAGAGCAGGCATAATGCTCCTAGGCATGAAAATGAGAGAGAGATAGACAGTCTAATACATGACTGATTGGTGTCAGCGGTACATCATCATCTGTCATACATTTGCATATCCCATCAGTTAACCCTTTATACAACAGAAATTGAGAGACAAAACCACAAAAACCCACAGAGCATGGGGAAGGCAGAGGTTATGTTGAAATCGATGCTATTTACTCTCGCCCGCCCTCCACCCTATCACAGACTTTCCCTTTCACTCGTCCTGCCCCCTCCCCACTTCTATTGTCTTAAAAATTCTTATATTTCTATCCTCCTTTTGTTCCGATGAAAGGTATTGAACTTTTCAATTTAGCTGTGCACAGCCTAATACTGGAACCCAAATTTCCCTTTTAAACTGTTTGAATTCAACAGAGATATAACCATCAGGTAATGACTCAAACACCAAATCAGTAAATAGTATTGAAGTTTATTGATTATAAGCAAGTTTTAGAAACTTATCAACTAACTAACAGAGGCAGGATATAGGAAAAATATACTTATCAATGAACATCTGCCAACTCGGCGCTTTCAAATGGGTGATCAATCCAAGAGAAGTGGACAACAACTTAAACTCCTCATGCCGACAGAGAAACCCTCACTGCTTCTGAGAAGCATTACTCTTTGCTGGGATTTCTATGGGGAGGGAATCCCTTACTAAACCAGCCCCAGTTCTAACCACAGAGATAAAAACAAAAAAACTGCGGATGCTGGAAATCCAATACAAAAACAAAAACAGAATTACCCGGAAAAACTCAGCAGGTCTGGCAGCATCAGCGGAGAAGAAAAGAGTTGACGTTTCGAGTCCTCATGACCCTTCGACAGAACTTGAGTTCGAGTCCAAGAAAGAGTTGAAATATAAGCTGGTTTAAGGTGTGTGTGTGGGGGAACTTGAGTTCGAGTCCAAGAAAGAGTTGAAATATAAGTTGGTTTAAGGTGTGTGTGTGGGGCGCCCCCCACACACACACACCTTAAACCAGCTTATATTTCAACTCTTTCTTGGACTCGAACTCAAGTTCTGTCGAAGGGTCATGAGGACTCGAAACGTCAACTCTTTTCTTCTCCGCCGATGCTGCCAGACCTGCTGAGTTTTTCCAGGTAATTCTGTTTTTGTTTTTGTCCAGTACTAACCACATTCAATACTCATCTGCCCTGAAGGTTATTGGAAATTACCTTTGTGCTGGTAGGAGGACACTCACCTACCCCCGAAGACCGAAACTGGTTTTTCCACACTTGATGTACACAAAGATGGTTCCCACAACCCCGTTTTTTAATAATCAAAAGACATAAGCCCACTTTAGCTAAGTTGGAAATGACTAATTAGTCTATAATTTGTCAATGATGTGATAAGAGTTAACTCTGTTGGTTCTAGCTAATTATGCACATTGTCTTAAACTTAGGTCGATGCCTTCCTTTAAGCTATGTTTTTATCTTGGTGTCTTTACAGGAGTCCCATTCATTAACACAGACTCAGCAATCAAGGACAGTATGTGTTCCTGATAGGGAGGGAGTCCCAGGCTTATGCCATTTCATTCCCAGCTGTTACAGCACTTTAATTCTATCATAAAAAAAAGCTTATGGAGAAATACAGAAATAACATACAGCGACTTCTAATTAACTACTGATTATTAATTACTTACCCTTCAATTGTAATTTAATTGAGGTACACTATTTAGTCAATCATCTCTTTCTGGCATATTCCTAATTATGTAATAACCCTGAATTAATACACATGAGTAATTATACAGAACACAATATGGCTTCTTATCTCAGTGTTAGTACAAAATGGTGTTTGGGCCTTGTCAGCTTATTGCAAACATGAAAATAACCTGAAAGTGGTTGGGTTACACTAAAATCTAGTACACTGACCAAGCTGGTCGAGTTCTAAAGGATATAGCTGCTAGACTGGGTCAGCGGCAGATGGTGAGGGAACCAAAAAGAGGGAAAAACATACTTGATCTCATCCTCACCAACCTGCCTGCCACAGATGCATCTGTCCATGACAGTATCGGTACGAGTGACCACCACACAGTTGTTATGGAGACTAAGTCCCGACTTCACATTGAGGATACCCTGCATCGTGTTGTGTGGCACTACCACCGTGCTAAATGAGATAGGTTTTGAACAGACCTAGCCACTCAAGGCTGGGCATCCATGATGTGCTGTGGGCCATCAGCAGCAGCATAATTGTACTCAAACACAATCCGTAACCTCATGGCCCAGCATATCCCCCACTCTATCATTACCATCAAGCCGGGGATCAACATTGGTTCAATGAAGAGTGCAGGAGGGCATGCCAGGAGCAGCACCAGACATACCTAAAAATGAGGTGTCAACCTGGTGAAGCTGTAATACAGGATTATTTCCATGCCAAACAGCATAAGCATGTGATAGACAGGCTAAGTGATCCCATAACCAACAGATCAGGTCTAAAACAAAAACAGAATTACCTGGAAAAACTCAGCAGGTCCGGCAGCATCGGCGGAGAAGAAAAGAGTTGACGTTTTGAGTCGTCATGACCCTTCGACAGAACTTGAGTTCGAGTCCAGGAAAGAGCTGAAATATAAGCTGGTTTAAGGTGGGTGTGTGGGGGGGCGGAGAGATAGAGAGACAGAGAGGTGGAGGGGGGGGATGTGGTTGTAGGGACAAACAAGCAGTGATAGAAGCAGATCATCAAAAGATGTCAACGACAATAGTACAATAGAACACATAGGTGTTAAAGTTAAAGTTGGTGATATTATCTAAACGAATGTGCTAATTAAGAATGGATGGTAGGGCACTCAAGGTATAGCTCTAGTGGGGTTTTTTTTATAATGGAAATAGGTAGGAAAAGGAAAATCTTTATAATTTATTGGAAAAAAAAAGGAAGGGGGAAACAGAAAGGGGGTGGGGATGGGGGAGGGAGCTCACGACCTAAAGTTGTTGAATTCAATATTCAGTCCGGAAGGCTGTAAAGTCCCTAGTCGGAAGATGAGGTGTTGTTCCTCCAGTTTACGTTGGGCTTCACTGGAACAATGCAGCAAGCCAAGGACAGACATGTGGGCAAGAGAGCAGGGTGGAGTGTTAAAATGGCAAGCGACAGAGAGGTTTGGGTCATTCTTGCAGACAGACCGCAGGTGTTCTGCAAAGCGGTCGCCCAGTTTACGTTTGGTCTCTCCAATGTAGAGGAGACCACATTGGGAGCAACGAATGCAGTAGACTAAGTTGGGGAAATGCAAGTGAAATGCTGCTTCACTTGAAAGGAGTGTTTGGGTCCTTGGACGGTGAGGAGAGAGGAAGTGAAGGGGCAGGTGTTGCATCTTTTGCGTGGGCATGGGGTTGTGACATAGGAGGGGGTTGAGGAGTAGGGGTTGATGGAGGAGTGGACCAGGGTGTCCCGGAGGGAGCGATCCCTACGGAATCTCCCTGGACCATGACCCCACCACTGAACATCAAGCCACTGTTTCCAGGACTGTCACTGACCTCATCTCCTCTGGGGATCTCCCTCTCACAGCTTCCAACCTGATAGTCGCCCAACCTCGGACGGCCCGCTTCTATCTCCTACCCAAAATCCACAAACAGAACTGCCCCGGTAGACCGATCGTCTCAGCTTGCTCCTGCCCCACAGAACTCATTTCTCGTTATCTTGACTCCCTTCTCTCTCCCCTTGTCCAGTCCCTTCCCACCTACATCCGTGATTCCTCTGACACCTTACGTCACATCAACAATTTCCAGTTCCCTGGCCCCTACCGCTTCCTCTTCACCATGGACGTCCAATCCCTCTACACCTCCATCCCCCACCAGGATGGTCTGAGGGCCCTTAGCTTCTTCCTCGAACAGAGGCCCGAACAATCCCATCCACCACTACTCTCCTCCATCTGGCTGAACTTGTTCTCACGCTGAACAATTTCTCCTTCAACTCCTCTCACTTCCTCCAAATAAAAGGTGTGGCTATGGGTACCCGCATGGGCCCCAGCTATGCCTGTCTCTTTATGGGGTATGTGGAACATTCCTTGTTGCAGTCCTACTCCGGCCCCCTTCCACAACTCTTTCTCCGGTACATCGATGATTACTTCGGTGCCGCTTCATGCTCTCGTCAGGACCTGGAAAAATTTATTAATTTTGCTTCCAATCTCCACCCCTCCATCATTTTCACGTGGTCCATCTCTGACACTTCCCTTCCCTTCCTTGACCTCTCTGTCTCAATCTCTGGTGATAGACTGTCCACCAATATCCATTACAAACCCACCGACTCCCACAGCTATCTCGACTACAGCTCCTCACACCCCGCTTCCTGTAAGGACTCCATCCCATTCTCTCAGTTCCTTCACCTCCGTCGCATCAGTTCCGATGATGCTACATTCAAAAACAGTTCCTCTGACATGTCCTCCTTCTTCCTTAACCGAGGTTTTCCACCCACGATCATTGACAGGGCCCTCAACCGTGTCCGGCCCATCTCCCGCGCATCCGCCGTCACGCCTTCTCCTCCCTCCCAGAAACATGATAGGGTCCCCCTTGTCCTCACTTATCACCCCACCAGCCTCCGCATTCAAAGGATCATCCTCCGCCATTTCCGCCAACTCCAGCATGATGCCACCACCAAACACATCTTCCCTTCACCCCCCTTATCGGCATTCCGTAGGGATCGCTCCCTCCGGGACACCCTGGTCCACTCCTCCATCACCCCCTACTCCTCAACCCCCTCCTATGGCACAACCCCATGCCCACGCAAAAGATGCAACACCTGCCCCTTCACTTCCTCTCTCCTCACCGTCCAAGGACCCAAACACTCCTTTCAAGTGAAGCAGCATTTCACTTGCATTTCCCCCAACTTAGTCTACTGCATTCGTTGCTCCCAATGTGGTCTCCTCTACATTGGAGAGACCAAACGTAAACTGGGCGACCGCTTTGCAGAACACCTGCGGTCTGTCCGCAAGAATGACCCAAACCTCTCTGTCGCTTGCCATTTTAACACTCCACCCTGCTCTCTTGCCCACATGTCTGTCCTTGGCTTGCTGCATTGTTCCAGTGAAGCCCAACGCAAACTGGAGGAACAACACCTCATCTTCCGACTAGGGACTTTACAGCCTTCCGGACTGAATATTGAATTCAACAACTTTAGGTCGTGAGCTCCCTCCCCCATCCCCACCGCCTTTCTGTTTCCCCCTTCCTTTTTTTTTCCAATAAATTATAAAGATTTTCCTTTTCCCACCTATTTCCATTATAAAAAAAACCTCACTAGAGCTATACCTTGAGTGCCCTACCATCCATTCTTAATTAGCACATTCGTTTAGATAATATCACCAACTTTAACTTTAACACCTATGTGTTCTATTGTACTATTGTCGTTGACATCTTTTGATGATCTGCTTCTATCACTGCTTGTTTGTCCCTACAACCACACACCCCCCCTCCACCTCTCTGTCTCTCTATCTCTCCGCCCCCCACACACACACCTTAAACCAGCTTATATTTCAGCTCTTTCCTGGACTCGAACTCAAGTTCTGTCGAAGGGTCATGACGACTCGAAATGTCAACTCTTTTCTTCTCCGCCGATGCTGCCAGACCTGCTGAGTTTTTCCAGGTAATTCTGTTTTTGTTTTGGATTTCCAGCATCCGCAGTTTTTTTGTTTTTGTTTTTATTTTTAGATCAGGTCTAATCTCTGCAATCCTGCCACATCCAGTTGTGAATGGTGATGGACAATTAAACAACTCACTGGAGGAGGAGGCTCCACAAATATCGCACCCTCAATGATGGGGGAGTCCAGCACATTAGTGAAAAAGATATGGCTGAAGCGTTTGCTACAATCTTCAGCCAGAAGTGCCGAGTAGATGTTGGTTTTCCCATGTATCTGCTGCCCTTGTCCCTCTAGGTGGTAGTGGTTGTGAGTTTGGAAGATGCTGTCAAAGGAGCCTTGGTGAATTGCTACAGTGCATCTTGTAAATGGTACACACCGCTACTACTGTGCGTTGGTGGTGGAGGGAATGACTGTTAGTGGATGTGGTGCCAATCAAGCAGACTGCTTTTTCCTGAATGGTGTCAAGCTTCTTGAGTGCTGTGGGACCTGCACTCATTCAGGCAAGTAGGGAGTATTCAATTACACTCCTGACTTGTGCCTTGTAAATGGTGGACAGGATTTGGGGAGTCAGGAGATGGGTTACTCATTGCACTATTCCTAGCCTCTGACCTGCCCTTGTAGCCACAGTATTTATATGGCTAGACCAGTTCAGTCTCTGGTCAATGGTAACCCCTAGGATGCTGATAGTGGTGGATTCAGTAATGGTAATGCCATTGAACATTGAGGGGCGATGGTTAGATTCTCTCTTGTTGGAGATGGTCATTGCCTGACACTTGTGTGGTGTGAATGTTACTTGCCACTTGTCAGCCCAAGCCTGGATATTGTCCAGGTCTTGCTGCATTTGGACATGGACTGCTTCAGTATCTGAGAAGTCATGAATGGTGCTGAACATTGTGCAATCATCAGCGAAAATCCCCATTTTTGACCTTATGATGGAAGGAAAGTCATTGATGAAGCAGCTGAAGATGGTTGGGCCTAGGACACTATCCTGAGGAACTCCTGCAGTGACATCCTGGAGCTGAGATGACTGACCTCCAATAACCACAACCATCTTCCTTTGTGCTAGGTATGACTCCAACCAGCGGAGAGTTTTCCCCCTGTTTCACATTGACTCCAGTTTTGCTAGGGCTCGTCGATGCTACACTCGGTCAAATACGACTGTGATATTAAGGGCAGTCACTCTCACCTCACCTTGGGAGTTCAGCTCTTTTGTCCATGTTTGAACCAAGACTGCATTGAGGTCAAGAGTTGAGTGGCCCTGGTGGAACCCAAACTGGGCGTCAGTGAGTAGGTTATTGCTAAGTATGTGCCGCTTGATAGCACTGTTGATGACCCCTTCCATGACTGATGACGGAGAGTAGACTGATGGGGCGGTAGTTGGCCGGGTTGGATTTGTCCTGCTTTTTTGTGTACAGGACATATCTGGGCAATTTTCCACAAAGTCGGGTAGATGCCAGAGTTGTAGCTGTACTGGAACAGCTTGGCTAGGGGTGCGGCAAGTTCTGGAGCACAAGTCTTCAGTATTATTGCTGGAATATTGTCAGGACCCATAGCCTTTGCAGTATCCTGTACCTTCAGCTATTTCTTGATATCACATGGAGTGAACTGTATTGACTGAAGACTGGCATCTGTGATGCTGGGGACCTCCGGAGGAGGCCGAGATGGATCATCTACTCGGTATTTCTGCCTGAAGATTGTTGTGAATGCTTTAGCCTTATCTTTTGCACTGATGTGCTGGGCTCCTCCATCATTGAGGATGGGGATATCTGTGGAGCCTCCTTCTCCAGTAAGGATTTGGCACCATGGGGACATGGAGTGCAACCACTGCCAGTGGCTGTGTAAGTGACAGTGGCGCTCAATTTCTACACCAGTGGCTCCTTTCAGGGCTCCACAGGTGACCTTTGTAGGATCTCTCAAGCCTCCACCAACAAATGCATCCATGAGGTCACGGATGCCATTTTCAAGAGGGCACACAACTTTCTGCATTTCACCAGGGGCCGGGATAGACAGGGTGCAAGAGCGATTGGATTCACTCAGATCTCAGGTTTCCCACAGGTGCAGGGTGTGGTCGACTGCACTCATGTGACGCTCAGATCTCCATCGCAACACACGGTGAACTACATCAAACACCAGGTTGACCATTCGCTGAATGTGCAGCTAGTGTGTGACTAGCAGAAATGCATCCTGCAGCTATGCGCATGGTTCCCAGGGACCATTCACAACTCCAAATTCTCAGTCGGTCACATATCCCTGACGTCTTCAAGGGTTCACAGAAGCTGCAGGGTTGGCTCCTTGGGGACAAGGGCTACCCACAGAGGCAGTGGCTGATGACACCCGTGCAGCAGTCTCAGACTGCAGCAGAGCGACGGTGTAATGAGGCTCATGCTGCAACTTGCAACTTGGTGGAGCAGACCATCAGGATGCTGAAGATGAGATTCCAGTTTCTGGACTGGTCTGGTGGAGCTCTGCAATACAGTCCACAGAGGGTGTCACACATCGTCACATCTGCTGCGCCCTTTACAATCTGGCACTGCAACGGGAAGAGGAGCGGGCTGAGGAGGAGATGGAGGAGCTGGAGGTCTCCTTCAATGAGGAGGATGTCAATGGTGATGAGGGTGAGGAGGTCCTCGAAGGTGACGGTGAGGGTGGTGAGGCCCTCGTACTGGCTAGACAAGGCAGGCATGCTCAGGAGGCCCTCATAGCTGCTAGATTTGTGGAGGATGATGATGATATGCAGTGAGGAGACACCATAGATCCTCACATAGCATCTGTGAACGTTTGACTCCAGTCTGGGTTATGGCAGTGCACATACGCGCTGTGAGAATGCTCCTGTCATGGAGATGTAGCGGAGGCCCTTAATAATCGCTCAATTGCAGGAGGATGATGATGGCATGCCAGCGCTATCACCTCAGCCTGAAGGCAGACAGACTCCTCCATCGTGCTTTGCAATCTGAGGAGTGCAGCGGACATCCCTTCCTGATGTTCCTGAGCTTGCCTTTGCAGCAACTGGACAAAACCAAGTCCAGGAGCCCATCATCTGACTCGGACTCAACAAATTTCTGACCTCCAGCTGTCCTCCAAGTGCCAGATACCAGGGAAGTCCCTGCGCCACATGCAGCGGATCAGAAAGTGCAATGTACTCACCAGAATGTGATCCCAAGGCTACTCTATAGATAGGTCCCACCAAGATGTGTGTCCCTGCACTGGTGGAGGGTGTGGGTGAGCGCTGTAACCGGACTTCAGGGAGGATGCCTTCAGATTCCTCTTCAGCGGTTTCTTCAGGGCTTGATTGGAGGCCCTGGGTCATGGACTCTGTCCACTGTTTGGCAAATATGCCTGTGAAAGCAAGGGGAGATAATTAGTGCATGGCAGTGGCCTGTGAAACAGGACACATCACTCACAGCATGGTTGTCTGATGGATGTTGCACTGCCGGACCTTCACTTGGTAGAGCACAGCCGACCTCACCATCAGCACAGGAACAGTCCGGATCCTTGCCGGCCAGCTGGATGGTTCTGTTTTCAATGTCCGTGAGGACCTTGATTTCAGGTAATCCTCCATTGGTCTGTGACCTCTCTCTCTTGTGTGCCAGTTGTCCTGCATGAAGATAGATGGAGAGAGTGTAAGCAGGACGCCTGTCAGGCCAGATGATAAGTATGCCTGTCCTGTGTGGGTGGTGAGTAGTTCCATGGATGGGATGAGGACAATGACGGTGAATGTGTGAGAGTGAATGGTGATATCTCTTGAACTGGCAGTGAGTGAGGGCCCTGTGGCTGTGTAATGGGTTTGTAAGTGTATAAGTTGAGACTGATGAGAAGAGTGACTTACCCTGGTGGAATGGGAGAGATCATTCATCCTCTTGTGGCACTGGTTGGCTGTCCTTTTTTGCAGGGCATTGGTGCTGCCCATCGCTGCCACTGCCTCCCAAGCTGGGTTGCCGATGTTGCTGCCCATCCTGTGGTCAGAGCGGGAGTAGAGGATACTATGGCGGGCCTGCACTGCTTCCAAAAGACGCTAGAGAGATGTGTCATTAAACGTGGGGGCTGCAGTCTTTTTCAGGGTCATGTCATCTTTGCAGCAGTCATGGGCTGGAAGCATTGAGAGGTGTGCACGTGGCTGCACTTTAAATATGGTGCCCAGCATGATGAAGTGGTGAGATGATGGCATGGCAGGTGAATGAGATCCCGCCCGCCATGGAAACAGCATGATTAATGCAGTGGGTTTGGGGCGACGTGGCATGAAAAGCCGCCATTGCAGCCAGCGGGTAAAGCATCGTTTTCTCCAGCTGCTACTACATTTAGTCCCAAACTGGGATGATTCCACCCTCTGTTTCTCTCCACAGATGCTGCCTGACTTGCTGCGTAGTTCCAGCTTTGCTGTTTTTATTTCAGATTTCCAGCTTCTGCAGTATTTTGCTTTTGTGTTAATTTTCCTCTTCCTAAGTTGTTGGTTCCAACAGGGTCACGATGATTGGATCCAAACCCTCCCTCTCTAAAATCCTTTCAAGACAGTTCAAGGTGCCCCTCACCCTGGCACCAGGTTGGCAAAACCTTGTAAGAATCCTACTTACAAAGGACCCTATCTGTGGAAAAATGAGATACCCTGTCCCTTTAAGAGAATGCAAGTGTACTGATCATGTAACAGCACTGATAAATCACCGTACAGTGTGGGCAACTGGGAACTGTAAGTCTAGTCCTGGAGGGTTTTGAGTGAGCACATATGATCTGGTGCTCTGCCCTATGTCTCAATAAATCATCACTGTTTATTCTTACATCAATCTCTCCCAGTTATTAATTGCAAGCAGCAATTGAGGAGACCATAGGAAGGCGTGCAGTTAGAGTTTGGTTGGCCAACAAACTCATTTGCCCAAGATGTAAAAGTGGTGATGAAGATAAAGAACAAAAGAGAATAAATTTCAAGGGGGTGAGCAAAGAATTGGAAAGAGCATCTTACTTTATAAAATTGGCAACAGCCAGCAATCAGAGCAGAAAGCAGTGCTGCAGTTTGAAATTTTAAAAAACACCCTGCAGAATTGTGATCATGGGAATCCTGCCAAAACTCAAAAAGAGAGCAAAACACAGCAGAGAAAAGCAGACAGCTGCAGTTAAAGAAAAAGGTGACAGCTCTTAAAGCAGCAGTGCATTTAAACTGGTAAATACATGAAAAATGGCTATGAGCAGAAAATTATAAGGCACCCCAGACAGACCTCAACTCTGCAGAAAGCAAAAAGCAAATTAATCGATGACAGTCAAGAAAGCCACGGTAAGCCAAACACCTGAATTTGTCATTACCTGGAAAGCGTATCAGAAGTGCAGTCCCCTTGCAGTCATTTACAGATGCCACAATTCGGGCGAGTTGATCCATTTGACCCCATTTCATCTGTCTGGTCTCGTTACGTAATGCCTAGTGTTCTTTTTTACCGCTAACGACATCATGGGGGAGGAGAAGAAGAGGGCGATTGGGAAGGTTCAGGGGCTGCAAGATAAAATCCACGTGGATCCTGGTGCAACACCCAGATTCTTGAAGAAACCCCCAGTCCCCCTATGCATTACGAGAAAAAATTGATGTTGAATTAGACAGGCTGGAAAGGTTGGGAGTCTTACAACAGTACAATTTTCCAAGTGGGCAGCGCCCATGGTTCCATACTAAAGCATATCAGAGTGTGTGAATAATATGTGGGGACAACAAGTTGACCGTGAGCAAAGTGACAGGACTTGACAGGCATCCTATATCAAAAATTGATGAATTGTACTCCAAGCTGGCAGGAGGAACCGCATATGTGAAACTCAACGTGAGCCACGCTTACCAGCAAGTTGAGCTAGAAAAGGTCTCTTGGGGTTTTGTGACTATCAACAACATAGGGGATTATACCAGTATACCAGGTTACTCTTTGGAGTCTCATCAGCTTGTGCCATTTTCCAATGGACTATGGAAAATTTACTCCAAGGTCTGCCCCATGTGGTGGTTTATCTCATTGATGTCCTAGTAACAGGACTAACTGATGAAGAACACTTCTCTAACCTGGAAGAGGTATTGAAGCATTTTTCACAAGCTGGAATACATTTTAAAAGAAAAAATGTATCTTCCAAGCAAAAGAAGAGGTTTACTTGGGTCATAGGGTCGACTCGCAGGGCCTTCACCCAGTGGAAGACAAGGTGAGAGCAATTCGTGAGGCACCAGCACCAAAATATGCCACACTTCGCAAGTGCTTCTTGGGAATGATTAACTACTATGGCTGTTTATTCCCAAATTTGCCAACAGGACTGGCTTCATTATACAGTTTACTCAAGAAAAACCACAGTAGGACTTGGCAACCTCCACAACAACAGGTTTTTACGGCAGTAAAGCAGTTACTACACTCTTTGGCCCTGTTGGTACATTTTGACCCAAAAAAAGGATTAATTTTAACCTGCGATGCACCCCCTCACAGAGTTGGGACTGCACTCTCCCACCGGATGGCAGATGGCTGCGAATGGCCCATTGGTTACGTCTCGTGAACACTCAATGTTGCAGAATGACAGTACTCACAAATAGAGAAAGGAGGCTTATCCATTGCATTTGGCGTTAAGAAGTTTCACCAATATGCCCATGGTCACCACTTCACCATTGCATCCCATCAGAAGCTACAATTAGGTTTGTTTGGGGAAGATAAGGCAATACCCCCAATCGCCTCAGCATGCATCCAAAGATGGGCACTGATTCTAGCCGCTCACAAGTATACTTTAACCCACGGGACGGGAAGCCAGATTGCAAATGCTGACACACTGAGCCGATTACCTCTAAAAGACAGCAATGTGAACGTCCCAATTCCTCGACAACTTGTCTTGTTATTAAACTTTCTGGATTCATCACCAGTACATGCCAAACAAATAAGGGAGTGGACAGACTGAGACCTAGTTTTGTCTGACGTCAGGGATCAAGTCTTGCAGGGATGGTCTAACGAGCCAAAGGCTGACGAAGTGAAGCCCTATTTTAATAGGAGATACAAGCTTACCTGCCAGGATGACATCTTGCTGTGGGGAGCAAGAGGCATTGTGCCTCCTGGAGGAAGACAACCATTATTGACCCAATTGCATAGTGCTTACCCCGGCACCTCTAGAATGAAAATGTTGGTGCACAGCTACTTATGGTGGCCAGGGATGGACATAGAAATTGAAAACTTAGTCAAGAGCTGCATACAGTGCCAACAGGTACAGAAATTGTCCCCTTTTGCTCCATGGCATCCCTGGCAATGTCCAGGAAGGCTATGGGTCCGCCTTCACATTGACTACATGGGGCCATTTTTGGGCACGATGTTCCTCAGCATGGTTTTATAAAATAGAAATTATGTTTAACCAATTCATTGGAGTTCTTTGAAGGAGTAGCATGTACTGTGCTTAAAGGGAGCCAGTGGACATACTGTACTTGGATTTTCAGAAGGCATTTGATAAGGTGCCACATCAAAAGTTATTGTAGAAAATGAAAGCTCAAGGTGTAGTAGGTAACATATTAGCCTGGATAGAAGATTGGCTGGCTGATTGGTGACATCCCACACGGGTCTGTACTGGGGCATCAGCTTTTTATGATTCACATCAATGACTTAGATGAGGGGAGCAAAGGCATGGTATATAAATTTGCAGATGATATAAAGATAGGGAGGAAAGTATGTTGTGAAGAGGAAATAAGAAGGTTGCAAACAGATATAGATAGGTTGAGTGAGTGAACAAAGATCTGGCAGATGGAGTATAATCTAGAAAATTGTTTTCTCATTGGCAGGAAGAATAGAAAGCAGAGAACTGCAGATTTCCAAGGTGCAGGGGGATCTAGGTGTTCCAGTGCATGAGCCACAAAAAGTTAGTGTGCAGGTACAGCAATAATTAAGAAGGCTAATGGAATGCTATCCTTAATTATGAGAGGAATTGAACATAGAAGTAAGGATGTTGTGCTTCATTTATACAGGGTAATGGTGAGTGCACATCTTGAATACTGTGTACAGTTTTCATCTCCTTATTTAAGGAAGGATGTAAATGCTTTGGAGGTGGTTCAAATAAGGTTTACTAGATTGATACCTGGAATGAGTGGGTTGTCTTATGACAAAAGGTTAGACAGACTGGGCTTGTTTCCACTGGAGTTTAGAAGTGTGAGGGGTGACTTGATTGGAGTATACAAGATAATGAATGATATTGACAAGGTGGACATGGCAAGCATATTTCCTCTTGTGCGTGAGTCTGGATTGGGAAGGGACTAATGAAAGGGTTTCAGGAATTTGAGAACTTGCGTGGGAGTCAGGGAGGCTCCTTTCAGAAGCAAATGGTGAGGATATTAATTAAGGGAGGGGGCAGTAAAGGTAAAGGAGACAAGGAAATAGCCAGAGATAGGCTGATCTCTGGAGGAAACCTCAGAAAGAGAGGAACAGGGAGAGGCCATTCAGCCCATTAAGCCCATTCACCTATTAATTAGATCATGACTAATCTGTATTATAACTCCATTACCTACCTAGATTTGTATCCCTTCACATCCTTAGTTAATCAACAAAAATCAATAAAATTATCAATCTCAGTTTTGAGATTTTCAATTGACCCCCAGCCTCAACAGCTTTTAGAGGGGAGTTGCAGATTTCCACTCACTTTTGTGTGAAGAAGTGCTCCCTTACATCATCTTTGAACAGTTTAGCTCTAGTTTTAAGGTTCTGCGCCCCCCCCCTCCTTATTCTGGATTCCCTCATCAAAGGAAATAGTTTTTCTCTTTCTACCTTATCAAATCCTTTAATCATTTGAAACCTGAATTAGATCACCATTTAATCCCCTATACTCAAGTCTTAATGCAACTGGTCCTCTTTGTTATACTCTTTTAGCCTCGGTATCATTCTGACAAATGTGCTGCACCCCCTCCAAGACCAACACAGTCTTCCTGAGGCAAGTCCAGTAAATTCCACTCCTTGGCTAATTTTTAATTTTGCTCGTAACTGTGGCACATTACACTCTTCCTCGACTGTGAAGACTGATACAAAGTAATTATTTAGAAAGTCTGCCATTTCTTTATATTCAATTATAATATAACCTACATCTCTCTTTCAGGGGCCCTTATTATCCTTCACCACTCTCTTTCTCTTAATTAACTTGTAAAATCTTTTCAGTTTTCCTTGCTTTGATATCCTTCCATTGTTATCGCCATCATTCCAACTACATAAGATAACGGAGGGGCAGCAAATCATTTAGGAATGGGGAGCTTCATATGAGGCACTTTTGCTGATGGTTGAAGAGTCCAACCTGTGAGAGGCAGGTTTTGCCTCAAGTGTCACATATGTGGTTAGCAGGTGTCATAGTGAGTTGCTGTTTTTGGTGTTGGCACCTGTTGCCAACACGCTGTGGCCACTGATTATCATGGTGGCGCATGCTGGCCAACAGGTGATGTTGCCATTTCCTTCTGTCATCAGCTAGTGTCTCCCAGATGTGAAAATCGATGATCAGGTCCTTCATGTCACGCTTGCATCCTTGAAGTGGAGCTTTGAGAGTCTATCTGGTCATCTGACTCTGGTTATCTCACCAAATAGAATATTCTTGGGAATGCATCTGTCTTCCATCCTGCACATACTCGTCCACATCGGCAATGTCACCTCTCCTTGATGTGTGTCAACATACCTGGGAGATTTGCTTTTGAGAGGACTAATTTTGACCTTCTGTGAGATGCTGAGAATGTGCCATGAACAACAATGATATTCCTCATAAGTATTTTTTTTTCTCATTCCCTTTTGGTAGCTCTTAATCCTTTGCATTCTCTTGTTCTTCACTCCTGGTCTGCAGGATCTCTCCCTTTTCTTTGCATTTAGAGCCATAGAGTCATTATGGCTTATTCAGTCAATCAAATCCATAATTCAAATCAAAGCCCATAACTCATTCTAGCCCTGAAAGTTCATTTCTTTCAAGTGCATGCCCAATTTCCCACTGAAATCATTCATCATCTCCATATCCACCACCCTTGTGGGCAGTGTGTTCCAGACCATTACCAATCACTGTATAAAGAAGCTTTTCCTCACATTTCCCCTGGCATCTTGCGCAAAATCTTAAATCTGTGTTCCCTGGTCCTTCTACCATCAGCCAACGGGAGCTTTTCCTTGTCTACATTATCTAAACCCATTATAATCTTGTACACCTCAATCAAATCTTCCCTCAATCTCCTTTGCTTCAAGGAGAACAACCCCAGCTTCTCCAATCTAACCTTGTAGCTAAAGCCCCCAATCCCTGGAAACATTCTGATAAATCTCCTCTGCACCCACTCAAGGACCGTCACATCCTTCTTAAAGTGTGGTGACCAGAGCTGGACACAATATTCTAGTTGAGGCCTAACCAGAGCTTTATAAAGGTTCAGCATAACTTACCTGCTTTTGTACTCAATGCCTCTATTTATGATTTTTAAGCTCTTCCTTTTTGATTTATACTATCTGTCACCTCTCTTGTTGACTAAAATTGTCTAATTACATCAGTGGAGCTCTTGCCCTTATGTACAGCCCTTGTATTCATCTCCCACTGTTACTTGTCCCTTTATCACTCTGCAGTAACTGAAAGTATAGCCTCTCCTGCTGCCTATCAGGGATCATGTGATGCTCTTGGAGGCTCTGACCAATGAGGCCTAAATGTGGGTAATCCAGGGAGTGGGGCTTCCTGACGAGAGTCCTGATCGAGCATGTAGCATCTGAAAATCTCTCTGTAATCAAGATTATCTGTTTCTTGTTGAAACTTGTCCACTCCGTCAAGTCATTACATTTGGCGGCGAGGGTAAATTAGCTCCGAAACTGCACCTCACCTTGTTAACGTGAATATATCAAATCTTAAGAAAAAAGAAAAAAAACTACTCACTAGTCATGCCATACAACACCGTTTACTCACTGAAGTTGACATCGACTTTAAATACACCCTGGAAATCTCCCTCACCATGGAAAGTGCTGCGACAGACTCACAGGCTTTGCAACACATACAACATGGTGCTGTTCTTCATGTTGGGCAGGAACCTAACACCAGGCATGGCGCAAAAAACAGAAACACAACATCGAAACAAGAAAGCCTAGTAGAAACACTTCAGCAGTGACTCCAAGGGTAATTTGTTATAGATGTTGGGGTGACCATGTACAAGACACCTGCAGATTCAAAGAGGCAGAGCGCCATTACTGCCATAAGAAAGGTCACATAGTAAGGCAATGCAAGGCAAAGTTGAAACAGCCCATAAAGCAGCAAACCTACATGATTGAGTTAAAAAATACAGCAGAACCTGAGGCTGCCGACACCAACATTTATTCCCTGTGTAATGAATCTGCTGTAACAACCAAGGCTATTGCTGTCACAGTCCAAATTAATGGGAGGTGGATACGGTAGCCTCAACCACAATGGTGGGAGAGCGCACATTTAAATACCTAGATGAAGGTACCCAACCACTAAACCTAGAGCGGACAATCTATTAAGGTAAACGACATTGTCACAGTACCAGTATCTTATAGGCAACAGGCAGCCCAACTTCCAGTGATAATAGTGTCAGGAAAAAGATGCGGACTTCTGGGTGAGACTGGTTACAGAAAATCAAGCTTGACTGGTCTGAAATATTTCACCTGAAAATAGGAGGGGTTCCTGAGCTGCTATGGAAATACGACAGTATTTTGGGACAAATTCGGGAAGTTAAAAGGCTTGCAAGCAAAAATATATGTGGATCCTCAGGCAACGCCTTTCTTTAAGGCCAGGCCTGTGCCTTATGCGTCGAGGAAAGGATGGATGCAGAACTGTGCTAGTTAGGAAGCTGAGCATCATCCAACCTGTCCAAGTCTCGAAATGGACAGCACCCATAGGGGAGGATTTTTGGGCCACCAAGCGGACACGGCAAGTGATCTCGGGAGCGGCCGGGAAATAGTCCATTGCCCATGATCAGCCCTCGACCATGATTTCACACTGGCTGGCCAATTAATGTCTAGCCAGTGTGAAACGTGCACTGAAAGGCTCAACACTGCTGGGGTGGGGGCAGGAGGAGGGCGAGCGCTGAAGTTTGCACAGGCGCCGGGAGCGCGTAATGAAACCCCCCTGAAGGCAGAGAGCTGCCTCAGGGAGCTGAAGAATTTTAAAGTCAAAAATAAAGATTTTGAATATCTGAAAAAAATGTCCCTACATAGGACTCACTCACATGCACATAATCAGAGTAAAAGTTATGTCAAAACAGTTTTTTAAATTAATGTGAGAAACTTCATCCCACCCATGAGTGAGGTTTCCTCAAAAATGCAAAGGCTGCCTGGCCAATTCACCCGAAAAATCTGTCTTAATTAACACTTTAATGGCCTTAATAGGCTTGTTAATTGTCAGTGGGCACGCTGCTGACTCTAAGGGCGCCCGCTGACCGAAATATCGCGCGAGTGTGCAATGACGTCAGGGCGCTCGCCCGATGTCATCGTGCACTATTTTACACTCCATTGGATCAGGCGCATTCCCACCTGCAGGACATAACATTCTGCCCATAGTTCTGGTGGTTAAGCCTGATCAAACCATAAGCATTTATGGGGAATATAAATTGACCGTATACAAGGCAGCCAAACTAGATAAGTACCCCATTCCAAGGATAGACAACTTATATGCAAACCTGGCTGGATACAAGTCCTATACAAAATTGGATATGGGCCATGCCTACCAACAAAGAGAATTGGATAGCACGTCGAGAGAATACATGACTATTAACACATAAAAGGGTCTTTATCAATACACTCGCCTACCCTTTTTTGTATCATCTGTATGTGCAATCTTCCATAGGACAATGGAGTCTTTTGCAAGGACTTCCCTGAGTGGTAGTATACCTAGATGATGTTCTGAACACAGGGTCCTTCCTGGGTATGATCAATTACAACAGTCGCTTCTTACCTAACTGTGTTTACACTATCACATTTGCTGTTAAAAAAAAATTACTATTGTTCGTGGAATTTACAACAGGAAGAAGCCTTTGTGAAAATAAAGAAACTGTTGCATTTGTCGTGTTTATTGGTACACTACGACTCATAGAAGGAGCTGCTATTAACACGTAATTCTTCCCCTTAAGGCGTAGGAGATGTGTTATCACATAAAATGGAAAATGGATCTGAAAGGCCCATTGGCTATGCCTCGAGAAACCTCTCCACAGCTGAGAAGGGTTATTCCCAGCTAGAAAAGGAGGGTTTATCAGTGGTATTCGGAGTGAAGAAATTCCACCAGTATCTGCATAGACAACATTTCACCATTGTTTCAGACCATAAACCATTAATGGGTTTATTCAGTGAGGAAAAAGCCATTCCACCAATAGCCTCAGCAAGAATTCAACGTTGGGCTTTGATCTGCATATGAATATACCTTTATGCACTGTCCTGGCTTGCATATTGCAGATGCAGATGCACTCAGTCATCCCCTGTTACCAGATAGCATTGTACATGCTCCAGTGTCACAAGAAATTATGCTAGTTCTGAATTTCTTGGATTCTTCACCTGAGTGTGTGAAGCAGATTAGAAATTGGACAATCAGAGATCCAATTTTGCCGAATGTCAGGGACCTTGTTTTGCAAGGGTGGTCAAATTCACCAGTGTCTGAAGAGATGGGTCCATTCCATAAGTTGTCAAGATGGAATTCTGTTGTGGAGAGCAAGAGTTGTCGTCCCTTTGCAAGGAAGAGAACCACTCTTGACAGAGCATTCAGGCATATCGAAGATGAAAGTGCTTGTGCGAAGCTATGTCTAGGCATTAGGCATTTACAGTGACATTGGAAGCATGGTCAAGCACTGTCTCCATTGTCAGTAACAACAGAAGTTGCCTGTTTCAGCTCCACTGCATCCCTGGCAGTGGCCTGGTGGACTCTGGGCTGGACTACATATCAATGTAGTAGGACCATTCTTAGGTGCCATGTTTTCCTTGATCATAGATGCACATTCTAAATTGATGGATGTATACAAAGTCAGATCACAAACATTGAATGCAAGTATCGAAGAGCTGCGTCATTGTTTTAGTATACATGGCCTACTGGAAATCATCATTTCGGATAATGGTGCAGTCTTTATCAGTACAGAGTTTCAGGGATTCATGAATTTAAATGGAATCAGACATATTATAACAGCCTCAAACTATCTCTCATTAAATGGATTAGCTGAGAAAGCTGAGCAAACTTTCAAATCTGGAATGAAGAGGTTATCAGGAGGTACTCTAGAAATTCGACTTTCCCTCTTTCTTCTCAGTTATTGTACACCATCACATTCCACTATGGGTTCAACACTGCCTAAATTATTGATGAAACACTGCCTGAAAACAAGGTTAAGTCTGGTGCTTCCAAACTTAGAGGGGAAGGTAGAGAGGAATCAGAGTAATCAAAAACTGAACCACACTATTCACAGCAACACTCGGACATTCAGTGTAGGAGACACAGTATTCTTGTGGAATTTCGTAAGTGGACCTTGTTGGGCTCATGGAACTGTTGTCTCAGAGACTAGTCCCTTATCCTTCCAGGTGGGAGCAGAAGACAGATTCGTGCAAAAACACATGGACCTATTCGTGATGGAGAGATATTCCAACAACCAGCTATTCCAACTGTGATTATCGACAAACCATCAATCCCTGAGGTGACAGGTCGACCTAGAATAGACATGTCTAGTGTCTCTGCTGAGTTGCCAAACCCAGAACTGCCGCTTCCTAATGTTGTATCTCAGGCTGTTGTTCCTGATCATGTCAATCCTGTGGAGGAACCTCAAGAGGTAGAGGTACTCCGCTCTAACCGAATAAGGAGAGCAGCTCAGAGGCTTAATCCTTAATCACCTGAAGTTGTATGTATGTATATGTTGTTGGACATTCAAATGTTCTCTATAATAGTGTCATAACTCAATGGGGATAGTGCTCTGTAATATCAAGCCCCACTGTACCTCAAGCCGCGGCACATGTGAAAAGTTTAACCAAACCACCAGATTTCCCCAATTCTACCTAACTGTTTAATTTAGGTTAACAGACTATGTGCACCAGGTTTGTAAACTTACTTAGTAATTAACTGTTTATTGGACAAACTGTCATTAACCTGCAGCAAAAGAAAGAAATATGAACTGTTAATTTCTAACCCTATAACCTAAATTCTACCACATCTTAAATCCCTATATGCACACATACAAGACACATAAGACATACAAAAAACATGGATTTTAAAGGTGGGATAAAACAGTTCATTGGACCAATTCCAGAGTATAGGATTCAATGGGTTGATTTTGATTGATGTCTTCAAATTCCTTTCAGTTCTTGTTGATGACATGAGGTGGTCTTCCAGCACTTTCAGTATTTTAGTTCACTGGTTGAGTACGTACCTTTCAATGTCTCTAACAGCGATTTTCCCCTTTGCCTCTCAACAGGGGTTTTCAGAGAGAGAGCAGGTTATAGAGATATGAGAAGAAAAAGATAGATATTATTGTGGAATTACTGGAATCTTCCACACACAAGAGAAAGACATTTTAGGTCTTGTTTCTTTTAGGGTAGGAGCTATTCAGCTGCACCACCCTCACATAAAACCTGGTCACCTGGTCAGGAGCCCATTAAAATGTTGTTGCCAGGCAGCTCCCTTGGTGCTTGGCTTATTTCCTGTCTTTCATGGCACACTCTGTTCCAGGACTGCAACATTGTATATATTTCTCATCCTGCTCCAGTGGACATGTCCTTCATACTGCAGCCATTGCAATTCCAATCCACAGTCCAACAGAAAATAAAAAGATAAGTCCTTTACAACAGTCCAACAGAAATAAAAAGATATGCTGCTTACATACCTCCACCCTTAAAAGGGATGAAATGCCATTTCAAAATGTGTTTCATCACAAGGTATATGACACATGGACAACAAAACACGAGACTTACTCCCATTCATCCTTCCTCCCCATTATACAATCATATAAAATCTTCAGCATTTCTTACTCCTTTAACCTATTTCAGTATTTTACATCTGGGGCAATGCATCTGTGATCACATTATCTTTACCGGTAATGTAAACAATCTTTACATTGAATGGTTGAAACAATAGATTCTATTTAAGCAGTCTTGCATTTCAAGTTTTAAACTTATCAATGAACACCAACAGATTATGGTCAGTGTAGATTAGTGTTTCTTTGTTATCATGTCAGACATAAACTTCAAAGTGTTGAAGAAACAACAACAATGCTAGAGTTTCTGTTTCTACTGTAAAGTACTTCCTTTGATATTGATTTAGTTTCTTAGAAAAGTACCCCGCCGGCTTCTCTATCCCTAAGTGAACATCTTGTAATAGGACTGCACCTATCCCCAAGTCACTAGCATCAATTACCATTTTAAATGGTTTGGTAAAGTCAGGGGCGGCCAACACTGGTTCATTTATTAAGATTGCCTTCAGCTTTTCAAAGGCTGCTTGGAATTTTGCTGACCACTTTTGCCTGTTTTCTTAACAAATTGGTGAGAGGTAGAACTATTGTGCTGAAGTTAGGCACAAACTTCCTATAAAACCCACATATTCCCCAAAATCTCAGGATTTCTCGTTTAATTTTAGGAATGGGGAATTATATTAGTGCTTTCACGTTTGCTGTTCTTGGCAACACCCACCCTTGTCCTACGATGTGACCTAGTTAAGTTAACCTTGCTTTTGCAAATTCACTTTTGGCCAGGTTTATGACTAAGCCAGCCAACTGCAATTGCTTAAACAGATCCTCTAATTGCTTTACATGTTCTTCCCATGTGTTACGATATATTACGACAGCCTCTATATAAACCACACAGTCAGGTACTTCAGCTATGACTTGATTCATAAGTCTCTGAAATGTAGTTGGGGCATTTTTAAACCCAAATAGCATGATTAGACATTGATACAACCCACTTGATGTAACAAAGGCAGATATTTCTTTAGCCCTTGATGTTAATGGCACTTGCCAGTATCCCTTCAATAGATCAATTTTAGAATGAAATGAGGCACTGGCAACCCTATCAATGCAATCTTCTAACCGAGGAATTGGGTATGAATCCATCCTCATTACTGAATTCACTTTCTGGTGGTCTAAACAAAATCTAGTGGGTGCATCTGATGTAGTAACCAATAATACCAGTGAACTCCAGCCACTTTGGCTAGGCTCAGTCAATCGATTGTCCAGCATATATTGGATCTCTGTTTCTAACTGAGCTTGTTTTTCTGGGCTCAACCGATGATGATGTTGTTTTATCGGCAGTGAGTCTCCTACGTTCACATCATGTTTAGCTAAGGTAGTATATCCAGGTGTATCCCTACAAATTCCCTTATACTTCCTAAGTAACCTTATTAGATCTTCCCTTGGTACCTCCTCGAAATATGAGAACACAGTGTTTAACTGTTCCAGTATTGTCATATTGGCTAGTCAAATTGTAGAAGATTTGCTTTGGGCACAGTCTGCTTCTCCTTCTACTTTACCCTTACAGTTTCTGTCATCCTTCATTACTCCTAGCACCTGGCACACGTGCTCTGTCTTATCATCTTCCCTGCAGTGATATTGCTTCAACATGTTTATGTGAAGTAACCGTTCTTTCTTCCTACGCTCAGGAGTGTCTATCGGATACGTCACTTTACTAACTCTCCTAACTATCTTGAAAGGGCCACTGAATTTCGCTTTCAGGGTTCACATTGCAAAGGTAATAATGACAATACTTTATTTCCTGCTTGGAATGTTCTAATGTAGCATGTTTGTTTGCCCATTCTTTCATTTTGACTTGGAAAATTTTTAAGTGCCCTATTGTGACAAACATGTTCCTTTAAATAGAAACATGTACACGCAATCCAACATGGAGGATTCGTCTTTCTGCTTTAGGAACTTTTCCTTAATCACTTTTAATGGATCTCTTATTTCATGACCATAGATCAATTTGAATGGGCTAAGTCTAGTAGATTCATTCAGAGAATCTCCGGTAGCAAATATTAAGAAATCTAATCCTTTGTCCTAATCCTTTAGGTATTCATGGCAATACATCGTAATCATGGTTTTAAGAGTCTGCTGGTATCTCTCTAAAGCTCCCTGTGTCTGTGGGTGATAGGCAGTAGGTTTTAGTTTTTTGATATCCAAGTTGCTGATCATGTCCTGGAAAATTTTAGACATGAAGTTAGAACCTTGGTCACATTGTATTTCAATTGGTAAGCTATAACAAGTGAAAAACTGAGTTAACTTTTCCACTACCACCTCAGCTGTAATTGTCCTTAAAGGAATAGCTTCTGGAAATCAAGTTGTCATATCCACGATTGTAAGGATAGTGTCCTGCTTTCGTTTTGGGTAATGATCCTGCACAATC
Organism: Carcharodon carcharias; assembly: GCF_017639515.1. NCBI lineage: Eukaryota > Metazoa > Chordata > Chondrichthyes > Lamniformes > Lamnidae > Carcharodon > Carcharodon carcharias. The sequence goes on along the minus strand of NC_054485.1, from coordinate 56,896,206 downwards.
TACTAGTAACCAACTGAATGGTTCTTCAAAAACTGGTATGGGTATTAAAAGTGCTGGTTTAATTACGTGTTGAGATTTACCTATTACCTGACATGTATGACATGTTTTACAAAATTGCACAACATCCTTATGAAGTCTAGGCCAGGTAAAATGCCTGTTTATCGATGCTTGGGCTTTCCATATTCTTACATGACCTGCCATTGGGATTTCATGTGCTACTCGCAATATCTCCTCAGGATATTTGGGTGGTACCACTATCTAATGAACAACCGTCCATTCCTCATCCGCAGGTCTGTGATGGTGTCTCCACTTCCTCATCAGAACTTCGTTTTTAATGTAATAGCACTCCGAAGCTCCTTCAGCCTCAGCTGCAGTGTGAGCTGACTGTGATAACATGCTTAACTCTGGATCTGCTTTCTGAACCTTGATTATTGAATACCTGACAAACACTTCCTTTGAATTATTCTCATCCTTAAAGAAAATTTTGGTGACTCTAACATCTGCTCGTGGTATTACTTTGACCTGGGTCACCATACATAATGGAAAAACACCAGGAACCTGTTCTTGTAACTGCTCTGTCTCTTTAACCTCTTGGACTTTCCATAATTATGGGTGTTGCTATAACCTACACTGCAGCCAAATCATTCCCCAGGAGTAAATCAACTCTGTCCAGGGTAATCTCTTAACCACTCCTACAACCACTGATCCGGACAACAAATCACACACCAACTGCATTTTGTACAATGGAATTGGGATATACTCTCCACTTATCCCATTTACCAATACTTTAGCTTTCATTAAACTCTCTAGAGGGAAAACCAGGTCCTTCTCCAGCAAAAGAGTTTGAGTAGCCTCTGTGTCCCTTAATATAGTTATGGGTTTAACTGCATCATTTAATGAAAAATAGGTTATCGTTCGTTTAGACAAAACTCATTTATATCTCTCATCTATCTTATTCACTTCACCTGCATTCACAGCAGTGCTTACCTCCAGACCCTTATTTGTAGTTAAAGCTATAATTTCATCCGTGGCATTTTCTTTTAGAGTTCCCTTTTCAGGCTTACTCTTATGAACTCTAATAAGTCCCCGCAACTTCCAGCATTCTGAATGAATGTGTCCCACTTTATTACAATGGAAACACTTAGGCCTTTGAGTTTCACCTCCACCTTCAGTACCTTCCTTCCTGATCTGGGGAGGAGATCTCAAAGTATTCCCAGCTTTACCCTGGCTACTTGCCTTCCTTTCATTCTACCACTTTCTATCCTTTTCAAATTAATGGTCGTGATGGAATAAAGGTTTAGTTTTATGGATCAGCTTATAATTATCCGCCATTACTGCTGCCTGGCTAGCAGCTGCAACCCTTTGGTCTTCAACATGGGTTCTTAATACAGAAGGTAGGGAGTTTTTCAATTCTTCCAAGGGAATGGTCTTTCTGAGACCATACTCATATCCCCCTGTCAAAACTACTTTGCTTAATCTTTTCAAATTCAATGTAAATTTGCAAAAGCTGTTTTCTTAAATTTCAAAACTTTTTTCTATATGCTTCAGGGACCAACTCATATGCACTCAAAATGGCCTTTTTCACCACATCATAATCCCTAGAAACATTCTCTGATAGTGAAGCATAAATTTCCTGTGCCCTACTTGTCAATTTGATCTACATGGGAAATGTCCAGTTTTCCTTTGGCCAGTTCATCTGTTTAGCCAACTTCTCAAATGAAATAAAGAATGCTTCAACATCCCTTACCTCAAACTTTGGAAGAGCTTGTACAAATTTAAATATCTCCCCACTGGGTTCGAATCTGGAAGTAAGTCCTGCCTCACCTATTGGAGTCTCTTTTTTAACTGTCAGCACTTTAAGCTGGAATTCTCTGTCTCTCTCTCTTTCCTCCTTTTCTAACTTTGCCATTTAAAACTTCCTTTGAAATGTCATTTCTCATTCCTTTCCTGCTGCCTCCAGTTCCAATTTTTTTATTTGAAACTGAATCTGAGCCCATTGCAATGTACCACCACTTGGAGAACACGGTCTCTTGGGTATTCCTTCCAATTTCAAATGCTTTGCTACCTTGCTGGGAGTGGGAGCAGAGGGGATCTGTGGGAGACATTGGGAGCTGAGGAACATCTATAAATACACACCAGGGATTGCAGAGCGGCCTACCTTGCTGAGAGTTGGAGCAGTGCAGATCTGGGGGAGTAAGTTGGGAGCTGAGGAGCACCTATAAATACAGATCAGGGATTTGAGTGGGGCCTAGCTTGCTGGGAGTTGGAGCAGAGCTGATCGGGGGGAGTCAGTCGGGAGCTAAGAAGCGCCTATAAATACAGCCCGGGGATTTGAATGAGGCCTACCTTGCTGGGAGTTGGAGCAGAGCGGATCTGGGGGAGTGAGTCGGGAGCTGAGGAGCACCTATAAATACAGACCAGGGATTCGAGTAGGCCTACCTTGCTGGGAGTTGGAGCAGTGCAGATCTGGGGGGAGTAAGTCGGGAGATGAGGAGCACCTATGAATACAGACCGGAGATTCGAGTGGCGCTTACCTTGCTGGGAGTCAGTTGGGAGCTGAGGAGCGTCTATAAATACACACCAGGGATTGCAGAGTGGCCTACCTTGCTGGGTGTTGGAGCAGTGCAGATCTGTGCGGGATAGTCAGGGGCAGTGGAGCGTCTATAAATACAGACTGGCGATTCGAGTGAGGCCTAATTTACTGGGAGTTGATGCAGAGCAGACCTGTGGGGGACAGTTAGGAGCTGAGCGACACCCAGAAATACAAACCAAGGATTGCGAAGAGACCTAAATTTGCTGGGAGTCAGAGTGGAGAGAACCTGCAGAGGACAGTCGGGAGCTAAAGAGTGCCAATAAATACAGACAAGGAATTTGAGTGAGGCCTACCTTGCTGGGAGATGATGCAGAGCGGACCTGTGGGAGTCAGTCGGGAGCTGAGGAGCGCCTATAAATACAGACCGGGGATTCGAGTGAGGCCAACCTTGCTGGGCATTGGAGAAGAGCAGATCTGGGGTGTGTGAGTTGGGAGCTGAGGAGCACCTATAAATACAGACCAGGGATTCGAGTAGGGCCTACTTTGTTGGGAGTTGGAGCAGAGCGGATCTGGGGGAGTGAGTTGGGAGATGAGGAGCATCCATAAATGTCGACTGGGGATTCGAGTGAGGCCTACCTTGCTGGGATATGGAGCAGTGCAGATCTGGGGGAGTCAGTCAGGAGCTGAGGAGCACCTATAAATACAGACTGGGGATTCGAGTAGGGGTTACCATGCTGGGAGTTAGTTGGGAGCTAAGGAGTGATGATAAATACAGACTGGGGTTTTGAGTGGGGCCTACCTTGTTGGGAGTCAGTTGGGAGCTGAGGAGCGCCTATAAATACACACCAGGGATTTGAGTGAGGCCTACCTTGCTGGGTGTTGGAGCAGTGCAGATCTGGGGGAGTAAGTTGGGAGCTGAGGAGCATCTATAAATACAGACCAGGGTTTCGAGTGGGGCCTAGCTTGCTGGGAGTTGGAGCAGAGCTGATCGGGGGGGGAGTCAGTTGTGAGCTAAGAAGCGCCTATAAATACAGACCAGGGATTTCGAGTGGGGCCCACCTTGCTGGGAGTTGGAGCAGAGTGGATCTGGGGGAGTAAGTCGGGAGATGAGGAGCACCTACAAAAACAGACCAGGGATTTGAGTGGGGCCTACCTTTTGGGAGTCAGTTGGAAGCTGAGGAGTGCCTATAAATGCAGACCGGCGATTTGAGTGGGCCCTTACCTTCCTGGGATTAGTGCAGAGCAGACCTGTGGGAGTCAGTCGGGAACTGAGGAGCGCCTATAAATACAGACCGGGGCTTTGAGTGAGGCCTACCTTGCTGGGTGTTAGTGCAGAGTGGATCTAGGGGACCCAGATGGGAGCTGAGGAGCACCTATAAATACAGACCGAAGATTTGAGTGAGGCCCACCTTACTGGGTGTCGGAGCAGACTGCGGGAGTCAGTCGGGAGCTGAGGAGCATTTGGTGTTTCACTGTTTTGGCTGCAGCCAGGGAAAAAGAAAAAAATGCAACTGTGACATCACAGGAAGCTAGTAAGATGATTGGCCAGTAAATGCTTAGTCTTAAGGGACAGTGTATGAGAAATCAGCTTAGGGCAGGCAAGTTAATGTAGGTCAATAAGTAAAAAGAACTAAAACTTTAAAATAATAAACCAAAATTTGAAAACTTTAAAATTAAAATCATACAATAAAGATAAAAAAGCAATAAAAATAGAGTTATTTAAACAAACATCTAATACACATATCTTCTAGTTAAGAAGCATATAAACTTTAGTTGTCAGTCCTACTAACATTCAATAAACACAGTAAATTGTAGCATACACATGAAAAAAGGAATTAAAGTAACTTAACTAAATAACATAAGTTAGAATGGCAGGACAGGTGTTATGTTGCAGCTGTGGGATGTGGGAGCTTTTGGACACCAAGACGATTCATGACAGATATGTTTGCAGGAAGTGTAAGCAGCTTGAGGAATTCTGGATCAGGATTATTGATCTGGAAGCTGAGATGCAGCCATTTCGCAACATAAGGGAGGGGGAGAAATACCTGGATACTTACTTCCAGAAGACAGACACATCTTAGAATAAGGTCATCTGTTTTGGTCAGCAGTGAGGGACAGGAGGATGTGACCCTGTGTGAGGCTGATAAAGGGACTGAGCAGACAGTAGTGGAGGTGCCTCAGACTTTATAATTGTCAAACAGGTTTGAGGTGCTCACAACCTGTGTGGATGAAAGTCAAGTTTGCAAGGTGATGAGCTGGCTGGCCATGGCACTGTGGTACAGGAAGCTATTCAAGTCGGGGGAGCACAAAGGAATGTAGTGGTAGGGGATAGTATAGTGAGTCAGATTGACACTGTTCCCTGCAGCCAAGAGCGAGAATCCAGGCAGCTGTGTTGTCTGCGCGGTGCCAAGTTCGGGACATCTGCTCAGGGCTGGAGAGGAACTTGCAGTGGGAGGGGGAGGGTCCAGTTGTCATGGTCCATGTAGGCAGCAATGACATAGATAAAACTAGGAAAGACGTTCTGCAAAGTCAATATGAGGAGCTAGGTACCAAATTAAGAAGCAGAACTTCAAAGATAATAATCTCTGGATTATTACCTGAGCCACTTGCAGATTGGCATCGGGCATAGAAGATTAGAGAGACAAATGCATGGTTCAAAGATTGGTATGGGATAAGCGGGTTCCAGTTTGTGAGACACTGACATCAGTACTGGGGAAAGTGGGGGCTGTACGGTTGGGATGGTTTACACCTGAACTGTGCTGGGATGAGTGTCCTCGTAAATCACATAACCAGGGAAGTAGAGAGGGCTTTAAGCTAAAAAGAGAGGCGCGGGATCTTGCTTGGGCAGAGGTAACAATTCAAGGCATAGAGTCAAGACAGGTGAGAAAAATAGTAAATTGAGAAATGAGAGTCAGAGAATGGCAGGAAGGGACAGAGAGAAAAAAAACCTAAGAATACATCAACAGTCAAGACTAGATGTTACAAAGGTAACAAAAAGACAAAACTAAAGGCTCTCTATCAGAATGCACGTAGCATTCATAGCAAATGAATTGATGGCCCACATTGAAGTAAATAAATATGATCTGATAACAATTACAGAGACATGGCTGCAGAACAACAAAGACTGGGTCCTTAATATTGAGGGGTACATGACATTCAAGAAGAATAGAAAGCTAGGTAAAGATAGAAGGGTAGCACTGTTAATCAAAGAGGGAATTGGTGCAATAGTTAGAGGTGACCTTGGTTCAGGAGATCAGGATGTAGAATCGGTTTAGGTGGAGATGAGGAATAGTAGGGGAAAAAAGTCATTAATGGGAGTGGTCTACAGGCCCCTTAACAGTATCCAGTGTAGGGAAAATTATTCAAGAGAAAATATTGTGTGCTTGTGATAAAGGGACGGCAATAATCATGGGTGATTTTAATCTACACATAAACTGGAAAAATCAGATTGGCAGTAGTAGCCTGGATGGGGGGGGTTCTTAGAATGCTTGCAAGATAGTTTCTTAGAGCAGCATGTTCTGGAATCAGCCAGAGAGCAGGTTATATTAGATTTTGTATTGTGCAATGTGACAGGATTAATTAATGACCTCAGAGCAAAGGCTGCCCTCGGTAGCAGCGACCACAATATGATTGAATTTTACACCCAGTTTGAAAGGGAGAAGAGTGGGTCTAAGACTAGTATCTTAGACTTAAATAAGGGCAAACTATGTGGGCTGAAAGCTGAGCTAGCTGAAGTGAACTGGGAAACTAGGCTAGAGGATAGATCAATCGAGAAGCAGTGGCAGACATTTAAGGAGATATTTCAGAGTATTCAGAATAAGTACATTCCTATTATAAAGTAAAATTCAAAGGGGAGGACCCACCATCCATGGTTAAGTAAAGATGTTCAGGAAAGCATTAAACTTAAGAAAAAGCATACAACTCTGCAAAGATGAGTGGCAGGACAGATGATTGGACAGAATATAAAGAATGGCAAAGAATGACTAAAAGGTTAACCGGGAGAAAGAAATTATAAAATGAGAGGAAGCTAGCTAGAAATGTAAAAACAGATAACAAGAGTTTCTACAGGTATTTAAAAAGGAAAAGAGTAAGTAAAGTGATTGTTGATCCTCTAGAGAGTGAGAATGGGGAGTTAATAGTAGATAATAAGGAAATGACGGAAGAAATGAACAAATATTTTGTTTCTGTGTTCACTATAATGGTTACAAAAACATTCCAGTAATAGCTGAAAACAGGAGGCGAATGGAAGGAAGGAACTTGGTGAAATTCAAATCACTAGGGAAATGGTACTGAGCAAATTGATGGAGCTGCAGGCTGACAAGTCTCCGGGTCCTGATGGACTACATCCTAGGGTCTTAAAAGAGGTGGCTAATGAGGTAGTCAATGCGCTGGTGTTAATTTTCCAAAATTCGCTAGATTTTGTAAAGCTTCCATCAGGTTGGAAATTAGCAAATATTACCCCTCTATTCATGAAGGAAGGGAGGGAGAAAACAGGAAACTATAGGCTAGTTAGCTTGACATCTGTCTGGGGGAAGTTATTAGAATCAATCATTAAGGAGGTTATCACTGGGCACTTAGAAGAGCTCAAGGCAATTGGGAAGAGTCAGCATGGTGTTGTGAAAGGAAAATCAGGTTTAACCAATTTATTGGAATTTTTTGAAGGAGTAACACACACAGTGGATAAAGGGGAGCCTGTAGATGTACTGTACTTGGATTTCCAGTGGGAATTTGATAAGGTGACCATCAAAGATTGTTACGGAAAATAAAGGTGCATGATGTAGGGGGTAACATATTAGCATGGATAGAAAATTGGCTGGCTGGCAGAAAGCAGAGAGTATGCATAAATTGACCTTTAGCTAATTGACAGGATATGATGAGTCGAGACCCACAGGGGCTGCACTGGGGCCTCAACTTTTTATGAATGACATCAATGACTTAGATGAGGGGAGTGAAGACATGGTAACTAAATTTGCAGATGACACAAAGATAGGGAGGAAAGTGTGTTGTAAAGGGGACATGAGAAGGTTGCAGATGGATATAGACAGGTTGAGTGAGTGCGCAAAGATCTGGCAAAAGGAGTTTAATGTGGGAAAATGTGAAGTTGTTCACTTTTGGCAGCAAGAACAAAAAAGCAGAGAATTACTTAAATGGAGAACGGCTGCATAATTCTGAGGTGCAAAGGGATCTAGGTGTTTTAGTACATGAGTCACAAAAAGCTACTATGCAGGAACAACAAGTAATTATGCAGGTTAATGGAATGCTATCTTTTATTATGAGAGAGATTGAACATAAAAGTATGGCTTCAGTTATAGAGGGCATTGGTGAGACCACATCTCAAATACTGTATGCAGTTTTAGTCTCCTTATTTAAAGAAGGATGTAAGTGCATTGGATGCAGTTCAGAGGAGGTTTATTAGATTGATACCTGGAATGAGTGGGCTGCCTTATGAGGAAAGGTCAGACAGGCTGGGCTTGTTTCCATTGGAGTTTAGAAGAGTGAGGGGTGATTTGATTGAATTATACAAGGTCCTGAACGGCCTTGACAAGGTGGACATCAAAAGGATATTTCCTCTTATGGGTAAGTTCAGAACAAGGGGGCACTGTTTTAAAATTAGGGGTCGCCCTTTTAGGACAGAGATGAAAAGAATTTTTTTCTCTCAGGGGGTTGTGTGACTTTGGAACTCTCTGCCTCAGAAGGTGGTGGAGGTGGGGTCATTGAATATTCTTGTTAGGCAACGGAATTAAAGGTTATTGAGGTTAGATGGGAATGTGGGAATTGAAACACAAGAAAATCAGCCACAATCTTATTGAATGGTGGAGCAAGCTCAAGGGACCGAATGGTCTACTCCTGTTCCTATTTCTTATGTTCTTTTACTCTTATCTCTTCGATTATATCTGCCTTCCTAGCTTTCGCAGGTAATCCTACTCTTAATTAACTTGCCAATTTGATTAACCTGGCTTTTGGAATCCCTTGTAAAATCATCAGGGACATCTCTTCCACTTGCAGGGAAGCTTTAGGAGTTTCCAGTGCCATCTTATTTTTGACAGTAAAAACTTGGTGTTTCCTTTTAGCTTTTATTACTTACTAAATCTACACCCAAATCATCACTGTCTTTTGTTCCAAAATATCCTGGTCGAGCCCCCAAACTTTGTCAAGCTCTCTGGGGATAGTGCGCTGCAATATCAAACCCCACTGCTCCCTGAGCCATGACAAATGTGAAAAGTTTGACCAAACAACCAGATTTCCCCAATTCTACCTAACTGTTTAATTTAGGTTAACAGAATACGAGCACCAGGTTTGTAAACTTAAGCAGTACATAAACTGTTTATTGGACAAACAGTCATTAACCAGTGGCAAAAGTAAAAAATATGAACTGCTAACTTCTAACTCTATAACCTAAACTCTGCCCCTTCTTAAATATCTATACACACACATACAAGACACACAAGAACATGGATTTTAAGGGTCAGAAACAATACAGCTCAATAGCACCAATCTGGAGTACAGGATTCAATGGGTTGATTTTGATCGATGTCTTCCAAATTCCTTTCAGTTCTTGTTGATGACACGAGGCGGTCTTCCAGCACGTTCAGTATTTGGTTCACTGGTTGCGCACTTGCCTTTCAATGTCTCTAACAGTAATTTTCCCCTTTGCCTCATAGGGATATGATAGAGAGAGAAAGCTATTTGAGAACAAAAAGCTAGCTAACTATCATTGTGCAATTACTGGAAGCTTCCACACACAGGAGAAGAGGTTTTAGGTCTTGTTCCTTTCAGGCTAGGAGCTATCAGCTGCACTATCCTCAAACAAAACCTGGTCACCTTGTCAGGAGCCAATTAAAATGTTGTTGCCAGGCAGCTACCTTGGTCCAGGACTCCTTTCTGGCACCATCCTGTCTTTCATAGAACACTCTGTTCCAAGACTGCAACATTGTATATAACTCTCGTCCTGCACCAGTGGACATGTCCTTCAAATGGTAGCCATTGCAATTCCAATCCACAGTCCAACAGAAATAAGAAGATATGCTCTTTACTAAAAAAAACCAAAGGGAGAGGAAATGTAGCAACTGAAGGTTTGGCTCTCTTGCTGTCTATCAGGGGTCACATGATGTTCTTCGAGGCTCCAACCAATGAACCCTAAGCACGGGCAATCCGGGGGTCCGGGGCTTCATGATAAGAGTCCTAATTGAGAATGTAGCATCTGAAAAGCTCTCTGTAATAAAGTTTACCTGTTTCTTGTTGAAACCTGTCTGCTCCATCAAGTCATTACACACTCCCTTTGGCCTTTCACCATGAAAGCTTCTGCCCGTGAATCTCTCCTGCCCTTCACCTTATCACACACCTTTGTTCTTTCACCACACCCCACTTTCACTTGCTTAAAACTTATTAGAAAATAGAAAACCTTTCAGAAATTAGAAACCTTTTAGAAAACACATCAGAAAATAGAACTTTTCCTAATTGCGATGTAAGGTCATCAGCCTGAATTGTTAACTCTATTTCTCTCTCCACAGATGCTGCACAGATAATACCTGTTAAGTATTTCCAGCATTTTCTGTTTTTATTTCAGTTTCCCAGACATTCACAGTATTTCTCTTAAAGAGTTGTGAGGCTGTGTTTTTTTTTGCACAATATGACATTTCCCACCCTATCCACCAGAGGGCAGTTGCACCTCACACATTGCTGCTGTGGTCTGGATTGGTCTCTGGTTTCACTGCTGCACCAGGGCTGGCGCTGTAACTTTGAAGATAGGTTACTATGAGCGCTGCCACAACCAACATTACACTGTAACCTTTAAAAAAACACAAGCGTTCCCCACCCCTGTCAAGCTTTCTCTTTGAAGTATGTGCTATTCTTCTGAGGATTCTGATATATTCACAGGTTTCTAAAGTACGGCTTTAAGTGCAGATGCCTGGGTTTGCATAATCTTTATTTGAATAAGGTGTAAAGATTTTTTGGAGGAGCTAGATTATTTCTAATTTAAGTAGTAACATCACAGACCTTTCCTAAGTGTTTCAGTGAGTGTTCTATTTGTAAACACAATGCGGCTTAACAGTTTACTTTGAATTGGCGATTAGATTATATGTCAGTTAAAGCAGCCCCACTGAGAAATGCAGTTTGCTTTTCCATTACTGAAGAACAGGTAAATGAATAGGGTCTTTCTCTCCACACTAAACCTGTCTACTCTCTGACCTCTATCTCCCTCTCTCTGCCTACGGACTCCCTCCCTCTCTGACCCAACATGACCTGTCCTGTTCCTGTTACCAGGAGACATTTTTCCCCCCTGTGGAGGCTTCCACTGCAGAACTATCTTGCCTTGTGGCTCATCTCGTGGACACACAGCCCCTGGGCTAGGGTGATCACATCAGGTGGTGCTGTGGTGCAATGGCCATGGATTGAAATGAAGATGTCATTAATTCACGACGCTGTGTGCATATGCACAGGAAGTGAGCCTATGCATTTCCAGGATGGTTGCCTGGGCTTTTAACCAAAAGTGTGAGTTCAACTCCCAACCCCCATAGACTTGACTACATCATCCAGGCTGGCATCTCAGTGCAGTACTGAGGGACTGCTGAGCTGCTGGGGGTGCTGCCTTTTGCATGAAATGTAAACAACTCCATGGCAGGTTTTAAAGGGCAGGAGAGTTCTCCTCAGTGTCCTGGCCAATTTTTATGCTGCAACAAACATCATAAGAAAAACACCTTATCTGGTCATTTACCTCTGGGATCTTGCTGTGCACAAATTGACTGTCACAATTACAGCATTGCAAAGAAATGCTCTGTTGGTTGTCAAGTGCTTTAGGATGCCCTGGGATTGTGAAAAGTGAGGGTTTTCTTCCCTCTTTTCCTAAATATTGTTTTATATAGAACAGGATTAAGTGGGAATTTAAAAGGCAAATAGGATATGAGTCTGGGAACTCTCCCAAAATCCATAGAAGCATCGTCAGTGAGTGTCTCCAGGTGGATTTGTTCCAGGTTCGCACTAAGTTAGGTAACAGGTGGGAAAAGGATTGTTTAACCTGTTGGCCTCAAAGGTGGTTATTCAAGCTATGTTGTCCCATTCACGCTTCGTTAATAATTCATTCTCAGGAAACACGCCAGGTCGTTGGCAGGTGGCCTCTCATTTGCCCGTCCCTCATCACCTCAGGCCTTCAGTAAACTGGGCGCCATATTTAAAGAGTGCCCCTGCACTCTTCAAGGAATAGGAAGCTGCTGGGATCTGATGGCTGCCAAAGGAGGGGAAACATGCTCCCCCCAAATTTAGCGACGCCTCTCTCGAGCGCCCACTGGATGTAGTGGAGGCCCATTGCAAAGTCCTCTACCCCTGCTCTGGGCGAAGACCAAATAGGAAGATCACCAATCCAGCATGGGAGGCAGTGGTCAGTGCCAACCTGCTGAGAAAGAGGGCAGCCACCCAATGCCGAAAGAGGATGAATGGTCTCATCATTCTACCAGTGTAAGTCACTCTTCTCATCACTCTCAACTCACACACTCACAAACCCATTGCACATCCACAGGGATCTCACACCTCACGGGACAACCCCGCTAACTCTCACACACACCCTCACATCTCCATCAGGCTCATATCCTCTGGAACTCGCATCCTCATCCCATTCAAGGCTCAACTCACCACACAAACATTCCACACAGTGCCATGCATCCTGCTCACACTCTCCATCTGTTTTCATGCAGGAGAAGCTGGCCCACATCAGTAGGGAGAAGTCCCAGACTAGGTGTGGAGTGGCCCACATTAGGCCCCTCGCTCACTTGGAGGAGTGTGCTTCATGCTGACTGGTGAGGATGTGGACCCAGTCTGCAGTAATAGTAAGGTCAGCAGCGAACACCCACCTGAGGATCCTGCACCAGATTATCCCTCTCTTAACACAAATGTGAGTGCTCTCTCTCCTGCTTTTGGCTCTGCTGCCATGCGCTAATTATCTCTACTTTGTTCACAGGGATCTCTGCCAAGCGACCAACTCCCTCAGACAGCCTGTCCCTTAGCTCCATCCACATCCTCACCTCCAGCCAGGAAGACACCTCTTCCAGTGAAGAGCTGGAAATAAGCAGCCTGGAAGACCCATCACAGCGCTTACCCACACCCTGCACCAGTGCAGAAACACACACCTCAGTGGGACCTAGATCTAGAGCAGGCTCAGGTTCACAATCTGGTGGTAACTGCACGGACACATGTCCGCAGCAGGAGGAGGCAAATTCAGCTGAGCTCCCGGGCACTTGGAGGACTGCTATGGAAGAGGCAAATGTGAGGTCCGAGTCAGATGATGAACCTCAGAGTTTGGCCTTCCAACTCACCCTGGAGAATCAGCAGAAGGTGTGGGAACATCATTCGGAGCCACTGGAAGCCAACAACAGAGTGGTTCATGAGTCAGAGGAGTGTGCCTGCCTGCTCTCTGATGAAGTGGTGCCCAAGTGTGTGTATGGAGGTATCCATGGGGAGGATGGAGGACACCATGGAGACCCTGGCCCAGCAGAACACAGGGATGCGTGTAGACCTGCACTCCATCGCAGCAGCCATGGGTGAGCTCCTGCAGTGGCAACATGAGGGGGAAACCTAGCACCTCGATGTCCATCCAGGTGCTCCTTCCCCTCAAGGAGTCAGGCCAGGGCCCCCGGGCGCCCGAAGGAACGAGGAGCAGCAGCTGGTCAACCCAGGGTCATCTACTCAGGAATCCGAAGACCCACTGTCCTCTTCCACTGAGTCCCCTTTGCCTGTGAGCCCTTCAACCACATCCTCTGTCACCACAGAGGGAGCAGCTGACCCACAGGAGGACACATTTTGTCACTTTATAATGTGAAAATATATTTGCTTTCACTGAGTAATGTGTAATGGTGTCTTTCAGCTTCATTTACTGAGCTCATGAGTTCTCCCCCTTGCTGTGGTTCTCTTTCACTTGTCTATCTGAGCTGACCTGCATCTCTGCCCATCCACTGATCACACTCCCATTCAGCACCTGTGCCCGCCAAACACGAGGCTCCTCTCACTTTCAATTTTAGAAAAATACTGGTTGTAAGCTTTGTTTTCAGCTCCCCAGTTCTTTCCCCTCCCCTAGTCACCCACGCCCTTTCCCCCATCATTGCTGACCCCCCGGCATCACCTTCCATCTTCCCACTTTTACCTAATAACCCGAACTCTTGTCATTCCAGGATGTCCAGGTGAACATGCACATTCTGTATCTTCCCGAAAATCCTACCCCCATCCACATTGACATCCCCGACCTCCATCTTTCTACCTCCACAGTTCTTGTCTGATCCTGCATTGATGGATCTGAAAGGAAGAGGAAAGGTTTCCTGTTAGTCGTTGGGTGAGATGAAGAATAAGATGAAGCTGGGAAAAGGACGGCTTGGAGATAAAACACTATCAACACTCCCTTTGTTCTTCAGTTCATGACATCTTTGTCAATTCCTCCTTTGTCCTCACCTATCACTGGCCTTCTATCCAGCTCCGCCTGCCCCACTCTCCCCTTAAACAGTATAAATTAAATCACATTTCTACTTCTCTTCAGCTCTGAAGAAGAGTCTTACAGACTCAAAATGTTAACTCTGTTTCTCTCTCCACAGATGCTGCTGGATCTGCTGAGCTTTTCCAGCATTTTCTGTTCTTGCTCACTTTGCTGTCTTGTTGGCATCAGTGACTTGCCGCTGGTCCTCTGTCTAGTGGAGGCTGTGCCAGCCCCGCCTGGGAGGGAGTGGCCAGTGACACGGCTGGCATCTCCCCTGTCATTATAGTCTCACCAGATGCCACGGTGACTGGCAGAGATGACTTGAGGATCTGCTGCCGTCATCCAGAGTGCCCTGAGAGGAACCTGCAGAGATGACTTGCTGTTGGGGCGGATTTAAACTAAATTGTCAGGGAGACAGGACCCTGAAAAGTAGTTCAGAGGGGAGAGAAGCTGAGATGGAATTAGAAGTTAAAATACTAGTAAGTGAGTCTGGAAGGCAGAGGAAACATAGGCTAAATAAGGAAAAGGTTTAGCAAGGCTAATTGGAATATGTTTTAGTGCAAGGAGCCTGAGGAATAAGACAGACGAGCTGAGGGCACAGATAGGCTGGTGAGAGTATGATATCATAGCTATGACTGAGACTTGGCTAAAAGAAGGGCAGGATTGGCAGCTCAACATTCCTGGTTAAAGAGTATTCAGACAAGATAGAGAAGGGGATAGAAGAGGAGGGAGGGTCGCAATATTGAGCAAGGAATCAATTGTAGCAGTGAGGAGGGATGATATCTTTGAAGGATCATCAATTGATGCCATATGGGTAGAAGTTAAAAACACAACAGGGGCAAACAGGCTATTGGGTGTGTACTATAGGCCCCCAAACAGTCAGGGAGAGATAGAGGATCAAATATGTAATCAAATTTCAGAGAAGTGTAGGAATAATAAGGCAGCAATAGTAGGAGATTTTATATTAATTGGGATAGTTTTAGTGTGCAAGGTCGGGAGCAAGATTCTTAAGTTGCATCAAGGAGAACTTTACTAGCCAGTACGTAGAAAGCCCAACAAAGGAGGGGGCAGTTCTGGACCTAATATTTGGAAATGAGCCCGAGCAGGTGAAATTCGTATTAGTAGGGGAGCATCTTGGAGATAGTGACCACAACTCAATTAGATTTAGGAAAATTATAGAAAAGGATAAGGTTGGATTGTGAATAAAAGTTCTAAACTGGGGAAAAGCTAATTTTACTAAGATGAGATGTGATTTGGCCCAAGTGGACTGGGAGCAGCTATTTGCAGATAAAACTGTGTCAGAGCAGTGGGAGGCATTCAAGGAGGAAATAGTGAGAGTACAGGGCAAATATGTTCCCGTAAAGACAAAGGGGGGACCAAGTCCAGAGAACACTGGATGTCAAGGGACATAAATGTCAGTATTAAGGAAAAAAGAGAAGCTTATGGCAGATAGCAAGGGCTCAATATGGCAGAGTCCCCAGAGGAGCATAAAAAGTGCAGAGGGGAACTTAAAAAAGAAATTAGGGAAGCTAAGAGAGTGCATGAGAAAGCATTGGGGGGTAGAATAAAGGAAAACCCAAAGGGTTTTTTTAAAAAAATAAAGAGCAAGAGAATTACTAGGGCCAATTAGGGACCATAGAGGTAATCTGTGTGTGGACCTGGAAGACCAGGGTACAGTTCTCAATGAATAGTTTGTGTCAGTCTTCACAATGGAAAAGCACAATGCAAGTAAAGACATCAGGGTGGAGGACTGAGAAATATTAGAGGAAATTAACATAGAGAGAAGGTACTAGCAGGTTTAATGGCATTAAAAGTGGATAAATCTGCAGGCCCAGGTGAGATATATCCCATGCTGTTGAGGGAGGAAAAGGAAGAGATATCAGGGGCCCTGGCAGTAATCTTCAAATCCTCTCTGGCTTCAGGTGAGGTGCCAGAGGACTGGAGGACTGCTAATGTTGTCCCACTATTAAAAAAGGGAGGAAGGAATAGACCAGGAAATTACAGGCCAGTCAGTCTAACCTTGGTGGTGGGAAAGTTACTAGAAAGAATCCTGAAGGACAGGATATATCTGCACTTGGAGAGACACAGATTAATCAGGGATGGTCAACATGGATTTGTTAAGGGAATTGTTTGACAAATTTGATCAAATTTTTTCAAGAGGTAACCAGGAGTGTTGATGAGGGTAATGCATTTGATGTGGTCTACATGGGCTTTAGCAAGGCTTTTGATGAGGTGCATATGACAGACTGGTCAAGAAAGTAAGAGCCTATGGGATCCAAGGCAAAGAGGCACATTGCATCCAAAATTGGCTGAGAGACAGGAAGCAGAGGGTTGATGGTAGAGGGATGTTTCTGTGACTGGAAACCTGTTTCCAGTGGGGTTCTGCAGGGCTCGGTGTGGGGCCCTTGGTGTATGTTGTGTACATAAGTGATTTGGACTTAAATGGCGGGTGTATGATCAAGAAGTTCGCGGATGACATGAAAACTTGTAAGGTGGTAACTAGTGAGGAGGATAGCTGTAAACTGCAGGAGGGTATCAATGGGCTGGTCAGGTGGGCAGGGCAGTGGCAAATGGAATTCAACCCGGAAAAGGTGAGGTAATGCGCTTGAGGAGGGGCTAATAAGGCAAGGGATTAAATTATGAATGTTAGGACCCTGGAAAGTATGGAAGATCAGAGGGGCCTTTGTGTGCCTATCCACAGATCCCTGAAGGTAGCAGGGCAGATAGATAAGATGGTTAAGAAAGCACGTTGAATACTTGCCTTTATTAGCCGAGGCATAGAGTACAAGAGCAGGGAGGTTATGCTGGAACTGTATAAAATGCTGGTTAGGCCACAACTGGAGTATTGTGTGCAGTTCTGGTCACCACATTATAGGAAGGATGTGATTGCCCTGGAGAGGGTGCAGAGGAGATTTACCAGGATGCTGCCTGGGCTGGAGAGTCTGAGCTATGCTGAAAGATTGGATAGGCTGGGGTTGTTTTCCTGGGAGCAGCAAAGTTTGAGAGGGGACCTGATCAAGGTGTATAAGATTAGGGTTTGGAATGCACTGCCTGGAAGTGCGGTGGAGGCAGGTTCAACTGAGGCATTCAAGAGGGCATTAGATGATTATTTAAATATAAACAACATGCAGGGTTACGGAGAAAAGGCAAGAGATTGGCACTAAGTTAAAATGCTCAGAGATCTGGTGCAGACATGATGGGCCAAATGGCCTCCTTCAACACCGTAATGTTTTGTGATTCTGTGATTATAAGGGGCATAGATAGGGTGGATAGGAAGGCACTTTTTCCATTAGTAGAGGGGTCAATAACCAGGGAGAATAGATTTAAGATAAGAGGTAGAAGGCTAAGAGGGGAGTTGAGGAGAAATTTTTTTCACCCAGAGGGTGGTGGGAGTCTGGAACTCACTGCCTGAAAGGGTGCGTGACTCAGAAACGCTCGTAACATTTAAGAAGTGTTTAGATATTCACTTGCGCTGCCATTGCCTCCAGGGCTATGGGCCAAGTGCAGGAAAATGGGATTAGTATAGTCAGATCTTTGTTGACCAGTGCGGACCTGATAGGCCAAATGGCCTCCTCCTGTAAACATCTATGATCCATGAGACAGGCAGCTCGTGCAACAATGTGAGGTAGCTCTGGACCTCTCTGCTCGCCATTGATGGATGGGCACTTAGCTAAGATACTGGGTGCCCAGTCCATCTGTCACACTGGCACTGACCAGCTGAGGCTTGCAGGTCTGAGCGCAACACCAGGAACCCCTGATTCTGTCCCTGGAGCTGCCTCTCTATGAGAGTTGCCACTCTGTCAATGGAGGAGGCAGTGCGCTCGGCCATGAGAATCAACACAGTGCTCACGCTCTGCATTGACTCCTCCACAACGGAGACCATGGTGCACATACCCTTATGGATCCCTACCACATGCCCCGTTGGACATCCAGCATCTGCCACATAATGGATGACTCCAGAGGCTCGTCATGCACCTTTGGTTCAGCATTGTCCTGGTCTCCAGCTGTCCTCTGACTGTCGGTACCCTGGGCACTGTCTGCCTTCGCCCGCTCCTCAAGTGAATGTCAAGTGCCCTCACCGCTGTGCTCTGACATTCTAGCTGATGGTCTAGTGCCCGCCGAGGTGCTGGTCTCTGTGGTGGTGCCTGATTCAGAGAGCGGGTGTGAAGTAGGTGCAGCTGAAGCCCAGTGGTGCTCGGGCCTCAGGGGTGGTACTTCAGGGTCCTGAGAAGGGGTGCGTGCTGTCAAATCTAAGGGAGAATGATGACATGTCATTCAATAGTTTAAGTCATCACACTGTCACTGTGCATGCCAGATACCCTGGTGTAACAATGGAGATCTGCATTATGGTGCAATAGTCTTTCATATAATCAATGGGAACTCAGGTTTGGAGGCTCTCATGAATGATGACTCTACGCAAGAGTGTTTACACAATCCGAAGCTCTCACCTCAATGCACTCCAGCCATCTGACACCCCAGCCTCTCCACGGCTGGCTGAACGAGGTGCATGGCACCTCTCCAGCTCCAAGGCATCCTGCTCAAATCTTGTAATGATGAGGAGGTTTGGGGGGTCACTGCCTGTCATGACCTTTCAATGTTGTTATGGGATGTCTTCTCCTGAAAGGACAGAGAAGCATCGATTAGTCCACCCTCTATCTGCACCGCCATTGCAGCCTGGCCAACCCCACCTGAGGAACACCTTGCAGGGCACATCTGAGTTGTGGCCCTCGAGCCGCAAGACACTCAGTCCAAGCAGCCAGGGCTCACCCCCTTAGCCAGCTCTGGCATTATTGGCAGCTGGCACTCAGACTCTAACACCCCCTGAGCGCCGGGGGGAACGGTCAGATTTTAACACTTCAACACACTGATCCATGCCAACACGTTATTCACCCTTCCCAATGCAGCAGGTCAGTAAACTTTTTGCAGCGCTGCACCCATGTGCCCCGCACAATGTCGCAGCTGCCTAGCTGCGCTGCCACTTCTTCCCATGTCATCTTTGTGAGGCATGATGTGAGCATCACTGATGCAATGAGCCTCATGGCCGAGCACCATGCTTTCTCCATGGAGAGAGTTGCGATTCATGTGGAGAGGCTCCTCCAGGAGACCAATCAGGTCTTCCTGGGGATGAGCTCAGACCAGCAAGCCCTCACACCGGCATTGACCTCAGCTGGTCAGTGCAGTGTGGGAGATGGTCTGGGCACCAAGTTTCCCAGCTTGGTGCCCATCCATCCACGGTGCGCAGGGAGGCCCGAAGCAACCTCATGTTGGCACAGCAGCTGCCTGTTGTCACTGCAGGCTCCTCTCAGGGTGCTCCGGGTGAGGATGGCAGCTTCTCTGCTCCTCTGCCAGTGATCATGGGATCCAATGAGGCTGCAGTGAATGGGGAGAAGCCAGCTGTGAAACTGGCAGCTCCCTCCGAAGCGGGGCCATCAAATGCTCCGCGGGCCAGAGGACGGCTGTCAAGGTCATCGAGGCCAACAGGACAGCACAGTCAGCAGATGCCAGTGTCAGCGAGGAGACAACACCTTGATGTAGCACCTGCAAGTGTAAATTTAAGGCACCTTAGGTATGCCACAGGTTTCTCATTGGTGCTTTTATGTTGCCCTGGTATTAGTTCATAAACACTTGGTGTGATGCGTAACATCTTTGTAAATATTTTTTTCTGGACTTCATTTTGTTCTATTATTAAATGTTGATATGTGAGCTTGGCTCAGGGTGATTCCTTACTTCTGCAGGTGGACGGGAACTCATGATGTTATGAGTGAGTTGTTTGACATTGAGCTTTATTGACAAAGGCCTTAGTTAATGTTCCTAACCAGACAGATTTTGCACTCAGGTTTCGCGAATGGAGCCTGCAGCCCTGGCGTGTGGTGGAGGTCCATCTGTGGTGGGATAGCTGCAGGTTCGTTGGATTAAAACCTCCCGGGTGTCCCTGCCTCCCTGGAGTTTGCCCAGGTCAGCGTCTACCCCGTCAACGCTCTACTGACCGTGCTCGTCCTCGGATTCACTACTGGACGTATAGGGCAGAATTTTCTGCCTGTCAGGCGGGCGGGCCCGACCCAATCTCCGGCGGGTGGAGAGCCGATCCCCACCGGAGAAGCGGGCCCCACCACCATTTTATATGGGCGGGCCAAGTAAGGCCCGCCCAGCGTGACATCCGCCAGCAAGTGCTATGCACTTCTTGTATGGGTGGGGGGATTCCCCAAAAGCGAGAGTGCACGCTTTCGCACATGCGCACGAAAGAATGCATGTCCCCCTGAGGCAAAGTGCAGCCTCAGGGAGATCGCTTCCACTTTGAAAAATATGAAAAATAGAAAAAAAAATCCCTAACATGTCCCCTCATGTGACAATGTCACACGAGATGGGACATGTTCATAATTTACGTAATAACTTTATTAAACTGTTTAAAACCCTGCATGAAACCTCATCCCACCAGTGGCTGTCTACAAAGAATGGAAGTTAAGAAAACTCATTTTGGATTTGGCTGTTTCAGGGTATTGTGTGTTACTTTGCCTGGGTCTTTCACAATCTGTGGGCAGAACTTTGCCCTTGTCAGGTGAGCTTGGCGGGTGGTGGGTGGTGGTGGGCAGGGAGTTGGGGGGGTGGGGGGAGGAGGGTGACTGGGGCAAGCGGGGAAACCTGCTTGAAAAGCTCCCTGAGGCACAGAGCTGTCTCAGGAAGATGAAGAGTCTTGAAAAACAAAAATAAAGATTGTTTTAAACGCTAAAAAACATGTCCCTTCATGCTATTAATGAGATGTAAAGTTTTTTATTTTATTTTTATTTGCTGTTGGAAGCCTTATCCCAACCATAAGTTTTGATGGGCAGTGAAAAATTTGTTAATTACTGCTTTAATGGCCTCAATAGGCCTTCTAGCAGGCGGGCGCGCTGCCAATTCCCGTGCATGCACTCCAGCTGAACTATCTCACAACTGCACGTTCACTTCAGGACGTTTTCCTGACATCATTGCGTGTCATTTTGCGCTCAAGCAGGTCAAGCTCGCGCCCACCCAATGAGGTGAAAATTCTGGCCTATGGGTCTTACTGCTGCCTTAACAAAAGTTTAACTGGGGGATTAACTATGGGACTTAAAAATGATCATAGTAATAATTTGTAGATCTATGTATGTACTTAAAGTTATTTCTTCTATTAGTAAAGGCTTAATTTAGTTTTGTAAGAAACCTATAAGACTTGGTGGTCTTATCACTACTGAATTCAAGGCCCGCATCTTGAAATTTATATAAATTGCAAAACAAATTGTGGCAGTTGTTTCAAGTTTCCCTTTGGGATTTGAACAACTCAGCATTTACCATCAGTTGTACCATAACAGTGGGCGTCACTGGCAAGGCCAGTATTTGTTGCCCATCCCTAATCATCCTTGAACTGAGTAGCTTGCTCGGCCATTTCAGAGGGAAGTTAAAAGTCAACCACATTGCTGTGGGTTTGGAGTCACATGTAGGCCAGACTGGGTAAGGATGGCAGATTTTCTTCCCTAAATAACATTAGTGAACTAATTGGGTTTTTATGACAATCGATGATAGTTTAATGGTCACCATTACTGAGACTAGCTTTATATTCCAGATTGATTAATTGAATTTAAATTCCACCAATTGCCATGGTGGGATTTGAACCCATGTTCCTGGACCTCTGGATTACTGGTCTAGTGACGTTACCATTATGTCACACCTCCCCGCAATTTTCTCATCTACATGCTGCTTCTTGGCAATATCATCAAAAACACAATGTTAGATTCCACGCGCACGCTGACGACACCCTATATTGCACCAGCCCCTCTCTGGAATCTCCATCATCTGTATTGTCAGATTCCTTGTTTAACATCCAGCCCTGGATGAGGCACAATTTTCTTTACCTAAATATTTGGAAGATGAAAGCCATTGTCTTCCACTCCCGCCACAAACTCTGTCCCCTAGCCACTGACTCCATCCCATTTTCTGGCCATTGTTTCAGGCTGAACCAAGTTATTTGTAGACTTGGTGTCCTGTTTGACCCTGAAACTAGCCTCTACGGGAAGAGGCTCATTAACACTCACCCTGCTACAAGCTGACTTTTGCCAATGTGCCTTTTAGCATCGATACAGAATGAAAAGAAAATGAAGGGAAAGAACAGATTGTGAAACAGAGGGCTTCCCGTAAGACTCTGTGTGATCCCTGCAGAAAGGTATCCTGGGACAACTCTATATTTAATAAGCAGCAACCACAGGGAGACATTGTGCACTCCAGAGCAATTAACAATCTGCTGGAATCTGTCCGACAGGATCAAAGAAATGAGCTCGTAAAGTTCAGAGAGCTGGGAATTGAGGGTAATTTTCTCAGGGAAGCTGGGACATGCATTCCATTATAATTTAGCCTCCAGAATTTGACAGATTAATTAACAAATAGATTATTCAACAGAGCTGTCAGCACACAACAAACTGTAGGCCAGTGTTGTCCAATATGTTACCCGTTAACCACATGTGGCTAAGTGTGAATCCAAATGTGGCTAATTGCATTTTTGGTCAATGAACAAAAACTGTGTAATAGTCACAGCTATTAAGTTTGTGATCTCAACAGTCACATCTGAACAGTGTTTACATGTGAACATTTTTGTGCATTTAATGGTGAAATGGTAAAACGGTACATAACACAGGTGAAAACTCTGGACTCTAGCACCATGGCAATACCAGCAACATTGGATGGAGAGGGGAGTCACATTGTGGACAGCTCGACCAATCAGAATAATCACCCTGGGCCAATGAAGAAACCTGGCCTAACTTGTTGCAACCAACACCAGCATTCTCACCAGTCACTCTGATTAGATTAAAGCATCACTCCAACTCCTAGAGTGAAAGCTAAAAGCTACACTAGGGGGAGAATTTTCTCCCCGTTGGGGTTGGGGGGTGGGGTTGGGTGGGAGTGGGCACGGTCATGTGCACAATTAAAGCCCGCCCAGTGTGACACATGCCCAGAAGCGCTGAGCACTTCCTGCGCGGACTGGGTGGGGGGGGGGGGGGGGCATTGCCTGATTTGGGGCCTGCACTCTTTTGAGCATGCATGTGAAAGAGCACAGAAATCTCCTTGAGGCACAGAGCTACCTCAGGGAGATTAGTTTAAGTTCAATAAAATTTAATAAAGGGAAAAAAAATTTTAAGACATGTCTCCTCATGTGAAACTGTCACATGAGCTGGTACATGTCTATTAATTTTATTAAAAATTTTTACAAGACTTTAAAAACCTTCATGAAACCTCATCCCGCTGTGGATGAGGCTTCATGAAAAATGCAAAGGCTGCCTAGGCTCTTCCCCTGCCTGCCAACCTTAAGGTTGGACGGGCAGCTCAGTTAATTATGTTAATTAGTTTTATATGGCCTTAATAGACCTTTGGCATTTCAGCGGGCGCACAGCCAAGTCCAGTGTGCGCCCGTCGAATTGAAAATCTGAATGACACGCAGTGGGGTCGGGACGCACGCCCGACATCACCGCGCGTCATTTTACGTGTCAATGAGTGGGGCCCACCCCTGCTCACTGAGCCAAAAATTCTGCCCTAGGATTTGCTATCTCTGATAAAATCATGCCAGAATTGTAAACATTGTCAAAAGAGGAAGACTGTAAATTTCAGAGCATTGGAATTGCAAAACGAAAATAGATCAAGGTCCATATATTTCACCATCTACCATCCTACTGTCAAATGATGCAACAATATCAGTGTTTTTGACTAACTACAGTAATCAATCTCCATCAATGTGCCTACAACCGACCCAACCATGAGCTGGGGTAATCCCCAGTGCTGGAGAGCCTTGTGAACAATAGGAGAAACCTATTGTTCCCAAGGCACGATACATGTCTCTACTTGCTCATATACTGTATCCCACACTGAATAGTGGTAGATGCTTATTAACTAAATATCCACATGTGATGGACGCTTACCTAGATTGTGCTAAGGATTTTTCTACTAAAATTATTGCATGTGACTAAAAGGGTGTTACCATGTCCAAACCTGTCTGCGATCTCCATTGGATAGCATTGGTCTTATGTATGAGGTTGGCAGTTGAGAGCTGTGTACTGGATATACTCATTTGTGCCTCTTCCAGAAATGGCAAGGAACTGATTCATCATGTGAATGCTTTATTTGTGCCAAATGGGCATCACTGGTAGAGTGGGTATTTATTGCCCACCCCTATTGGCCCTTGAGAAGATGATTGGTGCGTGTGTCAACTTGAATACAACTGAATGGCTTGCAGGACCATTTCAGAGGGCAGTTAAGAGTCAACCACTTTATAATGGGTATGGAGTCACATGTAGGCCAGACTGGGTAAGGACAGCAAATTTCCCTCCCTAAAAGACCAGTTAGGTTTTTATGACAATCCAGTGGTTTCATGGTCACCATTACTGTTTTTTTTTTTGCATTCCATATTTATTTGATAACTGAATTTAAATCCCTCATATGCCAAGGTGGGTTTTGAACTCATGCCTGCAGATCACTAATTGCAGCCTCTTGGGTTACTAGTGCGGTAATATAGCCACTGTGCCACTGAAGCCCTATAAATATAATTTCTCTCACCCTCCCCTACATCTTTCCTACAGTATGACCCAGGAAATTGGAATCTCAATAAAGTCACCATCCCTCACATTTGCATTGAGAGCTTTTCAGCTGTTAAGGGCCGATGGGCAAGCCTTAACCTGTTCTTAGCTGAGTGCCCACAAATGGAGTCTAACCTGTAAGGGAGAGGGGGAGAGCTGGTTGATCTGTCCCTTCTTCAGTTACTGACACTGTATTTAATTGTACCAATCATGTAACAGCACACAAACTGGGAAATGAACCTGAGACCTGACTGGTTAGTAAGATTTATTTATTTACTTATTGGGTGGACCAGAGAAGCCACCAGAAGGCATACACTCTGCTACTTGAAGCTTGTGATATATATGAATAAGTTGCCAGTTAAAGCATGAAGAAAATAAAATGCACATTGTCATGACTCACTGGGGACAGTGAGCTGTAACATCAAGGCCCACTGTTCCCTGAGCCACGACAAATGTGAAAAAGTTTGAGCAAACCACCAGATTGCCCCAATTCTACCTGTTTAATTTTTGTTAACAGAATACAAGCAGCAGGTTTGTAAACTTAATAAGTAAATAACTGTTTATTGAACAAATTTTCTATAACCAGTGGCAAAAGAAAGAAATGTGAACTGCTAATTTCTAATTCTATAACCTAACTCTACCCCTTCTTAAATCCCTATACACACACATACAAGACATTATAAGGCACACAAAAACATGGATTTTAAGGGTAGGTTAAAAAAGCTCAAAGCACCATTTCCAGAGCACAGAATTCAATGGATTGATTTTGGTCAATGTCTTCAAATTCCTTTCAGTTCTTGTTGATGACAAGAGGTAGTCTTCCTGCACTTTCAGTATTTCATTCACTGGTTGAGTGCTTGCCTTTCAATGTCTCTAACAATGACTTTCCCCTTTGCCTCTTGACAGTGTTTTCAGAGAGAAAGCAGGTTATGAGAAGAAAAAGCCAGCTAGCTATTATTGTACATTTACTGGAATCTTCCACATGCAGGAGAAAGAGGTTTTAGGTCTTGTTCCTTTCAGGCTAGGAGCTATTCTGTTGCACTGCTCTCACACAGAACCTGGTCACCTTGTCAGGAGCCAATTAAAATGTTGTTGCCAGGCATCTCCCTTGTTCCAGGACTCTGTTTTGGCACCATCCTGTCTTTCATGACAAACTCTGTTCCAGGACTGCAACTTGTATATATCTGTCATCCTGTTCCAGTGGACATTTCTTTCAACCTGCAGCCATTGTAATTTTAATCCACAGTCCAACAGAAAATAAAAAGATATGTTCCTTACAATGTGATATGAAAATAATCACAATTTATAACATGGTGGGAGAAGCCATGGAGGGATTTAAACATAGGATGACAATTTAAAATTAGAGATGTTGGGGCAACAGGTGCCATTGTAGGGGAGTGAGGACTGGTTGATGGGCAAACTGGACCTGGTGCAGGGCACGATAAGGGCAGCACAGAGATTTGGATGAGCTGAAGGTTAGTTAGGGTGGGGAATGGGAGGTGAGTCAGAAGATAGTTGAGTCTGACTGTTGTTGAGGTAGTTGAGGTGACAAAGGTATGGATGAAGGTGATTAATTGTAAATTGAACAAATGGAAATGGACTCAGTATTGAAGTCCCAGGGGACAGTTCCATGTTGTCAATCCCTGCAGTAGCTGCACCTATGCTACGTTCTAATGCAGCGTATGTTTATTAGCAGCTGCCTCTCTTTATTTCACAGATACCTGTCAGGCAAAGTTACTCTGGAGAGAAAGAAAGAAAAAAAGTTGTTTACGTTTCTCTAACACCATTTACTACCTTGGGACACCCTAAAGAAACTTCATGGACAGTGACATATTTTTGATGTATAGTCCCTGTTGTAACGTTGACCTGGTCCTTCGGCATAAGATGGGTCAAGTGTTTCAAATGTCAGGGGAAAATTTAGGGGACAGTGATCATTGTATCATAAGGTTTAGGTTGGCTATGGAAAAGAGCAAGAGGCATTCCAGAGTAAGAATAATTATTTGGGGGAAGCCAATTTCAATTGAGTAAGAACAGATCTGATCCAGATAAATCGGAATCAAAGGTTGGCACAAAAAACTGTAAATGAACAATGGGCTGCCTTTAAAGAAGAGATGGTTTGGACACAGTCCAAGTATATTCCCACAAAAGGGAAAGGTAGGGCAAATAAGCCCAGTGTTTCCTGAATGTAAAAAGAGATAGAGGTTAAGAATAAGGAGAAAACATGTGACTATGGCAGATGTCAGGTGGATAATACAACCAAGCACATGAAGGTTCAGAGTGAAATTGAGGAAGCAAATGACAGAAGCAAAAAAAGAGTGTGAGAAGAGACTGACAGCTAACACAAGAGGAATCCCAAAGCCTTCTATAGGCATTTAAATAGTAAAATTGTGGTAAAAGGAGGAATGGGGTGATTAGGGACCAAAAAGGGGATTTACACATGGAGGCAGTGGACAAGGCTTGGGTCAGGGACTTCCCATGAATAATTTGCACCTGTCTTTCCGGAGAAAATATGGCAGAAGTCATGGTGAAAAGAGAAGGTAGTTCAGACACTTGAAAGGCTTAAAATGGATAAGGAGGGGTTATTGGATAGACTGCCTGTATTTAAAGTTGATAAGACACCAGGACTGGATGAAATGCATTCAAGGATACTGGGGGAAGTGAGAATGGAAATTATGGAGGCGCTGGCAATAATTTTCCAATCTCCATTATACTCAAGAGTGGTGCCCGAAGACAGGAGAACTGCAAATGTTACAAACATGTTCAAGAAAGGATGTAAATATAAGTCCAGTAGCTGCAGGCCAGTCATTTTAACATTGATAGTGGGGAAGCTTCCAGAAACGATAATTTGGGACAAAATTAAAAGTCACTGAGGCAAACGCAGGTTAATTAAAGAAAGCCAGTACAGATTTGTTCAGGGGAAATCATATTTAATTAATGTGCTGGAGTTTTTGAAGAGGTAACAGTGAGGGTTGATGAGGGGAACGCTGTTGATGTGGTGTACATGGACTTTCAAAAAACATTTGATAAAATGCTACACGACAGATTTGTGAGCAAATTTAGAGCTCATGGAAAAGAGGGACAGAAGCAAAATGGATAAGAAATTGGCTGAATGAAAAAAAACAAAAAAGTAGTGGTTAATGGTTGTTTTTCAAACTGGAGGTAAGTTTATAGTGGAGTTCCCCAGGGGTTGGTGCTAGGATTCCTGATACCTGGGGGTATGATGCCAATTAATTCCTGGCCTAGATCATTCTTACCCCATTGAAGTTGGCTTTCCCCCAGTTAATTATTCTCATTCTGGCTTGTTCTTTATTCTTTTTCATAGCCATGGCTTAATGGATCTATCTTTGAGACCTGATTCCTGCTTGTGAAATATAGATTTGAAAAAAACCTGCATTTAAACACTTCCCATCATGCTCAATCTCACTACCCTATCCAGCTTGCAAATCTCTCCCACTTTTGCTCTCAAATCTCCCCCCCCCACTGCCCTCACAAATCTCCGCCCTCTACTCTCACAATCCCCACCATCCCCACCCTGCTCTCACACTGGGGTCAGAGCATTTTTCAAGCATCAAAATGAGGTCACAGTGGGAAAAAGCATGGACCTTATTGTACAGGGCACAAGTTTGGTGGTAGTTTCGCTATCCAGAGGGCATAGATTAAGATAATTAGCAAAATAAACAATGGAGACCTGAGAAAAAATGTTTTCACACAGCACATCATGAGGATCTGAATTGCACTGCCTGAGAGTGTGGTGGAGGCAGATTCAACTGAAGGACTTGAGAGGTAATTGCATTATTATCTGAAAAGGAAGGATGTGCAGGGTTACGGGTAGAAGATGGGGTAGTGGCATTAAGGGAATTGTCCATTTGGAGAGCCAGTGCAGACACAAAAGGCTGAATGTCCTCCTTCTGCATTGTAAACATTCTATGATTCTATGTAGGAAACATGGTGACCAATTTGTGCACAGTAAGCTCTGACAAACAGCAATGTAATCATGACCAGATGATCTGTCTTTGTGATGATGATTGAGACATAAATATCAGTCAGGATAGCAGAGAGATCTCCTCTGCTCTTCTTTGAAATAGTGCCATGGGATCCTTCATGTACACTTGAGAGGATAGACGATTCCTCAGTTTGACATCTTATCTGAAAGGTGACATCTTTAACAGTGCAGCTATCCTTCAGTACTGCCCTGAAGTGTCAGCCTGGATATTGTGCACAAGTCTCTGGAGTGGGACTCAAGCCCATAACTTTCTGACTCAGAGGCAAGAGTGCAACCCACTGCCATGGCTGGCAAAAAAAGTATTAGGGAACCATGCTCTCTGCCCAACAATTGAACTTCACCACTGTCTTCACTGAGGTCCACAGAGTCAGGAGGAGTGTTCTTCAGGAATGGTCATTTGACAATATGAGGATAATGTCCACAAATGCCCCTTACCCCTTTTGGTGACGGGGCTGGTGAAGTCGCACAACCATCCAAGGAAAATGTGGTGTGGTTTAAGTAATGACACAAGTCACTTACTCCATAATTCCCTTTTTAGCACCATTACAATGGGGCAAGTCCCCAGAAAATGTTGGACTTCTAAGCTCAACCCGCAGAGTTCATTAATATCTCGGATTATATTAAGCTAGGTTAAGACAAACAAATATAGGTTTAGCTTCTCAATTTTCAAATGGGTCCCAATGGATTGGTGTGGAATCATTTATAAAGATAGAGCATTGTTAAGCTTTCCCTAGGGAGCATTCAATCCTTTTTGACTGGTTTTCAATGTGATTTCCAGCACCATAAAATTACTGAAGACAAAATTGTCTGAATTTTTTTTGGTACATTACCATTTCTGTATTGTCAGCACAACATAAACAAATTGTATGTTTGTACTCTCACTGCAGCCAGACTGAAGGGTTCTTCAGTTGTACAAATAGCATTTGGAATCATCAAATCTTACAGCACAGAAGGAGGCCATTCAGCCCATTGTGTCTGTGCTGGCTCTGTGAAAGAGCTATACAATTAGTTCTAGTCCCTGTTGTTTCCCGAGAGCCCTGCACATGTTCCCTTTACATGTATCTATCCAATTCTCTTCTGTATGTTATTGTTGAACTTGCTTCTACCTTGCTTTCAGAAAGTGAATTCAATTGCATAAAAAAAATCTTGTAATTTTCTCCTGGATTTTTTTCTGCAAATTATTTTAAAGTTGTGTCCTTTGGTTATCAATCCTCTGAGGTAGGAGTAGAACCTCCTATCTACTCTATCACAAGCCCTCTTGATTTTGAACACATGTTAAATTTCACCTGACTGTCTCTATTTCATGGAAAACAATCTCAGTTTTTCCAGTCTCTCCACTTAACTGTATTCCCTCATCCATGGTACATTTTGGTAAACCTGCATTCTCTCCAAGTTTTCAAGACCCTTCTGAAGTGTGGTATTCAGAATGGGACACAACTGATTCTAATCAGTACAAAAACAGAATTAACTGGAAAAACTCAGCAGGTCTGGCAGCATCGGAGGAGAAGAAAAGAGTTGACGTTTCGAGTCCTCATGACCCTTCAACAGAACTGTTGAAGGGTCATGAGGACTCGAAATGTCAACTCTTTTCTTCTCCGCCGATGCTGCCAGACCTGCTGAGTTTTTCCAGGTAATTCTGTTTTTGTTTCGGATTTCCAGCATCCGCAGTTTTTTGTTTTTATATTTGATTCTAACCAGTGATTATTGTCCTCCACGGGTTAAATGTTAATACAGAGACAGGATCTGAGCCAGGAGACAGAGGTGACAGTGGGCAACAAAAGTGTAACATGGTGGGGCATGTGGGAATATCTGATATCAACAGGAATGCCTCAGTGTTATTCATTTCCAGGCTTTATGTCTCCACAATGCAGGAGCCAGCATAATGCAGACCCCCTCATGACATGATTTCTCTGAGAAAACTTAAAGACCCAGTTGACAGATTCCACAATTTTGAGTTTTGTCCACTGCCTTGAGTTATGCAGAAGCAGAAGAACAGAGAGGAGAGAAATGGCTGCACCCAGATTCAATGGACAGATCCCTCAATGTCCCCTGCTGTAAGGGTGAGGAAGGAGGACCTGTTCCTCAGCAATAGGAAAAGGTTAAGCATCGGAATGGCTGGACTGGTAGTTCACTGCTCCAGAGTGACAGCGTTAAATTCTCAGACCCAGATCCTTCCACAAGATAAAGTCACCTTGACATGATTTCAGCAGTTGATCAAATATTAAAAACTTTATGTTATAACCAAACGTTATAAACCTTAACCATGGGCATCTCAAAATGTGCACATTTCCATGATTAAATCATATCTGTCTCATCTTCCTCGAGGGCCACTGTCCGAAGAAGAGCAGAGAACGGTATTTCCGGATGACGTTCCCTCAGAGGAACTTGTTCTTCCAGAGGGAGCACCATCACATGACATATGCCCTAGATTATCATTTCTAAAAACGTCTCCACCTAGGAGGTTACACTGACTGACCTGTAGTCGCTGCGTTTATCCTTCCACGTTTTCTTGAGCAAGGATATAGTATTTACAATTCTGCAGTCCTCTAGCACCACCCCTGTATCTAAGGAGGATTGGAAAATTATGGCCAGTGCCTCCACAACTTCCATACTTGCCCTCAGCTCTTCGGATGCATTCCATCCAGACCTGGTGATTATCAGGATTAAGCACGACCAGCCTTTCAAATACCTCCTCTTATCAAGTTTTGGTCCATCCAGTACCATTTTGGTACCATTTTACCCTCAACTACCTCCTCACTCACTATGATGTGGACAGAGTCTTCTTCCTTGGTAAAGACTGTAGTACCTCTCTCAGAGTAAAGGCACCACAAGGTAGCAGCAATGTGATTGAATTTTACATCCGGTATGAAAGGGAGAAGAGTGGGTCTAAGACTAGTATTTTAAACTTAAATAAGGGCAACTATTTTGGCATGAAAGCTGAGCTAGCTGAACTCAAACTGCGATACTGGATAGATAAATAAAGAAGCAATGGCAAACATTTAAGGGGATATTTCGTAATACTCAGAATAAGTATATTCCTATTATAAATAAAAATTTTCAGGGGAGGACCCACTATCTGTTTTTAAGTAAAGAAGTTTGGGAAAGCATCAAACTTAAGGAAAAAGCATAAACTATGAAAAGATGACTGGCAAGTCAAATGATTGTCAGAATATCAAGAACAGCAGAGAATGACTAAAAGGTTAATCAGGAGAAAGAAATTAGGGTATGAGAGGAAGCTAGCTAGAAATGTTAAAACAGATAGCAAAGGTTTGTCTAGATATTTAGAAAGAAAAGAGTAAGTAAAGTGAGTGTTGGTCCTCTAGAGAGTGACAGTGGGGAGTTAATAATTGAAATGAACAGATATATTGCTTCTGTCTTCACTATAGGAGATACAGAAAACTTTCCAGTAATAACTGTAAATCAGAAATCACTAGGGAAGCGGTACTGAGCAAACTGATGGAGCTGCGGGCTGACAAGTTTCCAGGTCCTGGTGGACTTCATCCCAGGGTCTCAAAAGAGGTGGCTAATGAGATAGTGGATGCTTTGGTGTTAATTTTCCAAAATTCTCTAGATTCTGGAAAGGCTCCAGCTGGCTGGAAAGTAGCAAATATAACCCCTCTATTCAAGAAGGGAGGGAGGCAGAAAACAGGAAACTATAGGCCAGTTAGTTTAACATCTGTCAATGGAAGGTGTTAGAATCGATCATTAAGGAGGTTATAGATGGGAACTTACAGGGGTAATTGGGAAGAGTTGGGAAAGGGAAGTCATATTGAGTCAATTTATTAGAGTTCTTTGAAGGAGTGACATGCGCTGTGGATAAAGAGGAAGCGGTGGATGTACTGCACTTGGATTTCCAGAAAGCATTTGATAAGGTGCCACATCAAAGGTTATTGCAGAAAATAAAAGCTCATGGTGTATGGGGTAACACATTAGCCTGGATAGAAGATTGGCTGGCTGACACAAAACAAGAGTATGCATAAATGGGCTTTTTCTGATTGGCAGGATGTGACGAGTGGAGTCCCACAGGGGTCTGTACTGGAGCCTCAACTTTTTACAATTTACATCAATGGCTTAGATGAGGAAAACAAAGGCATGGCATATAAATTTGCAGTTGACACAAAGATAAGCAGGGAAGTATGTTTTGAAGAGGACATAAAGGAGTTGCAGAGAGAAATAGATAGGTTGTGTGTGTGGGTAAAAATTTGGCGGATGGAATACAATGTGCATAATTGTGAAGCTGTTAACCTTTGCAGGAAAAATAAAAAGCAGAGTATTGCTTAAATGGATAATGACTGCAGAATTCCAAGGTGCAGAGGGATCTAAATGAGTCACCAAACATTAGTGTGCAGGTACTGCAAGTAATTAAAAAGGCGAATCGAATGTTATCCTTAATTACCAGGGGAATTGAATATAAAAGTGAAGATGTTATGATTCAATTATTCAGGGCACTGTTGAGACCATTGTTGAGGCCAGAACTTTATGAGCCGCAGACAGACGCATGCCCGACCCGAATGGACATAAAATCACGCAAGATGACATTGGACGAGCGTTTCAATGTCATCACGCATTCGCGTGCTATTTCTCTCAGCGAGTGCACACAAAAGTCGGAAGAGTGTCTACCAACAATTAAGTAGGCAATTAAGCTCATTAACAGCCCAATTGTAAGCAAGTTTTCGTGACCCTTCCAACCTTATGGTTGGCAGACTGGCCAATTAACCAGGCAGGCTTTACATTTTTGATGAAACCTCACCCAAGAGTGGGATGAAATCTCCGTAAGGATTTAAAATAAATGGAAATATCTGGGGGCTGTTTTTTAATGTGGTATGCTTTCAGGTGCTTGATTGCGCTGCATGGACATTTTTTGAAGCATTTTTGTGCTTTATTTTATTTTGTGGGAGTCTGCCACACTCTGAGGCAGCTGTCTGCCTTCAGGGAGCTCACCTGCACCCACAGTGAATTCAGTGCCCGCGCTCTTCCCACCCCCACCGGTAGTGCTGAGCCTTTGTGCGCATTTCACACTGACTGACCCTTAATTAGCCAGCCAGCATGAAATCGAGGTCAGAGGTCAATCACAGTTTCCCGTCTGTTCCCGGGCCTGCCACGAACAGACCCATGTTCAGCCTATATCTTGAATACTGTGTACAGTTTTGGTCTCCTTATTTAAGGAAGGATGTAAATGCATTGGAGGCAATTCAGAGGAGGTTGACTACATTGATACCTGGAATGAGCAGGTTGTCTTATGAGGAAAGGTTAGACACATTGGGTTTGTTTCCACTGGCCTTTAGAAGAGTGAAGAATGATTTGATTGAAATATATAAGACCCTGAATGATCTTGACAAGATGGATGTTTCTTCTTGTGGTTGAATACAAAATTAGGGAGCACAGCTTTAAAGGATTCGTCCTTTTAGGGCAAAGGTGAGGAGAATATTTTTCTCTCGGGGGGTTGTGCAACTTTAGAACTCTCTGCCTTAGAAGCTGGTGGAGGCGGGGTCATTGAATATTCTTAAGGTGGAAGTAAATAGATTCTTGTTAGGCAAAGGAATCAAAGGTTATCGGGGGGTAGATGGGAATGTGGAATTCGAAACACAAAACACATCAGCCATGATCTTATTAAATGGCAGAGCAGGCTCGAGGGGCCGAATGGCCTTCTCCTGCTCTTATTCCGTATGTTCGTATATTCTTCTCATATTCCTTCTTTGCCTCTCTGATTTCTTTTTTCACATCCTCTCTGCAGGTGGGAATTTGTTGCAGAAGAAGAAGGAGCTGCTGCTTTTTATACCTTTGTTCAACCTCCAGCAGCTGATGAGCAGACTGCAAGCTAGGAGACTGTAATTTGCTATTATATTAGTTCACTAAATCAAGAACTATTTAACTAATTAAATAAATAAGTTTAGACAGACATGGCAGGTCTGGTGTAGTGACTGCAACATGTGGGAATCGGTGAAATGCATGAGAGTCCTGGACAACCATATCTGTGGGAAATATCTTCAACATGTGCAACTTCAGCTCAGAGTTGCTGAGCTAGAGTCTAAGTTATAGACAATGTGGGGTATCAGGAAGGGGCAAGGTTACCCAGATTCTTTGTTACAGGAGGCCGTCACACCCTTTAGGTTAGGTGCAACTTTAGAGTGAACCAATGGTCAGGGACAGGAGGGTGTGCCTGCAAGGCAGGCCGGCATGGAGATTCAGCATGTCGTGTTGGAGGAGCTTCAGCCCTTGATTTTGACCAACAGAAATTGACAGTTTGATTTATACGGCGAGACAGGTTTGCTGAAATAGAAGGTTATGGAGAAATGGAAGTTGTGGAGTACAAGGCGCTTGATAGCTGTGTAGATGGGAACAAGGACTGTCAGATGGATGAACAAACTGCTCATGGCATCATAGTGCAGCATGCCATTCAAGCGGGGGGAGCAAAAAGGGAATGTGGTTAAGATAGGAGACAGTATAGTCAGGGAAATAGACATGGTTTTATGCAGCCATGACTGGGGGCTCTGAAGGTTGTGTTACCTGCCCGATGAAAGGGTTAAGGACATCTATGCATGGCTGAAGACAAACTTGAAGGGGGAGGATCCAGTTGTTATGGCCCATGTAGGAACCAACAACATAGGTAGAACTAGTAATGATGCTCTGCTGAGAGAATCTGAGGAGTTGGGGTTCAAATTAAAATATGAACAAGCTCCTCGAGTCTGCTCCACCATTTAATTAGATCGTGGCTGATCTGATAGTAACCTGTAATTTGCATCCCACCTACCCCTGATACCACCTATCACCCTCTTGCTCGCAAAGAATCTATCCACCCCTGCCTTAAAAAATATTCAAAAACTCTGCTTCTACCACATTTTCAGAAGGAGAGTTCCAAGGACTCACAACCCCCTGAGTGAAAAAATTTCATCTCATCTCCATTTTAAATGGGTCACCCCATATTTTTAAACAGTGACCCTAGTTCTAGATTCTCCCACAAGAGGAAACATTCTCTCCACATCCACCCTGTCAACATTCCTCAGGACCTTTTATGTTTCAACATGCAGAACATCAAAGATAATAATCTCTGGATTGTTACCTGACCCACACACCAATTGGCATAGGATCAAGCAGATTAGAGAGTTCAACACTTGGTTCAAAGAGTGGGAAGAAGAGGTTTCAGTTCATGGAACGCTGGCATTGGGTTGGGACCAGTTTCAGCTATTTATAGTCTGTATTAATGACTTAGATGAAGAAACAGAGTGATGTATCTAAATTTGCTAATGATACAAAGATAGATGGGGATGAAAGTTTTAAGGAGGACACAAAAAGGCTCAAAAGAGATATAGACAGGTTAAGTGAATGGGAATGAGGTGACTGATGGAATATAATTGGAGAAGTGTGAGATTATTCACTTAGGTCATAAGAAAAGCAGAATATTTTTTAAGAGGTGCAGAACTTGTAAATGTTGACATTTGGGTGTACCCATACAAGGAACACAAAAAAATAGCATCCAGGCACAGCAAGCAATTAAACCCCCTGGCAGGAGATAGAGGCAAGAAATTCAGGGTTGCAGTTCCTCCTCCTCTTACTACACTTTGTCCTCACTTTCTCATCTCATTGAAACATATGGGCAACATCTTCCGGTCAGCGAGCGGGTGTGGGACCCGTTTGCTGGTGCATAAAATGATGTGGGGATACTTTGGCTATGCATCCCGACGTTACCCTGCATCATTTACATTCTCAGTTCGGCCAGCTGAGCCCCAACCAAACTGTCAACTGCCTATTAAGGCCATTAAAAAGATAAGTAATATGATTGAAGGAGCTGCCCATCCAACCTTAAGATTGGCGGGCAGGCCGGGAGCCCAGGCAGGCCTCAGAAAAAGCATGAAACCTCATCCACGGGCAGCATGAGGTTTCATGAGCGTCTTTAAATTCTTATTAAAGGTTTCAATAAAAGTTATGGACATGTCCCAACTAACGTGACAGTGTCAGATGAGGGGACATGGCAGAGAAATTTTTTTAATGCCTGTATTTCAAGTTTTTAATTGGAGGCGATCTCCCTGAGACAGCGTGAAAGAGCACACTCCTGGCTGAGGGAATTCCCCCCCCACCCGCAGAGGGAGTGCATAGCGCCTCCTGGCGGACATCACACTGGGAGGACCTTAATTGGCCTGCCCACGCAAAATGGCAGCACGCCCCCGATTGTGAATGCCAATCGAAAGGACGCCCGTCCGCAGCCGCTCCTGACGGGGGGAAAATGTTGCCCATATAACATTCTGACAGGACTGGACAGATGATGTTTCCTCTGGCTGGTGGGGTCTAGAACAAGGCGTCACAGTCTCAGGATATGGGGCAGGCCACTTAGGACTGAGATGAGGAGAAACTTCTTCACTCAGAGGGTGGTGAGTCTGTGGAATTCTCTACCACAGAAGGTTGTAGAGGCCAAGGCACTGAATATATTTAAGGAGCAAATAGATAGATTTCTGGACTCTAAAGGCGTCAAGGGGTATGGGGAGTGAGCAGGAGTGTGGCGCTGAGATAGAGGAGCAGCCATGATCATACTGAATGATACAGCAGGCTTGAAGGGCCAAATGACCTACTCCTGCTCCTATTTTATATGTTTCTATGTTTCTTCCTCCTCACCTTGCTCCTCCTGTTGCCAAAACTCCTGCTTTATTATCTTTCTCCTGCTCCCCTTCCTTCACCTCTTTTCAAAACGTTGTATAACCATCACCAGCAATTTGAGATCATCCGTGTTACCAGAATCTACTGTTAATCCCAGTGAAGTGACTGCAATAACCTGAGCAGTGTTTCAAAGGCAGTAGTTAACTATCACTTTAAATAGTGTTCTGATGGCCGCTTCCCAATCCATACCATTTGTTTTGTGAATGGCTTAGGGAAGTAGCAGTGACAGCTAAGGTTGCCCATCCCGGCTGGACATATTCAGAAGATGTCAGCAGAACTGATGTCACGGAAAGCCAGTGCTGTGGCATGAGCAGGTGAAAATAGAGAAAAGGCCTGTGACACTGAGTGAGAGGGAGTGAACATGTCTCCTCTAAATTCCACTACTGAGCCTGAACAATTTCTTCTCCTGCCAGTGGTTCACAGGGGATATAAATCCACAGTGCATCATGGCCCGCCCGGTCACTGCTAATTCAACCTGACACTAATTAATCACTATACCTAACTCAACCACGCCAAACCTCGCCTCATACTCAGCGCCCTTTCCCCCAGCTCTGCTGATCACATGGCCTGTAGGCCACTCCGATTATTCTGCCAAGTGGCCTCTGCTGACACTGAGTCAGGCTTTTCTGTGGATGGGGGTGTAGGTTCCTGATGGAGGGGAGGTCAGGTGATACCTGAATGCAGGCTGTGATTGGCTGGCGGCTAGTCCTGATCCTCATTGCCGGGAGCTGATGTACTCCCGGAATGCTTTGTTTGGCCAACGGGAGATTGAGGTCGATTCTGGGGGATTCCCAGCCATTCTGGGAGGATTAGCAACCCAAGGACAGCACTGACAGGAACATGGTGTTAGGGGTTCCTAACAATCTCAACTGACCCCTGTCTAGATATTTTACTGGGGTGCTCTAGCCTTCTAAATCAAGGACTGTCAGAAATTGGGAAGGACTGACACTAGGGTTCAGTTGCTAACTCTTCCTCCTGATTTTTTGTCACATTGTTGCTAAATAGTAACAAGATGAAAACAAGTCCCACTGTTGGGCACAAGTGTGTCACCAATGACCTTTTTAACTGCTCCAAAAAAGAGTCCACTGAAAGAATTACAGGCTCCCCCAGACCTCTGGCCTTGTGAAGCTGTATCACAAGCTCACCCGGCAATTCAAACCAACCAACAAAGGTCAGCTGGAGGGGAATTGTGTCGATCCGATCTTTTCCTCAGCATCCTATGCTGAATCATTCCTGATTTGTATGTATTAATGAATGTTCTTGATGTCTCTTGGTGCATCTTGTGGGGAGTACACAGGTCTCCACTCTATAGCCTGCAACACTGCTGGATGGAGTTCTCACTCAGATCCACAGTACAATATGAGCCGTGCGAATACAATGAATAATTCATTTAGGAAGCAAATTGATTTGCTGTTTAGCAGAGGACTCAATTGAACCGCAAAGAAGCTGACTATTGAATATTGATTTGGTACTCTGAATACCCATTTCATTGCTTGTCCTGTTTGTCCAGTCCATTTAAGCTGTCAACTCAGAAGAATCCTAACATTTAAAAAACATATTTATATCTGAAAGCAGTGATTAGTAATTGCAGAAAGGCAGTAATGTTCATCTGGTTTTATCAATTGGTCATTAAATCTTCTTCTACATAATACATTACTAATGGTCCCTGATAGTTCAGCTCTTGAGTCATCGAGAAAACACAGACCAAGAAGGTCTGAATCACTGTTCTCAGCAGGCCCTGGGTTAGCTGATCACAGTTGGTTCAGCAGTTGCGATGCTAAAATAGGCCTCAGATACCCTATGGCATCAGCCATGGCTAAATGGTGCCATTCACTTGTCTGAGTCAGAAGGTTGTGTGTTCAAGTTCCATTCCAGATACTTGAGCACAAAATTCATGCTCCAATGTAGTCTTGAGAGAGTGTCATACCAACAACAGTACTGCCTTTCAATTGAGTTGTTAAACTGAGACCCAATAAAAGACCCCCTGGTACTATTCCAAAGAAGAACAGGGGAGTTCTCCCTAGTGTCCTGGTCAATATTTATCCCTCAGTCAACATCACTCAAATCTGGGCATTATCACATTGCTGTTTGTAAAATCTTG
This sequence comes from Carcharodon carcharias, assembly GCF_017639515.1. Lineage (NCBI taxonomy): Eukaryota > Metazoa > Chordata > Chondrichthyes > Lamniformes > Lamnidae > Carcharodon > Carcharodon carcharias. The sequence continues at coordinate 56,856,891 of NC_054485.1, read as the reverse complement.
CAGTGTGCAAATTGATTGTTTTGTTGCCTATGTTACAACATGGACTACATTTCTAAAGTATAATCAAAAATTAATACAGAAATTCATTGTTATAAAGCACTTTTGGAAATCCTGAAAGGCACTGTTAAAATGCAAGCCTTGGTAAGGCTAAAGAAGCCAATAGCCAATATTACTCAGCTAATGATGATCCAATGTTAGCTGCTGTAAGATTTGAACATGGAGGATGCAATGTTCCTCGGCCCGTGACTCAATTGTCTGACAACATTCATTGCTTCAATTCACACATTCAGAATGACTATTTGGAGCATTCACGGGACTTAACTCAGCACCAGTCAGAACTTTCAGGAGGGAACTGAGTGGGAAAAGGTTTGAAATAGAGAGGGATTCAATAGTCCACCACCCACCAACCTCAACATCAAAAACATGTCCCAGGACTGTAATATAATTAATGGTGACAATACAAAAGGTGCACCCTGTAACAAAGGTCTGCTGGTGCAATCTTCTATCTATGTGGTATTTGATAGAATGATTTGTTTGCTGTGGCTCAGTGAGGAAAACAATAGGAAGAAACAGTTCTCAGACTAATCAATGCTTGTGCTTGTTTTACCTTTACAAGAAGAACAGCACATTGATTTTGCTTCCACTTGTTCTTGCTCTGAGCTACATTTCACAAAGCGCTTGCAAGTCTCCGCATGGACAGGCAATGAAATAGCCAATGCCTTTCACATAGTCTCTAAGGATTGGTATGGATGTGACCATCAGCACTGCTGGACTGTCACAAGAAATAAGAATATAATGCATCTTAGAGGTGAAATTTGTCCTTTTGCTACCAGTACACATGAGTTAGTGCCAGTGTGTAATAATGCTAACTTACTCATTAGAGTATTGCTGAAAAAGGAGATATTTGTTGTCAAAGCTTCTCGTCTTGAACTCATCCGGACAATTCACAAGAAAATGCCAATGTCAGGGGAAACAGCAAATTTATACTGTATGAGAAGAGAGTGCTAATTGGCTGGCAAGTGAACTCTTATTGGTAGAGGCATTGCCATGGAGAATGCATCAGTTGTTTAAGTGACAGTTAACTGCCAAGCATTGTTTGAAATTTAAACCAGCCAGCTTGACTCTGATTGGTCAAGACATTGCCCCCTGGGGAATGAACCAGCGAATGGCTGTCACTTATTTTGATTAACTGAAACAGGCACAATGTGTGTGAATGCTCTTTCTGTCTACACAGAACAGGGCCATGTGTATTAATATATGTAGCTTCCAGTGCCACACTGTGAACCTGACTGACAGTCTTAAATTGGTTGTCAACGTAATTTTTAGTACACTGAGGATTATTTAGCAAATGTTGTCCAATCGGGGAATCACATCTAACATTGGGCATTGTGTTTTGTGTTTTGCAGGCATAATTGTACGGTCTGTACCTTGCCTGTTATGAAATTGGAAAGATGTTCTCCCTATCACACAAAAGAGTAATGTGGTATATGGATTTCAGTGCCAGTGTGATGCCAGGTATGTAGGTCGTACATCCCAAAGACTTGTGGATCATATCAAACAGCATGTCCCTTCCGCTGTTCACAATGTGCAGGGTACAGAATGTACACGACCAACCCATGCTTGCAAAGCTCAAAACACTAAGTGGAATCATCCCAGAAATCGGCAAGGTCTGATATTGAGTGGGGAAAGTGGCGTTTGACCCATCGACGGCAATAGTGGCACTGCTGTAGGAGCTGTACTCCATCCCTGAGGCACTTGCAGGCATCCATCAGTGTCAATGCGAGGGGAGTGTGGGGCACCTTGAGCTCACTTCAACTACCTCTTCCACTTAAGGAGCCAGCCAGGGTCCCTCAGGCAGCCATAGAGAGACGGATCAGCAGGTCATATCCCAGGGAAATCCACCCAGGTGACTCCAGAATTACTCAGCCCATCCAAACCCCCTCTTTCTGAGACCCCAACATTTCCAGCTCCACAGCCAAGGAGAGTGCCACTGCCACACAGCAGGACTCTGAAAGCAGACCAGGACCCTCCATTTACACACACTGCACCTGTTTCAGCTAAACAAAATAAGTGACAGCCATTCATTGGTTTATTCCCCACAGCAATGTCTTGACCAATCAGTGTTGCTTGGTTTAAATTTCAAACAATGCTTGGCAGTTAACTGTCAGTCACCATCATCTGGTGCATTCTCCGTGGCAATGCCTCTACTAATCAGAACCCACTTGCCAACCAATCAGCACTATCTTCTCATACAATATTAATTTGTTGTTTCCCCTGACATTGGCATTTTCTTGTGAATTGTCCTGATGATGCAAGAGAAAAAGCTTTGACAAAAGATGTCTCTTTTCAGAAATACTTAAGTTCTGTACCAACTGACTATTTGCTCATTAGAATTAAAATGGAAATTTCCCCTTTAATCTACTGACATGGGTGAGGATTAAGATTCTGAATTTATTGCTGTTAATTTATTGAGAACCAAGTTGTAGTTGATTACCAGGTAGTGAAATAACCACTGGCATAACAGAATAGCATACGGCTGGGATTTGTATAAATCAGGATTTGACCTCGTTAATTATAACTCACCAGTGCACAATTCCCATGGGCACCCAGTTTACAAGGATTTTAATTGTACAATCAGTCACATGATGAGAAGGGCCCATTGTCATGGGTTTGCTGGACAGTCAGTTGCATAGCAACAGCGAATGATTCATATGCAAATGTTTACAATGGAGAAGATTATCTCCAAGAATACAAGGGGCTTAGGGGCTTGGAGCCTCCTTCGAAGGTGTAAGCCAGGAGTTAGATCTAAAAATCCGCCAATGTTGTTCTTATTTTTCAATATCAAGTTAGGTCCAAATATCCTTCTAACCTTATTAAAAATATCTTTCTAATCTTATTAGAAAATATCCCTTTAATCATATTAGAACACACCTGAACAATGGACATAAAGCGGCATAAACAACCAGGTTAAAGGAAGCACTGAACCCATACCAATATTTGTCCCCTTTAAGTATGGAATGTTTGGTTTCAACTGATTTAACCATCATTCATGCAGGTCAGGTACAACATGTTTATGGACTGACAATAGGGAAGATTTTCAGTTCTTAATGTGGCTCATGCTGATATCATAAAAATGAGTGAAAGAAACAATAAATATGGAGCAGTTCTCAGTGACCATTAAAAAGTGTTTAAAAGATGTTCAAGTAATTGGAATTAAAAGGCCTGCGGCACTGGAAAATCAGTGCAATGTCGAGAGACTCTTGAATTCTTGCATTTGATTCCGAGACATGGGCAGTTATTTGGCTGAGATTCAATCAGCTGAAGGGTTTGAAGGACAGCCTTAAAAGATCAAGAGAATTTTGTACATTGTAGCTAATGGGGGGAACTCATAATGTCAAAAATTCAGAAATGTTTTAAGCCACACAATTGGTTTATACCCAGTTTCCAACTGCACCTGGGCACAAATTGCACTCTTGACCAGCCTTTCATTATAGTTTCATCACAGCTTTTGTGTGAAGCGATGCCAATGTCATGCCAATGTTAAACTTGGGGTAAAATTCTCCAGCTGGGCAGCTTTCTATCAATTGCCCACTGTAACCTTAGCAACTGATTGACAAGAATCCTGCTCATGCCAAATACTCAGAATTTCTGCCAAAATTAAGTCAGAAAACTCAGAGGAATACTACCCCCGTGGAGTGTTGATCAGATATTAAGACCTTGATTGGCTCTCAAGTGAAGTAAATTGAGACTCCATCCTCCAGGCGTTGGCCCTTTCTCTGGAGCCAGGCTGAATTAACAAATGAAGGTAGGTGCATTTATATAGGGCATTTTCACAAACTCAGGACAACCCAATACACTTTAGCCAATGAAGTAATTTTGAGATGTAGTCACTATTGCAATGTAGGAAGTACAGCAATTAACTTCCACACAGCAGAATCCCTCAAAAAGCTATCTGTAGTTGTGGTGGTGGTTCAGGGAGAATAATGGTCAGAGTGAACGCATTTGTTCTTCTAAGGAATGCCATTTACCTGAGAGGCAGACAGGGCCTTAATTTAACACCTGAACTGAAAGATGGCACCTCCGTCAGTGCAGCACTCTCGATCAGTACTGTACTGGGGTGTCAGCCTAGATTTAACTTTGAAGCGTCCGGACTGAGACCTGATCCCATAACCTTTGACTGAGAGGCAAGCGTGCTCCCTATGAGTGAAATACAATGCTGGGATAAAGTGAAATGTCTTTATATGGAGGTGACAATTCTAAGATAAATACACCGATGGAGGAGGGTACTGTTTGACATAGATCCTTATCCATTACACAAACATTTTATATAAAAAAGGCTTTGTATTCTTCGGAATATGCATCAATTTTGAAAATCGTTACCATCCATATCTCTGAGAGCCCAGACTGACTTGTACACTGGAATCAACTCTTCCACTTTCAAAAAGTAGTGACAAAGGGAATGTTCTCTCAGTTGTCAATTTGCATAAAACTCTCTTCCTTGCAGATAGGACCCTGTAGATGAGAGTTGTATTATGCAAATGTCAAACCAATGTCAGGGATTACAAAATTAACAAAAAGAAGATTAGGCAGTTATTTAATCATCGAGATAAGAGCAGCCATGTGGAATGACTTAATGTTTGGTCAAAGCACATTGCCGCTGTTAATCTTGCCGCGTACAGAAACTAGATTAAATACCATAACTCACACAGAGATATGTCAGTGTCTTAATGAGCCAAATTGACCAACTATCTCAATCTGTGAGACTGAATGACAAAAATTGCCATCAAGCCTTTGTCAAATCATGCCTTAAGTGAAATGCAGGAGAAAGTCATTTGACTTTTCCAGCAGAGTTTTGCAAAACTCCCAGAGGGATTCTTAGGGTTCATTTACCAACTGCCATTATTCCCATATGAATGCACCACCAGGTCGTACTAGATACCTCAGCGCACTGGCATGCTGCAATTGTTAGACTGTTTATTTTGATCAGCTTGCTGCTATACTGAAAAGCTCACTGAGCAGATTAATATAACATCAAGTGTGGTATAGGAGCTACACAAGGTGGGAAAAAGTTTTAATATCAGTTCTATCTTAGGTTCCTTGAGTTCAGCCAGGGCACCAGTTCTTATGATAAAATTGCCCTCAATATCCCAGACGGGAATGGGAAAGAGTTCCCCTTACCCTGCCCATTGCCAAGTGATTCCTGTCAGAAAGCATATGTCTGTTGATGTCAGAACATTGAGTTCAGCTGCGATGCCCTTCACTGTTGCATAGCTTAGTAAATGAATTTTTTTAAACTCCGTTTCGCCATAGATACTGCCTGGCTTTCTGATTACTATTTTTATTTCTTGCTTATTGTGCTCTTATTTCTTGTCAAAATGCCCTTGCCACCCTTTTGAAATCTATCCTTTTTTAACAGCACATACCTCTGTCCTCCCTTCAATATAGAATAACATATCCAGATTTTAAAATGGTGGCTACTATGTTGCTTAAGCAAAAGAAGGTGAAGCAGTGATGATAGAAGGTATCTCAAACCCCCTCCACCACTGCCACCCAGCCAGAGGAATCTGGGCAAAGGGGTTTGGGCCTAGGGTCCTGAGAGTGGCCAATTGGTCTCCCATATCTAGGAGGAAATTAACAAGTTAAATTTTTAACATTATAAAAAATAAAAACAGAAAATGCTGGAAAAACTCAGCATGTCTGACAGCAGCTGTGGAGAGAGAAACAGAGTTAACCTTTCGAGTCCATATGCCTCTTCAGGGAATTAAAGGATGTGAGGAGCAGGTGGGAAAATGTGGTTGAAGCCCAAGATCATGGCTGATCATATTGAATGAAGAGTCATATTAGACTCGAAAGGTTAACTCTGCTTCTCTCTCCGCAGATGCTGTCAGACCTGCTGAGTTTTTCCAGCATCTTCTGTTTTTATTTCAGATTTCCAGCATCTGAAGTATTTTGCTTTAATCCTAAATTCAATTGTTAGCTCAGTTATCCAGTCCCTAAGTAAAAAACTCAGAGTCAGCATTCTTTGAGCTCCTGTTCAGTTGGTAAGTAGCTCAATGTGCAATAATCTGGAGTGGAAATCAGGCACAAAGGTTGGACTTTTCACAGGGAAGTGGAGGTGGATTTGGGTGCGGGTGGGGAGTTAAATGCCCTAAAAGTGACATTGAGTCAGGACCCTGATATGCTGCTTCCGGATTTCGATGGCAAGCGGGAAACTACAATAGCACACAAGAAATAGAAGCAGAAGTAGATCATCCGGCCCATCGGGCCTGTTCCCCCATTCAATACGATCATGGCTGAACTTGGGCTTCAACTCCACTTTCCCACCTGCTCCCATTTCCCTTAATTCCCTGAGAGACCACAAATATGTCTATCCCAGCCTTAGATATATTCAACAACAGAGCATCCAAAACCCTCTGGGGTAGAGAATTCCAAATATTCACAATCTTTTGAGTGAAATTTCTCCTCATCCCAGTGCTAAATGAGCTGCCCCTTATCCTGAGGCTGTGCCCCCGTGTTTTAGATTCTCCGACCAGCAGAAACAATCTCTCAGCATCTACCCTTTCAATCCCCTCAGAATTTTGTAAGTTTCAATGAGATTGCCTCTCATTTTTCTAAACTCTAGAGAATATAAGCCCAATTTACTCAGCTTCTCATCACAGGACAACCCCTCATCCCAGGGACCAAGTTAATGAACCTTCACTCTACTGCCTCCAATGCAAATATGTCCTCTCTTAAAAGTGGAGACCAAACTTCACACTATATTCCAGACATGATCTCATCAAAATGCTGTACAATTGCAGCAAGACTTGTGTATTCTTGTACTCCAATCACCTTGCAATAAAGGCCATTTGCCTTCCTAACTGCTTGCTGCACCTGCATGCTAACTTTCTGCGTTCCTTGTACGAGTACACCCACACTTTGAACACCAACACTTATAAGTTTCACTCCCTTTAAAAATATTCTGCTTTTCTAATCTTATGACCAAAGTGAATAACTTCACAGTTCTCTACATTATAATCCATCTGCCATCTTGTTGCCCACTTACTTAACTTTTCTATATCTCTTTGCAGCTCCTGTGCAGCTTGTCAGCTATTGCATTTAAATTTTCAAACAGCTTTATTAAGTTTTGTTTTGACAGAGCTTCTCAAATTAACAGGCTGCAGACCGAGTTCCTGGCTGTGTGGATGAGTGCACAGCAAGCAATGTTTCTTCAGTGAAACTGACAGGCTGGGAAGCATTTGATCAGTGAAACTGACAGGCTGGGAGGCATTTGATCAGTGAAACTGACAGGCTGGGAGGCATTTGATCAGTGAAACTGACAGGCTGGGAGGCATTTGATCAGTGAAACTGACAGGCTGGGAGGCATTTGATCAGTGAAACTGACAGGCTGGGAGGCATTTGATCAGTGAAACTGACAGGCTGGGAAGCATTTGATCAGTGAAACTGAAGGGTTCAGCCATGGCCAGATGAGAGGCTGCTGATCTCATCACTTCTTCTCAGAGACGGCTTTCACTGCTTGACAAATGAATGTCAACTTCTTGGAAGGCATTTTACCTGTTTAGTATTTCACGCATCTTCAGCTGCATTCCTCTGATGCCAACCTTCATCAGAGCATGGAGCAGATTATGCAATTCTACCTTCCATCTTTGAGGACCAGCAAGAGGAGCAGCAACACCAACACCATTGGCACAAGCAAGAACAGGAGCAGCATTAGCACAAACTGCCTTCCCCTCAGACACATTGCCAATGGCCTGGCAATGAATGCCCACTTGGCCCACTGGGAAGGATGTCTTATTCCAGGAGGCTACATATGTCAGCAATGAACTACCGTGACAGCATGAGCCTCCTGAAGAACTGGTGCACAGACATGTTCCTCAGGTTTCTGCCCCTCCCTGAGGTTGTGTACCCCCTTCTCATGCAAGGACAAAAAGCAGGGAAGTTTATGTGTTTATCACGTATTGTGTGGCTGACAGGGAAGGGCACCATATATGGAGAGCATCTTTGATGCATAGATGTGAGAGGCCAATGGAACGAGGGTGAGTGTGAGTGTTGGCCGCACAGATGGGGATATGAGGTACCTGCTGAGGGAGGAATGAGTGGAACTGCAAGGTGTGTTGTCCTGAGGCATGCTGTGCAGGAAAATGCTGAGAAAGTCAGAGTGTGGGGCAAGGTATCTGACACTATTAACCCACTCACCTCCCATGCTCTCCTGATGCCCTGGAACCTCTTGCATCACTGTCTCCAAGGTGAATGGACAACACGTTTGTTGCTGAGTTCCTCAATCACTTCCATCCATGACTGCTTGGTTGGAGAGAATGTTCCCTTCCTCCAACCTTGGGGGAAAAAAAAATCGCCTCTTTGCGACCCCTCAGATCCTGTAGCAGGACTCCCAGGTAAGAAAGAGAGATCTGAGGAGCATGGGTCGCCTTGCCATTACTGTGATTGCTGCAGCATCAGAAGCAACCCATGTGCAGGTGAGTCCATTCAAACCATGTCATGGTCCCTTTAATTAGGGATCCTTCCTTTGGCAGACCCAATATGTCATCATGCCCGTCCTCCCTGATTGACCAGTGATGCCTAAAACAGGATACTAACGCCCTGGATCAGTTAAAGAGAAACTGCAAATGCCATTGAAGATTCCAATGGGCTCCTGACCCATTGATGTTCCCTCCATTAGGCCAGGGACTATCAATTTTAAATTCCTCCCAGGGAATGGTTGTTTAAGTGTGGCAGCAGCTGGCTTTAGAGAATGGGTCGTAAGAAATGTATCCTTAATTCAAAGGGATAATATGACCTAATTTTATTTTTCTGCTATGAGAAGTTACAAAATGAATTGAAATTCATTGTGAATGTTATTCCTTTTGTGTACAATTACATGTAAATCAACCAGCCAGTTGTTTTAACTCTCTACAGTGTGCAGCAGTCTGGCTTCCATAAGGTAGGAGAAAGGCTCTTGGGGCCATGTGTCAGATTATGACATCCAGTACACACAACACACAGTTTCATTGTTATGAACTTCTTCGGCCATCCTGTTGTAGGAGTAGAAAATGAGCAGTGAAGGTAAACTCCTGATCATAAGGGACATGGGGTCTTTTTATAAAAGGGACAGGTGATGCAAAAGCTGACAGAAAATTGAATACAGAGCTGATATTTGTAAGAGACATAGGATGAGGGTATGAAATGTTTTGTATATTGTAGAAATTGATTGCCAAATTCAGATAAAAGTTACCATGATGTGATGGTGTGACTACAGTAGCTATAGCAATGAGGCAGGCAACAGGAAAGGCTTGTGAAAGCCTTTTGTGAAATCACAGTGACATAGCATACCATTTGGATGTCACTTGTCCCTGACTGTATAATTAGCTGTTGTTTGGTAGGCTCACCATCATATAATTAGCTTTTAGTGATCTGCGCAATGTAATCATATTTACACAATACTTGCAACCTCCCTGATGTTCTCAGTTTCACAGTGTTTTGATAAATATTTTCAAAGATGCATTAAAGAATCCTTCCACTACTTTTTTAAAGTTGCCATGACATAATTTTTCTTCTATCTCGTGTAGTTATTAAACCCTTCTCTGGTCAGCTACTGTACAAAGTAGACATAATCAAAACTTCCCATCCAATGAGATGTAACCTTTCCACAGATCCCTGCTATGAGCCCAAAGATTCCCACAAATTTTTTGCCTTCCACCTTTGTCTCTGCAAGTGCTCCATTCTCTCCTCTGCTGTTTTTCATCTTTATCACGTGTACTCTCTTTCTAGCCAGCTGTCATTCTTCTTGTGAGCTTTCCACTTTGTTGTGCCCAAGAAAAGGCGGCCCATCTTTTTTTTCATGGGAAATGAGCCAGCTGGCTGGGTTAGCATTCGCTGCCCATCTTCAATTGCCCTTGGGAACATGGTGGTGATTTAATTTCCACACGTCCCTCCATTCTCCTGCAGTGATTGGTCCTTTGTTTTCACACTCCATCCCCCAAGACTCTGTATCTAAATGGACATCCTCTGTTTCGGCCATCTGCATTTTCTTTTGAAGCTGGGATGGTTAAAATTGCATACTTTATTCCAAAATTGTCCACATGTGAGTTATACATGGTTTAAATAGTCTTGAGACTATTGAGACACATCCCGACAATGAGGTGTCGTACCGGCTGGATATTCTCAATAAATGACTAACATTCACAATAATCTTTTCCTTTCCCAAGTTTGACCAGAGCTATCGTGTTCATTAACAGAGATCCTTTCTCAATGGGCATTGTTTTACATACATTCCTGTAAAAATCCATTCCCCACATTCTACAGACAATCCATACATTTAGTCCAAATCCATTTGAATCCTTTACATTTCCCATATCCTTGTGCATGAATAAACAACAACTTATATTTAGATAGTACCTTTAACAGAGTAAAAAACACAAGGCATTTAAAGTTTACAGTATGTACTGGAAATGGCCTTCTCCGCATTGCTAATGTGGCAGTGACTGACAACAGACCTGAACTCCGCCCATCATCATTCCAGACAGAACCTTGTCCATTTAGGGTCGCCTTCTGTTTTCTGTTACCAAAACAATTTTCAATCCAGTTTACTAATTTGCTATTAATTCATGCATCATTCTCTTCGCTCAAAGCCTCGTCAAACCTCATTGAGTGCCTTTTAAAATCCAAAGAGATCCAATTCATTGAATATCACCTATTCACTAATCAAGTTCCCTCCTCAGAGAATTAAAATTAATTCACAAAGCATGACTTGCTTCAGAACCTATGCTTACACCCCTTACAGGCTTTGTTCTATTTGCATGAACATTAACAGCATTCCATAAGACTGACTCATACAGCCCCTACTACCCACTATCAGACTGAAAGATCTATAATTCCCAATTACATGACTCACTATTTTTATTGACAACATTGTGAATGCATGACCCATATTCAAAATCTTAGGTATAACCCCTGAGTTTATGGAGCTGAAAGGTTAACTAAAACCTTGCTTTAGCTTCTGCGTGACTCATGCATGTATCCTAGTTGACTCTCGTGCCCTATTAACATTTAATTCTGTCAGAATCTTCAAAATATTTGCTTTAAATCTTTCTACATAATTTGGCGCAATGGGTAGCATCCCCACATTGAGGCCAGAAGCCCAGGGTTCAAGTCCCACTTCAGGATTTAATGACTATGGAAGGTATGTTCATAATATGTGGCCAAACAGGGGGTGATTTTCAGCCTGGAAATTCTTCCAATATGCCTGATGGCAGGTGGTAAGTGTGGAAGAGTTTCCTGGTAAGGCATACTATAGAAGGCAATGGCTAACCACTACAATACCCTGCCAAGCATAATAATGGAGTGATACAATGGAAGTCCATGGTCGACAGAGTGGAAATATTCTGCAGGTCCGGAGAGAGGAACAGAGTTAACATTTCAGGTCAATAATTAGTGTTACCAGAGTTTTCTGTTTTTATTTCGGATTTCCAGCATCTGCGGTATTTTGCTTCCCATTTCCCAACCCACAGGAGATTTCCCTCCAGCTCATTCTTCTCAGGACCCATCAGCTATTGACCACTGGCCAATTCTGACTGAGCTGAATGATGTACTTGGAGCCCTCCTTGATGTTATCAATTTTCTAGATTTCATGTTGCCTTTCCCTCCTTAACTTGCATTTTACTTATTTTCACGTGGCTCTGACTGATACCCAATTACTCAATATTAGTTGAAATAGTATTTGTTGAATTTATAGTATTGATTTACAAACATAGGATGTATCAAACATGTCACTTGTGTTGTCTTCCCCTCTCCTCCCCTCCAATGCCATGCCCCTCCCCTCCTCCTCCCACCTTCCCGCCCCTCGCCAACCCCCTTCTCCTCCTTCCCCACTCCTCTCTCCCCTACCCTCCCCTCCCTTCTCCTCCCCCTCCCATTCCCTCTCTCCCACCTCTGCTCATCTCCCCCTCCCGCTCACCTCCCCTCCCCTCTCCACCCTCCCATTCCCTCTCCCCCCGCCCATCCCCTCTCCTCCCGCCCATCCCCTCTCTCCGCCCTCCATTCCCCTCCTCTCTCCACTACCCTCCCCCCTCTCCACTCCCCTCCTCCTCATCTCCTCCACCTACCACCTCACCTCCACCCTCCCCCTCCCCCTCCCTTCCCCTCCCCATCTTACTTCCTCCCTCCTTCTCCCCTCGCTCCTCCCATCCTCCACTCCATCATCCTCCCCTCCTCCTTCCCCTCCTTCTTCCCACCCCTCCTCCTCTCCCTCATCCACCCACTCCCCTCCCCTCTCCCTCCATCTCCTCCACCCTCACCCCTCCATCTCCTCCACCCTCCCCTCCATTTCCTCTGCCCTCCATCCACTCCACTCCACTCCGCTCCACCCTCCTTCTACTCCATCCCGTGCCCCTCCATGCCCTCCCCATCCTTCCCTTCCACCTCCATCCATTGACATCCCCTCCCCCCATTCCTCTTCACCCCTCACTCCATGCCCTCCCCTTCCCATCCCCCCTCCCCTCTGACCCCCTGCCCACCAGCTCCTCCCCTCTCCCTCCCCTCCTCCCCTCTCACTCCCCTCCACTCCCTCCCCTCCCCTCCACAACTCCCCTCCATACCTTTCCCTCCACTCCTACCCTCTACACCCTCCCCTCCACCCACTCCAGCCCCTCCCCCTCCCCTCCACCACCGCCCCTCGACCCCCTACAACCCCCCCTCCTCCCGGCCACCCCCTCCACCCCACCGTCCTCCCCTCCACCTCCTCCCTGCAACCCCCCTCCCCTCCCCTCCATCCCCTCCCCTCCATCCCCTCCCCTCCCCCTCTATCCCCTCCCCTCCACCCTCTCCCTCTCCCCTTCCCTCCACACCTTCCCCTCTCCTCCTCCCCTCCCCCTCCCCTCAATCCCCTCCATCCGCTCCCCTCCCATCCACCCTCCACTTCCCCTCCAACCACTCCCCTCCCTCCACCCTCTCCCCTCCTCCCATCCACCCCCCCTCCACCCCCTCCCCATAACACCTCCACTCCACCCCCTCCCCGCTCCCCCTCCCTACTCCCCCTCCTGTCCTCCCCTCCTCCCCCTCTCCCCTCCTTTCCCCTATACCCCTTCCCACTCCCCACCTTTCCCACTCCCTCCCCCTCTCTTTCCCACTTCCCCGGTCCCCTTTTCCCCTGCTCACCCTCTTCCCCCACTCCCCCTCTTCCCCCATCCAGCCCCTCCTCCTCCCTTTCCTCCTCCCCCTCCCCCTCTTCCTCCTCTCCTCTTCCTCCTTGTCCCCTCCTCCTCCTCCCCATTCCCCTCCATCATCCCATCTCCTATCCCCTCCCCTCCTCCCCTCCTCCACATCCCTATCCCTTCCTCCCCATTGCTTCATACTCGTCCCCTCCTCCCCACCCTTCCTCCCCTCCTCCACTCTTCCCCCACCCCTTCTCCACCCTCATCCCCTCTTCCCCCTCCCATTGCCCACTCTCCTCCTGTCCTCCACCCCTCCTGCACTCCTCCCCTCTCCGCCACTCCTATCCCCTCCGCTTGTCCCCTCCTCCCAATCAGGTACCTTCACATCCAGTTCTTTCCCCTCTTTCACCCCTGCCCAACTCAATGTTCTTTTGGCTCCTCCTTCCCCTGCCCTGTACTTGTCTCTTTTCCGTACCCTTCCCCTCCCTGGTTTTCGTCCTAGCGCCTTATCCTGAAGTACACACAAGAGTTTTTTTTTTATTTTTCCACGCCTGAGTTACTGAACTTGCCAATACCCTTTACAATATTTCATCAGATTTTCCGACGTCCTTATTCAGCCTTTATCATTTTGATCTTACTATTATTTTCTTCTTTCCTGGGATGTACTGAAGATATATTATGAAGACCTTTGAGGTACAATTTATATCCCACCAGTGGCTTGGTCTGATAATTCATGAAATAGAAAGTCACAAATGAGCAATGGTCAGTGACATGAGTGGAATATAAATCACACCCCACAGATCTACACAATTAATGCTGCTCAGCCATACTTTAAAATTAACCCAGTACGGCATTGGGTAAAGTCAATTAGGTAATGAGGTAAAAAGAATGTGTTTAATGGTGCATTATATTCCTTGGTGATTTGAGGCCAGTGCAGCTGCAGGCAATGTGAGTGCTAATTAGCCCATGTTGGGTGAAGTGAGCTCAGAATATTCGAACATTCTCTTCAAATTATTTCGCAAAGAAACATTATTTCAGAAATTATGGTTTGATGATATAATCTCCATAAATTATGGAACAACAAATCATGAAGGTGATACAAACTTTAGTATGAATTTGATTTCTGTGTCTTTCAAATGAGCCATAAAAATTGTCCGCCTGCAGTCCTTTCACCTTCTGGTTCTCCATGAAGAATTCTCTCCCAAGTTGCAAAGTATTCTGCTGCTGTGCCTGGAGAATTCCCTCAGTCTGTTATTGAGACAGCATGGTATTATGTTGATGTCATTATATTCGCAGGACAATGTCATACAATCATTCACCCATTCGTTTCAACCAGATCAGTTGCTGCAGTAAAATGGCAGGTATTTAATTAGCTACATAGTCGGAATAAAACCCTTGGGCCTGGGTTTTCCCCTTTAAATCGTGATATCGGAATCCCACCTCTTGCTTGGCAATTTCTGCCCAGGTTATTCTCATGGTAGGGTGGCGGAGGCGGGCTGAAGTCAGGGCCGTCACCCCCTAATTGAGGCCCATGGCTGGAACTGATGTGAGCAGATGCCGAGGTGGGCTGGTTAGAAGGCTCACTTCCGTTCATTGCATATCCACCCAGTTCTGTGCATTAGTGTTAGGCAGCCTAGCCCTGATTCCTTGCTCAACCCTCACCCAACACCCCACCCAGCCACAATGCCCCCTCATATCCCTGATGCCCCATATTCCCCCAGACCTCCAAAATGCCCCCATATCACCCCAGGTCCTCCATATCCACCATTCCATAGGTAGATGGCTATACCACCTATGCTCCCTATTCCCCTCATGCCCATTTACTCAGTATCCACTATGAACAGAACTCATGAGCCCTATAATAACTCTGGGAAATCTTTGAGATGCTCATGAAATGATCAAAATAAAGAAACAGCCATTCAAAAACCTTTTCAAAGAATCTTAATCCTCTTGGGAGCTGATAAAACTGTCAATCAAACTCACATCCATCCAACTGCCATTTGAAAAAACCTTCTTAACTGGTCATAAACTGTCAAAATAAACAACAACCTAAAAACCTCTTCAAAAAATATAACCTCTTAGGAGCTTATAAAACTGTCAACCTAAACAAAGTTCATGATCCCCTTGACAGCTGTATCAACAATCCGTGCTGAGCCGAAACCATTAGTGGGATTTGGAGCACAGCCAAACATTGTTGGAGGTTCCATTGCACAATTGTATCAACCAAGTATCCAGAGGTGAATACATTAAAGCCTTTGAAGTAGTGGAACAGGGGGTTCTGAAACCACCACACCCTCCCTCAATGGAGCTGCCAGTGTCAGGATTGCTGAGTGTGGCCTGCACTCTTAGCCCACACCCATGAAAATAGCAGAGGATGGGAATGGAGTTGGGAATCCCAGAATTGGGTCCCCTGCCTCTTTTTCTCACTTCCCAATGGATAGTCCCCCATCAAGATAGCAAAATTTGGCCCTTGGATCCTTCCAGATCCCTCCAGATATTGTTGACCTGTTTGGGTCCAATGTGAAGTTGTTAATCTTTTCCTCCCATTAAGATGGGGAAGGGGCAATTGGTCCCAGCTGGTACTTTGTTGATGGGACCATGGGCCCAATTTAGGTTAAATCTAAGAACAAACTCCATCGAAAGAGACATATTTTAAGTATCATCAGGGCAGCATGTTTGGATAATGAAGCTTGCTGCCACAAAGTGTGATAAAAGTAGAGATTATTGAAGGGGAAGTTTGATACATACAAGGAGAAAAAAGGATTAGAGGGATATGGGGTGGGGGGGAGCAGGTAATTAGAGTCAGAGGTTGCTCTTGTGGAATATAAACACCAGCATTGATTAGTTGGGCTGAATGGCCTGTTTCTGTGCTTGGATTTGATGCTATAAACTCACCGGTGCATTGTTTTCTATTTTTTTCCTTTTCTGTTCCCTCTCCTGCTGGATCCCCTCTGCTGGTGGCATTAACATTCTAGAGTGGGCACAATCCAATGGGTATTGAGAGCTTTTCAGCACTTCACCCAAGCAGCCACTCTTCATGTGAGGACAGGAGCAGTGAGATGCTTTCTAAGGAATATTGTTCGCCCCAATTTGGGACAAATTGGAGGTGACTTTGAGGATATGGTCTAAACCTAACAGTTCTATAGTTGTATTTACACAATCTGCAGCCAGAATTTTACAACCCGCAGGCCGGAACGTGCCCAACCCAAACAGACATGAAATAGCCTAAGATGACATTGGGAGAGGTTGCCCGACATTATCGTGCACTCTCGCGATGTTTTGCTTTGTGAAGTGCACCCGCCGACAATTAAGTGGGTGGTTATGCCCATTAATGATGCAATCAACACCGATTTCATGTGGCGTGTCCACATTTACGGATGGTGGCTGGGCCAATCGGCCAGGCGGCATTCAGATTTTTGCTCAAACCTCGATCCAGGTTGGGATGAATTCTTCGAGGGGAAATAAAATAAGAAGAGATATCCGGGGACTGTTTTTTTTATGAGGTATGCTTTCAGGTGCTTGATTGTGCTGAATGGACATATTTTGCAGCATTTTGTCATTTCTTTTATGCTGTGGAGGTCTGCAGTTCCCAGGGGCAGCTGTCTGCCTTCAGGGCACTTTCTCGATGCGCTATGCTACATTGCGTCAGCACCCGCCCTCCTCCGGCCTCCACCCCGGCAGCGCCAAGCATTTCAGCATTAATTGGCCAGCCAGCATGAAATCGCTGTCAGGGGCCAATCACGGCCAGTGGCCCATTTCCCGTCTGCTCCCAGGCCCACCGATCGCACGCGTCTGACAACCAAAACATTCAGGCCCGTGTCTTATTCGAGGCTGCTGAATTCTACCGGATTGTTGAGCACTGCAAAGCCTGTAGGCATGAGCAGAAACAATACAAGATACCAGAGGCTACAGGATGAAACCAAGGAATAATTATATAATATCCATGGCAAGCCAAGCATGAAGAGAAAACAGAAAATCAAATGAGGTAAAAATAGCAAAGAACTGACATTCAGCTGATGCAGACAAAATTAACCTGACATACAATATAAGTGGGGAGAATAGAAAGATGAGGATACAATCAACCTTTTCACTTTATAGTTGCTTTTCTTGGACTAGGCAGCAGAGACATGATTCCACATCTTCCTTTCCTCCCTCAGGGGAAGTAAATAGAGAGCAAGACCAGCCGACAGACTCCCACACATTCTTACTCAAGATGCACTTCCCCCTGTGACCTGTGCAATGTAATTTCTTGTCTGTGCCCTGGGTAAATGATTTTTCTTTTTAGAAAATTTCTAGCAATAAATACAGATCATTTTCGCGTACCGACAATATGTTGCCCACAGGCTAACTCCCAATATTAACTGTGAATGGTCTAAAAAAAATGGCTCCTTTGGCAGCTCTCTATATTTGGGTTACGTGGAGAGACTGCAAGACAAAAAATAGAACTACGATATATAACTGCTCCCTGACATGGGTAAACTGGTGTGTGATAGGATAGATAAAAGCAAAATACTGTAGATGCTGGAAATCTGAAATAAAAACAGACAGTGCTGGAAATACTGAGCAGATCCTGCAGCATCTGTGGAGAGAGAAACAAGAGTTAACATTTCCAGTTGCATATGACTCTATTTCAGAACTGGCATGTAATAGCATGGGTAAATGAAGATGTGATGGGGTAGTTTAAATCCTTACCACGGACTTCACCTCAAGCTAATCTATGCTCGTTTATAAGAGGGATAGGTGCTGCACCCTGTGTGTCATGCCTGTTGACCAGTATCTGCCATGCAATTGTGGGCTTGCAAAGAAATAATAAGTTCTTTCCAGAATACGCTCTCAGAAATAAAGTGGAAAGGATATAATTTGCTCAGAAAAACAGAACTCTGTGGGCGTGAATGGGCTGCTGAAATATCCCTAAAACATGAAGGTCTCCATTTACAAGACAGCTTTAACAAATCCATTAGAAACAACACAAAATAGTTCACAGGCAATGAATTATTTCAAAGTTCAGGGGTCCTGAAATGTAGCCATGCATGGAATTGTGTGTGGGATGCTATTTAACCCACACCAGTTCAAATCCATGAAGGCAGCACCTAGGTTCAATGCTTATTAAAATAATTTGTGCACCTAGCCAGCTGTAACCATTGTTCAACATGGATTCAGTGATCAGATCCACCTTGAACACCAAGATGCAACATCTCATGGCAAATTTGACAGCTTCCAACACAGCGCAAACTTCTGGGAGCAGGGAAGCGCAGAAAGCTGTGTTCAGCTGGAAGCTCAACATGAAGGTAAAGCATTTATTATTTCTTTAGTATAGTGAAAGCAACATGCAAGACAGGAAATCGAAACACAAGAATGCGGAGCAGGCTCAAGAGGCCGAACAGAAATCCTGTTCTGATTTTTTAGTTCTTAAAGCCATGCAGGAGGGTGAATAGTCATTGCCATTGTAAAAAAATATGTGGTTTGTTTGCACTGCACTGTTGGGTGTCATAGTGACGGAGTGCTGCACTGTCGGAAGGGCAGTACTGAGGGAGTGCTCTACTGTCAGTGGGAAGAAATGAGGGAGTGCTGTACTGTCAGACGGGCATTACTGAGAATGTTCTGCACTATCAGAGGGGCACTACTGAAGGGGTGTTGCACGGTCAGAGAGGCAGTATTGAGGGTGTGTTGCACTGTCAGAGGGGTGGTACTGAGGGTATGCTGCACTATTGAAAGGGCAATCCTGAGGGTGTGTTGCAATATCAGAGGGGCACTATTAAGGATGAGCTGCACTGTCAGAGGGTCAGTATTGAGGGTGTGCTGCATTATCAGGGAATCAGTATTGATGGAACAGCTCTGCTGTTAAAATGTCAGAACTGAGAGAGTGCTGCAACTTTACAGGTTATCTTTACAGTATTTTCCATTAGAGGGAGCCAGAGCCACATAAGACATTCTAATAGCTATCTGAGAGATGAAACTAAAAACTTTGGATTTATACAATTCCTATATAGTAATAAAGAATCAACGAGGAAGAGCAATTTGTTGGGTACAATACAGAGGGAATACAGATTAGCATCAAAATCATCCTGTGGGATACCTATAGGCAGCTGCTTGGTCTGATATTTCAACGATGGCGTTAAATTTATTAAGGAATCTTCAAGTGAAAACTCTTCAAAACTTGATGATGATCTCCCACAGTGTAATCTGAGGGTGACTGAGCCATGGTGGGATACATGGGTCAGGGGGACTGGGCTAATTGACAATGCAGTTAGCATGGGGTGTGGTCGGCGGTGGGGTGGAGGGGTTGTGGGGGGGGCAACCTGGAATCATAAGATCATAGAATATTTAAACACAGGAGGAGGCTCTTCAGCATGTTGTGCTTGTGTCAGCTCCTGGCAGAGCGATTTAGTGGCTCCCACTCTGTGCTTTTTTTTCTACAGCCATACCAATACTTTTCTTTTCGGGGGCTTATCCAATTGCATTTTGAAAGCGTCGATCGAATCTGCCTACGCCACAGTGTATTCCAGATCCTAAACACTCGCTGCATAAAAAAGGATTTTCCTTATTACACCATTGGTTCTTTTGTCATTCACCTTAAATCTGTGCCCTCTGGCTCTTAACCCTTCTGCTAGTGGGAACAGTTTCTCCCTATCTACTCTATCCAGAACCCTCATGATTTTGAACACCTCTATCAAATCTCCTCTAAACCATCTCCTCTCCAAGCAGATCAGCCCCAGCTCCTCCAATCTATCAACAAAATTTAAGTCTCTGTTCCCTGGAAGCAGCCTCATGAACCTTCTCTGTACCCTCTCTCTAAGCGTTCACATTCTTCCTAAAGTGTGACCCCCAAAACTGGACAGAATATTTCTGTGGAGGGCAAGCCAATGTTTAATAAAGGCCCGTCACAGCTTCCTTGCTTTTGACTCTGTGGGCGGACTTTTCAAAAATTTGCAATAAGTGTGGAAACATGTGGGTAAAATGGCATGCTGCCCGCCAATGGCCATGGCAGGTTTTCATGCCGTATCGTCCCGAACCCGCTCATTATTCATACGTTCCCGGGAAACACGCTGTTCCCATGGCAGCTGGGCTCCCCATTCATCCGCCACCATCACCCCACCATTACATCATGTCAGGAGCTGTGTTTAAAGGCTAGTGACAAGCACAGCGCTCATTGCTTCCAGCTC
The DNA here is from genome assembly GCF_017639515.1 of Carcharodon carcharias. Lineage (NCBI taxonomy): Eukaryota > Metazoa > Chordata > Chondrichthyes > Lamniformes > Lamnidae > Carcharodon > Carcharodon carcharias. The sequence goes on along the minus strand of NC_054485.1, from coordinate 56,836,583 downwards.
AATATTGCTGGCCGGGAGACATGGCCCTCCAAGGCAAAAGATTGCAGCCCACTGGTTTAATGACGGGTCCCTCAAGCGACTGCTGGATGCCATGGAGGCCCGCCACGATGTCCTGTACCCCCACTCTGGCCGCAGGATGGGCAGCAATGTGACCAATCCAGTAGGGGATGCAGTGGTATTGATGGTCAGCGCTAATGCCCTACAGAAGAGGACAGCAACCCAATGCCGCAAGAGGATGAATGATCTCCTCTGTTCATCTAGGGTAAGTCACACTTTTCATCACTCTCAACTCACACTCTCACAAACCCATCACACATCCACAGGGCCCTCACTCACTGCCAGTGCAAGGGACATCACTATTTACTCTCTCACACTTACCATCATTGTCCTCATCCTGTCCATGGAACACTCACTACCCACACTGCCCAGGCACATTTATCATCTGGCCCAGCAGGCATCCTGCTTACACTCTCTCCATCTCTAACAATGCAGGACAAGTTGGTACACAACAAGAGAGAGAAGTCATAGACCAGTGGAAGATTGCCTGAAATCAAGGTCCTCATGGACTTTGAAAACAGAGCCATCCAGCTGGCTGGTGACGATCTGGCCCATTCCTGTGCTGACGGTGAGGTCGGTGCTGCTCTACTAAGTGAGGATTCAGCACTGCAACATCCATCAGACAACCATGCTGTGAGTGATATGTCCTGTTTCAAAGGCCACTGCTGTGCACTAATTATCTCTCCTTGCTTTCACAGGCACATCTGCCAAACAGCCGACAAAGTCCATGATCAGGGGCCTCCAATCAAGCCCCGAAGAAACCTCTGAAGAGGAATCTGAAGGCACCCTCCCTAAAGTCCCATCACAGCACTCACCCACACCCTCCACCAGCGCAGAGACACACACCTCGGTGGGACCTAGCTTTAGAGTAGCCTTGGGGGTCACAATCTGGTGACCACATTGCACTATCTGATCCACTGCAGGTAGTGGCAGGGACTTCACAGGTGTCCGGCACTCAGAGGACTGCTGGAGACCAGAACGTTGCTGAGTCCAAGTCAGATGACAAGCCTCTGGACTTGGTCATGTCAGAGTTGCTGGAGATGCAAAGGCAAGCTCGGGAACAGCAGGAAGGGATGTCCGCTGCCCTCCTCAGATTGCAAGGCGTGATGGAGGAGTCTGTCCCTCTTCAGGCTGAGGTGATAACGCCAGCCATTGCAATGCACCAAGGTCAACACTGGCAGGATGGCAGCCACCATGGAGACCTTGGTCCAGGACGTTGCTCCTGCACTGCTGCACGGGCTTAAGTCCATCACTGATGCCATTGTTGGCCTCCACTGCATGCAGTTGATCAGATAGTGCGATGTGGTCACCAGATTGTGACCCCCGAGGCTACTCTAAAGCTAGGTCCGACCGAGGTGTGTGTCTCTGCGCTGGTGGAGGGTGAGGGTGAGTGCTGTGATGGGACTTCAGGGAGGGTGCCTTCAGATTCCTCTGTGTACGCGAGAGGGTGCTGACCTCATTCCAGCTACCCCGTCTCCTCAAGAAGTCAGCCTGGGGCCCACCGGGCACTCATAGGGAGGAGGATCCGCAGGTGCACACTCCAGGCCCATCCATCCAGCTGCACATTCAGCAAATGGAAGCCCTTGCAGTTGATGTAGTTCACTGTGTGTTGTGACGGAGATCTGAGCGACACCTGAGTGCAGTCAATTGCACCGTGCACCTATGGGAAACCCAAGATCTGGGTGAATCCAATCCCTCTTGCATCCTGTCTGTCCTGGTCCCGGGTGAAATGTACAAAGTTGTGTGCCCTCGCAAAGATGGCATCCATAACCTCATGGATGCATTTGTGGGTGGAGGTTTGAGAGTTCCCACAGAGGTCACCTGTGGAGCCCTGAAAGGAGCCACTGGCATAGAAATTGAGCTCCGCGGTCACTTATGAGACATTCACCCAGGCTCGGAAAACTCCACCACGTTATGAAATTCCCCGCACTTGGTGTTGATTGGCTGTTCTGACCACATCACCCTTACTCAGTAAGGCTGGCCTTGAAGCAACAATCACCACAACCCCCTGCTCGTATCTAAGGAAGATTGGAAGATTATGGCCAGTACGTTTCCAATTTCCAGCCTTACTTCCCTCATCATTCCTGAATACATCCCACCTGGTGCTAAAGACTTATCAACTTGAAGTACACCCAAATTTTACAATACTTCATCTTTATCAATTTTTAGCCTATTTAGTATTTCAATTACCTCCTCTTTCACTATTGATTTCACATCATTTTCTCCCTTGGTAATGACAAATATAAACTAGTCATTTGCCATAGTTCACAGCATATAAGACAACCTGGCATATAAGATGACCCCATTTTCTCAGCGTCAAAAATCATGTTTTTGCATATACTTAGCATATAAGTTGATGACGCTTTTCAGCTCTGAAATGCTATACTCACATTAGTAGTCGGCCTCAATTTTTCATCCCACAAATGCACGTTTTACCTACTTTATACTGTAATTCGGCACATGGGGTCAAGCAGGCGATACAGGCTGTACTTCGAAAAGGATGCTCAGGAGTTTAAGCTGCGCCCATACAGAGCAGACCGCGCATGGCGAATGTTGAACAGAAATGGGTCCTCCAGCAAGACGAATGAAGTACAAAGCTACTTTCAAGCTGAAAGTCATAACATTTGCTAACTCATCAAATAACTGTGCTGCTGTGAGGGAATTTGGTATTAGTGAAAAACTGGTGCGAGAATGGAAGAAGAAGGAATCCACACTGAAGAAGATGCCCAAGACCAAATGTGCCATGAGGACAGGGACCAGCCACTGGCCTGATCTTGAGCAGCATGTATCAGAATGGGTCCTTGAAAATGATCAGGATGGTTACATCTTCACAAGGAATGCAATTTGTGTATATACACTTAAGAGGACCAAATCAAACCCTGAGTCCAGCAAAGATTTCAAAGCAACAGCTAGCTACAATGCAGCTGCAATGTAAATGTCCTGTGTTGTGGCAGAAGACCAAAGTCACTCAGAGACTATCAAAAGATCTTGATGCCAAAATTATCAGTTTCCAGCAATTCATCATCAGACAGCAGTAAAAACATGGGTACCCATTACGTCTTATCATCATCAGACAGCGGAAAAACAAGAGTATTCATTAAGTCACACGGCAACATGGATGAAGCGCCCATGAATTTTAATATGCCCAGTAACTGAACGAGTGGAAAAGTTTGAAAATAGTTTTAGTGAAAACCACAGGACATGAGAAGACAAGATTCATATGGTACTCACCTGCATGGCTGATGGTACAAAATTTAAGCCTATGGTAATTTTCAAAGGTGAAAACATGCTGAAAATCAAGTTCCCTGCAGGAGTTTCTGTTCATGTCCATGACAACTGTGGGATTGATGAGGATAGATTGAAGTTGTGGATTAATAATGTGTAGAATAAGTGTCCTGGTGGCCTAAAGGATACAGCTTATTTGTATGAAGCATATTCAGACCCCATATAATCAATGAGATCAAGAGGCACCTGCGAAGAAATAATGCCCAAATTGCAGTTGTACGTGGGGGTCTAATACCTGCAGTAGAACCTTTGAATGTATGCCTCAAAAAGCCATTCAAGAATCATGTCCACACTGATTGAAATAGGTGGATGGTTGACAGAGAAAAAATCTTCACAAAGGCTGACCATATTCATACTGCACCGCTTGATGAATTGTGTGGTTTCATTACCAAATTGTAGGATGCTATTAGTGCACAAAATGTCATCAGATCATTCGAAAAATGGAGAATTATGGAACCAAATTTTTTACTCTACATATAAATCCACTCCCATTTTTAGAATGACTTTTGGAGGCTTCAAAGATTGACTTATACGTCACAATCCACATGATATGTCAGCCATGCTCTCTGCCTCCATGCAAATCCCCTTTTCAGTCCCCAATCAGCCCACACCTCCTCTTACTAACATTTATTGTTTATGTGACTATAGAAGGCTTCTGGGTTACCTTCATTGGCTCCCAGTCTCTTCTCATCCTTTCTCTTTTTCCCTCTCAGTTCCTTTTTCACTTCTGCTCTGAACTTCCTATATTCAGCTTGATTATCACTGGTGATATCAACCTGACATCTTTCATCATATAAAACTTTTTGTGCTTCATGTTATTTTCTCGCTTTTGTCATCCAGGGAGCTCTGGTTTTGGTTATCTACCTTTCCTCCTCATGTGAATATGTCTCGACTGTATCCGAACCATCTCCTCTTTACCCATTGTTCCTTTATAGTTTTGCCTGTCAATTTTTAATACTATTTTTCTGAGACAGATGTGTTCTTACTCCCAAAAAATTGTTCCTTCACCAATTAAATATTTTTACTCTGGATTTCTCCTTGTCCTTTCCATAGCTTCCATAAACTAAGACTTATAATACTATGATCACTGATCCCTAAATGTTCCCCTACAGACACTTGATCCACTTGACCAACGACATTCCCCAGGACCAGATTCAGCAATTCTTCCTTCATAGCTGGGCCAGAAACATATTAATTAAGAAAATTCTCCCAGCCTCCCTGTGCTTTACAGTGTTGCAATTGTAGTTGAAGTTAGAATAATTGAAGTCCCCTATTATCACTGCGGTATATGTTTTGCACCTCTTTGCAAATTCCATGAAAATTTGCTCCTCTATATCTTTCATGCTGGTTAGGGGGCAACAAAATACAGAATCACCCAGTAATGTAATTGTATTTCTATTGTTTCTTAACTCTAACCATCTAGATACTGTCCTTGACCCCTTTAGGACATCCTCTCTCTTAAGTACTGTAATATTCTCCTTAATCCATATTTTCACCCCTTCGCCTTCCTTTTCTTCCCTATTTTTCTTGAACATCTTGTATACAGGAACATTCAGTATCTAGTCCAGTCCTTTTTTGAACTAGGTCTCATTGCCACAATATCTTATTCCCATGTGTCTAACTACGCCTACAGTTCAATTACCTTATTTACCACATTTTCTGTGTTTACATGCACAATGCCAACCTGAATTAGACCTCACTGTGTGTCTATGGAGGCTCAGTTGCTAATACTTTTGCTTCTGAGTCAGAAGGTTGTGAGATTGAATTCCAGTCCAGGACTTGAGCACAGCAATGTAGGCACACGCTCCAGTGCAGCACTAAGGGACTGCTGCATCGTCAAAAGTGCCACCTTTTGAATAAGATGTTAAACTCAGACCTCACCAGCTTCCTCAGTTGGTTGTAAAAGATCCCCTGGTACTATTTTGAAGAAGGGCAGGGGAGTTATCCCTGTTGGCCTGGTAATATTTATCTCTCACTTAACAATGCAAAAACCGATGATCTGGATCATTATCATAGTCCTGTTGTGGGAGTTTGCTGTGTGCAAATTGGCTGCCAACTTTTCTAAATTACAACAGTGACTACACTTCAAAAGTGTCTCATTGGCTGTGCAGTACTTTGGGATATCCGGTGGTCATGATATAAATTTAAGTATTTCTTTCTTATTGCATTCCATCTAATGCTTTAACTATTTATATTCTAGTATTATCTGCTTCTCACATTCCTTTATCCGCCTTGTTTCCGTTTTATGTTCTGGTTCCCACCACCTCCCCCACCAAAAATTAGTTTCAACCAGGGGTTTCCAAACCGTGGGTCGTGACTATGGATGACAGGATGTGATTTTGGGGTTGTGAGCTCCAAGGTAGCTTTGGTGGGTATGGTGTTTGGACTGAGTCTTGACAGCTGCAAGGCCCCTTTAAATGTTTGTGTTTATTCCTATCGGTGGACATAGCCTAATCGTCTGATCTCTGAGGCCCGATCGCTGCTGCAACTATAGCCTGTAAAAAGATTTTTTCAGCAGTTTCAGACCTCCCCCTCACTGAATAACTCTCAACACCATCTCCCTCCCACCTCTGCTTAAACATTCGTCCCCTCACAGCTCAACAAGACTGAAGCCCAGATCCTTGCACTGCCCTGCCCCCCACCTCTGCCCCTGACGCCACCCACCTCACCGCCACCACCACCACCACCACCACCACCCACCCCCCCCACCCCCCATTCCTCCCCCACACCGCCCCCCCCCCCCCGCCCGCCCCCCCCCCCCCCACCAATTTTCGCTCTCAGGTCACATGAAGTCTGGCACATTAAAATGGAGTCACATCAGGAAAATGTTTGGGAAGTGCTGGTTTAAACACACACAGTGCTCACTAGCAAACTTACCTGCAAAGATATTTTCCCAGCTCTGTTGAGGTGCAACCCTTCCAGCTTGTATAGGTCCCACCTCCACTAGAACTGGTCCCAATGTCCCAGGAATCTAAAACCTACCCTCCTAACACCATCTCTTCAGCCATGCATTCATTTTTCCTATTCTTCCATTTCTATACTCACTAGCATATGGCACTAAAAGCAATCTAGAGATTACCACATTTGAGGTACAGCTTGCTAGTCACTTTCCTGGCTTCCTAAAATCTGCCTGCTGGTCCTCATCCCTCTACCTATGTAGTTGGTACAACGTGGACCGCAGCCCCTGGTTATTCCTCTTCCCCCCTCCAGGGTGAACTAATCTGCAGTGTGACAACCTCCTGAAACGTGTTATCCATGTAGTTCTCAGCCTCAAGGTTGCACCACAGTGACACCAGCTGCTGTTCAAGCTCCAAAACGTGGAGCCCACACTGTCGCAGCTGTGACACGTCTCATACATGTGGCTGTCCAGCATATGTGAAGCATCCTAAAATTCCCACATGGAACAGAACATGCATTCCATGGAACTGAGCTGCCCTGTCATGTCTCTATTCATTAGAATATTAACTAAATTAACAGAAATAAACTTAAAACTTAAATAAACCTGTTATAAGCGTGAGGCTTTAAAATAATTAAACTGTCTCCTTTAATTCAATGTGAAATGGAGCATGTGACCTCCTATTAGTTTTGCCTGGTGATAAGCCAATGCAACCTGGTTGGCATTGGGACCAGGGATCCAGGTCAAGTTCAACTGAAAGCCAAACTTTAGAGTTAAGACCTAAACACAACGGAAAAAGCATATGTCCTTGTTGCTTGCAGACTTACAGAGACCCTGGAGGCAAAGAGAGAGGAGATGCGAGCAGGTGAAGATGTAGGGAAGCATTTAATGCAAATAATGGGAAATTTCAAGAAATAGTCACAACCAAAAATTCATCTCCACAGATATTGGAAAGATCAGTTAAATTCTGAGCCTTGGACGTGCGGGTACTAATAATGCTTCTCTGCAGTGACTGAGCAGATAGGCTTGGAATACCTCATATTACCTCATGGCTGTTGGCTGGTATATTGATTCTCTCACCAGTCCCCTGGTGCAGTTGCTGTAGGATGTCAGGTCTAAGGGATTTTGGAATAAGGACTTGCTTTCCCTTAAAGATAATGCCTCCGGATATTCCACCACTGCTACCATGTTGTGCATTCTACCTTACACAAGCACACCATCCATACAAAGAGGGTTTGTGTCTCAATTAGGTGACTTCTTTTATTTGAAGACATGGAACTATGCACAGTAATATTTGGGAGGCCGGTTAACACATCTGGTTTCTAGGACTTCTTCGATCTTTCTCCTGATGATTACATGAATATTTGCATCTATCTACTGATGCATAACAGTTTTAGATAGGCCCCTTAAAGATCTACAACACCTTGTAGAGATTTAGAAACTGAGAAGTCACCAGACGGTGCTTTGCGGCTGGAGGTCCATTCGGTTATGCTCAGGAGGATTGAGTGAAAGGACTTTTAAAAGGACTCTGGAAGATTTGCTCCAATGTAGCAAGCTTGTTGAAATAGTGGGAGAGATTGAGGACTTTAAAAAGAAGACTACATATTTGCTGAGAATACGGTATAATGTATAAACAAAGCACAAGGTTATAAGAACTTATAAACTTATAATAAATACTTTTGCTGTAGATTAGTGTATTAGTTCCGCACTAAGTATTGTTTAGCCAAGGTTGATTTTACTGTGTTTGTTACAGTAAAAGTCTTAAAGCTTGAAATGTTGATGTGATTCCTTCAGGTTGGTCACTGGGAATTCAAATCTCTACGTAGCTTGGAACAAAACACTCACCAGCTTCTCACCAGTCAGCTCTTTCCTTTGTGCTGACATCATTTTACTTTATATGTGGATTAAATTAAATTTTTTATTTAGCTCTCATGGTCTATACACCTCAAATTTTAACTTACTGAATAATTCAGAACATTGTTACCAATGTTACTGTCTCTCATTTAATTTTAAAATGAACCTTCAGGTCTGATTAATTAAAAACAGATGATAATTATGATAAAATATGCAATCTTCTTGTTGAGTTCTCTGCCTAAAGGCTGAACCACAAGCAGAGTGCTGTGAACTTTTACTGAGGAGTCAGGCCCTGAGTTTTTATCCAAATTAATTGATCTAGCTTACTTTATAGGTTGATTCAATTGCATTAAATTAAATTAAATTATTTTCTATACACTAAACTGTGCAGGACTCCTTGCATGGTGACTTCCTGTGCAACGTTTTTCTCCCGTATCATTCCCTGACTTACAGTTAGACATATCCACTGTGACCACCTCACTTCCGAGCCTCACCCTCTGTGACCGCCTCGCTCCCAAGCCTTACCCTCAATGCCTCTCACATTCCCCCACACATTCCATAGCCTCCTCTCCCCTTGACCCTCCCATTCCCCATTCCCACCCCTCACCCCTTCTCCCATTTCTCCATTCTCCTTCCAAACTCTTTCCCATTACCCATCAAATCCCCTCAACTCTTCTCCTAACCCAACTCTCATTTCTGTTTTCTTTTCCATTCCGCCACCTCTGATTCCCCTCTCCTATTCCTCCCCTCCCATTACCTCCGATGACACCCTCCATGCCCCAACATGGTATATCCTTCAAATCTCACTATTTGGGCTTATGATGAATGGCCCTTAGGGAAGGGGGTTCTATTCCTGGGAATTGTACCTCTATCTTAATCAGAGATTAGTATGGGAGATTGTAGGAGTCAAGGTGTCAAGTAGAATCTTAAAATCAAGGCAGGCTATGTAAAAGCAGGACAGGAAACCTGCCAATGCAATAGACTTCCCTGACATTGAATATACGGCACAGAATCAGGCCATTTGGCCCATCTAGTCGGTGCTGCTGTTTACATTCAGCACACATCAACATAGGGGCTCTGTCAACTATATAAAATAAAATGGAATAACAGTGCCAGATGCTGGGAACATTTCTGTGCAATCACAGGGGACTTCAATATTGTCTGTTTGTTCTATTCTGAAGATGAGGAGCATGGTTCTGTTTTTCTGTTGTACAATTCTAATTAATTTTCAGCCAGAACCAAAAAAACTTTAAAAAATGATTTGAATAAAGTGCCACCAATTGAAGTTTGGCTGTAATCCAAATTTTCAATAAGGACCTGGTGTTATGACCGATGCAGTTGGTAAAGTGGAGTTATGTTTAAAAATCCCAGAAGGAAACTTTAAACAACTGTCATAATCTATAGTGTTAATTGTTACGTTTGAGATGCAACTCTAAATTCAGGAATTAGACCACCAGAGGGCTTTATATTAAGCTAAATGAAAAATTTTATTAATTTACACAAGTTAAATATATATACACATGACTACAAATTACTACTATCATAACTTCTAACAAATTCCCAAACTAATCTCCATTAAGGCAATGGCAACCCATAGACTGAACCAGACACCAGGCAAAGCATTTTCACCTTACAAATTCAAAATGAGATTCTTTTTATTTTGATTCCTGTGAAGACAGTTGTAAGCTTACAGCTGCTTTTGATCTCATATCGCCTCTGCTTCTGCATGCACAAAACGGCTGCAGTTATACCTAGCACAGCCCATTGAATGTAAATGCTCATTGTATCACCAGCCTCTTTGAACAATAAAACCCCTTTCATAGTACCAGTTTTATTAGTAATACAAACATATTGCTTGATATCTACTCGCTAGTTGATAGTTTTCACTTCACTTCTTGAGTGCTCTATTAAAAAAAATGCAAATGCACTCTACCTCTCTGTTTCCATCTCAAAACTAGTACACATCAAAACACCCAGGCTACCTGGCTTTAATCCAATTAAAACACACCCACAGACTAAACCTCTATTTTAAAAGAAAATTATTTTCCAATAATATTATATACTTTTATAGCTTCATGACATCTGACTAAAACCCTCCTTTATGGGAATTGAAAACGTAATTTTCATCTACATCAGCTATTGTAGCCTATGATCTATTTAAAGAAACAAATCTTCATTAATCATGGCAAAGGTTGCCTTAGAAACTACCTCAACGTTCTTTCACGTTCTGCAGCCTCTTACAGAATTGCAAATTTCTGCTGAACGAAAGAACCAGACAAACAAAGCAAACCTCCCTCATGTGAACCTCTAAAAGGTCAACTCCAACTCCAACAAACTCCAGGTGTCCGGGATCAACACAAGATACAAACTGCACTATCCAGGGTCAATTGCAGATCGCACAGCCGCAGGGGTCAGTGAGGGGACTTCCATGGCAATTTTCTGCCATGTGGCCAATTAATGTCCAGTTGGTGAGGGAGGCAGCCAATAACTGGTGGCTGGCAGGAAGAAACCCTGGCAGCTTAGGGGAGGCACCATATTTAAAGGCCAGTCTGCAGCTTTCATACAGGCTGCGCACAGAGTATTGGAAAGGGGGTGATGAACTCTCCATCTTGAGAATAAACAATCGGACATTATGGAAGTTCTTGTGGTTGTGAAAGGAGGAATGGCTGCAGTCAGAGGAAACATGTTTTTACCGTTCAGTACCACCTCCCTGGAGGTGCTGCTGCAGGCAGCGAGGGGACAGAGGAAGGTTCTGATCCCAATGGACGGGAGGGACCAGCAAGCCTCACAAAGAATAACCACTTGCTTCGGCCTACCAGTGGTGCCATGCTAGCCATTTAAGGTAGCACAATCTGACAATTGTAGCTGAGACAGGAGAGTTGTGTGAAACACTGTATTTCCATCCTTGTCGGAAACGTGAGCTCATGTTGCTGGAGAACAGAGATATATGGGAATCGAGCCCTTGATTGCTCTAATAACGCAGTTCAAGGAGGAAATCAATGGAGATTGGATGGGTGACAACAGGCTAGCCTGTCACAGAGGGCGAGGCAAGTGCGGATCCCAGACAGAGAGAGTAAAGCAATGGGCACAGGCACAAATCCATCTCATTACTCTTTGCAGCGGCACTTCTGTAACCCTTGATGTCTTTATGAAGCTCCGGATCATGGACAGGCAGAAGGAAGTGGGTGGATACAGACATCATTAGCATCATTCTTCTCTCTTTCACAGTGCCAGTAGTGGATAACATGTTGCCAAGGGCATCAAAGCCACCTGAGAACTCAAAGGAGGGGTCACTATCTGACCAGGCATCTTCACTTCAGTCCAGTACAATCTCCACCAGTGCTGATACTCTCACATTGGTTGACATTGATGTGAGGTTAGAAAGGGTGGCATTAGCTGGTGAACATGGCATGGATACACATAACCAGGCATCAGAAGCAGCAACAGCTACAGCCACTCCCTGTTGGAGGATTGAGGACTAGACCAATGACATTCAGCTTCATATAGATGCTGAGCCTTGAAGGCATCAGCAAATTGGCAGATACTAGAGCAGCAACAAGTGAAATTTGTGGACATCATTCAGGGTTCCCAGAGGCTGTTTGCTCCCATGCGGAAATGATGGAGGGTCCCATCCACACCATGAGTGACGCCATGTCTCTGGCATGGAAGTGCATGGCCACCTCCATCAAGAGAGCGCTGATGCTCATGGCGACTCTATGCAGCAGGCCACTGAGATGCCGAACGCACATACTGGCCTCATCCATGAGCTGTGTAGAATGCTAGGTTGGCGTGCTGGCTCGGGGGGGGGGGGGCATGAAACTGTTGCCAGGTTGTGGGGGGGGAGATCCTGGTAAACAGGGGAGTTCAGGTGAGTCATGAAGAGTTCGAGGAATAGGTGGCTGATGGTGATAGGGATTCTCTTCAATGTGCCACTGGCTTTGATGGCAGCTCTTCAGCCCCTCTGACTGTGACACGATCGCTGCTTCCAGCCCCAATGACAGAGACTGTCAATGCGTATATATAGGAGACTCAGCCTGTGTCGGGCCCCTCACTGACCCCAGAACCCAGAAGTCACCCACCATGGGCATTTATTGTATCAGAGCAGCAAGGCCAGCAGCCTGTCTCCAGATCAGCTCAGCCACAGGAGGAATACACCATAGGAGTACACAGAAGCTATCATGTAAAGATACATGGCTACACATGGGGCCTTACTGGGTGATCTTTTACTTCTCCAATGCTACTGAGTGTTTTCCTGTTGCACTTTACCATTTGTTGAAATCCATACTTGGAGGTCTGTGTGTTTCTTTCTCTGCCAGTGACCTGTGAGCAGATGTTGAGGTTTAGTGAAGCTGCCCATGAAATGGTGACCAGTGAGTGTAGGGCACTGGTGAATGAAGCATTTTGAATGTCCCACCATAGGGCCACTGACATGGTGATGGAGTTTCATCACAGGCACCATGGCATTCACATGGAGATACCTGTGTGATGACCAGTAGGATGACGGTAATTCCCAGTTGAATTCTGTGCAGATGAGGGTGTTGTGTGTTTCCCTTGCATACTTGTCAATAGCTGTGGCCATCATCTTCTCATGTGTATGGCTTTTAAATGTCGAGTCTGGATGTGTTTCCCCCTCACTCTCATCCATCGCCAGTTCAACCTCTCTCTGCTGTCTTAGGTTGTGCAGAGCGCAGCACCCCAACATGATATGTGAGACACTTGAGGGGTTGTTTTGGATAGGCTTCCACAGGACATTCTAGGCATCTGAACCACATTTCCCGAAGGCCAATTGCTTGGTTAATGGCTGCCTTAGTAACCACATGGCAGGAGTTGTATGCTTCCTCTGGTTTGGAGTTCGGGTTCTGCACTGCTGTGAGCAGCCATGTCTTCAGTGGATTGCCTTTGTCACCCAGGATGCATCCGTAAATATTTTCCAGTGGAGTGAACAGCTGAGGCAGATGAAGCCCTCTCAAGATGGACAAATCGTGGCAGCTTCTGCAAACCATGCACATGCCTGGAGGATCCTTTTACAGTGGCTGAAGATAATCTGCACAATGTGGGGATAGAACATTTTCCCATTCCTGAATGTGTCTGGCTGCTCTGAGGGACCGTGATGGCCGTATACATGCAGTTTATAAACCTCTGGACATGAAGGAACCCTTCCTAGGCCCTGAATTTGATCAACCTCTCAGTCTGACTTACCTGATCAGTGATGTATTGCCTTGCTCTCTTGAACAAGGCATCCCGTCAATGGGTGACGCAGAAATCCTCCAAACATCTCCAGATGACCCCTGGAAGGGCCAGATAGGTAAACCCCAAGGAAATTTCTAAATATGGTGGAATATCATTTTCAATTAACAGCTTAATTCCAGAGGTGTACAGGATTAGTTTGAACACAAATTCAAAGGCTGAATTTTACGGCACCTCTAGGGTCGGATGGCAGGTCAGCATTGGGGCATAAAATAGCAGTAGCGCCGTGCACTGCAGTCCCTGAAGTGACCACCACTCATGGTGGTGCTTATGGGACAAGAAATCTGGCTGCCCTCTAATTGCCGTCAACTCTCAAAGGTGGGACATCCTCTCCAACCGGGGCAGGAGGTCTGCCTTAAGTCAAATAAAGGCCTGAAGGCTGTTAAATGGCTGTGGGCTAGCTGGCCAAGAGGAGGCAGGTTTACCACCTACTTTTACATCTGAGGCGGGTACCCCACCCCCAGAGTAAAATTCGGCCCCAAAGGTAACAGGATCAGATGCAAAACAATCTCCAAGTGTTCAGTAAAGTCCCGCCTTTTGCGACTTCCTTGTTTGTGTTTTCACTTACCCACACTTTGCACTTTGTACACTGCCATGAGCAATGTTCGGTCATCCACACTTTCTTCTCCCTCAATCCTCTTTCCCCAGGGAGTGAGCAGCCTTGACAGAGCAGCGACTGGAATGGCAAAGGATGATCCTTTGAACTCGGAGGCTGGTGGGGTGAAAAGTGAGGGGGACCCTATCATGGTTCTGGGATGAGAGGAAGGTGTGAGGGCGGATGCGCGGTAGATGTGCTGAACATGGTTGAGGGCCCTGTCAACCACCTTGGGTGGAAAACCTCAGTTAAGGAAGAAGGAAGACATGTCAGAGGAACTGTTTTGGAAATTGGCATCATCAGAACAGATGCGATGGAGGCGAAGGAACTGAGATTTTGGAATGGAGTCCTTACAGGAAGCGGGGTGTGAGGAGCTGTAGTCGAGGTACCTGTGGGAGACGGGAATATCCACAGTATTTTGCTTTTACCTCATTTTAATATTTTGATGCTTTCCTCGTGGGCCCAGAAGAACCAGAAAAAGCTTACACTTCCCTGAGACCCTTTCCTATGGATCACAATGTTGGCCCAATGCATTTAACTCAGGTAATCTTCCCGTTGCCTGTATGGCCTTGAGATAATTTGATTTGGCAAATCACTTAACATGACAGTCATGTGTCGTGGAATGAGTGGGCATTGATTTTTTTTCTTCATATTGAGGCATAGTAATCAAGGAATCCCATTTAACTGAATGCTCAATGATAGTGAAACAATGTTTTCATGTGTTGGACCTGACAGGTGCAATGCGATTTGGCTTTGGTGTGAGGGATTCTTGCAGAAATCAAAAGGTGTCACAGCAGAACTCAGAAAGCTTGGTTTATTTATAGGAACATTCAAGAAAGAGGTTAATTCATGGGCTTGGCTACTGTAACACATTATAGCCTTAGATTGGTAGCCATACAGCTAGATTAGTAGCCTATTGTTGGATTGATAACTTGCAGTGTTAAATCTTTAGGCTGAAGTGTTAGATTGGTAACATGCAGTGCTAAATCAATAGCCTAAAGTGTCACATTGGGAACATAGACTGTTAAATTGGTAGCCTGTAGCGTAAAATTGGTAGACTGTAATATTGTTTCAGTAGCCTGCAGAGTAAAATTAGTATTTTCCAGTGATAGGCTGGAAGTTTGATGGAAAAACTATTTTAAAAGAGGAGAGAGAAGTATAAAAAGTTTTGGGGGCGAAATCTAGAGATTAGGGCTGAGACTGCTGTAAGCACAGGCACTGGTGAGGTGAGGGATGTGGTGGGTGAACACAGAATTCTCAGAGGGTTGTAGGACTGAAGGAAAGGGAGAGGTGATACCACGATGCGTATTTTAAAATCTTGATGATGCTGGACCAGAACCTAATGTAGACCGGCGAGCGCTGGATGACGGGTCAGTTAGGATGCCGGGTCATTTAGGATGCTGGCATTAGAGCTTTGGATAAGCTTAAATTTACAAGGGCAGAAGATCTGAAGCAGGCCGTGAGGGTTTTTGGAGTAGCCGAATTTGGAGGTAACAAAGACATAGATAAAGGTTTCAGTTGCAGATGAGCTGAGGCAGGGCCAGAGATGGGCAACATTACTGAGGTGGAATTAGGCAGCCATTGTGATAGCGAGGCTAAGAGATTGGAACCTCAATTCAGAGTCAAGTAGGGTAGTGAGGTTGCAAACAGTCTGGTTCAGCCTGAGACAGTGACCAGAGAGAGAAGTGGTATCAATGGTTAGGGAATAGACATTGTGGTGTGGACTGAAGACAATGGTTGCTGTCTTCCCACTGTTTAATTGGAAGCAATTTTGACTCATCTGACAGTGGATGTTGGATAAGCAACCTGGCAACATAGGAATAACAGGTGGCAGGGTTGGGTGTAGGGGTGAGCTGCATTAAGAGTGATGCTGGATGTTGTCAGAATACATGTGGAAATTGAAGCATTTTCAGATGTTGTCACAAAGGAGCTGTGCTGAGATATGGGAAAAGAGGTGTCAAAGGACTGGGAGACTCCAGAGGAAACTGTTTGGTGGCAGGAAGGGGAGATTTTCTGGTTATAATTGGATAAATACCAGTGAAACGAGGTGAAGAATGTCCCACCTAACTGGAGATGACGGCAGAGGTACTGGAGGAGAATGACATGGTCAACTATGTCAAAACCTATGGACAGGTAGAGAAGGATGACGAGGGATAGTGTACCTTTGTCACAGTCACATGTGTCATGCCTAGTAAAGGCATTTCATATTCATAACTTTTAAAACATAGACTGTATTCAGTGTGGAATCTTCTGGACTGACTTTTCTTTTTAAAATGGTCAGTGATAGGCTGTAAAACGTGGCTGCCAGGGTTCACCTGACTCTCAGCCTATGGTTCAAAAACTATCACTGTGTCTCAAAAGCTCAAAAGGGTGCATTCCAGACTAGCATTATCACTATCCATCTCCTGAAACCATTCAAAAAGGTATTTTTTGACTTGAATGGGTAATTCTGAAACAAAGACAATGATTGTCTCAAACCCTGAGCATGAAGATCTGCAAACAATAATCCAGGTTGTGGTGAATCAACTTAAGCCCAACATCATGTTTGGAAGGGAGCTGTGAGAAACCACATTTTAAGGCACCAATGTTGGACTCACTATTTAAATCTTTAAGTGCTGTCTGCAAAATAAAAGGCACTACACAACAACTGCAGAAGCAGCAGCAGCAGCAGAAAAAGCAGCAACACCTATACCTTAAGAGCTGGACTCTATGATATCCAAGCCTGTTCCTTTACAATTCTATCAATACACCAAACTGACCGCTTGATAATAAGCGTACAAGTAACTAACTCCATGACCTGAAGAAAGTCCATCTCCTCAAGGGAATCCTGCAACAACTGTGGCATACAACTTCAGCTATTGAATTCACCTACCGAAACTTCAGGAGTGAAGTCTCTTCTTCACTAAGCCTGTACCATGTGTTTTCCAAGACAAGTCAATCAAGCGAATTATAAACTCGTCATTTGTTTATAACTTGTAAAAGTGTACTTTTGTCTATAACTGTATTTTCCTTGAGTGTTTGCGTGCACGTGTGCTGTAACTTCAGATTTTTGGGGTGAACACCTGCATAAATAATTGTCTTTATTTGATCCCACGAAAAGCTAGCTGCTGGTTATTCAAATTGCCCACACACTCAACCCATCACCATTCACCCACCCCAATGGCAACACTGGCTTTGGTCAGACGTTGACAGAACAAGAGTGTTGGGGCTGGGGGGATGGAGAGGTGTTGGGGTATGGGAGTGGGGAGTTGGGAACCTGGGGGGTTGGGTGATCTGGGACTGCAGGAAGTGGGCAGTGAGCCAGTGGTGCAGAGGAGTGAGCGAGCTGGGAGTATAGGGGGTAGGTGAGCCAGGTGTGTAGATAGGGGAGTGAGCTGGTGGTGCAGGGTGGGGGAGGTGAGCCCAGGTGTGTGGTTGGGGGTGAGGGGGGGTGGTGAGTGGCTGGGAGGACGGTGGTGTTGGGGTTAGGTGGGGGAGGCAGGGAGTGATCTGGGAGTGCAGATGGGGGGATGCCAAGCTATGAGTGCGGGGAGTGGGTGAGTTAGGTGTGCGGTTCTGCAACACCAGCCACTGATGGGAATATGAAGACATTCCTCCCAATTTAAAGGGTTGTGGTTTGTTTATGTACTGACAGATCTCAGAGGGACCATCAGTGGGGGCTCCAACGGAGCCATTTCTGGTGAATTGGAAATTCAGAGTTCCAACATAAGTCAGATCCACGGAAGTTCCAATTCTGTTGCAACCCTCAATAGCGGTGACCATCTCAGCATTCACCACTATCAGGATCGGAAGGACTGGGATAATGTATTTAATTGAAAAGGCGGCCCCACCCTTCCCATTTTCACTTTCTATCTCTCCTGCATCTTTCACAGTGTCTTATTACAGAGCTCTCTATCTATTTCAATGCAATGCAGTAAGGGATTCATTCAATTCAAACGAATTGTAAATCTAGCTGATTTAAATTACGTTATAATGTAGTGTTTGAAATTTCTGCTTATTTTATGCAAAGAATAAAGCTCTCAGGGACTCTTCATACAACTCACAAATTCAAGTCAGCCAGAGAGCTTTTGAGGATCCTCAATGTTGGGCTTGAGACCCATCCACCTGCATGAGGTACTGTCTCCTCAGATTATCTCTAAGAGACATAACACTTATACATCATAATTAGGCGCCTGAATTAGTTTAGCAAAGTGTATTTTTTTATATATGGAACTGTGGTTTTTCTTTTTCCTTTCCTTGATGTAGACATAAGCACTAATCACTCAGGATCCATCTGTTCCTTTGAGTTGTGCATATTCTCCAAGAGCAGTTAGATCGCAGATTCTTTGTGAGAGATAAGAGGAGCTCTTAATTGCACAGAGGCCAATAATCTGGCTGTTCTTAGCTTTGCTAATTGAGCTGAGGATTCTGCAGGTTTTTGGAGAGCTGCTTTGTTTTCAGCACAGCAAGAAGTCACAGGAGAGTACTTAATGATTGAACCTCTCTCTATAGAGAATGCTTGACATAAAGCAACGTCCTGATTGCCTGTAAATCCTACAGCTTGAAACTTTACATGTACAATTAATTCTGCCTAAATTCAGCCACTTTGTACAAAGCAAAGACCCATTGCAATTTGACGATGACTCAGTTAACCTGTTTTATGATGGAGTTGACTGAATGTTGTCCATGGCACTAGAATTCCTGTCCTTACCAAATTGCCATTGGCTGTTCAAACATCCCTGACTCTGCAGAAGGAGCCTTAATATAATGATCATCAGAAGAACAGCACCAATAACAGTTCATCTTTTGAATTTATTTTCTCATGTTCTGAGCCAAAGACTGTTCTCTGATAAGCAAGTCTGTGTTCTCTCCAAACTGCCATTTACAGGTAGTGCAATAGCTCTCGCCACTATGCAATAGTGTAACATAAGTGACAGTGAGTTGACAGCTTGTCTTACATCTCTCCTGAGATTTATTTCCATTGACTTCATGGACATGGACTATCGAGTCGTTATCACCCATTTTACACTGTTGTACAAAGGCAAGATCTCTCCATTATCTAGGTCATTGTAACAGCAGCCATTGCTATTATTTTCAGCTTTCTAGATTCATCATGTACCTTTATGATATCTCAATAGCTTCAGGAAGACATAGAGTAATCACGCTATCAAGATCTCAAAAATCCAGGATACAGAACAATAATGCATCTTTCCTGGTTGTGTATCAATGTGTTGTGTTATCTGTCAAGTTGGGGTTAAGAATCTGGTCTGGTCACAGAGAAAGGCCCAGTTTATTTCCATACAACGCCAGGGAATTTTCACCAGGCTTTTTCTGATCATTCACATATTGTTGGTAACATAGCTGTGGATACTCTGGGAAAATGGCATTAATGATGTTAAAGTCATTTTTCTGGGGTTTCTGTGGCTTTTCTGCTAAATCCATGTGGACAATTGGATGAAGGCCCATGGCTGTTCATCCCAGTAAGTGCAATATACAAACACTGTGCCTGAACGGTTAGCTGGGAAAGATCTGTGGGTGTTATTTGAACATATGTTTTTTTGGGCTTAAGAATCACAGAGATAAATTGTTTTGGTCTGGGCCATTTTTTGAAAACTATTTCTCAGGCTACCTTTTTCAAATTGGGTAGTCTACCTGAATCCATCAGAGATAAATAGACTAAATACAAAGTTAACTGACAATCAGCAAAACTCTACCAAGAAATGGTTAATATTCAGGGGCTAGTGACCAGGCCAGTTTACATTACATTTGGAACAACAGACGCAGCTGCTATTGTTCTTTGAACTCGACGAAGATTGGTTAAATCATAAATCCACAGCGCATCATTGCTTCTGTTCACTTACCCAATTAATGTTTAACAAATCTGTTTGGCAGTTTATAGCATTAATCCATGGGCTATTGAAATGTTTTACTGCCTTTGAAGGTAAGAAAGATCACATGATATAGCGGTATCTGAAATAGTGTGATAGGGCACTCTGTTCAATCCTTTGGATCACTAACAATTGTTCCAGAAGTGGAAACCACATACTGTAGAGAACAAAAGCTCCTGCTGCTGTCAACCGAGACGCTGAACTGAAGAATGTTCAAAAACATAACTTGTGGCTTAGACTATAAATTATGATTAATAATAAAGAGAGCATTAAAGCCAAGCAGCAAACTTTCCGTAATGTACAGAATTTAACTATTGTTTGTCAAAAGACAGCATTTAACAAATGGATATAACTCAAAAACGCAACTTAAACCAGACTGAAACAATCCATTTGAGTGTGACTTCCTCATGGACATTTGCCTTGACATTTCCTGGATGGAAAAGATGGACTTGGATACCTTGAGATATATTTCCAAATCTTTTTGGCTGAAACAGGAGAAATGAAAAGTGCATCTGTCAATCTAATGTAGAGGTGCCAATCATAAATAAACTCTAAAAGACATGTAGAATCTTTGAAAATGGAATTGAAAGGCTGTCCTCTACCCCTGAATAGATGTAATCATTTCAAACACTCTGGCTGAACAAAGAGAAATTCATTACACGCAGCAACAATAAATGTTTGTAGATCATGGCCTTCGTGGGTACAGTACTCTTTCAAAACATCTTTTAAAATTGCTGCATTAAAGGCTACTCAGCAAGGTTCATTTGTCCTGATAATACATTCTAGCACCCTATTTATTTTCACATTAGCCTTGTAGCATTGACTTTCAGGAGTATCTCCCAGAATCTTTTTCTGCTCTCTGTCTTTGAGCACAGTCTTACATGCTATGTGCATACTTGGTGTGGCTCCTACCCAAATGAGTTTCACCTTTGTGAAACACTTGTACATCAAAAGACATTTGTCATATATTTCCCCATCAAATGTCCATCTGCCCATAACATAGACGTTTCCATGCAAGGTACATACATTCACTTATGTCTTTGTGTTATTTGCTAACTTACAGATGTTTCCTCCAATGTCTTGATCAGATCACTAGCAACAACTTGTGACTCCAATTGTGTCCAGCCTTCATGATGAATCACTGTCATTTAATAATTTTTCATCCACGGAAGGGCAATCAATCCTCACCTGGTCCAAACTCTGATTGAGCGCATGGGTAGGGGCAACACCAATCCTGCAGACACCATGCAGCACTGCATGAACAAAGCCATTGAGTGGGAGAAACATATTCAGTTATAAACTTATTGAAGGCCCATTCTGAAAAGGCAATTGTGAAAACAAATACGGTGTTAGAATGTAACCCAAAAAAAAGGGTGAATCCTCCAAGGAGTGGCAATCACTGTCAGCTTGTCACTCTGCTCCTATATTTTATGCACAACAACAGAGCTCCGCATTCTTAGCCCGGATTTCCAAACAAAAAAGCAGAGCATACCTGTTCTCGGAGTTCTTCCTTATGGCACTGGATTGTCAGGGGAATCCAAGTCTTACCCCATTTTTATGGCTCTAACTGCCATATTCTGTTAAATCTTCACTCACTAACACACTGAAAAGCTTTGGAACAATTAAATAGCTTTTCAGTGTGTTAGCAAATGGCTGAGTGAGGTAAGTGGGTAATTGGGTTGGGTGACAAGTGGCAGGGTAGTAAAGTGGAAGGGTGGGTAGGGTGGTGAGGTCGGGCTGGGGAGGAATCGGAGGGTCGGGGGTGTTGGAGGGCCAGGGGGTCAGAGGGTCAGGGTGATTCGGGGCTTGGAGGATCTGGAGTGGGAGTTGGCGGGGGATGGCGGGGGGGGGGGGTCGCTGGGGTGGTGGTGGTCAGCCAGGTGGGTGGGTGGTGGGGGCATGGTGTCAGTGGCATCAGTTGTTTAGCTACCCAGGAGTTAGACTAGGTTTCTTCTGTCTAACTTTTCCTGGGTAAGTATTCAAGTAAGTAAGTCAGAACTGTCCGAAGTCTCTGACTCTGACTCCGAGTTGGAGATTTTTCCAAAGGATCCCGGGGAGCAGGGGAACTGCCCATCAGAAGTTAAAACTCCCTGGTGATTCTCATGGAGTTCCTGAGTTGGGTCTTCTGGGGTCTCTCGTAATACATCTTCCAGGGTACGTTGTGTCTCGAACCATCTGGAGACTGGAAGATCTGGACATAGTTTAGAACAGTTTACTTCTGGTTATTTAAATGACTAACTCCCAGGCATAAGAATATTGGGGGCATTTTCACTCATAAAATAGACATTAGATAACATTTACCTGAGCACCTTTAGTTATCTAATTCTATTCTGTGTGTCATTACAACTAATAACTCCTTTATTCCTCTCCTTCCAATGGTTTAATTTTCATTGCTAAGGATGGAAGTTGTGTTGAGAGAACTTCCACAATTCATACATTTTAACAGCCAGGATTAAAAACACATGAACTTTGAAATCTGAGACAAGAATAGATAAAAATGTTGAAAATAGATAGCAGGTCTGTAAATAGGGGGAATGATAGCTCCAGGTGTAGATATTTGGCGAGAGGTGCCCAGTAAAAAGAATGCAACTGAAATGCAACTCTATCACTTCCCTTTCCAACATAAGCATGGTCTGTGATTTCAGCAAGCAATTCATTAGGTAGCATCTTTCCTGACTTTGCCATTGTGCAGGTGCGGTGAGTGGAGGAGAAACCAGAACCTGAAATAAATGATAATAGTTTGAAGCTTCCAAGCAGTGGCAATCACACTGGATTGCCACTCCACTCCTACCTTTTTTTGCACTACAACTGAGCTCCACATATCTGGCCTGGAATTCCAAACCCGGTTTCTCCAGAAATGTGGAGCATACCTGAAATCCAACTGTTTCCTCACAGGGTTGGTTCATCCTGGGAAGACAAGCTATGTCCCCTTTTTATGGCACTAGCTGCCCTATCCTGGGAAGTAAGAGTTTAAATGTCCCAAAATTTATATCAATTGTCCGATTTTCACAGTAGAAATTACGATTTTCAATTATTAATTATCCCATGGCTAGCACTTCAAAATCAAATTACTTGCAATTTTTAGTTTAGCCATCTTTGTGTGAACACAGCAGAGTACATTCTGTGCCCTTTCCACCCTCAGTCCTTTCTCCAAGTGGTGTTCAACATGGTGGAGCACTGATTCATCAGAGCGGGGTGGGGGGCGGGAGTGTGGAATCAGAATACGGTTCCTTGCTCATGTTTGACCTGATGCCATGAGACTTTATGTGGTCTGGAGTCGATGTTGAGGACTCCCAGGGCAACTCCCTTCTGACTGTACACCACTGTGCTGCCACCTCTGGTGATGATGATGCCCCCAGACATCATCTGTCCCGCTGGTAGGACAGACCCAGGGATGGTGATTGTGGTGTCTGGTACATTATCTGTAAGGTATGATTCCATGGGGATGACTATGTTGGTTGATCTCTGAAACAATTGGCAGTGAGTGCAGGTTTACGGCAGGGATTCAAAAGGGAGATGGTGGAACTAGGAGAGTGGTAGACAGAAATTGGATGATGCAGGGTCAACAGGGTTGATTTTGCCGTTGTAATTTCCACTACCTAAGTCAATGTCAGTCAATGTCAGGTTGTCCATCTGGTTTCATTCCTTGTAGACATTTTTAGACTTTTTTTTAGCAGTTTGATACAACTGAATGGCTTGCTAGGCCATTTCAGAGAGCAGTTAAGGGTTAACCACATTGCTGTGGGTCTGGAGTCACATGTAAGGATGGCAGATTTCCTTCCCTAAAGGATATTAGTGAACCAAATGGGTTTTTACAACAATCATTTCATGGTCATCGTTAGACTTTTAATTCCAGATTTTTATTGAATTCAAATTCCACCATTTGGCATGGTGGGATTCAAACTCAGGTCCCCAGAGCATTACCCTGGGTCTCTGGATTACCAGCCCAGTGAGAATACCACTACACCACTGCCCCCACCCCCGTCACTGAGGATTAGACCAAAAGGATCGGCTGTTTGAGCTGGATAGGTTATGGAGGATCAGGGGAACTTAAAGTATAAGATACTTAACATACATTAAAAAAAGGCTCAATGTTAGTAGAAGACACCTTCATTCACAGACAGTTGTTGATCTCTGAAACAATTGGCAGTGAGTGCAGGTTTACGGCAGGGATTCAAAAGGGAGATGGTGGAACTAGGAGAGTGGTTGACAGAAATTGGATGATGGTCACCTGATTACTGTTATACCCTAGAACTTGTTTTGATCACCTTCGGAAGGAGCCATAGATGAATTTCCTAAAACAGCCTAAAGGTTTTACTGTTTAACCATTACTAACCATCTAACCACCGCTAACAACCAAATCACCAAATCACTTAGCAGTAGTAACCATTTAATTAAGACTTACCATCTAGTCACCGCTAACTATCTAACCACTGACATCTGGATCACTTAATTACTAAGAATCTTTTAACCACTACTTGGTTGATCAGTAGTTAGATCGCAACTAAACATGCAAATGTTTTTATTCTCATGGTTTCTCATACTGTGGGCTATGATCTTTGATCTCAATAAAAATATTTAAGTAAAATTTCCTATTATATTTACATAGGCAGCCCATGTAATTGCTGGAGGAAAAAGACCACAATCTATCTACTACCCTTCTATCCGGTAGTCAGAAAATACAATAACATCAGAATTGTTGACATATCATAATGATTAATCTCTAACAATTAGTGAGGTGAGAAGATAGCCAGTGGTGGAGAGCTTTGGGAATCAGAGGTCCAAAGTCACCCATTCCTTCGAATAGGTTGCTCTGGTGTAGTGCTTGTACCATTCCTTCGGCCTTTAAGGGTCATGTGATTGTACTGACGAATGAGCCCTAAGCATGGGTAATCTTAGGGGCAGAGCTTTCTAGTTGTGGACCTGGTTCAAACATGTAGCTTCTAAAAGAGCTCTATAATAAAGTTATCTGCTAAGTAAGAAACCTGTTCGATACATCAAGTTTATTACAAATGGCGACGAGGATAAATAGCTTCAACTCTGCATCTCACCTTGTGAACGTGAGTACAGCAATTCTTAAGGAAAGAAAGAAAAATATACTCACCAGTCACGACACTCTTCAGCAGAATCAACCCTTATGACTCGACCATGGAAGACAGGAGCCAGTACATAGGGTGCCTAGGTTTTTTATTTTTTAACGAATTAAATAACAGCGGAGGAAAAGCAAAAAGCAACTATTTTAAATGTCTGTAGTTGCAAGACATATAACCTCACCCGTAGTCTGATGGCCCTAGATGTGCCCAATTCTGCATCTTTTAATGAGCTGCAAGGCCTTGTGAAGATGCATTTTAAGCTGAAACCATCAGTGATTAGGCAAAGATTTAAGTTCAACTCCAGAGTAAGGGCCCCCGGTGAGTCCTTCGCAACTTATATTGCGAAGTTGAAACAGTTCATTGAGCACTGTGACTTCAGAGATACACTAAATGACATGTTGCAGGATCATTTGGTTTGTGGTGTATATGACAACACCATTCAGCACTGTTTACTTGCAGAAGTTAATATTGATTGGAAGCACGCCATGGAAATAGCAGTAACAATGGAAAGTGTTGAAAGGAACTCGCAGGCTTTGCAGAGTGTGCAACATGGTGTTGTTCTTCAGTTGGAGCAGGAAGCTACCACTGGGTATGGCACGAAAACCAGAGACAGCCGCAAAACAGGAGACAGTCTCTGCTGCTCAAAGAGCGAAAAGGCATAGTAGAAGCATCTCACCAGCGATTCAGAAATTAATCTGTTACTGATGTGGAGGTAATCACATACTGGAAACCTGCAAATTTAGAGGCAGAATGCCACTACAGCCACAAAAAAGGGCATGTAATAAAGCAATGCAGAACGGAATCGAGACAGCCAATCAGACAGAAGACCAAGATGATCAAAGTGACAACATAACTGAACCAGAAGCTGCTGATGCTGATATCTATTCCCTATACAATGTCAAAGCAGTAAAAACTGAACCAATCACTGTCACTCTTAAAGTGAATGGGAAGCCTCAGTCATGGAGGTAGGCATGGGAGCTTCGACCGCAGGGGTGGGAGAGCACTTATTTAGATACCTAAATAAACATACTCAGCCACTAAATCTGGAGCAAACCACAGCTCAGCCGAATACATACACTGGAAAGTCCATGCAGGTAAAAGGCATCACCACAGTACCTGTGTCTCATAGGCAACAGACAGTCCAGTGGTCATTGTAACAGGTGAAAGACCTAGTCTTCTGGGCCACGATTGGTTACAAAAACTTAAACTCAACTGGTCCAAAATATTCCAAGTGAGAACAGGAAGAGTTCCTGAGTTGATAACAGAGTATGACAGTGTATTTTGGATTAAGTTAGGAGAATCAAAAGACCTTCAGGATGCAAGGATCCCTCAGGTCAGATGGTTCCACAGGAAAATCATGAAAAAGAGCAAAACGAATATGGTGCCACTCTGAACAAACTGAAGAAAGAGTTGGCAGAAAAAACTCAACAATGCTCAGTATTCCAGGAGGAAGCCAAAAGATACAAGAAAGAGACAGAAGAGCTGAAGAATCAGCTGATTGAAACAAAAGAGGCATTAGAAGGAAAAGTCGTGGCACTTTCCAAGATGCAAGTGAGTAATGAAGCCCTGGGTAACTCAACTACTCAACTGAATCTAGTTAAGGTTTCACCAGAGAGAAATTTTGCTGACAGCAAAATCAAAATGAAGGACGAGACAAAACTCTGTGGCAGGCAGAAGAAGAAAAGACAGAAATCAGATCAGAACGGCCAATCAGCTGCGTCTTCACAACACTCTCTGTAGCCGAGAAGGGTTATTCACAACTTGAAAAAGAAGGCTTATCAGTGATATTTAGAGTCAAGAAATTCCATCAATATCTGCATGGTTGACATTTCACCATAGTGTCAGATCATAAGCCACTAATGGGTTTATTTAGTGAAGATAAAGCCATTCTGCCGATAGTCTCAGCCAGAATTTTATTTTATTTTTGATTTTATTGCTGATATGAGTATACCTTTATGCACCGTCCAGGTGTGCATATTGCAAATGCAGACACCCTCAGTCATCTTCTCTTAACAGATGGTATTGTACATGCTCCAGTGCTACAAGATGTTGTACTTGTGTTGAATTTCTTGGGCCCTTCACCTGTGTGTGCGAACCAAATAAGGAATTAGACACACCAAGATCCAATTTTCCCAAAATCTGAGACCAGGTATTGCAAGGATGATCAAAATCACCAGTGTTTGAAGAGATGAGACCATTCTATGCCCATAAAATGGAGTTAAGTTGTTAATATGGAGTCTTCTTGTAGGGATCAAAAGTCGTCGTCCCTTCATGAGGAAGAGAACCACTCTTAATGAAGCTTCATTGTACACATTCAGGCATTTTGAAAATGAAGATGCATGCACAAAGCGATGTCTGGTGGCCAGGCATGGACAGTGACTTAGAAAGAATAGTCAAGCACTGTCAGCAACAACAGAAGTTGCTCGTTTCAGCTCACTGCATCTGTGGGAATGGCCTGGTCAACCCTGGGCTGGATTACATATGGACTATGTAGGTCCATTTTTAGGTACCATGTTTTTATTGATCATCGATGGGCATCCAATTGGATGATTGTGTATGAAGTTAGATTGTGCGTGGCTATTGAAAAGCTGTGCTAATGTTTTAGTGTACATGGCCTACCAGAAGTCATTGTTTCGGACAATGGTACTGCCTCCACTAATGCAGAATTTCAGAGATTCATGAGGTTAAATGGAATCAGGGATTTTAAAACAGCACCAATCATTCCTCATCAAATGGGTTAGCTGAAAGAGCAGTGCAAACTTTCAAATCATGAATGAAGAAGTTATCCTTTAATCAGTACTTTAGAAACTCAAATTTTGCATTTTCTTCTCAACTATTGTAGGACTTCACAAGTATGAGTCCAACCCTGTCTGAATTACTGATGAAATGCTGCCTTTCTACAAGGTTAAGTTTAGTGTTTCCAAATATAAGGGGAAGATAGAGAAGAACCAGAGTAGTCAGAAACTGAATCATGATATGCACAGCAAAACTCGATGATTTACTGTGGGAGGTACAGATTTTATGCAAAATTTTGGAAATGGACCTAGTTTGGTTCCTGGTATAATTGCCTCTGAAACTGGATCATTGTCATTCCAAGTGGAAGTGGAAGACCAGATCGTTCAAAAACATGTGGATCATTTAAGAAGTAGAGAGACGTTCTAACAACCAGCTATTCCTCCCGTAATTGATGTCGAACCTTTAATCCCTGAGGTGACAGATCGATCTAGAATAGACATACCTGATGTCTCTGCTGAATGACCTAATCCTGAACTGCCATTGTCTAAGGATGTCCCTGATGCTGCAAAACCT
Organism: Carcharodon carcharias; assembly: GCF_017639515.1. Lineage (NCBI taxonomy): Eukaryota > Metazoa > Chordata > Chondrichthyes > Lamniformes > Lamnidae > Carcharodon > Carcharodon carcharias. Next base: position 56,808,380 of record NC_054485.1, on the reverse strand, counting down.
GATCATTACAATCCAGTGGGAGAATTTCAAGTCATAGAGCTACATTGCTCTAACCGAATTAGAAAACCGCCTCAGAAACATAGGGCAAGATTTTCTGCACCCGCCCACTGCCGAGATCTTCCGGTCCCGCCACAAGTCAATGGACTTCTGGCTGGGGCACCGGAAAATCCTGGCCTTAATCTTTACTTGCATGACCTGTGGATATATGTACAAGTTGTGGATTAAGATATTCTTTGTAAATAAGAAATGTGAAAAATAACTAAAGGTGGAGGAAATGTAGTGATTGTAGGTATAACCTTTCCTACTGTCATGTGATTGTACTGACGAATGAGCCCTAAACACGGATAATCTTAAGGGCAGAACTTCCTAGCCATGGACCTGGCTCAAGTATGTAACTACTACAAGAGCTCTGTAATAAAGTTATCTGTTCCAAGTAAGAAACCTGTCCAGTACATCAAGTTTATTACACCTGGCATCAAGGCAGCTTTTAATTCGGTTAATGAAAGATTCACTTCACTGGGCTCCATTAGATCAGTACACAGAGAGGCTGCTTCATGCATTTTGAATTTCTTTCAGCTTGGAACACACAATTAATAGCCCTTTTCTTTGTAAAAGTACATTATATTTAACTAAAAATGTAGTTTAGTTCATTTTCTGTAGCATAATTTGCCTTTATATTTTCTTCTATGAACTCCTGTACCCATTGCAGTAACAGCTTGTAGGCCTCTGAGGTAGAAAAAAACCTTGAAAGGTGCTGTGCAGATGCACATGAAGGAGAGCTGGTCCAATGCTTATCCTGTATCAGCATTGACTGTTCCCAGGTTGTTTACAGAGTCTCTGTACAGTGCAGTCTCTGCTTCAGTCAGGTCAATTAAACATAACCTCAGCAGATCCCATATTATTTTGTCAACGGGCGTAAGCAGAGGTTTGGCATAGGGAAATTTCTCAGTTAACATTGAATCCATCATTATCTGAAGCCTACAAAGACATGCAAACAATGGGAATGGGCAGAAAACCATTTGGTACATTGAACCTGCTGTCTCCACCATCTAAACTGACCCTCCTTATTGTTGCCACACCCCTGCCCCGCACTCCCCTCCTGCGAAACATGCCACCCTCCAGAAAGATCATCTTGGAATCTCATTGCGAGTTTCCCATTCACTGTGTTGGGGTGAAGTTAAGACGTAATCCGTGGTCACTGTTCAGCTGGCTGATACATAACTGACAAGTTTCACACAGACTCTCAGCTCATGTCTAGCAGAGATTGACCTCAATGCCCACGTTCCAAACATCTGGAGGAGGCAGACTCTCGATTAATCAGCTTACAATGGTTCCTATGATCTGAGGATTGTCATAAAGAACTTCACAGCCAATGAAGTAATTTTGAAGGATGTGAAGAAGTTCAAATAATTCATACAAACACAGCCGGAAATCTCAAAGAACAGCTGCAGAGGCTTAAAATCTGCTTCCAGTGTTAGGTGATTTTAATATTGGAAACATTTGCAATTTGTCTTAATGCTCAGTGGCATTGAAGCCAAATGCATCTAATTATCAACTGCTGTCAGCTATGGAAATGAGGACAGCCACAGACCTTGGCAGCTAACCTTTACAAAAGACCTGCTTATAATAATGGCACATTGTCCTGGGAGGTAGATTATGCCCAGTTTGTACCTGCCAGTCAAATGGGCTGAAGCCCAGAAAATGCTGCCTATGGCAGCTCATTAGCCAGGACGCACTGCTGTGATAATCTGTAGAAATCAGCTTGACTATTACCAGTTATTTTGTTGTAACTCTCTGCAATCACTGTAGAATGGGCTATCAAATAGACTGGGTGGGGGAGAGGTGGGTGAAATTGGATATGGACGAAGTGGGCGAAAACGAAGTTGGCACCCATTATAGGGCACATCCAGAATTTGGTTGTATTGAAGTTGATGGATGTGAATATTGGGCAGGTCCAAAATGGGCAGCCAATGGGATTGCCCTTTTTTAGCATCCCTGTCCATGTCCAATTTTGCCACCAACCTGTTCATCTAAACTTCACCTGATCCAGGCCATTAGTTACATAAAACCCTCCCCAGTTACGTCAGGAAACTTGTGAATCTACTTTGTATTTGGAATCATCTGGTTAGGGGAGGAAATGATTCTCGAAGTTATTGAGAAGGCATAAGACAAACATACAATATCAGAGTTGAATAGATACAACTTGAGGGACAGCATGGTCAGCATGAACAAGTAAGATGTGTCTACTTATGTGGTAATCTGGTGTGTTAACATACCGTTAAGAAGAATGTTATAATGGAAGATCACATGATCTTAGTATCCAATAGTAGAGTAGTGCGGGCTACCTCAGTAGTCAGAGTTAGAGTCTGTAATGTGGAGACAGGGTTTGATTTGAGAGCACATAAGTGTAGCTGTGGAGTTCCTTTGTAAATAAATAGAATGTGTTCTACCTAAGAACTGTCTGCTGACCTACTCTGTCTATGGTACCAACTCAGCCAACCCAAAACAAGCTTGCAATCCGGAACCATAAGTCCATCCAAATTAGTGACTCAGGTCGAACAAACTTGCAATGAGTAAAAACCAAGAAAAAGCTAGGAAGGACGAGAATAGAACAAGTTAACAAAGAAAATCAAGAGAAACGAGATCAGGCCATATCTCACATGGTAATTGTAAGTAGAATTTCCATTCTAATCGTTGAAGCAGTCCAATCAAAGCATGCCACAGTTTGGAAGAATTGATCCTTTTGATCCAGCCTCGCACGATTGGTCTCATTATGTTGAACGCCTCACGCTTTTTCCAAGCGAATTACATTGAAGGGGAGAAGAGGCGAGCAAACCTCTTATCCACGCATGGGAGTAAGACCTATGGATTGATTCAAAGTTTGATGGCACCAAGGGCCCCAGATTTGAAAAGTTTTGATAACTTAGTAAACCTCAAAAAGAGTCATTATCAGCCAAAGCCCTCGGTAACGATGCAATGGTTCAAATTTAACTCAAGAAATAGAGCCCCAGGGGAGACAGTTGTTTGCTGTGTGGAAAGTCTGAAACAGTTATCAGAACATTGCAAGTTTGGTACATCTACAAATTATATGCTTAGAGATTGCTTGGTGTGCGGTGTAAATAAAGACACAATCCAGAAGAGACCTACTGTCTGAAACAAATTTTGATTTAAGCAAGTACTAGAGACAGCACTGGCTATGCAAAGTGCAGTAAGGGATTTGGAAGTGCAAACCGTCCTCCATGTTGGGCTGGGCGCCCCAGCCAAAAATGGTGTGAAAATGTAAGGCTCTGCTGAGAAGCGGGAAGCAGCCGCCACTATCAGACAAATAAAAAGGAATGACTTAGCAGCGGAAACATGGAATAATGAAAGAGACAACCTTTTAATCAATGGAAGTTTAAAAAAATCAAACATTTTTACTGGATAAAATTTTTGGCTTGGTGGGCGGGTGCGCGCCTGACCCAGCCGAGCATAAAATGATGCGCAATGACATCAGGCATGCGTCCCGACATCATCACACACTTGCGTGATATTTCGGTTGGCGGGCACATGCAGGAGTCGGCGGAGCACCCACCGACACTTAAAAGGTTTATTAGGGCCATTAAAAAGGTAATTAATTTAAATTTTTTGCTGTCCGTCCAACCGGTGAAAAGGCCAAGCGCCCTTTGCACTTTTTTGGAAACTTGATCGAAGGGCGGGGTGAGATTTCCAAAAGCAAATCAAAATTAAATAACAGCTTTATTTTTTCATCAACAATAAGCAGAAACATTATTGTTTCCATAAAAGGTCCCATATAGTCAATATGTAATCACACCCATGACCTTCCTGGCCACTTCCACAGGTGTAACGGAGCTGCTGGAGGTAACTTTTGTACTTGTTAATTTAGCACTGCACACTAAGCTCTCTATTTCTCCATCCATCCCAGGCCATCATAGATAGCTGCGAGCTATGGTCATCATTCGGGAAATTCCTGGATGTGCACTATGTAGTTCAGCTAACAATGGCTTTTGTCCTTTTGGAGGAACTATCACTGGTGGTCCCCACAATAAGATACTACCCTGGCTGGTTATTTCATATCTTCTGTGAAAATACAGTTTCATTTTATCGGATTCCTGCACTTGTGACCAACCATGAAGAACTTGTTCTCATATTTTGGATAAGACTGGTTCTCGACTTGTCCAGCCTCTGATTTGTCTAGTACATAACAGCGATGAATCTAAAGAAGTTCAATAATCAAGTTCTTGAGGGACTGGAACATCCTGCATTTCTTTAGGTTGTTGGGTCTTTACACACTCCTTTTCCAAATCAGGAACATTTTCAGCTTCATTTTGGAATCTCTGTGACAAATCAAGGTTGATTCCCTCAGGCAGTTTTGTCCTAGTAGGCTTAGTCCTCTGCTTCTCAATACCAACACTGGTAGCTTTGCTGATTGACTTCCAGACTGTACAATAACTCTATTTATGCCCTTGGCTTTGATGTCTTCTCTCGTGTAAGTTTTCAATTTGCCATCTGTTTCTTCCAAATTTAATTTATGTTCCCAGAATTCAAATATTTGAAGGTATATTCACCAATTACTGTTGTGGAAGAATTGATCCTTTCGATCCAGCCATAGATAATTGGTCTCATTATGTTGAATGCCTCACAATCTTTTTCCAAGCAAACAACATTGCAGGGGTGGAGAAGAGGGGAGCAATCCTCTTATCCACGCGTGGGAGTAAGACCAATGGATTGATTCAAAGTTTGACGGCACCCAGTGCCCCAGATTCAAAATGTTTTGATGACTTAGTGAACCTGATAAAGAGTCATTCTAGACAAAGCCCTCGAGAATGATGCAACGGTTAATGCACTGATGGTAACAATTCATTCCGGCAGGAATTTAAGTACAATCCCAACAGAAGAGAGACAGACAGACAGACAAAGGCAGAGAGAGGTAGAGAGAGAGAGAGAGAGAGAGAAATCAGGGAGCAGACAGAGTGAGGGAGAGACATACCCCGGAATTTTCCGCTCCCGTTGGCGGTGGGCATTACGGAGGGTGGGGATGGGGGCAGTTTGGCTGGAGGGGCAGAAATTGGTTTCATGCCAGTGTGAAATCACAGCAGGATTATCCAATGGTGTCTGCCATGGCAGATCGCAAATCCCACTGGAGGCCGGCGTGAAACCAATTTCCATCCCACTAATGGATGCAAAGTAAGACCCGACCAGAATCATCCAGCCCCCACGCCAGATTTACCTTTATGCCGGCGTGAAAAACAGGCTGGCCCAGAACATGTCTGGACAAGCATGAGTGCAGGAGTCAGGACTTAAGTTTAGGGCCTTGCTCAGATCACGGACATCTGAGGAGAAGAAAATGCTGGAGGTGTACAGCTACCGGACCCTGGAGAAACACATGCATCCCATGCTGGGTGGATTCTGATTTACATGGCTCCGCTGTGAAGCAGCTCTCTGAAGGTGGGAGGTCTCCACACAGCAGCTTCGACCTTTCTGAGGCTTCAGAACTTCACGGACGTCACCATGGGCTGATACGGATTATCAGCAAAGTGGGGTGCGGGGTGAGGAAGCTCTAGGCATGAGTGGAAAAAAAAGGTATACCAGGATGGGTGAGATTGGGGGGGGGGGGGGGGGGCGGGGTCGAAGGTGTTGAGGTTGGGAGGGGAGGGTGAAGGTGTTAGGAGGGTGAGGTGGAGGGGGGAAGGTGTTGGGGGGTGAGGTTGGGAGGTGGGTAGGCAAAGGTATCAGGAGTGAGGCTGGGGTGGGTGGCAAAGGCATTGGGGGGTGAGGTTGGGAGGGGAAAGGAGGGCGTTGGAGGGAGGAGGAGTACAGGGGGAGGAGGGAGTCTGGATAAGGGGAAGGTGTAACGGGGCAGAATGGTGCAAGTAGGGAGGTAGATGTGAGGTGGATGTAAGGTGTCAGGCAGGGAGTTTGGGGGGAAAAGGTTTCTGGGGCAATGAGGGAATACAGGGGGAGGAAGGAGTGTGGGGTGAGGAAGGTGTATGGGGGTGGAAGGCGTTGGGGAGTGGAATGTCCAGGTTAACGTGCAAGGGAGGGGCCTGTGGAGTCAATGACTTCCCCCTGGGGAGTGAACTCAGGGTGGGTGTGGCAGGAGGGAATAGTTAGAGTAACGGGGGCAGAGGGAGCAGTTAAGTGTGGGAGGGTGAGCGTGTGACAGCGTCGGTAGAAGGGGCAGCGAGGGTGGTTGGTGGGGACACAGAGGTAAACACGGACATGCAGGTTGGGAAGGAGGAGGTCAGGGAGGTCCATGTGGATGGGGGTGGGATTTTCAGGAAGTAGGGAATGTGCATATTCACCTAGACATCCTGGAATGACAAGGATTCAGGCTGGAAGTTTACAGTGGGGAGGTCGAAGGTTATGCTGGGGTGGGGTGGTCTATGGTTATGGGGGAAAGAACAGGGGTGACTGACTTGTGACTTCTGGAGCTGAGTTTTCAATTGCCGGTGGGTGCACATTGAAAATTGCCTGTCAGGAAGGTGCCACTGGACACCAATCCCTCCAGAACGCAACACAGTTTTCAAAGGGAAGGTGGAGAAGGGGGCAGAAACCTGCACCCTTCAATTAAGCGATTATTGAGCTCATTGATCAGTTCATTATAGGCTTCAAGGAAGCAGTGAGAAATGTTCAATCGGAGGACTCGGGGAAAATGCAGTGTCTGGGACATCTCAGGGTGCAGCTGCTGTGAGCACACTGCAGAGCCATAAGGGCCAATGAATACACTGGTCAACAAACATAAGAAGTGGAGAATAATACTCAGCTGCTCAACCAGTAGCACAGACCTGCCATTGCTGGAACTGAGAGATTCCTTCAGGTCCTAGAGTCATCGGTTGTACCCACATAGCCATCAACACACCAATAGACCAGCCAGCCAGATTCCTGAACAGAAAAGGCTATCTGCTCTTGTGACCACAGGAAGTGAATCTTGAAGGTTCCCGGCAGCTCTCATGATCCCTTCATCCTGAGGGAGTCCCATGCTCTCCTCCATGGGTGGTTACTGGGGGTGGGGGGATACAGATAGAGGTTAATGGGTTAATGGCAGGCACAAATAGAGGTTAACGGGTATGATCTTATATCCATTACGGAGACGTGATTACAAGGAGAGAAAAGCTGGAACTAAATATTCAGGGGTATGTGACTTTTCGAAAGAACAGGCAGGAAGGAAAGGGTGTTGGGTTAGCTTTGTTTGTATGAGATGGAATAAATACAAAAGCAAGAAAGGACCTTGGATCAGAAGAAAAACTCGGAGCTCAGGTAGCCGCAGTGGTGGCACTTCTTACACATGTGGTCGGTCAGAGCACAAAGAGCATTTAGGACTTCCTACATGTTGCAGGCGGTACATAACACGAGACTGAGCTATCCTGCCATGCCTCTAGCCAGAAAAACCCTCACTTTGCAGTAAAAAAAAGTTAAATTATTTATCTACTTTAAATAAAAACTTGAACCCTTACCTTTCCTTAGCTTAATCTATTTTAAGCTGGAGAAAAACTGGAGAAAAACCTGAAGAAAAACACTTACCGTCTACTCACCAATCAGCTCTCACCTTTGAGCTGACATCACTTTTTGAAGCTTCCCCGCACTCGCGCTGGTTCTGGTCTCTCGCACTGTCTTGTGATGTCACCCTTGTTATTTTCAACAATAACTGACTACAGGACACTTTTCCCAGACTGCTTCACCATGATGCTGACTGCAGGACAATCTTGCCAGACTGCTTCACCGCCATGCTGACTGCAAGACACTCTTCCCAGGCTGCTCCACCACGATGCTGACTGCGGGACACTCTTCCCAGACTGCTTCACCATGATGATGACTGCAGGACACTCTTCCCAGACTGCTTCACCGCCATGCTGACTGGAGGACACCCTTCCCAAACTGCTTCACCATGATGTTGACTGCAGGGCATTCTTTCCAGACTGCTTCACCGCGATGCTGACTGCAGGGCATTCTTTCCAGACTTCTTCACCGCGATGCTGACTGCAGGACATTCTTTCTAGACTGCTTCACCGTGACTCTGACTGCAGGACACTCTTCCCAGACTGCTTCACCGCGATGCTGATTACAGGACACTCTTCCCAGACTGCTTCAATGTGATGCTGACTGCCAGATACTCTTCCCAGACTGCTTCACCGCGATGCTGATGGCAGGACACTCTTCCCAGGCTGCTTCACCACGATGCTGACTGCAGGACACTCTTTCCAGACTGCTTCACTGTGGTGCTGACTGGAGGACACCCTTCCCAAACTGCTTCACCACGATGTTGACTGCAGGGCATTCTTTCCAGACTGCTTCACCACGATGCTGACTGCAGGACACTCTTTCCAGACTGCTTCACCGTGGTGCTGACTGCAAGACACTCTTCCCAGACTGCTTCACCGCGATGCGGACAGCAGGACACCCTTCCCAGAGTGCTTCGCTGCCATGCTGACTGCAGGACACTCTTCCCAGACTGCTTAACCACAATGCTGACTGCGGGTCACTCTTCCCAGACTGCTTCACCTCGGTCCTTTGACAAATCTCTCTGAAACACACCTCCCATTAAAGAGAAATCAGCCAGCAAGCATACACATCTGAAGAATTCAGCATCACCCAAAAACATTGTGCAGAATCGTCCCAGATTTGCATGAAGTGCGCGAGCGGGTGGGTAAAACAATGGCTGCGCTGGCGGCTTTTCATGCTGTATCGTCCTAAATCTGCTTCACCTGCTGAGCTTTTCCAGGTAATTCTGTTTTTGTTTTGGATTTCCAGCATCCACAGTTTTTTGCTTTTATCTCTTTTGTTTTTATTATTGCTTCACTGTGATGCTGACTGCAGGACACTTTTCACAGGTTATCAGTCATTGAGAAAATGTTATGGCCTATTATAAAGGATGTTATAGCAGAGCATTTAGAAATACATAATCTAACCAAGCAGGATCAGCATGACTTCACGAAGAGGAAATCATGCCTAATAAATTTATTAGAGTTCTTTGAGGAGGTAACAAGCAGGATAGATAAAGGGGAACCAGTAGATGTAATATATTTGGATTTCTGAAAGGCGTTTGATAATGTACAGCACATAAGGCTACTTAATAAGATAAGAACCCATGTTGTTGGGGGTAGTATATCAGCATGGATAGAGGATTAGCTAACTAATAGAAGACAGAAAGTTGGGGTAGGAGGGGCATTTTCGGGATGGCAACCTGTAACTAGTGGAGTGCCACAGGATCAGTGCTGGGGCCTCAATTATTTACAATATATATTAATGACTTAGATGAGGGAAGTGAATGTACTATCGCCAACTTTGCAGGTGACACAAAAATAGATGGGAAGACAAAGTGTTGAGGATGACACAAGAAGTCTATAGATATTGACAGGTTAAGTGAGTGGGCAAAAACTTGGATGGAGTATAATAGGGAAAAATATGAGGTTATGCACTTTGGCAGGAAGAATAGAGCTTGTCAGCAAGGCCCATATCTCATTAAAGAATAAATTGAAAAAAAACGGGTTGGGTGGTGCCCTCCAATAAATGCCAGTAAGGGTGTCCCTTTATAGGGTGTCTGCTGTGTGCTCCACAATATGATTATACAAAGAGGATTGGACCTGGGTGAAGAGGAGGTAATGGAGTGCTACTCTTCCTCAGAAAAGGACGGAGAGGTGGAAGGAAAGGGTGAGGAGGATGAAGGTGGCACTTCAGAGGTGCCCAGCACCTAGGCATTGGAAGAAGACTGCCAATGCCGTACCAGATCTCACAGTGGTTGGCAGGCTGTCCTGGTCACAAGGACCAAACTAATTCGGCAATGTTTCACCTGAACACCCCTCGGTCCTTTGACAAATCTCTCTGAAACACACCTCCCATTAAAGAGAAATCAGCCAGCAAGCATACACATCTGAAGAATTCAGCATCACCCAAAAACATTGTGCAGAATCGTCCCAGATTTGCATGAAGTGCGCGAGCGGGTGGGTAAAACAATGGCTGCGCTGGCGGCTTTTCATGCTGTATCGTCCTAAATCCGCCACATCAATTATGCATTTCCAGGAAACACGCCGTTTCCATGGGAGGCGGGCTCTCACTCGCCCACCACACCATCATCTCACCACTTCATCACGCCAGGGGCCATATTTAAAATGCAGCTGCACACACTCTTGGTGCTTCCAGCCCACTACTACTGAACAAAAGACATGGCCCTGAAAGGCAAAAAACTGCAGCCCCCAGAATCAATGGCATGTCCCACAAGAGCTTTTTGGACACAGTGGAGTCTTGTCTACCCCTGCTCTGGCTGCAGGATGGGCAGCAATCTGGCTTGGGAGATGGTGGCAGTCAACACCCAGCAAAAGGATAAATGATCTCTTCTGTTCCACCAGGGTAAGTCACTCTTCTCATCACGCTCAACTCACACACTCACAAACCCATCACACATCCACAGGGCCCTCACTCACTGCCAGTGCAAGGGACATCAACGTTCACTCTCACACACTCACTGTCACTGTCCTCACCCCATCCATGGGGCCACTCACCACCCACGCAGGCCAGGCACACTTATCATCTGGCCTAGCCAGCATCCTGCTTACACTCTCTCCATCTCTATCCATGCAAGACAAGCTGGCACACAACAAGAGAAAGAGGTCACAGACAGGTTTAGGGTTGCCTGAAATCAAGATCCTCATGAACTTTGAAAACAGAGCCATCCAGCTGGCTGGCGAGGATCTGGACCGGTCTTGTGCTGACAGTGAGGTTGGCACTGCTCTACCAAGTGAGGATCCAAGAGTGCAACATCCATCAGACAACCATTCTGTGAGTGATGTGTCCTGTTTCACAGACCACTGCCATGCACTTATCTCCCCTTTCTTTCACAGGCACATCTGCCAAACAGCCGACAGAGTCCATGACCCAAGGCCTCCAATCAAGCCTCACAGAAACCTCTGAAGAGGAATCTGAAGGCACCCTCCCTGAAGTCCCACCACAGCACTCACCCACACCCTCCACCAGTGCAGAGACACACACCTCAGTGGGACCTAGCTTTAGAGCAGCCTTGGGAACACAATCTGGTGAGCACATCGCATTGTCTGATCCAAAGCAGGTGGAGACAAGGACTTCCCAGGTCCCCGACACTCGAAGGACTGCTAAAGGCTAGGACATTGCTGAGCCTAAGTCAAATAACAAGCCCCTGAGCTCGGTCAGTTGCTGGAGCTGCAAAGGCAAGCTCGGGAACATCAGGAAGAGATGTCTGCTGCACTCCTCAGATTGCAAGGCACGATGAAAGAGTCTGTCTGCCTTCAGGCTGTGGTGATAGCACCAGCATGCCAACGCACCAAGATAAACACTGGTAAGATGGCGGCCTCCATGAAGACCTTGGTATAGGACTTCGCTCCTGCACTGCTGAACTCCATCACTGACAACATAGTTGGCCTCCAACAGTGTGTACACGAGAGGGATGTGGGCAGCTCCATCTCACTCCAGCTCACCTTTTTCCTCAAGGAGTCAGCCAGGGGCCCTTGGGCACCCATAGAGAGGAGGATCAGCAGGTGCACACTCCGGGGCCATCCACCCAGGTGACTCAGAATGTCCAGCCCATTCAAATCTCCTTTTTCTGTGACCTTAGCAGCTCCAAAGGCTGAGGAGGGTGAACCTGTCACACAGCAGGCCCTGAAAGCAGGCTGGGAGCCTCCAAGTCTCAGCCCTCCAGAGGACGCCCACCAAAGTCATCACAGACAGGGCGTCACAGTCAGCAGGCTGCCCTCCTCCTACGCTGTGGATGTCCGAGGAGCAAAAAGACGTAGCGGCTGGGTTAGAAAGTTTAAGCGATATAACTCTTTCGAGTACAAACACGTTTCCATCTGTTTCAGATGAAGTTATATTGTTTCATAGTTTGCCATTGTGAGATTTCAACTCTTCATAATCTTTTAAATGAAAACCAAATCAACAAAATTGGGATAAATCAGGCACAGCCCCTAATTCAGGTCAGCTGTAAAACCATGGACAAAGTTTAAAGGAACCTTACAAATTTTAAATCAAAATGTGATTAAAGGGGTCAACAAAACACCCCAGTCGCCGCGGTGCCCACAGAGCACAGAAGGCCTCGAGAGTGTCAGCAGACGCCGCGTGCTCCCTCTCCAGGGACATCCGGTAGTGAATGTAGCCGCGGAAGAGGGACAGACAATCGGGCGGGATTCCCCCGTCGATCGCCCGCTGCCTGGACCTGTTAATGGCCAACTTGGCCAGGCCCAGGAGCAGGTTCATGAGGAGGTCCTCCTCCTTCTCGACCCCCTTCCGCACCGGGTGCCCATAGATCAGGAGCGTGGGGCGGAAGTGCATACAAAACATCAATAAAAGGTTTTTCAAGTAACTAAAAAGGGAGTGCAGCCTACAACACCCTATGTATACATGGTCCACGGACTCCACAAGACCGCAAAAAGGGCACATGTCCTGAGAGTCGGTGAACCTATGCATCCTCTTATTATAGGGGACTGCTGCATGCAACACCCTTCAACCCAGGTCACGATAGAAAGGGGGAGGACATTTCCATAGAGGGCCTCCCATCGGGTGCCTCCGCCACCGGACGGCAACAAGGCACGCCAGGGTGTGTCCGGGCGATGGACAAGGGCGAGAAAATGGAAGGTGTGCAGCAGCAGTCCGTACAAAAAGCCCATCTTTGCCGTGCCAAAAGGCATGGAGGGCATGTCCCCGAGGCGGCTCATATTGCGGGGCACCAGCACCCGAGGGAGGGTTCGGGGCTTGGGGCCAATGTGGAATTCTGTCCGAACAGGGGAACGTTCAGACGGAAGACCACCGCGCACCTGGGCCACCTCAAGACCCAAAATAACGTCGGGTCCGAGCACGACCGTTCTCAGGTCTTGGATGGCATCGGCTGCGACCTGGACACTCACAGACGCGCGTCGCGCCAACTCCTGCGGGAGCATCCAGCCCAGCCCTCCGCCACGCAGCACGTCCCCGATCCTGGTCACCCCTGCGGCCACAGCCCTCCTCTCCGCCAACCACTGAAAAGGACGGAGGGGCGGATTCCTGAGCAGCGGTACTCTGACGATAGCCGCTACTCCTGACGGGGGAGAACTGAGTCGCGAGGCGACCACTTTCCAGACTTTGATCAGGTCCTGGTAAAAGACGGGCAACGCCTGCAAGGAGCCACCGAGGCCCAGCTGTTCTATAAACAGGAGCTGCACGTCATAATTCAGGCCGTGCACCTGACGGAAGAAATACGTCATCAGGGCACACCATCTAGGAGGAGGCTCGACGTAGAGGTATCGCTGCAGGGTCTGAAGGCGGAAAGTCGCCACCTGTGTGCGTAGGCACACTAGCGCCTGACCACCCTCCCTAAGCGGGAGACTCAGAACCTCGACAGCGACCCAGTGCAATCTTTTGTCCCAGAAGAAGTCGACTAACAATCTCTGGATTCTTGTGACAAAGGCCGGGGGAGGGGTCAAAGTGACCAGTCGATACCACAACATGGTGGCGATCAGCTGGTTTATGACCAGAACTCGACCTCGGTAAGATAGCACTCGGAGCAGTCCTGTCCAGCGCTGCAGGCGAGCGGTGACTTTCGTCTCCAGTTCCTGCCAGTTTGCCGGCCAGGATTCCTCAGCAGGGCAGAGATGGACACCCAGGTAGAGGAGGCTGGTCCTGCTCCAGCTGAAAGGCCTGAGCTCCTCGGGTAGGGGATCCATTTGCCACTGACCGACCAGGAGTCCAGAACATTTCTCCCAGTTGATCCTGGCAGAAGAAGCGGCAGAGTAGACCTCCTGGCACTCGCGCATCCTCCGCAGGTCAGCCGGGTCACTAAACATAAGGAGCACGTCATCGGCGTAAGCCGAAAGGACCACCCCGATGCCCGGCCCACGCAGAACCAATCCCGACAACCTCCTCCGCAAGAGGCGCAGGAAAGGCTCCACGCAAATAGAATACAACTGGCCAGACAGGGGGCAGCCCTGACGTACCCCTGTCCCAAAGCAAAGGGGCGCCGTCAGGGACCCGTTAACTTTCACTAGACACTCCGCGGCGGTGTACAGAAGTCGGATCCGGGTGACAAAATGCGTCCCAAACCCGAACGCTCGCAGAGTTCCGAGTAAGTATCCGTGATCCACCCTGTCGAACGCTTTCTCCTGATCGAGAGACAGGAAGGCGCTCGACAGACCAGCCCTCTGGGAATGGTGGATGATGTCCCGGACCAGATGGATGTTATCATAAATGGTTCGGTCCGGGACGGTGTAGGACTGGTCAGGGTGGATCATGTGCTCCAGCACGGTGCCGAGCCGAGAAGACATGGCTCGGGCAAAGATTTGGTAGTCCGTGCTGAGGAGGGAGACCGGGCGCCAGTTTTTCAGAAGGCGGAGATCCCCCTTCGGCAGCAGGGCAATCACGTCCCTGCGCCACGAAAGGGGCATCTCCCCGGTAGCAATGCTCTCCCCCAGGACCCCCACGAAGTCGCTCCCCAAGACGTCCCAGAACACCCTGAAGAACTCCACGGTCAGCCCGTCTAGTCCCGGGGTTTTGCCCCTAGAAAGACCGTCGAGTGCGCCGGTCAGCTCCCCCAGACTTATAGGGGAGTCGAGCTTTCCGGCGCACTCCGGGCCGACCTGCGGCAGGTCCTCCCTCAAAAGTCTGCAAGCGTCCTCGCTGGACGGATCCGGAGAGAACAGGCCAGTGTAGTAATCTCGGGCGATTTCCCTGATGCCCTCCGGATCCGAGACAAGGGATCCGTCGTCGGCCAGCAGTGTAAGGAGCTGCTTACGGACCCCGTGCCTTTTTTCCAGCGAGTAGAAGAAGGGAGAGCCACGGTCCATCTCCTTAAGGAAACAGATCCGCGACCTCACGAACGCGCCCCGAGACCCGACCAGTTGCAGGTCCCGCAGCGCGCCCTTCTTCTCATCGTACACCGACCGCAGGGCCGGGTCCGCGTCGGGCTGACGGAGACGTGCCTCCAGGTCGAGCACCTCCTTCTCCAACTCCTCGACCCTGGATTTGCGTCTCTTTGTCGACCCCTTCGCGTACTCTTGACAGAAAACTCGGACGTGAGTCTTGCCCACGTCCCACCATAGCCTCAAGGAGGGGAAGCCTCCCCGCTTCCTTCTCCAGCCGGCCCAGAAGCGACGGAACGAGTCCAGAAACCGTTGGTCTTCCAACAACAGGTTATTAAAATGCCAGTACGCGGACCCCGTCCGAGCGCAGAACGAAGTGAGCTCCGCCCACACCAGACGGTGGTCCGTGCACGGAACCTGCTGTATAGAAGCAGCCGGAACGCAGGACACGTACGCCTTCGAAACGTAAAGGCGGTCGAGTCTGGACGCTCCGACTCCAGGTGACACAATGGTGAACACGCTGGAGTCAGGATGGAGATTTCGCCAGACGTCCACTAAGTCGAAGGACCTGACCAGGTCCCGCAACTTACTCACACCTCGCGTGCAGTGCGGGGTACCGTGACGGTCCCGGACCCCGAGGGTGCAATTGAAATCCCCCCCGAGGACGATGCACTCGGCAGCGTCGATGGAGCCGAGATGAGTGGACACTTCTTCAAAGAAGCTCGCTTGCTGCTGCGTGCCCAGGGGAGCGTACACATTCACAAAGTGAAGCACCGCCCCCCCCAGACGCACAGTCAGGTGCAACAACCAGCCTGGCACCGGCTGCTTGACCCCCAAGATCTCCGGCTGAAAATGCGGGGCCAACAAGATAGCCACCCCGCCAGAATTGGAGGCTAGGTGACTCATTTAGACCCCCCCTCGCCACTCCAGGAGCCACGTGGCTTCGTCTCCCGGAACGGTATGGGTTTCTTGCAGGAAGCACAACGCATACTTCCCGTCCCTGAGGACCGAGAAGTTCTGGAACCTGCGCTGTGCGGCCCTGCTGCCGCGGATGTTGAGGCTGGCTATAGTCGTCTTCATTGTCAAAGGTACATCAAACCTTCACCTTAAGTCATTAAAAAGAAGAAGAGGACTTTTTAGTCCTTCCTCTCCTTCAGGAGCCCAGCGAGAAATGTTTGGACCCTCCGCCGCGCGTTCCTATCCAACTCAGGAGACTTGAGAGCCTCGCGAGTGGACCAGAACACCAGCGGAAAAGAATGCCACCGGTCCAAGGCCAACTGAACCCTGTCTCGGCGACCGCGATGACTCGCCAAAAAGTCCCGGAGTTCCCTTGGGGGGATGAGGGGGGAGTCAGTGGAGGGCACCAGGGGATCCACCGCCTCGCTTGAGAGCGACTCAGCGTAATTCCCAGCGCTCACCACGGACACCCCGTCCTCCTCCAGGTCGTCGTCTCCAGCTTCCGACCCCTCCCCCACATTGAGTACGGGGGCTGATTCGGAGCTGCCAGCTGGCCCCACCTGTACCTCGATCCCACCCCCAGGATCAAGGCCAGAGGGGTCCTCTCTGGTCTCCTCTAAAGGTTTTGGGTCAGAGGGCAGCGGCAGTTCTGATGCCCGCTCTCCTCCCGGCACCGGGTCGTCCGGGGAGCTCAGGACAAGCTCCTGACCCAAAACTAGGACGCCCGCTGCTAAGCTTTGGGAGGGAGCGGGAAGGCCTTCCTTTTCGCCGCCACCCAATGAACCGTTAACATTTTTTAAATTTTGAAAGCTACAGTCCCCCGACGAGCCAGAAGGTACCTCGGGGGTATCGAGGGTTCCTGAGTCAGGCACCACCTCAAGGGAGGTGCCTTCAGTGACCCCCGAGGGGCCCTGTTCAGGGGACTGCAGCAGGTTGACGGGGTTAACAGTGGTGGGAGTCGGTGCAGGGGTTTTGAGTTCCCCCAGAGGACAGGGCGAGATTTTACTTGGTGGAGACGCCACCACCTCTTCATCGGGGGAAGGGACACACCCAACTTCTTCAGTTTGGGCATCACCCACCTCCTCCTCCGAAGCGTGACGTCTCTTCCGGGTCAGGCTGGGGGCTAGGGAGACTTCCATTTCCGAGGCCCCCTCCTCCTTGTCCAGCCCTCCCGGACACTCCACCCTCTGGGTTTTGGGTGTTAGATTCCCCGGCTCGGGGTCCCGCGTCTTTTCCCCGCCGGCCCCGGGAGCACGCGCAGGGACGACGCCGGGCCCAGCACTCGGCGCCTTAGCACCCACGGGCCCGGGAGCACACGCGGACACGACGCCGGGGCCGGATGATGTCTTTTCCCCCGAGCCAGTGCTTGCAGGTGTTTGGGGGTTTTGGGGCGTTTCAGGGGCCGCCTCCAGGTTGCGGGTCTTCCTCCGCGCCTTCTTACTGTGCGGGGGCTCTCCCCCCGCCTCACCGGCAGCCGAGATGGCAGTGGCTGCCGGCGTCGCTTCCCCTTGCGGGGAGGGAGATGGAGTGGTGGCGGGGGGAGGAGGGGCGGTGCCAGCCGTGGCCGCTTGGGTGGGGCTCGTGGCCTTGGAGGCGGGGCAGTTCTTCCTCACGTGCCCCGCCTCCTTACAAGCATGGCACCGCACGCCCTCCACGGTCCAGAAGACCCGATAGGCGGTCCCCTCAAAATTGATAATGAAGGCCCCCTCCAGGCACTCCTCCCGGGCCAAGCGGACAAATACCTGGCGCCGGAAGGAGTACACATGGCGGAGGGCCGAGTCTTTGAGGCCGAGCGGGATTGGTGCAACCCCCGACCTGACCTCCCCCAATTTATTAAGGTGGGGGAGGAGGAGCTCACTGGATAGAATAGGCGGGACGTTCGAAATAATAATTCTCTGGGCGGTGGCCTCAAGGGGGTCCACCGCCAGAAAAGTCCCACCCACAGTGTGTGAGTCCTTTTTGCAGGGCGAGGTGCACCGCCCGCTCGGACCTCAAGAAGAATATGGCCTTCCCATACATTTTCGAGGCCGCGACAATGGCTGAGGGGCCGACGACCCCAGCCATAGCCTTTACGCAGGCCTCTATTGTCATTTCAGGGTGAGCATAGCTCTTTACCCCAAGGGCCCTGGTGAGGAGGCGGAATGGTGACAGGGCAGCGGGAGCAGCTGGAGCCGCAGAAACAACCACCCCCGCATAGGTTTTCTTTTTTTGAGGCCCTGCCACCGGTGACAAAACCGCCTCCATATTAGCCCTCGAGGGCCCGGCCACAGGCGATGGTGAATTGGCCTTAGGGCCAGAGCCACGCCCACCCCGGGAAGGATTGGCCATTTTGTTTTAGGAAAGGGGGTGGGGGAGAGAGGTAGAAACAACCTCCCCTCTTTTAGGCAGGAGAGGAGAGGAGGGAGAGGAGTAAAAGACAGGGAGGCACAGGAGGGAAAGAGGTAAATGTCCAGGTGGGTGTCCTCGATGGTGGATGGACGGTGGGTGGGGGCCTGATGTTCTTCAGGCAGGGGGAGGCGATGTCTTCACCAGCTATTGCTGGCCTTACTGGGAAAAGGGCTGGGTTGGGGGGAGGGGTGGCAGAAAGATGGTTTCAGCACACACACACACCCTCCCTCTCTTCCTTCCCCAACTCCTCTGGCAGTCTTCTTGCCTCCCCCTACAAAACACAGTCCTTAATTGCCCCCACCTTAAACAAAAATACACAGTTCAGACACCCATCTAGGATGTTGTTTTTCAACTCAGTCCTGGCCTCCTGGCCTTGCTGTCCTGTAACAACAGCAGCAACTGTTCTCTTCTCTCCCTCTCTCTCCTTTGGCACCACAGGGCAAGGTAGCAGCAGCAGCAAACACCCCCGAGTGCAGGTCCAGCAGCAGCACACAGCAGAAGCAACAACCCCAAAGGCAGCAGCAGAAACAGTTGAAACACTGAGGAGGAGCAGCAACACCAACACCACACACCTTCTCTCCTCAGTATCAGGAAACCAACTGAATCCACAATTATCTCCACGAGATCGTTAAGAAAATGAA
Source organism: Carcharodon carcharias (assembly GCF_017639515.1). Lineage (NCBI taxonomy): Eukaryota > Metazoa > Chordata > Chondrichthyes > Lamniformes > Lamnidae > Carcharodon > Carcharodon carcharias. Next base: position 56,789,602 of record NC_054485.1, on the reverse strand, counting down.
CTCTTGATCTTGGGGTTACAAACCCAGTCCCATAACCACTTGGCTATTTAGGCCAAGCCCAAAATTGAGTTTGCTTTCTTTTGAGTACAAACCCATTTCCATCTGTTTCAGATGAAGTTACATTGTTTCATAGTTTACCATTGTGAGATTTGAACTCTTGATCTCAGGGTTACAAACCCAGTACCATAAACACTTGGCTAGATGTAGTTACAAAGCCTGGGAATGGGTGTTGATCACTTGCAATACTGTTCACTGTTGTCAGTAAACTCCCAAGAATGTCCTCCCTGCCTATGGGTCCTTGTTCTGATGAGCAGTGTTCGTGTCACTCAGATGTGAAACCTTTCTGCACATGATAAAGGCAGGTGTCTCAGTCCAGGGCCTCTTCCCTGTGCTCTGTGTGACCTTCAGACCAAAGTGATGGCCCGGCCTCACACTCCCTGAAAACATTACTGATGCCTGCACCTCAGTGGTCCTTGTCATTGCTGCTAGAATGTAGTGGGCAGGTGCCACAGAGTTCTCTCATACTCTCTGAGCGCTCTCAGCTCCTTTAAGGTGGGGCTGTCCCCCATCTCTTCAGCATCCGTGACCTGTGACGCTGTGCACCAGCTCCTGAAGGGGTCAGGTGCCAAAGGCAGACAAAGGCTCAGATGCTTTAAAAGTTTCATGACTGTGTCCCTATGACATAACCCTGATCACAGAGTGCAAGCGAGCTGCTCTTGGCCAGACAGGAGTCAGACGTTCTCAGAGGCTGTTTGAAGAACTATGGAGTATCCTCACTGCATGTCATCATCATCCTCCTGCAATTGAGTGACTATTAGATCCCCACTGCATCTATATGACAGGATAATTATCACAGATGGTACGTGTGCTGCCATAAGCCAGGCTGCAGTCAAAAGTTCATAGATGCAAAGTGAGGATTTTATGGCATCTCCTCACTGCATATCATCATCATCCTCCATAAATCTAGCAGTTATGAGGGCCTCCTGAGTGTGCCTGCCTCATCTAGCCAGTACGAGGGTCTCATCCCTGTCACCATCGCCTTCGAGGACCCCCTCACACTCATTACCATTGACATCCTCCTCATCGGAGGAGACCTTCAGCTCCTGCATCTCCTCCTCAGACAGTTCCTCTCCCCATTGCAGTGCCAGGTTGTAAAGGTGCAGCAGACGATGATGATGTGTGACACCCTCTGTGGACTGTATTGCAGGGCTCCAACAGACTTGTCCAGGGACTGGAGCTGCATTTCAACATCCCTATGGTCTGCTCCACCAAGTTGCGAGCTGCAGCATGAGACTCATTATAACGTCACTCTGCTGCAGTCTGAGGCTGCCGCACAGGTTTCATCAGCCATGGCCTCTGCGGTAGCTCTTGTTGCCAAGAAGCCAACCCTGCAGTCTCTTTGGACCCTGGAAAAAGTCAGGCACCTGTGACTGAATGAGAATGTAGGAGCTGTGTGCACACCCTGGAAACCGTGCAGACCTGCAGGATGCATTTCTGATGGTCGCAGACCAGCTGCACATTCAGCGAATGGAATTCCTTGCAGTTGACCTTGTTGACACAAGGTGTGACATAGATCTGCGCACCATGTGAGCGCAGTTAATCACACCCTGCACCTGTGGGAAACCTGAGATCTGGGCAAATCCAATCGGTCTTGCATCCTGTCTGTCCTGGTCCTGGGTGAAATGTACAAAGTTGTTGCTCGCCACGGTGGCATCTCTGACCTCATGGATGCACTTGTGGGTGGAGGCTTGTAAGATCCCACGAGGTCATCTGTGGAGCCCAAAAAGAAGCCACTGGCATAGAAATTGAGCGCCGCTGTCACTTTTATGTCCGCTGGCAGTGGATGCCCTCCATGTCCCCGTGAAGCCAAGTCCTCAAGTAAATGGCAGATGTGACCAACCAGTTCCCTAGATATGCGCAGTCTTCAGTGATACTGGTTCTCAGCAATCTGCAGGAATGAAAGGCCGCGTCTATAGACCCTGAGTCTCGCTAGGCGCTGACCAGTGATGGCTCACTGCGGCTCTTTGGCGGCGTGTGCTGGAGCCCCAGTCACCCCTTCTTCCAAAAGGTTCTGCTCCTCCCTCTGCGCAACCAGGTGCCTCCATCACTCTCTTCTCTGTCATCTCTGCTCTCTGTAGGCCATGAGACATACAGCTAGATCACGAGGTTCCGTGATTCTGATGTACTCCTCCTGCAGGATGAAAGAGAGAGACACGTGGGTTAGCTTTGGTGTACAAAGAACCTCTCTTGGTTAAGTGTGAAGGCCCCTATTGCAATCCAGAGAGTGCTGGCCACCACTTAGATGACCAGAGTTTAGTGTGCTGCATGGCTGCCCAAAACTCCACCCACCTCCGCCCCACTCCACTTGACCAATTAGCTGTAGCTCCACCCATTGGACTGCATGCTGTGCTCTCAACTCAGGTGCAGGCATTCTCCTAACCTGCACTGCAAGTCTGCACTGTTAGCTTTAGCCAAGGGGAAGGCTGGTCCAAACTGGTATGATGACATTGCAAAGGGGCTGTGAGCGCCTCCAGCAGTGACTGCTCCACAGCCAGCTTTAGCAAGGAGATTGTACAACTTGCCCAGTCATCCAACTGTTTCCTACAGAGGGCTGAAGAGGATGGGTCATTAAGTATATTCAAGGCCGAGATAGACAGATTTTTAATCAGTAAGGGAATCAAAAGTTATGGGAAAAAGGCGGGAAAGTGGAGTTGAAGATTATCAGGTCAGCCCTGATCTCATTGAATGGCAGAGCAGACTCGATGGACTGAATGGCCTACATCTGCTCCTATGTCTTATGGTTTTATGGCCAGTCCACTAAACCGCTCATTTGTTTGCAGTCTGTGTCTGAGGGGTGAAAAGCCCTGGGGCACTTGGTAGCACTTTGATGCCTCTATGTTGCTTGAGTGGGCAGAGAAGCTAAAGGCCCAACTCCAATCATATTAATGTGGCTGCGGCTGAACCGTCTCAGCTGCAGAGGAATGGCCACTTCATACAACATTTGCCTAATGTGTGGTCACTTCCCTCACTCAACCCCCCCATCCTACGTGTGTTTGTGCACTACCTTCAACCACAGACTCCCTTTGCCACCCCCTAGACTCATCTCAACCGCAGGGCAGCCTTTGTGCTCCCCACAATTTGCCTCAACCTTGAAGACTAACAGGCATCCCTTGCGAGTGCTCTCTAACATTACTGTGCATTCACTTCTAATTTTCCCTCAAAGTGCAACCCGCCAAGTGCACACCTTTTACATGCTGTTGTGAAACACATCAGTGTGCAATCACGCTGACCTGGGCAGATGATCCAGTGGAGTTGGGGGGGATGAATCTGGTGGGCTAGCCTTCTAATCATATGCTGATGTATTACAATGAGGTTCCCGACATCCAATGGTGGGAAACGTGGCCGGCCATCGATGGGCTGAAAGGACGATTGCAAAGTGGTTTCTCGGCATCGTGAAACCAATTTTTGGCCTTCTCGCCATATTGTCCTCTGACGTCACCGAACACGCTCAATGCCAGCAGACACGAAACAACATCAACATTGTCCCAAATTGCATAACAAGGAACTAGATCAGATCTAGGCCACACCAACACCACCACTTTCCCCCCAATCCTTAAACTTCATTTTCTTTTTGATATCAATTATTAATAGCACACATGGCAGATTGAGAACATAAGCAGTTATTATTGCAGAATAAATAAATGAACAAATTGAGCAAACATCACCCAGGTGACCCATAAAGTGAAACTAATGACACGTCACCTTACATTCATATCCACTCCAATGAGGTGCTCCGCCTGTGGCTGAGGATGAGGTAGAGGCAGCCTCCTCCACTGTACCTACATTCAGCTGAGATACCTATGGCTTCAATCCTTTTCTTGGAGGAGCATGTGGCGGTTCCTCCACAGACTGTAGAGCCTATGTCATTGTAGTGGAAGCTATCTCTCACAGGACCTTGTATCATGTACGGTTCCTGAGTCGGAGAGGCTGAGGAGGCAAGTAATGACACCAGTGCCCCTCAGTTGTGACCCCTCATCGGCCTCTACACTTGCCTCAGCCCTGACACGGCACTCTTGCATGCTGGGACGCAGCTGGCATCCACTCCAAACCTCTGTATCATCAGTGACACGGAACAATCCATGTGACAGAGAGTATTACTCCTCTTGTGCGTGTCAACATTTCAGTTTGGATGGAGGTAAAAAATAGCAAAGGAAAGAAGTCACTAGTGGGAGTAGTTTGTGGGCAGAATATTACAGCAGCGGGATGCAGGATTTTACATTCCCGCTGAAGTCAATGGAATTTAGAACGGCTCACTGCATTTTACGGCCCCATCTCCACTGCGACAGAACCATAAAATTCCGGCCTATAGGTCTCCTAGCAGTGGCTCGGAGTATAAATCAAGACATGACAGGTGCCTGTAAGAAAGGAATTGCAATAATCATGGGAAATTTTAACCTTCATGGAGATTGGATTAATCAAATTGGAAAATGTAGTCTGGAGGGTAAATTCATAGAGTGTTTTTGAGATAGTTCTTTAGAACAATACATTTTTAACCAACCAGAAACAGGCTATTTTAGACATGATAATGTATAATAGGAGAGGATTTATTAATGACCTCATAGTAAAGGATCTTTTGGGAAAGAGTAATCATAACATGTTTGATTCATAATCAATTTGAGGGAATGTGGGTCCTTAACTGATGTCTTAAACTTAAATAAAGGCAATTACAAGGGTGTGAAGACAGAGTTGGCTGAAGTGAACATTTAAGGAGATATTTCATAACTCTCAACAAAGATATGTTCCATTGAGAAAATCAAACTCTATGAGAAGGATACACTGTACAGTGGTACTGAGGAAGTTAAGGGTGGCATCAAATTGAAAGAAAAGAAGTACAATTCTGCAAAGATCAGTGGTAGACCAGAAGATTGGAATATTTTTAGAAACCAGCAAAGGATGACTAAAAAAAAGAGGAAATAGAGTCTGAGAGAAACCTAGCAAAAAATATAAAACCAGAAGGTAAAGGCTTTTACAAATATGCAAAAAGGAATGAGTAGCTAAAGTAAGCATTGACAATGACAGAGACTTTGAACAAGTATTTTGTATCTAGCTTCACAGTAGAAGACACAAAAAGCATCCCAAGAATAATAGAAAATCAAGAAACAAAAGGGAGGGAGGAACTTAAAATAATTCCTATCACTAGAGAAAAAGTATTGGGGAAAGTAATGGAACTAAAGACTGACAGGTCCCCTGGCCCTGCATGATGACCTGCATCCAAGGGTCTTAAAAGAAGTGGCTGCAAAAATAGTGAATGCACTAATTAATCCAAAAAAATCCATGGATTCTGGAAAGCTCCCAGTGGATTGGAAAACAACAAATGACACCTCTATTCATGAAAGCAGGAAACTATAGACCAGTTAGCCCAACACCTGTCATTGGGAAAATGCTAGAATCCATCATTAAGAAGATAATAGCAGGACATTTAGGAAATCGTATTACAATCAAGCAAAGTCAACATGGTTTTGTGAAAGAGAAATTATGTTTGGAAATTTTACGAATATACGAACAAGGAGCAGGAGTAGACCATTCAGCCCCTCGAGCCTGCTCCATCATTTGATAAGATTGTGGCTGATCTGATAGTGACCTGAAAATTGCATCCAAAAACCTACCACCGATAATCTATCACCCTCTTGCTTACCAAGAATCTATCTACCTCTGCCTTAAAAATATTCAAAGACTGTGCTTCTAACACCTTTTCAGGAAGAGAGTTCCAAAGACTCAAGACCCACTGAGTGAAAACATTTCTCCTGATCTCTGTTTTAAATGGACAACCCCTTATTTTTAAACAGTGACCCCTAGTTCGAGGTTCTCCCACAAGAGGAAACATCCTCTCCATATCCACCCTGTCAAGACCCCTCAGGATCTTATATATTTCAATCAAGTTACCTCTTACTCTTCTAAACTCCACTGGGTACAAACCTAGTTTGTCCAACTTTTCATCATAAGACAACCCATACATTCCATGTATTAGTCTGGTAAACCTTCTCTGAACTGCTTCCAATGCATTTACATCCTTCCTTAAATAAGGTGACCAATACTGTACACAGCACTCCAGATGTGGTCTCACTAGTGTACTATACAACTGAAGCATAACCTCCCCATATTAGTATTCAATTCCCCTTTCAATAAATGATGACATTCTATGAGCTTTCCTATACCTGCAGTACCTGCATACTGGCCTTTTGTGATTCATGCACTAGGACACCCAGATCCCACTGCACCTCAGAGCTCTGCAATCTCTCACCATTTAGATAACATGCTTCTCTTTTATTCTTCCTGCCAAAATGGACAATTTCACATTTTCCCACATTATACTCCATTTGCCAGATCTTTGCCCACTCACTTAACCTATCTATATCCTTTTGTAGCCTCTTTATATCCTCTTCACAATTTATTTTCCAGCTATTTTTTTGTTATCATCAAATTTAGCACCATCCGTCCCTTCATACAAGTCAACCGAACAGATGAGGTCCCAGCATGGATCCTTGTGGCACACCACTCGTTACATGTTGCCAACCTGAAAAATACCCATATATGCCTACTTTCTGCTTCCTGTTAGCCAGCCAATCTTCTATCCATGTTACCCCCTATACCATGAGCTTTTATTTTCTGCAATAACCTTTGATGTGGCACTTTATCAAATGCTTTCTGGAAATCTAAGTACAGTACATGCACTGGTTCCCCTTTATCCACAGCACATGCTACTTCCTCAAAGAACATAATAAGTTGGTTACCCTTTTACAAAACCATGTTGACTCTGCCTGATGACCTTGAGCTTATCCAAGTCCCCTGCTATAATTCCTTAAATAATAGCTTCTAACATTTTCCCTATGACCAGTGTTAAGCTAACTGGTCTGTAGTTTTTCGCTTTCTGACTCCTTCCCTTTCTGAATAATGAATAATTTGCTATCTTTCAATCTAATGGGACCTTCCCCGAATCTAGGGAGTTTTGGAAAATTAGAACCAATGCATTAACTATCTCACCAGACACTTCCTAGGATGAAGTCCATCAGGACTCGAGTTCTTGTCAGCCCACAGCTCCAGCAATTTATTCAGTACTAATTCTCTGGTGACTGTAATTTTCCTGACTTTCTTCCCCACTTCTAGTCCCTGGTTGAAAGCTGCTTCTGGAATGTTACTTGTAGCCCGATAGTGAAAACTGATGTAAAATAGCTGTTCAACTCACCTGCCACTTCCTTGTTTTCCATTATCAATTCTCCAGACTCACTTTCTATAGGACCAAGGCTCACTTCGCTAATTCTCTTTTTTTAAAAATATTTATAAAATTTCTTACTATCTTTTTATATTTCTGGCTAGCTTTCTCTCATGCTCCAGTTTTATCTCCTTATTAGTCCTTTAGTAATTCTTTTCTGTTCCTTATTTCTGTCCAATTTTCTGGTCTGCCACCTGTCTTTGCACAATTAAATGCTTTTTCTTTACGTTTGATGATATCTTTAACCTTTCTTGTTAACCAAGGATAATGTGTCTGTCCCTTGGAATTTTTCTTACTCATTGGAATGTATCTTTTCTGTGCATTGTGAAATATCCCCTTAACTATTAGCCACTGTATCACTATTGACCTATCCCTTAACCTAATTTGCCAATTCATTTTAGCCAGCTCAGCTTTCATGCCCTCATATTTGTCCTTATTTAAGTTTTAAAACAAAGTCTCAGACCCACACCTCCCTCCCTCAAACTGAATGTAAATTTCAATCATATTGTGGTCGCTGCTACTAGGGCACCTTCTTTGAGGATGTAACACTCAGGGTGGATAAAAGGGAACCAGTAGATATAATCTATATGGATTTAAAAAATGCATTCAGTAAGGTATCTTATGAAAAGTTAAGAGCTCATGGTGTTGGGGGTCATATATTAACATGGATAGAGGATTGGCTAACTAACAGGAAACAGAGTTGTGATAAATTAGTCATTTTCATATTGGCAAACTATAACTAGTAGAATGCCACAGGAATCAATGCTGGGCCTCAATAATGTCTTGGATGAAGGGACACAGTGTACTGTAGCCAAAGTTGCTGACAATTCAAAGATAGGTAGGAAAGCAAGTTGTGAGGAGGATACAAAAAGTCTGCAAAGTGATATTAAGACATAGGTTAAGTGAGTGGGTAAAAATTTGGCAGATCGAGTATAATGTTGGGAGGTGTGAGCTTGTCAACTGTGGCAGGATGAATAAAAAAGCAGAATATTATTGAAATGGAGAGAGACTGCAGAATGCTGTGGTAGAGAGGGATCTTACTGTCCTTGTACATGAATCACAAAAAGTTATCATGCAGGTACACCAAGTAATTAGGAAAGTAAATTAAATATTGACCTTTATTGCAAGAAGTTTGGAGTATACAAATAGGGAAGTCTTGCTACAACTTACAAGCTGTTGATGAGACCACATTACATCACATCTGTGTACATTTTGGTCTTTTTACTTAAGGAGGGACATACTTACACTGGAAGCAGTACAAAGAAGGTTCACTAGGCTGATTTTTGGGATGAAGAGTTTTTCTTATGAGGGAACTCAGAGAGAAATAGAAGAGCAGATATGTTGGCAAATTTCAGATAAGTGTAAAAATAATAGGGTAGTAATAGTGGGGGATTTCAACTTCGCCAACATTAACTGGGTTAGTCATAGTGTGATAAGTTTAGAGGGAGTGAAATTCTTAAAATGCACCCAGGAACACTTTTTCAGCCAGTATGTAGAAGGTCCTACAAGAGAGGGGGCAATCCTGGACTTAATTTTAGGGAAAGAAGCCTCCAAGTGGTAGAGGTATCAGTGAGGGAGCATCTTGCAGATAGTGATCATAACTCTGTTAGATTCAAGGCTGTTATTGAAAAGGACAAGGATGGGCCAGAAATCAGAGTTCTAAACTGGGGGAAGGCTGATTTTAATAAGATCAGATATGATTTGGCCAGAGTGGACAGGGAGCAGTTATTTTTAGGTAAATCTGCGTCAGAGCATTGGGAGTCATTCAAGAAGGAAGTAGGCAGAGTACAGGGCCAACATATTCCGGTAAAGACAAATGGTTGGACCAACAAATCCAGGGAACCCTGGATGTTGAGGGATATACAGGATTGGACAAAGAGAAAAAGGGAGGCTTATGGCAGATACCGAGGTCTCAAAACAGTGGAGGACCTAAAGGAGTATAGAATGTGTAGGGGGGAACTTAAAAGGAAATTAGGAGAGCAAAAAGAGGGTATGTAAAAACATTGGCAGGTAAAATAAAGGAAAATCCAAAGTTATTTTACAAGTACATTAAGAGTAAGAGGGTAACTAGGGAAAGAGTGGGGCCCATTAAGGACCATAGTGGTAATTTGTGTGTGGAGCTGGAAGACATAGGTAGAGTGCTAAATGAATACTTTGTGTCAGCGTTCACAAGTGACAGGGATGACGTGGGTATGGAAATCAGGTCGAAGGACTGTGATACAATGAAATAAATTAGCATAGAAAGTGAGGAGGTTCTAAGTGGTCTGGTAGGCTTCAAAAGTAGATAAATCTCCAGGATAAAAGCAAAAAACTGAGGATGCTGGAAATCCAAAACAAAAATAAAAATACCTGGAAAAACCCAGCAGGTCTGGCAGCATCTGTGGAGAGGCACACAGTTAATGTTTTGAGTCCATATGACTCTTCAACAGAACTAAGTAAAAGGCCTGGATAAACGAATCCCAGGCTGTTGAGTGAGGCAAGGGAGGAGATAGCAGGGGCACTGGCAATAATTTTCAAAACGTTTCTGGCCACAGGAGAGGTGCCAGAGGACTGGAGGACAGCCAACGTGGTATTGTTATTCAAGAAGGGAAGAAAGGATAAACCAGGGAACTACAGACCAGTCAGTCTAACCTCAGTGGTGGGGAAACTATTGGAAGCAATTCTGAGGGACAGAATTAACCTACACTTGGAGAGGCAGGGGTTAATCAAGGGCAGTCAGCATGGTTTTGTCAAAGGGAGGTCATATCTGGCCAATTTGATTGAATTGGTCGAGGGGTGTTTTTGTGACTGGATGCCTGTGTCCAGTGGGTTTCCACAGGGATCAGTGTTGGTTCCTTGCTGTTTGTGGTATACATAAACAATTTAGATTTGAATGTTGGAGGGTTGATCAGTAAGTTCGTGGATGACACGGATGTTGGTGGGGTGGTAAATAGTGAGGAGGATAGTCTTAGATTACAGGAGGATATAGACGGGCTGGTCAGATCGGCTGATCATTGGCAAATGGAATTTAATCCAGATAAGTGTGAGGTGATGCACTTGGGCAAGACATATAATGCATGGGAATACACGATGAATGGTAGGGACCCTGAGAGGTACCGAGGATCAGAGGGACATTAGTGTGCTTGTCCACCGGCCCCTTAAGGTAGCAGGACAGGTAGATAAGGTGGCTAAGAAGGGATACTTGCCTTCATTAGCCAAAGCATAGAATATAAGAACAGGGAGGTTATGCTGGAACTGTATAAAACGCTGGTTAGGCCACAGCTAGAGTATTGTGTGCAGTTCTGGAATCCGCATTATAGGAAGGATTTGATTGCACTAGAGAGAGTGCAGAAAAGATTTACCAGCCTGGGCTGGAGAGTTTTAGTTATGTGGAGTTGTGAGGATGGACTGGGGTTATTTTCCCTGGAGCAGAGGAGATTGCGGGGGCACATGATTGAGGTGTATAAAATTATGAGGGGCATAGTTAGGGTAGACAGAAAGGAACTTTTCCCCTTGGTGGAAGGATCAATAATCAGGGGCCATAGATTTAAGGTAAGGGGCAGGAGTTTTAGAGGGGATGTGAGGAAGAATTTTTTCTTGCTTTTTCTGTGCTGTAGACCTCTATGACTCGATAACTCTATGGAAGGTTGAGCAGGTTGGGCATATATTCATTGAAGTTTAGAAGAATGAGAGGGGGTTAGACAGGATAGGATGTTTCCTCACCTGGGGAAATCAAGAACCAGGGGCACTGTTTAAAACCAGTGGTCTGACACTTAAGATTCAGATGAGGAGAAATTTCTTCTCTCAAAAGGATGTTCGTCTTTGGAATTCTCTTCCACAGACAGCAGTGGAGGCTGGTGCATTGAATATATTGAAGACTGAGTTAGACAGATTTTTGATCTAAAAGGGCAGCAAGAGTTATGGGGGCAGGTGGGAAAATTGAGTTAAGGCCAGAATCAGATCAGGCATAATCTAACTGAATGTCAGAGCAGGCTCGATGGGCTGAACGGCCTACTCCTATTCTTATGTCTTATCATCTTATATTGCCCTCATTGACATGATCAAAGGTACAGGTTAGTTTTCGTAGATTGACACTAAATTCTATCCCACTGCTACACCTTTGCTTTAAGATGGTGACAAGGCTATCTGACTTCCTGTCTGACATCAAATCTGGATTGAGCTCCAACCTTTTATACTTTCATGCTGAGAAAACTGAAACCACTTTGATTAGTTCCAGCTATAATTGAGGTGCCACAGGCTCCAACTTAATTAAAAATCTCTCCACTGCTTGTTTGATGCTGGGCTGAGTCACAGAGCACACAATTTATTAGAAATTCACAGCATAATATCATCAATATTTCTGTGCCTCCCACCTGTAATATGATAAACTTCACATGACATCAATCCCTCTTACTGTTGTTTCCAGCTGCACCCAGATAAATTACCCTTTATACAAAAAACTCACATTCAGAGCTTGCCTCCACTGTATATACAATCACTAGCTCCATGACCCATCGATAAAGTGAAGATCAATCAACATTTCAGAGTCTTCATTGCCTTGTCTAACCCCCTGTTGCTTCCCAATCAGCACAATCTCTGTTCTCCTTTCCTTCCTTCAGACCATCACTGAAAGAAAGACTTTCTTTTCTATATAGCCTGTCATGTCCCCAGAATGTCATAAAATGTATCCCGGGTGGCAACAATAGCCTGTCAGTTTGTTTCTGTTGGAAAAGGAATGTTGGCCACGACATCAGGAGAGCTTCCTGTTCTTTTTTCAATAGTGGGATGCTCTTCTTATCATCTCCTCCCTCCCGGAAAATCATCTTAAAGCCAACCCCTCCAACAGTGTGACGTTCTCCCCAACATTGCATTAAAGTGGCAGAAGATTACACTGTTTCAATATCAAAGGTGTCACCTTTCAGGTGGGACGTTAAACAAAGGCTCAGTCTGCCCTATAGGGTGGATGTAAAAGATCCCATGGCATTTTTTGAATTAAATGCAGATGAGTTCTTCCTGGTGTCCAGGTCAATATCTATCCCTCAACCAGCATCACAAAGCCAGATGATTTGTTCATTATCTCATTGCTTTTTGTGGATACTTGAAAGGTGCAAATTGGCTGCTCTGTTTTGTACACATCAATAGTACTTAATTGGATGTAAAGCCTGAGAAGGTTTAGTTTTGCTACAAAAATGCATATATTTATTTTCTTTTTACATTGTCCCACAGTTATTGGAAGCGAGAACCTCATTACGTTCCTCACTGAAGCACAAGTAAAGACAGCAGGGCAGAGGTGAAGGGGGACCTGAACTCTATCTGGAGCTGTAAATCACATTCCTCCTGAATAACACTGAGATCTTCAAAAAAGTTTACAGAGTTCAGGATCCTCAATAAAATTTGCAATCAGTTCATTAACAAGGACAAGGCCATTATGATTGAGACTCTTCTTACCATTGGCTTTCAGACTTTGAAAAACACTCAGAAGGAGAAGCAAGTTCTTTAGAGTCAAATGCATCTTTGTTAGGTTAAAAGGAGCCTCCATCTGTGTGTTTGGAGCTCTGAAATGGGAGAATGTGTTGGGTTGCAGGCAGTATAATGGGAGAATGGCAGGAAGGGAATTGGTCATTCAGAGAGCCAGTGCCAGCTGGTGGGCTGAATGGCTTCCTTCTGCACTGTAACAGTTGTGTGTTTCTGTAATAATATTCCATTTCTCAAAGTGCAGATCACGGGTGACTGTTCTCAATCCACGATGCCCGACCTGCAAAAATAGTACTGAAGACTGGACTGAGAACCTTTGACAAATTTCAGGAAAGTTCAGTCTACTTGGATGGTAGCTACAGAGTGTAGGTATTCAGGAATACTGAAGCTACAGCTCACCCTTTAACAGTCTGCACCAATGAGAAGTGGCTTCGGTTTCACTTTGCTGCAGGTCATATTGTATAAGTTTGAGTGTAAAATCACTATTTATACACTTACACATGGGATGTACAACCACATTCTGTAGCCGTCCAAATATAACTAGAGCTATGGGATCTTTTTCACCCATCTAAGAGGGCAGACAAAGCCTCGGTTTAACGTTTTATCTCAAGAAAACAAATCCAACAGTGCAGCATTCCCTTAGTACTGCAGTTAAGTGTAAATATAGGGCAATGTGACATAACTCCCTCAAAATGCAGGAGTGACAGACACTGAAACGAGAAGGTACCAATGGCAGACTCGAATTCTGAACCACTCTGGAGCCAAGCTTAGTCAGACCCTCTCTTTCACACAGTTGCTATGCATATAAAGTAATACCTCAATTAATGTTGATCCATTCAATGCTTTTTTTCATTATTATGTTACCAACGCAATGGGAAGCATATATCCTTTTAAAGTCACGATTTTCACTATATCTTCAGACCTCACCCCTCAGTGACAACATCAGCACTCAGCTCACTGCCTCGCCCACTAACTCACTCACGTCCTGCTTTTGCCTCACTCACTATCCTGCTCATCACTCCACTCCAAATATCCAAAAGAACCATTAATTTACTGCCTCCACATCCAGGTACAGAAACTAGGGAGAGACTTGCTAGGGGCCGGGGAGAGAGTCGCTGAGGATTGGGGAGAGACCCACTGGTGATTGGGGGAGGCTTGCTGGGGACAGGGGAGAGACTCGCTGGGGATCAGGGAGAGTCTCACTGGGGATTGGGGAGAGACTCGCTGCGGATTGAGGAGACTCGGCGGGGGTCAGGGAGAGCCTTGGTGGGGGTCAGGGAGAGACTCACAGGGGATTAGGGGGAGAGACTCACTGGGGATTGGGGGAGAGACTCACTGGGGATTGGGGAAGAGACTCACTGGGTGTCAGGGAGACTCACTGGGGACTGGAAGAGACATTCACTGGGGATTGAGGAGAGACTCGCTGGGGATCCTAACTCCAGTTTATGCATTCATTCTTATGGCAAAATCTGATTCACTTAATATAAAAATAAAAAACTGCAGATGCTGGAAGTCCAAAACAAAACAGAATTACCTGGAAAAACTCAGCAGGTCTGGCAGCATCGGCGGAGAAGAAAAGAGTTGACGTTTCGAGTCCTCATGACCCTTCAACAGAACTGAGTGAATATTAGGAGAGGGGTGAAATGTAAGCTGGTTTAAGGTGGAGGGGAGGGGGTGGGGGAGAGAAGTGAGGGGGGTGTGGTTGTAGGGACAAGCAAGCAGTGATAGGAGCAGATAATCAAAAGATGTCACAGACAGAAGAACAAAGAGGTGTTGAAGGTGGTGATATTATCTAAATGAATGTGCTAATTAAGAATGGATGGCAGGACATGCAAGGTACAGCTCTAGTGGGGGTGGGGTGGAAAGGCTAACAGGGCATAAAAGATATAGATTTAAAAATAATGGAAATAGGTGGGAAAAGAAAAATCTATATAAATTATTGGAAAAAACAAAAGGATGGGGGAAGAAATGGAAAGGGGGTGGGGCTGGAGGAGTGAGTTCAAGATCTAAAGTTGTTGAATTCAATATTCAGTCCGGAAGGCTGTAAAGTGCCTAGTCGGAAGATGAGGTGCTGTTCCTCCAGTATGCGTTGGGCTTCACTGGAACAATGCAGCAAGCCAAGGACAGACATGTGGGCAAGAGAGCATGGTGGAGTGTTAAAATGGCAAGCGACAGGGAGGTTTGGGTCTTTCTTGCGGACAGACCGCAAGTGTTCTGCAAAGTGGTCGCCCAGTTTACGTTTGGTCTCCCCATCATTGTTTCTGATTCACTTAACATTGTTTCACTTAAAGTCGCACTTTTAAAGAGCACAACCAGGACACTAAGTGAGGAATTACTCTAGTATAAATGCAGCTGTAGACACGTCTCAAACCTTATGAGGAGCTCAAACTCTTGACTGTCTGATTTAAACAGATGTCAGCCATGTTCTCTCACTGCCCATCACTGCATGTGGGAACAACCTCATGGCTCCCCTGGATCACTGAACCAGCAGGTGTCATTCTCAATGCTTAGAATTCTTTCCAGGTATAGGAAAAATAAATTCTCTTGACAGTTAACATTAATTCAGTAACAGTGATTGTTATGTTCCTTCTCTGTCAGGTAGCTTAGTTCAGCGAACATGGTTGCACACCTATCTACTGGTGAGTGAATTGGTAAACAATATACTGCAGACGCAGAGTCCAATGTAAGATGAAGCACATGCTGCTTATTAACATAAGACACAGAGCGCTAGCACAAAGTATGCTTCTCCAACCAGACCCTATTCTAAACGACTGATTAACATTGTAGCTACACAGCAATTGGGTAATATAGTCACGTGGTCAATCTGCTCACATTCTCTAAAAGGTGTATTGCACCTCAGATTACCACAGTGATGCTGAAAACAGGAATATTAAGAACAGGAGTAGGTTATTTCTCACCTTTGTTGCACATCCTTTGATGCTGTCACCCAGCTAAAATCTCTCGATCTCGATCTTGACTGTTTCAATTGTCCCCCCCACACGAAGCTGTTGGTTTGTTACAATGTCCTTAACAACAACAATAACTTGCACTTATATAATGCCTTTAGTACAGTAAAACATTCCAAGGAGCTTCTTAGGGGTGTCTTTAGTGAAGGAAATCTGCTGTATTTTCCCAGCCTGGCCGATTTATGACTCTCGGCCCATATCAATGTGGTTGACCCAATTCTCCTCTGAAGTGGTCTAGTTTGGCAGGCAAAATATCATCAAATTCCATCAAAATACACATTCCATGAATAAAGTTTTTTTTAAATCCTCAATGGTGCATGTGCTTCATCAGTGTGTTGCAATTGTAACTATGACATCATGAACTTTTTAAAATTCATTTACGGGATGTGGCCATCACTGGCTGGGCCAGCATTTATTGTCCATCCCTAGTTGCCCTTGAGAAGGTGGTGGTGAGCTGCCTTCTTGAACCACTGCAGTGCTGTTAGGGAGGGAATTCCAGGATTTTGACCAAGCAACAATTAAGGAATGGCGATATATTTCCAAGTCAGGGTGGTGGGTGGCATGGAGGGGAACTTCAAGATAGTGGTGTTTCCATCTATCTGCTGCCCTTGTCCTTCTAGATGGTAGCGATTGTGGGTTTGGAAGGTGCTGTTTAAGGTGCCTCGGTGAATTTCTGCAGTGCATCTGTGCGTCAGTGGTGGAGGGAGTGAATGTTTGTGGATGGGATGCCATTCAAGCAGGTTTCTTTGCCCTGGATGGTTTCAAGCTTCTTGAGTGCTGTGGGAGCTGCAGTCATCCAGGGAAGTGAAGAGTATTCCAGCACAACCCTGACTTGTAACCCGCCCAGGATCTGGAAGTTTGCTCTTCTAGCAGCCACTGGCCTTGGAGTCTTCCACGGTTTCTACCTCTATTTGGACCCTGTATTACAGGATTGGAGGGAATGAGAGACACTGACTGCAGGGAAGCAGACATTTACAACCTGTTTTACTCTCCCCGAGGGCAACCTAACCTCAACCCAGCACTGTATGGCATGTAAGGCCCAAACTTGGTTTTGCTCAACTTGACGCAAGTATAACATTCCCCAGCTTGGTGGCCCTCGTGGCCATGTTTCTGGGTGCTAGTAGGTGAAGGCTCAGCCCACCCACACACAATGCCTATGTGGTTATCCAATTGCTGGACTCCAGAAACCTTCCCCTATCATCTGCAAAAGGCTGCAGACCAGAAAATTAACTCTAAGTGGATCAAAGAGCAGTGGAAATCTGAAACACTCTCCCCAAAAAGATGTTAAGGATGGGAGGCCAACTGATAATTGTAAAACTGAGTATGATAGATTTTCATTTAGTAAGGGTATGAAGGGATTTGAAACCAAGATAAAGGATGTAGGATACAGACCATGATGTAATTGAATGGTGAAGCAGACTCGAGGGGCTGAATGGTCTCTTCCTGTTTCTATGGCTGGAATTTTCCAGCCCCTCACGCTGGTGGGATCTTCTGGTCCCGCTGATGTGA
Source organism: Carcharodon carcharias (assembly GCF_017639515.1). Lineage (NCBI taxonomy): Eukaryota > Metazoa > Chordata > Chondrichthyes > Lamniformes > Lamnidae > Carcharodon > Carcharodon carcharias. Next base: position 56,772,403 of record NC_054485.1, on the reverse strand, counting down.
ATGGAGATTTCAATAGCTCACCGGCCTTGCGGTGGAGGAACCTGACATGGGGGTTGGGGGGGGAGGGTGGGGGGGGGGGTTGGGTGGGGGGGGGGGGGGGGGTGGTGGGAGTGTGGGGGGTGGGCGGGGCGGGTGCTGGAAAATTCCAGCCAATGATTCTATGGCCTTTATTTCTCCTTATCTATCAATTTCTATCTTTCTAATTCTAAACAGAGATCAAAAAGAAAAAAGATTCACTTTGTGTTGCTTATACTCAATTGCCTCATTCATAGAAAATAAACATCCCACAGGGTCATGGAAACCACTGTAGAGAAACACTGTCTGCCAGAATACCTACTTGACATAAAGCTGCTGGTCCTCTCACTGTCAATAATTCAGTAAGTTTAATCATTTCCGTCGGTCTTGCTCCTTTCTCTCATGTTTGCAGCTGGCAGGTGAGAACACATTTGATTAAAGTGTCTTTTTACATTCGAAAGAGATCTTGGAAATGTGTCCCGATGAATTATTTGGTGGATTAATCCTATTAATTCTGAAGGTTTCGCAATTCATTTAAAGCTCACCTTCTGCTTCAGGTGAATCCTCTTGTTGAACTCTGGTATCACTGCTGTTTATAGATTTGTTAATCTCAGTCCTTTTTAATCTTTCAGTGCATGATTATTTTGTTGTCACAGCTCCTGGGAATATCACAGAAAAACTTCAAGGTTACACAGCAAGGAAGATGATTACTGTCTGCACCAAAGGCTTCTGAGATACTGGGCTGCCTTCTTCCATCTGCATCTCTCCACACTTCCTGTCCTTCCCTATTCTCATTGTGCACCATCAAAGCTGTCCAATGCCAGCTGAGAGAATGATGTGACCTCACACCTCTTTCGCCATATTCAGTGACAGTCCCCACTCCCTGTAAAGAGCAGATCAGCAATATGATGTAAAGCAGGATTGCATTGCATAAAACCGTAACTCACTGCCATCCTCAAAAAATTTTTAAAAGCACATTCTCAGGACATGGGCATTGCCAGCATTTGCTGCTCATCCTTCGTTGTCCTGAGAAGGTGGTGATGGGCCTTCTTCTTGGACCACTGAGTAGTTTCCCAGATGAGGTCCCCGGACTTCTTTGTCACAAAGATCGATACCATCAGCTGCCCTCCCTTCTACAAGTCCAATGTGCCAAATGTCCTCTCAAGTTCCATCCTGCCCTAGCCTTGAACTCACTTATTTCTATAGTTTCTGTCCTATCTCTCTCATGCCCTCTCTGAGCTCACTTTGTCCATGAGACCCACCTCATGCTCCTTTGACTTTATTCCCACTAAATTGCTGACCACTCAAGTTTCCTTTCAGACTCCCATTTTAACTGATATTGTTAATACTTCTCTCCCCTCAGACACTGTCCTCCTCTCCTTCAAATCTGTCAGCATCATCTCTCTTCTCAAATAAACAAACTTTGCATCTTCTATCATTATAAAATACTGCCCCAATCAAGGCAGCATTTGACCGAGTGTGGCATCAAACAGCCCTAGTAAAATTGGAGTCAATGGGAATCAGGGGGAAAACTCTCCCACTGGTTGGAGTCATACTTAGCACAAAGGAAGATGGTTGTGGTTGTTGGAGGTCAGTCATCTCAGCTCCAGGCCATCACTGCAGGAGTTCTCCAGGGTAGTGTCCTTGGCCAAACCATCTTCAGCTGCTTCATCAACGACCTTCCTTCCATCATAAGGTCAGAAGTGGATATGTTCACTGATAATTGCACAATGTTCAGCACCATTTGTGACTCCCCAGATACTGAAGTAGTCCGTGCCCACATGTAGCAAGACCTGGACAATATTCAGGCTTGAGCTGATAAATGGCAAGTAACACTCACGCCACACAAGTGTCAGGCAATGACCATCTCCAACAAGAGAGAATCTAACCATTGCCCTTTGACATTCAATGGCATTACCATCACTGAATCCACCAGTATCGACAACCTGGGGGTTACCATTGACCAGAAACTGAACTGGACTAACCATATAAATACTGTGGCTACAAGAGCAGGTCAGAAGCTGGGAATTCTGTGGAGAGTAACTCAATTCCAGACTCCCCAAAGCCTGTCCACCATCTACAAGACACAGGTCAAGAATGTGATGGAATACTCTCCCCTTGCCTGGATAAGTGCAGCTTCAACAACACTCATGAAGCTCAACACCATCCAGGACAAAGCAGCCTTCTTGGCTGGCATCCCATCCACCACTTTCAACATCCACTCCCTCCACCACTGATGCCAAGTGACAGCAGTGTGTACCATCTACAAGATGCACTGTAGCATCGCACTAAGGCTCCTTTGACATAATCTTCCAAATTCATGACCACTACCATCTAGAAGGGCCAATACAGCAGATACATTGGAACACCACCACCTGGAAGTTCCCCTCCAAGCCACTCACCATCCTGACTTGGAAATAAATCGCCGTTCCTTCACTGTCACTGGGTCAAATTCCTGGAACTTCCTTCCTAACAGAATTATGGTGTATCTACACACCACATGGACTGCTGTGGTTCAAGATGGCAGCTCACCACCACCTTCTCAAGGGCAATCAGCAATGGGCAACAAAAAAGCTGACCCAGCCAGCAACACCCATGTCCAGTGAAAGAAGAAAAAAAATCTCCAATCTTCTTTTGTCCTCAGAGTCTTTGAACATTTTGAAGTCTCCCAAATCCATATCCATCTTTCCCAAGTTCCTGCCTTGCCACAGTAAAACAGCCCTTAGCAAAGTCACAAATGAAATCCTATGTGACTTTTACAAAGGTAAGCTTTCCATCCTCATCCTCCTCAAACGGCCTGAAACCTTTGACGTGATTGACCACACCATCCTTCTCCAATGCCTTGTCACTGTCATCCAGCTGAGAGGGGACTGCAACCACTTGGTTCCAGCCTTATTGATCCAATCATAGCCAGAGAATTGCCTGCAATGGCTTCTCTTGCTCCCACATTGCTTCCTCTGGTGCCACCCAAGGATCTATTCTTGGCCTCATCATATTTCTCATCTACATTCTGCCCCTCGATGACATCATCCAAAAATGCAGCAACATTTTCACATGTATACTGACGACACCCAGCTCTACTTCACCAACACTCTCTCAACCCTTCTGCTCTCTTGAAATTGTCAGGCTGCTTGGCCAACATCCAATGCCAGATGAACAAAAATTTCCTCCAATTAAATATTGGGAAGAGTGAAGTCATTGACTTTGGCCTCAAATATAAACTCTGTTTCCTAGCCACTTCTGGCATCCTTCTCTTTGTGTCAACTGACTGAGATTGAACCATGATCTTGGTTATCATATTTGACCCAGAGATGAGCTGCAAGCCATATATTCATGTCACCATTAAGACAGTCAATTTATAACTCCATAATCCATGACCCTGCCTCAGCTTATCTGCTACTAATACCCCCATCTATGTCTTTATTATTTCTGGAGTTGATTATCCAATGCACTTCTGGCTGGCCTCTCCCACTCTATCCTCGTAAACTTGATGTCATCCAAAACTGCTGCTCATAACCAAAATTACACCAAGTCCTGTTAACTCATCACCTCTGTGCTCACTGACCTAGGTAGGATCGCAATTTTAAAATTCTCATTTTGTTTTCAGCTCCCTCCATGGCCTCACCCCTATAACCTCCTCCAACTGTGCAACACTCCAAGTTATCTAATTTCCTTTTGAACATCCCCGATTTTAATCACTCCACGCCGCACCTTCAGCAGCTAAGGCCCTAAGATCTAGAAACTTACTCCCTAAACCTCTTCATTGCGCCTCTATTCTCCTTTTCTACCTACATCTTTAACCAAGCCATTGGTCATCAGCTCTAATATCACCATATCTGACTCGGTGTCAAATTTTGTTTGATAATGCTCCTGTGAAGCACCTTGTGATGTTCTACCATGTTAAATAGGCTATAGAGGTGAGTGCCTTCGGCCCAACCATCTTTAGCTGCTTCATCAATGATCTTTACTCTAACATAAGGTCAGAAGTGGTGATTTTCACTGATGATTGCACAATGTTCAGTTCTACTTGCAATTCTTCAGATATGCACTCCTTGCCTGAAAGCAGCAAGACATGGATAACATTTAGGATTGGGCTGATAAGTGGCAAGTAACATTCACGCCACAAAGTGCCAGGCAATAACCATCTCTAACAAGAGAGAATCTAACCAGCACACTTTGATATTCAATGACATTACCATCACTCAATCCCCCATTATCAACATCCTGTGACCAGAAACTGAACTAGACTAGCCATATAAATACTGTGGCTACAACAGCAGATCAGAGACTGGGAATTCTGTGGAAAGTAACTCACGCCCTGACTTCCCAAAGCCTGTCCACCAACCACAAGGCACATGCCAGGAGTGTGATGGAATACTGCCCACGCACCTGGATGAGCACAGCTCCAACTACACTCAAGAAGCTCAAATACAAGCGACAAGATGCACTGCAGCAGCTCACCAAGACTCGTTTGACAGCACCTTCCAAACTTGTGACCTCTACCACATTGGACAGCAGGTGCATGGGAACACCACCAGCTGCAAGTTCCATCCAAGCCACTCATCATCCTGACTTGGAAATATATCACCACTCCTTCACTGTCATTGGGTCAAAATCCTGGAATGCCCTCTTGAACGGCACTGTGGGTGTACTTACACTGCACGGACTGTTGCAGTTCAAGGAGGCAGCACATCATCACCTTCTCAAGGGCAATTAGGGATGGACAATAAATGTTAGCTTCGCAAATGACACTCACACTCCATGAATGAATTAAAAAAGGCATTGCCAAGGCTTCTCCGGCAGCATCTTCCAAAACTTTGACCTCCACTACAAAAAGCAGGAGATGTAACAAAACTACACAACTTCCAAGTTCACCTCAATGTCATAGAGCACCTGTCTTGGACATATACTCCCGTTTTTTCATAATCACTGGGTCAAAATCCCTGCATAACAGCACTGTCGACATACTTCACCACATGGATGGTTTATGTGGTCAACAAAGTGGCCCCACCACCACATTCTCTAGCAGTTTGAGATGGGCAATAAATGCCAGCTTTTGTAGTGTCATGCACAAACTGAGAATGATCTAAAAAATGTATAAAGTTGGTTTAAACTTAGCCTCAACACACACTAAGGGCTCAAAGAGTCCATGTGCAGAGTAAGTTCATAGTGAGTGAGACCTCAGTGGTGTCCCAGTGCAAAGTAAGCTCCCAGCCGAGTCCCAGTGCAAAGTAAAGATCAGCACAGTCCCAATACAGAGTAAGGTTTCAGCAGAATCCGAGAGTAGGATTCCCAGCATAGCTCTAGCAGATTTTCATTTCACTTTTCTACTTGCACGCTTCCCTTCAATTTGTTCACTTCCTAATTGCTTCTTCACATTGTTTAGACATTGATGGCCCTGGGTGTACTATTGGTGCCAGGTCCCTCATGGAGTTTCCCAGCATTAATTCTACTCATTTTCTATTCATTTTTATATGTGGTCTGCAGCACACTATTACATTTTATCCACCATCGGTCCATTCATTTGTTTAAACTATCAGCATCCTGAAAATTCTAAATTACCTTCTAAATCTCTCATTTTAGAATTATCTCGCAAATTCCATAATCCTGCAACTAAACACAGAAAATGCTAGAAACACTTAGCAAGATTGCAGTGGCCTTTCCTCAAATGTTACAGATGGCAGGGGGAAGGAAATAACAAAGGACAGTGGTATTTTCCTGCTGGCTCTGTATTTGCTTAAAAGCTGTTCATTTCCAACATCTGATGAAAGGGTCACTGCCCTGAAATGTTAACTGTTTCTCTCTCCCCACAGTTGTTACCTAACCTGCTGAGTATTTTCAGCATTTTCTCTTATTATTTCAGGTTTCCACCAGAAGCAGTGTTTTGCTTTAGCTTCACCTTGCTGTTATTTTTAGAATCTAGGTCATTATCTAGAATCTAGATAAGAAACAATACATGTTCAAACTCTGATGCTTGGCTGCACTCAGCACCTTCTCCCATCTGACATTTTCTCATTTCTAAGTCCGATACCTTTGTCCACTAACATGTGGGCATACACACACACATATACACACACAAACACACATGCGCATGTACACACACACATTTACATATAAACACACACACACATACACACCCACACACATATACAGACACACACACACGGACACACACATATGCGCACACACAAACACAAACACACACAAATCTGCACTCATGTGGACACACACACACATGGACACATAGACACACATGTGCACACATGGACCCTGTACACACACATAAATTCTAGCAATAATCACTGAATATTAGTCAGGAGCAGAAGCCTTCCCCAGACTAGGGCATCTGCAGCCAGCTGCAAAGCCTGAAGTGAAATCAACCGTGGGACAGTAGCACAGTGGTAATGTCACTCAACTAGTAATCTGTAGGTCTGGACTGATGTTCCAGAGGCCGGAATTCAAATCAAACTGCCAACCTGGGGTTTTGAATTCAATTAATTAATTAACCTGGAATAAAATGCTGGTCTTATTAATAATGATTATGAAACTACTGGATTGTTCAAAAAAACCATCTAGTTTACTAATGTCCTTCTGGAAAGGAAAGCTACTGTCCTTATCTTTTTTGGCCTACATGTGGCTCCAGACCACAGCAATGTGGTTGATATCTATCAAGCTACTCAGTTGTAGATGACTCATCACTACCGATTTAAGGTCAATGATCGATGGGCCAGTAAATCTCACATTCTAAGAATGAATAAAAAAATCCAGGCATCTAGAATTGAACCAGGGATTGGCTGGTATTTCTGGTCTGGCACTATTACAACATGGTGTAAGTACTAGGGAGTGCTGGGAACTTTCATTACCCTCCCTGGCGATGTCACTTTATTTACTTCAACTTTCAGGAGACGGGATAGAAAACTTGCGATATTAACTATGGAAGGAGTGATCAAAGTGAGCTCCATCATATGCCTGCCTGTCCATCTCCCAGTGCCTCTCCTGTTACCTATTTCAGCTGCAGTAACGTAGTTGATACCTGAGAGCAGAGCACGTTGAATTGGTGATGGAGCAGCCAGAATTCATTCACCAGACATAGGATGATTAGATGGATATGGATGAGGAAAGACATTCAGTCCATCTTGGATCTATTTTAACAGAGTTCACTGTCATGGCTGTATTAAAACAGTTATAAGGGGAGTGCATACTAACACACCAACAATAACTCCCAGCCGTATATAAGGTGGCACTCACTGTTTAAAAACTTCACACAACACTGGCAGAAACTTTGCAGATAAATGCAGCATAGTGTTAGAATCCTAACTGAAGTTTTCTTTTACAAGATGGAAGGACATGGCATGATCTGGAGAATGTGGATGCTAATCTGGGATTTTTTTAAAAAGGTCATAAGTTCACCTTGGAACTGTCAACCAGCGGGCCTCTTCCAAGAAATCACCTGACCTGACCTGATCTTGAGGAAGATGTTTGTTTTGAACTGCAATCGTTATAATTGATGGAGAAAAAAAAACTGGTAACTTGCTGGAATTCACATGGGCAAGAGGAAAAAAAATTAAGTTGTGAACCTGCTTGTTTTGAAGGCAGTTTTGTTGGAGAACAAGCTGGGGAAGGAAGGCTGTCCTAATTGGCTCTGTCTCTCTCTCTCGCTACCTTGTCAGCAATTGTGTGTGGCTATTGACCTATGGCCTAAGAACCCTCATCTGAGTGTAACTAGTTTGCATTTGGACCTGCAAAGCTAAGACCAGTTAGTAGGAACTTCCAGAGATCCACTGGGATCAGCGGCCCATCTGCACATGAGAGAACTCCAGGTTGGCAGCATCAAGACCCTGCGGAATTTATCCTTTGTTTTTTTAAGCCCATCCTCTAAAGCCCATCTCTTCAGAGAGACTTTATCTGGTTGTCCTTTGCTTGTCTGTGCATTGTGTGTTTGTGTGTGTGCTGGGGGGAGTTCTTTAGAAATAAATATTTTTTTTTATTCATTCACGGGACACGGGCTTCGCTTGCTGGGCCAGCATTTATTGCCCATCCCTAGTTGTCCTTGAGAAGGTGATGGTGAGCTGCCTTCTTGAACCGCTGCAGTCCATGTGGTACAGGTACACCCATAGTCCTGCTAGGAAGGGGGTTTCCAGGATTTTGACCCAGCGACAGTGAAATTATACTTCCTGATTATAATTGTGTCTTAACCAGTTCTTGAAACTTGTTTAAAAGAAATTTTGTTTTAAAGTAAAATAATCACTTTAAGTTTTTGAAAGAAGCCTGGTCAGAGCCTCTTTGCTCCTGGGTGCTCGAGGTATAGGTACACAACTAGCCATTCAAAAAAGCAGTAAAATTAATGGAACGGCCTGTGGACTAGTGGGGCTTGATAATTCACGCATTCCTCCCATCCCAGTCACGACAATACGGTACAGAACAACAAGATCCCAGTTTCAATACTTGGCTTACCTTGAATTAGCCAATCCCAGCCAAGATGGCAGTGAGGGTACTACAATTCACCGTAGTATCACACTAAGGACACTATCCAGTGATCTCGGCTGGATAGTATGTGTATGGCTCACCTCTAAAAACCATAACCATCCCTCCCACTGCCCACCTACCAATGTTCAATACCCACATGGTACCCACTATCCTGACTCACATTTGAACATTATCTACCTGAGTGAGCAACCAGAGGCTGCTGGTACAATGGCCCCTCCATAGGTCTCTGGATTACTCATCCACTTGGTAGTGCAATGGTTACATTACTAAACTACTGCTCCAGAAGAATTGGAGTTCACCTTTCACCATGACAATCTGAGAATTTGAATTCAAGTTTAACAAATCTGGGAATAAAAAGCTGGTGTCTGTAAAGGTGATTGTGATTAAAAAAAACCCAGCTGGTTCACTAATGTCTGTGGGGGAAGGAAGCCTGCTGCTCATACCCAGTCTGGTGAATAAGTCACTTCAGTCCCACACCAATTTGATGGACAGTTAAATTGCATTAAATTTTTACCAGTGGTTTAAGAAGGCGGCTCACCAGCTTCTCAGGGCATGTATGGATGGACAATAAATGCTGGACTTGCCACATCTCAGAAATGAATGAAAAACCAGTTCAAGGAGATAAAAATTCACGTGATTGAAACCAATACAGCATTAATACTATGTCCCATGCCTCACCTTCCCCCAACCCTCCCACCTGCCCTACCCCCCACCCCCAACCCACTCAACTTGCCTAAATCGCTTTGAAGTTTCTTAACATCCTCATCACTGCTCGCATTCCCACCAAGTTTCATGTCATCAGCAAACTTGGAAATATTACATTTGGTTCCCTCATCCAAATCATTGATATATATTGTAAATAGTTGGGGCCCAAGCACTGATCCCTCTGTACACCACGAGTCACTGCCTGCCATTCCAAAAAAGACCCATTCATTCCCACTCTCTGCTTCCTGTCTGCTACCCAATTCTCAATCTATGCGAATATATTACTGCCAATCCCATGTGCTTTAATTTTATACACTAATCTCTTATGTGAACTTTATCAAAATCTTTCTGAAATCCAAATACACCACATCCACTGGTTCCCCCTTATTTATTCTGTTAGTTACAATCTCAAAAATCTCCAGTAGGTTTGTCAAACATGATTTTCCTTTCAGAAATCCATGTTGACTTTGTCTAATTCCACTAATATTTTTTTAAGTGTCCTGTGCTAGGCAATAACCATCTCCAACAAGAGAGAATGTAACCATCACCCCTTGACATTTAATGGCATTACCATCACTGAAACCCCATCTTTGTGTATCAACATCTTTGTGGTTAGCATTGACCAGGAACTGAACTGGACTAGCCATATGAATACTATGGTTACAAGAGCAGGTGAAGAATTCTGCAGCAAATGACTCACTTCCTGGACTCCCCAAAACCTGTCCACCATTTACAAGGCACAAGTCAAGAGTGTGATGGAATACTCTCCATTTGCCTGGATGAGTACAGCTCCCACAACACTCAAGAAGCTTGATGCCATTCAGGGCAAAAAGGATTGACATCCTATCCAAAACATTCACTCTGTCCACCACCAATGTAGCAGTGTAAACCATCCACAAGATGCATTGCAGGAACTCATCAAACCTCCTTAGACAGCACGTTCCAAATCTATGACCACAACCACCTAGAAGGACAAAGGCAGCAGATAGATGGGAACACCACCACGTGGAAGTTTCCCTCCAGGTCACTCACCATCCTGACATGGAAATATATCACCGTTCCTTCACTGTCACTGGGTCAAAATCCTGGAACCTCCTCTCTAACAGCAATGTGGGTGTACCTACATCACAGTTCAAGAAGGCAGCTCACAATCACCTTCACAAGGGGAATTAAGGGTGGTAATAAATACTGGCCTAGCCAGCGATGCCCACACCCCATGAATGAAAACAAAAAGCCAGGGAAGAAATATTGGAGTGTCTGACCATAATTTTCCAATCCATACTGGATACAGTTGAAGTGCCAGGGGATTAGACATCTGCTAACATTGTACCTCTGTTTAAAAATGGAGCAAGGTATAGACCAGATAATTATAGGCCAGTCAGTCTGACCTCGATAGTGGGCAAATTATTGGAATTAATTCTGAGAGACAGGATAAACTGTCACCTCGAAAGACATGGATTAATCAAGGACATTCAGCATACATTTGTTAAGGGAAGTTTGTGTCTGACTAACTTGATTCAATTTTTTGAGGAAGTAACAAGGTGCATTGATGAGGTTGGTGCAGTTGATGTGGTCAACATGGATTTTAACAAGGGTAAGCCTTTCAACAAGGTCCCACATTGCAGTCTAGTTAAAACAATAAAAGCCCATGGGATCCAAGGCAATGTAACAAACTGGATACAAAATTGGCTCAGTGGTTGGAATCAAAGGGTAATTGTTGATGAATGTTTTTGCGACTAGAAAGCTGTTTCCAGTGGGGCTCTGCAGGGCTCAGTATTAGGTCCCCCTGCTTTTTGCGGTACATAGTAAAGGTTTGGAAGTAAATCTAGGAGGAATAATTAAGAAGTTTGCAGAACACACAAAAATTGGCCATGTGGTTGATAGCGAGGAGGGTTGATGTAGACTGCAGGGAGATATCAATGGACTGATCAGGTGGGTAGAAAAGTAGCAAATTGAATTCAACCCAGAAAAGTCTGAGATAGTTCAGTTGGGGAGTTCAAACGAGGCAAAGGGTTGCATAATAAATGGGAGGGCACTGAGAGGTGTAGAGGAAGTGAGGGACTTGGAGTGAATGTCCACAGATCCCCGAAGGTAGCAGGACAGATTGATAAGGTGGTTCGGAAGGCAAAGTAAATCCTTACAATTATTAGCCAAGGTATAGAATATAAGAGCAGGGAGGTTATGCTGGAACTATATAAAACATTAGTTAGGCCACAGCTTGAGTACTGTGTGTAGTTCTGGTCACTTCATTACAAAGAAGAGCTAGTTGCACTAGAGGGGGTACAGAGGAGATTTACAAGGATGTTGTCAAGACTGGAAAATTGCAGCTATGAGGAAAGATTGGATAGGCAGGGGTTGTTATCCTTGGAACAGAGGACGCTGAGGGGAGATTTGATTGAGGTGTACAAAATTGTGAGGGGCCTGGATAGAGTGAATGGGAAGAATGGGAAGAGTCTATTTACTTTAGCAGACAAGTCAGTTACTAGATTTTGTGAATGGCAGAAAGATTTGAGGGGCGATGAGGAAAAGGTTTTTCATCCAGAGGGCTATGGGGGGTCTGGACCTCACTGCCTGAAAGGGTAGCAGAGACAGAAACTCTCAACTCATTTAAAAGAGGATGTGCACCTCAAGTGCCATAGCCTGCAGGGCAACAGATCAAATGCTAGAACGTGGGATTAGGCTGGGTGGCTCGTTCTTCAGCTGGCACAGACACAATGGGCCAAGTGGCCTCTTTCTGTGCTGTAAACTTTTTATGATTCTATGATTCTAATGTTTTGCCTTTAAGATTCTCATTTTTGTTTTCAAAGCTCCTCATGGTCTTTCCCCTCCCCATCTCTCTGATCTCCAGCCTCACAACACTTTGACATATTTGTGCTTACTCGAATTCTGGCCTCAGCTGTCTGGGCTCCAAACTTTGGAGTACCCTGGCTCCACTTCTCCACTTCTACCTCACTTTCCTCCTTCAAGGCGCACTTTAAAACATACCTCTTTGACCAAACCTTTGGTCATCAGACCTAGCATCTCTTATGTGGCTCAGTGTCACATTTTGTTTTATAATGATCCTCTGAAGCACCTTGGAAGGTTTCATTATGTTAAGGGTACTATGTAAATAAGTTGTTGTTGTAATACCATATAAACGTGACCAGTACTCACAATACTATTCACTTTCCACTTTTATCTCTATTGCATGGGTTAACTTTTAGCCTTCACAGCAGGTTTGTGCTTCATATCAGATCATTTGTGTACTAATATTAAGAGGAGATGCTGAATTCCTTTGGCGTTGAATCCAAGTAGACCATTTTATTTCAACTAACAATTAAAGCAGGAAGCTGTGACATTCAGCACATCACAGAATGCAATGCTAAACTTCTTACAACCTTTTATACAGAGGCTGCCATACTCTCCATAGTGATTCTCTCGTTCTCAGCAGTAATTCTGGGTCTTTTATCTTCTTTACTATCAGGCATAAAAGCTGCAATTCCTTCTGAGCTGCTGTTCCAGCTTTCTGTCCAACACTTCTATCCCATAAAAAGGACCATATGCTGAACAGCAGTGCAAATTTCAACAAAAGCCAGTGATGACTGACTTATCTGTGCTTTAAGACATTCTGAATTCAGGAAAATTAAAAAGCAGAGCAAGACTATGGGTCAGACTTTCATCGAGTCAGGATGACTCGGGAGCCCATAAAATTGCCAGGCAGGCCCCAATTCCAGTATTCCCAAACCCAATCCCGGGCTGTCTGATTTGCAGCAGTGCTTTTATAAGCTACAGCTTGTTCAGATTATAGCCTGCACCCAGCAATCCCAACCTGGCTGGCTCTATTGCGAGGATATGCATGTCCTCCTCCTCCTCCTCTGCAATTTTTATGGAGTCGGATCAGGTTTTTAAAGAGTCTTTAATGAGGTTCATTATGTATGCTTGGCTGAGAGCCCAAAAATCTATTACTCTTATTGAAACACCTGAACCCCAGAGTAACATTGTTTGATTGACAGCTCAGATTCTCCAATCTCTGCTGTCAATTACACAATGTATATTTACACAAGGTTAAGTGGTTTAAAGGACTTGCAGTTTTTGTTATTGATACTTTAAAGTGCCTGAACGATTGACACTTTTATTGTCTTGAAGTGAAGTAAATCTTTTAACATAGTGGAAAGTAATAAATGGCTTTTTTAAAAAAACTTTTTTTTACACATCCTATTATGACTATTGGGTTTATTGGTTCTATACAGTATAGTGGGTCAATTGGCATGGAAGTGTCAAAGCTTGGCATAGTGGATGAGGAGCCATGCATGATGGATGGAGCTTGAGATAGAAAGGATAGGGGTGGGGAGTGTGTAGGGGGTGAGGGGTGAGGGCTGGAGGGTCATTATGTTTTTAGTTTAACTGCAATGAAGTCCCAAAGCACTGAGGCAGGCCCTTTAAGCACCTGGCTCAGCAGCCCCTGCGGCTGAGTCCGACCTCTTTCCTTGGTCAGCTGGCTCAACTCCAGCCTGCGCCCACTTCCTGGCAATGAAGATCCCATCTTTGTGGGCACTTTCTCCCGAGGTGGGCAGGCTGAGCCAGGAATTTTCTCCACTCCCACTACCCACCTCAGTGATGAAAATCCAGGCCTGTGAGAGATAGTGAAGGATCACCACCTACCAGTAAGCTTTTCCAAATTCATACTCTCAGTGAAGAGCTCGCCCATGGGTAGCACACAAAGAAAACATGAGAAGGGCTTGCATTCATCTAGCAACCTTAACAACCTCAGGACCAACTTCACTAAAACAGATTAGCTGGTCATTATCACAACGCTGTTTGTGGGAGCTTGCTGTGCACAAATTGGCTGCTGTGATTCCTAGGCTTACAGCAGTACCTACACTTCATAATTAATTAATTGGCTGAGATGCACTTTGAGAAGTATTGAGATCATGAAAGGCATTATATAAATGCAATTGTTTATTAATGACTGGACTGGAATGAAGCTCAAGACAGAGAAGGGACCATTAATCACTACCCTGTAGGAAGGAGCAGAGATTGCGAGTAGCATTCTCCTCAGCTGCAGTCTCAATGAGAGTAGGTTTGGACACACTGAGATGACAGTAACAGTACATATGATTTGTTAACAATAATTACATTCCTGTCAAGCTCTCAGATTGTTACTATTACTGGAGAGATTGAGAGACCCAGAGCAAAGCAGCAGAAAAAGCAGTAAAGCCAGCCAATGCCAAATTATATGAAACAACAGAGCTCCTGACTACAGGGTGATTCAGCACAGGGTGTGAAATCCTGCCAAGCAGCACAGAGGGCAGAACCAGATTGGTTCAGGGGCAAACAGTGATACAGCAGGGTGGGGGCTGCAAATAGAGAAAGGAGAGGGAGAGAGTGGGAGAGAAACTGTGTCACAAGTCTGTTCACTCACTACACATCACTCAAAATATAGTCAAGCCCGTGCCCCCTTCAATCTGAACATTTAAATCTTGGATGAAGTTCAGTTTTTACAGCACCATGGCTGCTGTTGGAGCTTTAATCTGTGCCTGTTTGATTGGTTGAAATTGGTTCAGGACACAAACTGCATTTTGAGGTGAAAATGTGTATTTCACCTGCTTCCTCCTCAGTGTAAACTCACAGACTGTTTAATCATCCAAAGTCTGGGTAGTTCTCTGTTCTTTTGATCTGGGTCTCTTTATGCAGGTTATTCTGTCACCATAACAACACTGAGACAGCCCTTATATTCACAAGTGATATCCAAGTGACTGTGATTATGGGAAACCATTCCTTCTTGATCTTCTTGACCTGTTCGCAGCCTTTATCATAATTGACTACACCTATCACCTCAACAGCTCTCCTCCGTTGTTCAGCTGGATGAGACTTCAGTCACTTGGTTCTATTCTAATCAGTCATAGCCAGAAAATCTCTTGCAGGGGCTCCTTTTCCTGTCCTTGTGCAGGTATCTCTGGTGACCTCAAGGATATGCTCCTCATCTCTTAATCTTCTACATGTTGCCCCTCAACAATATCTTCTGAAAACAGGTCCGGTTCTACATGTACACTGACACCCAGCGCAATCTCACCACCTCTGTGGTCCTCTTCACTGCTTCTTCATTATCAGATTGCTTGCTTGACATCCAGTCCTGCATAATCCAAAATTTGCTTCAATTAAATATTGGGAAGACCAGGAGGTTTTGTGGCACAGTGGGTAGTGTCTCTGCCACTGGGCCAGAAGCTCTGGGTTCAAGTCCCACTCCAGGACTTGATGGCTAAGGCAGGTGCATTCATCATATTATCAACCTGCAAATCATTCCAGTAAGAGCAGGTGACTCTCCTAGCCAGCTAGAACTATCTGGTAGCTGCAGCAGAACAGCCTCCCCACAGGAGAACAGGCTGTACTCTGTAGCAAGCATCCTCCTACCTTTGAGGGACTGCCAGAAGATCAGAAAGATTGACACCACTGTCTCTGGCTCCCACCACAAACTTCGTTGGCTCACCACTGATTCCATCTTCTCCCTGGCAATTTTCTCTCAGGTTGAACAGGACTGTTTAAAACATTGGCTTCCTATTTGCCCTTAGCTGAATTTCTGACCCCCATATGCTCTTGATTTTCAACTTCCACCTTCACAATGCCACCTGTCTCTGCTGGGCTGAATTTTCTCCCTGCTCACCACCTGTTTGTTGGAATATTGTGAAGGAAAATAAGGCAGAGAGGCCTAGCACTGATTCCCCACCAACCCAAAACCCAGTTGCAAAATTCCTCAGCCCACAAGTGACCAGCTGCCCAGGCTGTAATTATCTCTACCGCATGAAAGTGGAACTTATTAAACCCCTGAAGCAAAACAATGGCCTTTGACCTTGTTGACCTCCACTACAACAACTGCATTTATATAGCAGCTTAATGCATGGTGCTTTACAAGAGTGTTATCCAATAAAAATCAACACCAAGCCAAAATGGAGTCATTTGGTCAGGTGACCAAAAGGCTGGTCAGAGCAATAGGTGCCAGCTGCAGCTCAGTTGAAAGCTCTCTCACCTCTAATTTAGAAGATAGTGGGTTCATGTCCCACTCCAGAGATTTGACTACACAAATCTAGGCTGACACTCCAGGGTGGTACTGCATTATTGGAGGTGAGGACTTTAGCATGTGATGTGAAACTGAGGCCCTGCCTGTTCTCTAAGGTGGACCTAGCACTGTTTCTTCTAAGAAGAGCTGGAAAGTTATCCCTGATGCCCAGACCAATATTTATCTCTTGATCAACATCACAAAAAAAACAGATTATCTGGTCATTTTCACATTACTGATTGTGCTGTGCACAAATTGGGTGCCATGTTTCCTACAATAAAACAATGTTGACAAAAGTAATTAATTGGCCTTAAAACACTTTGGAACATCCTGAGGCCATAAAATATGCTGTTTAAATTCAAGTCTTGCTTTTCTCTTTATGTTTTAAGGAGCTTCTTAATGAAGGCCAGCAGTTGTGGTCCACATTGATAGCAACAACACATGAAAGAGGGATGTGGTCCTGCAGTCAGAATTTAGGGAGCTAGATAGGAAATTAGCAAGCAGAACCTCAAAAGTTGTAATCTCTGAAATACTCCACACACAAGTCAGTATTGAAATGGGAGGATAAAGCAGATGAATGTATAGCTGGAGAGATGGAGTAGGAGGGAGGGTTCTTGGGACATTGGGATCATTTCTTGGGGAGGTGGGACCTGTACAGGCCGGATGGGTTGCACTTAACTAGAGCCGAGAATTGGGGTGCAAGTTAGCACAGTAAACCCAGAACCTACTGAGAAACATCTGATGGAGTCACACCAGTGGGCAGAAGATTATCTGGGTACATTTCAGGCAGCAATTTTACACACGAAAACCTAACATCCGCAGAGATAAGAAAAAAGTGGCACAATTTTAAACAGAGTCCCTGGAGATTTACATCTTTGAAGCTATCAAAATAATTAGAAAAGACCATTAAAAAAAGCCTACTGGTTTCTGGGCTTATAACTAGAGTAATAGAATACAAAAGCCAGGAGGTAACGCTAAATCTTTACAAATCATTGGTTTGGCCTCAGCTGTAGTATTGTGTCCAATTCTAGCCTCCATACTTGATGAAGTATGTCAGGGCCTTGGAAAGCATGCAGAGGAGATATGGCATTGCTAGAAAAAAGAAACATTTTGTCAAAGCTTTTTGTCTTGCATTCATCAGGACAATTCACAAGAAAATACCAATGTCAGAGGAAACAACATATTTATACTGTATAAGAAGAGAATGTTGATTGGTTGGCGAGTGAACTCAGATTGGTAGAGGTGTCGCCATGGAGAATGCATCAGTTGATGGTGACTGACAATTAACTGCCAAGTCATGTTTGAAATTTAAACAGGCCCCTTGACTCCACTTGGTAAAGACATTGCCTGGGGAATGAACCAGCAAATGGCTGTTAGCTTTTTTGTTCAGCTGCAACAGGTGCAATGTGTGTACATTTTCTATCTGTCTGCAAAGAACAGAGCCCTGTGTATTAATATATGTAGAGGAGATTTACTAGAATGGTACCTGGCCACCAGTTGTGTGAAAAGACTGGAGAAGGTGAGTTTGTTCTCCTTGGAACAGAGAATGTTAAGGGGAGATTTGTTACAGCAAATAAATAGGAACTGTTTCTATTGGCAGGAGGATTGGTAACCAGAGGACACAGATTTAAAATAATTGGCAAAAGAAATAAGGGGGAGATGAGAAGTTTTTATTATGCAGCAACCTGTGATCTGGAATGGGCTGTCAGGCAGAGTGGTGAAAGCAGATCGAATATGAAAAAAGCTGTATAAATACTAGAAATAGGAAAATACTGTAGGGCTCTGAGGAAAGAGGGATTTGGGACTAATTGAATAGCTTTCAGAGCACAATGTGCCAATTGGCTTCCTCCCATGCTGTATGATTTTACCATTCTGATACAGGAGACTGATTGAATTCATGAAAGGAAAGTGAACAGAGTCCCTATAGAACACCCAACACTAACACTCTAGGGTGTCAATAACCTTTCACCTCAGCCCAGCAACTAGAAATCTTTCCATGAGCAGAGGTAGAACCAACCATCCAATATATAGACAATGATAAACTGCTTAACTACAAATAATGCAATATTTCCTCCCCCTCCAGATCAATTCTAGGTCAGTACTGGGATATGTTGGCAATCTGTAATAAGGAGTTGGATGCTTATGAGGTCCTGGTGCAGCTATGTGTATCCTGCACCAGCAGAGGTTCCCTATGGGGAGTTCAATAAGAACACAAGATCACTATTAAACAGAGAGCACTTTACTACCCTAACGCTGCCTGCAGCTGGGGCCATTTCAATTCCAATAGAAAATAATATAGTGAAGGGATAATGGTATTCATGAGAGCAGAACAGAAGAATTTATTCAAATTGATCCTATTTTGTTTCTCTGCATGATGCACTCAGTACACAGCTCAACAAATATTTGTGTGTTGGCTGAGAGCAAGTGGACCAGAAGAGTGGAAGGCACTCCCTCTCCAGTGAGGGAAATCAACATACAAGATTACATGCTTGCCTAACCCTCATTCCTGCTCCTCACTCCCGTTTAATTCAGAACCTATTTGTTGTACTTGGCTAATCACATTTAACTCAGTGTCACCTTGTATCCCTTACATTTTTCATTTCCAATATCTCAACACCAAAAGGGGCGAATTTATAATCTCAGGAACACACTGTCCTGCTCCCACCATGGGGGCTTTTATCTAATGGATGGGAGAGACAGAAAGCTCTCAGCCACTGAAAATGAAAATGTGAAGGAACTCCTGTACCTGCTGCTTATTTCCAGTCAGCAGCAGGAATCTTCTGTTCTGGAGTCTAAGTTCAGTGACGGGTAAAGAGTGATTCCTGCTGCTGGCAGGGCTGCTGACCACACCTGATCTTGCACTGTTCAGCTCATTATTTATACATCCATGAGGAGCTCGCCAACTCTCAGAGTGGGGGCGGTAAGAAAATCATGGGGTTGAAAATCCAGGCGCCATATTTAAAGGGCAGTCGTTGACTCACTGCAGGTCAGGAGCTCCAGATTCTGTATCAGCCAGAATGTCACAGAGCAGGCAACCTGTGGCCCGACAGTTCAGCGAAGGCCCCCTGAAGGTTACCTCCTGGCCTTCCAGGAAAGGCGGGAGGTCCTGTTTTCCTAGGATGGCAGCAGGAGGCCCTCCTGACTGACCACAGCAGCCAGGGAGGAGGTCACAATGGAGGAAGAGGATAAACGATGTGCTGCCAGTGTAAGTGGCACCATCTGCTCATTGTAAACTAACATTAATAAGGGCATCAGGCAGTGTGAGTGTGGGACTGCACAGGGATGTCAGACAGATGTTTGGGTTGCAGGATTCAGCAGCAGATGGGACACATGCACCGAATTTGTGCTGGCAACTTCGTGCTCTCAATCTTCTATCAGTTGCAGTCACCCTGCTGGTTAATCACTCACGGGGAGGGCTCAGTTGCTTCCATAGGCATGCATGCTCCTGAACTGCTCATGCAACCATTGGGATGATACTCAATCCTTCTGTCGGACAAAAATGCCCATGGTAAGCTAGCGCGGGGAAAGACTGGAGGCGGCTTTCTGGACATTCGAGTTCTCACTCCTTTCGAGGAGGAGGCCGCTGAAAAAGCTGGAGAGGAGCAGGACTGTGCCCATGCTGAAAGCAAGATAGGACTCCCCCAGGAAGCCAGTGAGGATGCCTCCAGTCTGTAGATTGTCAGATGTGCTCACAAAGTAACACATTTGGTTTAATTAAAGAGCCTGCTTAAGCATCCTCTAAATCATTCTTTTCTCCATTCGAGGTACCAGCAAGAAAAGTGGGAAGCCCACAACAAAGTCCAGCAACAGCTCCATCTCCAACCACACCTCTGAGGAGGATGCCTCAGAGGATGTAGTCACGATGTTCACATGCACCTTCCACCAATGCAGAGACATTCACCTTGGTAGGTGCTTGTTCTAGATGCGGTTCGGATTCACAATCTGGTGAGTACGTCACTGACACTAGTCCACAGCTGGTGGAGGAAGGGACGGCCGAGAACTCTGAGATTCTGAGAACTGCTGGAGACCAGGCCCCTGCTCATCGCTATGCAGATGACGAGCCTCTGGATTCAGCCTTAAGAGACTTGTTGGTGATGCAGAGACAGGAAGGGGAACATCAGGCAGAGATGCCAGAAGCCATGCACAGATTTGACCGAAGGCTGGAGGAGCCCATCCATGTTCTGTCTGCTATCATGGCTCCGGCATACGAGTTTTTAGCTCTGAAGAAGAGTCATACAGACTCGAAACATTAACTCTGTTTTTTTTTCTCTCCACAAATGCTGTTAGACCTGTTGAGTTTTTCCAGCATTTTCTGTTTTTGTTCCGGTATATGAATGCTTGGCATGAAAAGGTGGTGGCTGCCTTGGTGACCCAGAACCAGCAGAACACACAATGGCTGCTGGATATGCGCTTGGACCTGCGCTCCATCACTTCACCCATGGCGCAATGAGCAGTGGCTAGGCAAGAGGAGCACAGGGCACCTCAATCTCCCTCCAGGTGCCACTTGTCCTCAAGGAGTCAGGAAGGTGCCATCAGGCACCCACACTGAGGAGGAGAACCAACCAGGCACACCAGGAGCTCCAGACCAGGACACTCCAAAGTTGCACTGCTGCTCCACCTCCCCTCTGCCAGTGACCCCATCACCTCCAGCAGGTCAGGCCAAGGAGGGTGCACCTACACCTGAGCAGGAGGCCCTTAGCAGGCCGGGGCCCTTTAGGCCTTGGCCACCAGGGGACACCCACCAAAGTTATCACAGTCAAGAGGGCATAGCAGTCAGCAGGCTGTCTCCACCTCAGTGTGAATGTTGGGGCTGTGCCTAGACATAGTCATGGTAAAAGAAAGATAAAGAAATTTTGAAGTCACACAGGTGGCATGGCTGTACAACCATTGTAAATACCTTTGGCACTTGTAAATATATGTTCATCTTCACAGTTTGGAAGTTTCCTGGATTCCATCTTGCTAGTTGCTTCATTGGCCACATGGGTTTAAGGGTCTAGAATGTGGGCCCGCATCAAAGCCTGATAATAAACTGCTAGAGGTTCAGCTTTCTCACATTGTCAACATAGTGATTACTCAGTAATCCAACATGTGCATGATTAAGCACTGGTCACCATTTGTGGGTGTACGGCCTGGTCATGCATCATGCTGTATTACTTGCAAATGACCATGCTTTGACCTCTGAAAATGATGTCTGCGCAGAACATTAAGCGAGGTCACAGCATCCCCTGCTGCTGCTACTCTGATGCGAGATGTGGGTGGATGAAAAGCGTACTCATACGGAGTTAAATATGCTACGTGAATAGCAAAGAACGCTGTAGATGCAGTTTCAGGGTTGAAAGAGTGAAGCACTACACCGTCTTCTTAACAGTAGAAAATCAGGGTGCCCCAATATGTTTGGAGAAAACTGTCCTTGGTGATTTGTCATTTTGAGCTAATAAGCAGGTGAAATATGCATGTAAGGTGGCAACAGGTAAGCTAGCCTTGACTACAAGGGGAATTGAGTGTAGGATTAAAGGGCTGTGTGTCCAGTGCCCGAAGCCTTTTTGATATCACATCTGTTTGGCCCGCTCATCTCTGTATCAAGGGTTGCAGTAGACCTCGCATAAAGCAACCAAAGTGCTTTGGACATCATTGAACGACAAGGGTTTAGCGAATGAGGTGACAGCGAGTGGAATGGGCCTGTTTGCTGTACTGTGCCGAGGACTGTAAGGCTATGCATGTGAAGCATCGGCAACTCTAACAGGGCTCTGCAGGGTCAATACAGGGTAGATGTTTACCTTGGCTGCGGTGTCCAATTGGCTGGGGTGTCCACAATGATGGGCCACAGTCTCGCACTAATACTTAGGCCATTTAGGACTGAGACTTGTAGGGGTCTCTGCAGTTGGAGGAACCAGAGTGGTTGCTACTCAATAACCCATAGTGCAGGTGGGGCATACTGTTAGTGGACTCCAAACCTCAAAATCTTTCGTAATGATAAAGATGTCAAGGGATATGGATTTCGGGCAAGTGGTGATTGGGTGGGGGGAAGGGGGTGTGGCACGCAAGAACACCATCTTCCCTGATCAATCCGCATGGAGGAGCAATCTTGTGGGGTCAAATGGTGTTCTCATTCTGCTCCTTTCTGTGAACCTATAGATCTGGTTCTGCCTGAAAGAGCTCTCTGCAAAGTCTGCCTTCCATTCGGAGCAGGGATAAGGGCGACATGAATGCATTCCTGACATGGTTAAATTTGATATTGCTTCCAAGTTGCCATGCACGCAGACTTTGTGAGGGCTTGGTAAAATCTGAATTCTTCTTACATGTGCCTGAGGTCGCTGGAGTACGAGTGCTATACACATTCAAATACATGTATCTAATGGCAGGGCCCTGTGCATCAGCACAGTTTGGCACATGCCAAGGATCAAACCACCAACAGGTCAGTTGTTAAGTAGTGCAATTTAAGTCAGCTATCTTAAGTGCCTGATATCCTGGCCTGCCAGCCAGCAGAGGATAGAAAGCCAGATAATAAAGGAAATGTCTCGGCAGTTTACTCGGCCTAGAATCTGTTAACTATCCAATTGCCATGGGCCTGTTTGCCACATTCTATAGAGAGACCATGCCTTAGAAGCATAGAAAGACTTGCCACATGAGCCCTTGCCAACCATAACTATTCCCCAGGAGCATGGAGGCTTGAAGTCGGGAGCTGGCTGCCTCCCTCCGCCCTTGGAGACATCCACCTCGCTCCCTCCCTTCATCACTCCCTCTGACAGCAGCTGCTGGCAAATCATGCAGAATGAATAGCAGCTCCCGACTTTGCTGTGATCTCGATGTTATGAGACCCATGGGTCAAGGACAAACCTGCTGCCTTGTGGGCTTCACCAGAGAGAGGAGAACACAACAGAGCATGGTTCTAATCCAATTGCCACATGGTTATGAGGGTGTCCCTTTAGTCAGTCAATTGTGCTGATCTTGAGCTCCACCCAACCGGTAAGACCAAAAGACCCTCCTCCCACATTGAGGGATTGCAGTTTCAGAACGACATCACTGGATATGTGGGAACACCAAAATGTTGCACATCACAACCAGGCTTGCTCCAGCACCTTCTACCTGTCACCCACCAACTTCCCTCCATCACCCTTGACCCACCTAATATCACCATTCCTCTCCTCTTTGTCACCCACATTCTTAAAACCATCACCCTCTCTCCCCTCAGAGTCTGCACCCGTTACTTCCCCATGCCCACCCTGACCCTGATCCCTCCTGTTATCCAAGCCATTAGTTTTGTTCCTTTGCATGCCACCCTCCATGAAATCTTCAACCACCCAACTATCACCCTGGACTTACCCCCTACTGCATCACATTCCTCCCTCTCACAGTGACTGTCCCCTCCAGTGCCCAGTACTAGCAATATCAGTTCAAGCCCTAGAATCCCACTGTAGACAGCACTGACCCTGCCCTCCAGGACTATCTCTCTTCTACCATCCCTGCCCAATGCACTCACTTTGAAACCTTCAGATGCATCTCTAAACATTGGAACATAGGAATAGGAGTAGTCCATTCAGCCCTTGAGTCTGTTGTGCCTTCAATGAGATCATGGTTGATGTGTATCTTAACTCCACGTATTTACTTTCACCCCATATCCTGAAACATCCTCATCTAGCAAAAAATTACCAATCTCAGGTGTAAAATTATTAATTGAGCTAGCAATCTAATTCTTTTCTACCAATCTTTGCTTAAAGGAAACCTCTCAATTGAATGGCCTGGCTCTGATTTTAAGGTATTTCCCCTTGCCCTAGGGTACCCCACCTGCAATAAATGATTCTCTCTAATGATGCTCTTCTATCTACCCTATCAATTCCTTTCAAAATCTTAAAAGCCTAACTCAAATTACTCTTTAATCTTATCTTCTATATTGAAGGGAACATCTAGCCTAGTTTATGTTGTCTCTCCTCAAAATCTAACCCCTGAAGCCCTGGTAACAATCTGGTGAAATTTGAGCTTCTTCCAATGCCATTATACCATTTCTAAACTACAGGGCCCAAAACTTTACGCACTTCTAGAAATGTGGTCTAACCAGGACTTTGTATCATTGTAGCCAAATGGCCTCCTCTTTATATGCTAGCCCTCTAGTTATACATTTTCCATCAGCCTTTCTGATTTTATTTTAGATCCCTAACTCTCTCTAAACCTCCAATGTCCCTAACTTTTCAAAATTTAAATTCTATTCAGATCTATCCTTTATTGGTCCAAACTAGCTGACCCACATTTACCTGAGTTTGAAATCCATCTGCCACACTGAATCTACCAATGTCTGTTTGTAATTTTGTGCTTCTATCTACACTAGCCACAATACCATGTCTTTGTCTCATCAACAAACTTGGGTTCATAGCTCTCTATTGTTTTATCTGAAAAACAGTGGTAAGAACAGGGAAGAAGTCCTGCTGAAGGAGCATTAGGAGCTATGAACTAAATTATAAAACATGACCTTGAGGGTAATAATCTCTGGACTATCATCTGAGCCACATGCAAATTGGCAAAGCAACAATCAGGTCAGGTAAGTTATTACTTGGCTAAAGGTGTGGGAAAGGAGGGGGGGGCAGGTTCTATTTCATGAGGTACTGGGACAGGAAGGAATTGTATGGGACAGGCTCCGCCTGAGCTGGAATGGCACCACTGTCCTGGTGGACAGGATAAATAAGGAGTTGCAAAAGGCTTCAAACGAGTAAGAAAGAGGATGGGTCTACTAGAAATGAAACAAGCATAAATATAAATAAAACAGGAAAGGAGAACATAGACAGACTGTACTAAACTAAGGAAGGACATAAGTAGCCAACAAATCACTAGAGTTGTAGAACAGAAGTTTAAAAAGATGGTTAAAAATAAAGTTAGAGGATCTGCTATTAATAATGAGCTAAATTGTCTGTACAGCAAAGCATGCAATGGACAGAATTTCCCCAAATTTACACTGTGTGGTAGCAGGCGTGTAAAACAATGTTTTACCCGTCAGCTGCGATGCAGATTTTCACACCGTATCCTCCCAAACCCCCTCATTATTTATGCATTCCTGGGAAACACGCCGTTTCCATGGCGGGTGGGCTCCTCATTCACCCATCTGCCATCACCCCACCGTTGCTTCACACCAACCGCCATGTTTAAAATCCAGCCACACACACACGTCTCAGAGCTTCTAGCTCAGCACTGCTGCATGGAATACATGGCCCTGCAGCTGAAGAACACTGCAGCCCCCAGGTGCAGCGACGTGTCTCTCGAGCGACTTTTGGATGCCATGGAGGCCCCCTGGATATCCCCTATCCCCGCTCTGGCCACAGGATGGGCAGCAACAGCACTACCCCAGCTTAGGAGGCGTGGCAGTGGTGGTAAGTGCCAATGCCTTGCAAAAGAGGACAGCCACCCAGTACAGCAAGAGGATGAATGATTTCCTCCATTTTGCCAGGGTAAGTCACTCACCTCATCACTCAACTCACATATCACAAACCCATCACACTGAGCTTATACTCACTGCCAATTCAAGGGACTTCACCATTAACTCTCTCACACTCACCATCATTGCCCGCGTCCCATCCATGGGACCACTCAACACCCACATAGGCGAGGTACATTTATCATTTGGCCTGGCAGGCACCCTGCTTAAGCTTTCTATATCTCTATTCATGCAGGACAAGCTGGCACACAACAAGATAGAGAGAGAAAGAGAGCAGACCAGTGGAGGATTACCTGAAGACAAGGTCCTCACGGACTTTGCAAACAGACCCATCCAGCTGGCCATTGAGAATCTGGACTGGTCTTGCACTGACGGTGAGGTCGGTGCTGTTCTACCAAGTGAGGATCCAACAGTGCAACATCCATCAGACAACCATGCTGTGAGTGATGTGTCCTCTTTCACAGGCCACTACCATGCACTAATTATCTCCCCTTGCTTTCACAGGCACATCTGCCAAAAATCCGACAGAGCCCATGACCCAGGGCCTCCAATCAAGCCCCAAAGAAATCTCTGAAGAGGTATCTGGAGGCACCCTCCCTGAAGTCCCAGTACAGTGCTCACACACTCTCCACCAGTCGCCTCAGAGCCAGGGCTGCACTTTCCCCTGAAACCACCCCCGCCACCAGTCAGACAAGGTGGCAATGAACCCCAATCCCCCGGCGCCCCTGAAGCCTGCAAAGCAACAGGCGACCCTGGTGAGCTCTGCAGGATGTTGCTGTTCACTCACCTCCAGTTCCCCCAAAGTGAAGCCACCAAGTGCCCGTCCCCTCTGTGTTGTTGTGAAACACGTCAGCGTGCTTTCCCACCGACATGGACAGATGATCCAGTGGGGGTACAAGAGCCTGGCGGGATGACCTGACAATGATGTGCTGATGTATCACAATGAGGTTCCTGACGGCCTAGGATGGGAAATGCAGCCCCATTGTCAATGGGCTGAGTGGACAATCATGACCTTCCTTCCTGTCGTCGTGAAACCAATCGTGCCATATTGTCCGCTGACAGCACCTATCACACTCGCCACCAGCGGGCACGGAAAATGCTGTCCAGTGTCTGCAATGAAGCAGAGCTCCTGGAGGCAATAGTATGTTGTGAGAACCAGACAGAGTAGGGATTACTGAGACATGGCAACAGAAAAATCATGACTGGGAATTAAACATTGCAGGGTGTAACATATCTGGAAAAGATCAAAGGGAAAATGAGGTACAGCAGCTGCACTTCTTAGGGATAAAATTATGACAGTAGGAAAAAATAACAGCCATCAGGAAGGAAATGGAATCCATACACATAGATGTGAGAGATAAAAAGGGACTAATCATGTT
Organism: Carcharodon carcharias; assembly: GCF_017639515.1. Taxonomy (NCBI): domain Eukaryota; kingdom Metazoa; phylum Chordata; class Chondrichthyes; order Lamniformes; family Lamnidae; genus Carcharodon; species Carcharodon carcharias. The sequence continues at coordinate 56,745,363 of NC_054485.1, read as the reverse complement.
AATAGGGATAATCTACAACAGATCATCAAATAGTAGAAATCTATGCTGTCCATCCCTAAAAGTCCTTCTCCAGATGCTGGGGTGTTGCCTCATTGCCCCACTGCAGTTCATATCATCCACACGTAGAGAGGCAACTGAAGTTGTTGACCCAGCCACACTGAAGGCACGGCCATTGTTTGGGAGGGGGGTCTGATTGGAGGTGGGGGGGGGGGGGGGGTGGTGGGCGGGTGCGGGGTGGAAGGTGGGGGCACGGGGCAGCTTGCTATTACTCTGTTGTCTTTCTAGCTGCTAGAGCCTGCGGGTCTGGAGGCGTTGCTGGACTAGTCTTGAGGACCAACAGCAGTGCATTTTTCACAGGGCACACACAGCTTCCAATGGGCCAGTGGTGAAAGGATTCATTGTTGAAGGTGCAGGATGGGGTGTCAATCAAGTGGCCTACATAGTCCTGCATTGTGTCCAGCTTCCTCAGTGCTGTTGGAGCTACACTTATCCAGGCAGGTGGACAGTATTCCCTCAAACCCCTTAGTCCTGCCATGTACATGGTGGACAGGCTTTGGGGAGTCCCATTCTTAAGTCACAGAACTAGCAGCTTGTGACCTCCTCCAGCATCTGAAGTGCTCACAATCCATCTCTCTCTCTTTATGCAGGAGAAGACAGTGCAAAACAGGCATGAGAGGGAGGAGACGGGACAGGACATGCCCAAAATCCACCACCTCACACAATATGAGCAGTGGGCTGCTGAGCTGGCGGGGTGGGGGTTTGTGACTATGCATGTGACGATAGCCAGGTCAGCCTCCTCCAGGCATCCAGTGAGGAATCATGCTTAATCTCTGCCAATCGCAACCTGAGGGCAAGGCTCTCTGCTGTGTAGACGGCAGCATATTTCCTCTTTCCATTCCAGGTGCCAGCAGGAAGAGGATGAGGGCAGACCCCCTGCCAAGAATCAGCCCCAGCCCTCATGAGACCTCGGAAGAGGATGAGGATGACTTCTCGCCTGTAGAGCCATCATAACGTTCACGTGCACCTTCCATCAGCCCGGAGACACACACCTTGCTGAGTGATATATCACATTCTGGTGGTCACCGCACAGACACTGTATCCACAGCAGGTGGAGGCAGTGAGGGCCAAGCTCTCTGGCACTCAGAGGACTGCTGGAGAAGAGACCCCTGTGAAGTCTGAGCCAGCTGATGACCCTCTGGGAGTGGCCATGCAGAAGTTGCTGGAGTATCAGTGAGGGAAAGGGGAACATCAGACAGAGGGGTCAAAGGCCCTGAACAGGGTGGCATGTGAGGCGGTGGAGTGCGTCGGTGTGCTCTCTGATATTGTGGCTCTGACATGTGAGCACATGGAGGTGTCCATGGGGATGATGGCAGACATCATGGAGGCTCTGGTCCAGCAGAATGGTCAGTTTATGCCGGAGATGCACACAGACCTGCACTCCATTGCTGCAGCCAAGGGTGAGCTTTCACAGCAGCTACTCGAGAGGGGAACAGGGCACCTTGACTTCCCTTCAGATGCAACTTCTCCTCAAGGAGTCAGGGAGGGGCCTTTGGCCACCCAAAGAGAGGAGGAGTGTCAGGCAGACACCCCTGGGGTTTCCACCCAGTACTCTCCAAGGGCATCATGCATTCCGAGTCCCCTCTGCCTGTAACCCCATCAGCTCCAGCCTCTGACCCCGCTGAGGGTGCACCTGCCCCAGAGCAGGAGACTCAAAGAAGGCCCAGGCCCTCCAGGTCTCAGCCCTCTAGAGGAAGGCTACCAAAATCACCAGAGACAAGAGAGCGTAGTATTCAGCTGGCCGCCTTCACCCCTGCTGCAGATGTCCGGGAAGGACCTGGATGTAGTGGTGGGGGAAGGAAAATTAAGAAGTATTATGTTCACTTTGGTTACATAGGTGTAGAATCATTGTAAACAGTTGTTGCACCTTTATAAATATATTAAGCTTTGCACCTGACGGAGGTGCTGCTTGCGTTGTTGCCTGTGTTCACACCCCCACCCTTCCAGAGGGTGACCTAGGCTGGGTCCATGACCCCTGAATAATGCCTGCACATGGAGGCATTGTTCTTCATCAAGGCCCTTGCGAGCCATGTGCAAGAAGCCTCCCATGCACACTGATCCCTTTGCCTTCACTGCCCTTCTGAGTCTAGAGAAGGAGCTTTCCCTTGTCAGGGCAGATTATCAGGGTCCTCTTCAGTTGTCCAGTTCAACTGATTTTAAGTTCCGCCCAACCGATGACTTTCCTCCCAAGCAGCATTTCCTGAGCTGGACATCAAGGGTGTGGACTCAGTGCTATGCATTTGCATGAGGATGGTGTGCAGGAGCTTTCAAACCATTTCCAACACCTTCTACCCTCTTCCTGTAACCCACAACGTCCCCCTCCTGCATATTACTATTGACCCTCCCCTGGTGTTAATTTCATCCTCCCATCTGTGACCTTGAACCCCCAAAATCCTTCAGCCTATCACAATAGCCGTTCACATGCCTTCCCTCCCCAATGACCCCATGCCTGTCATGAACCCCATGCCCACCCTAATCCTGCCCACCCCAAGGTACATGTACACCTCCATGATCCCTGAGCAATAAAACCTGCTCTTCATCCAACAGAGACGGACATAGACCTTCCCACCTTACTGCATCCCACCGACCCTCTAATAGCTATGGTGTACTCTGACCATCGGCACCCTCAGTTTACCCTCCAAGATTCCATGATCGACACCTTCCCTCTGGATCATCCACCCTCAGTGTCCGCTGTTTTCCACCCGCAGTGTCCCCTGCTTTCCCACATCCCCTCCATTGCTCCCTGGTTCCTTCCCCCCGCCTCCCCACTTTCCCCTGCAAGGTTCCATGGTTTCATTCACCACCAACCCCCACCCTCCGCCCTGGCCTTTCCACCAAACCCCTGGCCCTGCCCACCCCCCCCGCCTCGTGTTCCAGCACCCCCACTTCTTGACTGGTCTGCCCTCACACTCATGTTCCAGTACCACCCACAGCCCTCTCCCCCTGACCCCAACCTAGTCAATAAGCACCTTCCTCCCTGTGATTCAGACTGCGTCTTACTGGTATGTTTTTGCCATCTCAACGTCACAGAGCAGCTTAAACTCCTGCTGGTGGGGCAGAGCAGGGTCTTTAGTTTGTGTTTAAGTGTCTAGCCTTTTTTTTCCTCTCTTTTTCTTAATAATAGCTTGTTAAGTATAAGATCGATACTGGTGTAAAAAAAATTACAATAAAGTGTAAAGAGCGTGGGATTCTTCAAATGTAAAGAGCAGGGATGATCGAGTTATTCATTAATAAATTAAATAAAATATGATAGCGATGGCAGGATGGGTGATATGTTTTGCTGCTGCAGCATTTGGGAACTGCTGGACACCAAGGTGATTCATAGCGAACACGTGTAGTAAATGTTTGCAGCTCAAGGAACTTCGGATCTGAGTTGAGTAGCTGGAGTCAGAGCTGCAGACATTGGGCCACATCAGGGAGGTGGAAAGTTACCTGGACACTTTGTTCCAGGAGGCAGTCACACCCCTCAGATTAGGTAATTCAAATTTGGTCTGTGATCAAGGACAGGAGGGTGTGACTACAGGTGAAGCAGGTAAAGGGGCCCAGGGGGTAGCGTTTGAGGAGCCTCAGCCCCTGAAATTGACCAACAGTTAGAAAGTTCTTGCAAGTTGTGTGGATGAGAGTGGGGACTGCAGGGAGGATGAGCCAAATGACCACGGCACCATGGTACAGTGAGACATTCAAGTTGGGGAAGGAAATGGAAACATAGTAATGGGAGGGAACAGTATAATTAGAGGGATAGATACTGTTCTCTGCAGCCGTGAGTGTGAGTCCCGAAGGCTGTGTTGCCTGCCCGGTGCCATGGTTAAGGGCACCTCCTCAGGACTGGAGAGAAACTTTGAGTGGGAGGGGAGCGATCTAGTTATCATTGTCCATGTTGGTACCATTGACATTGATAGGACTAGAAAGGATGTTCTCCTGAAAGAATTTGAGCATTTAGGAACTAAATTAAAAAGCAGAACCTCCAAGGCAAGAATCTTGGGATTACTACCTGAGCCATGGGCAAACTGGCATAGGGTAAATAAAGTCAAGGAGTTAAATGTGTGGCTCAAAGATTGGTTTGGGAGGAATGGGTTTCAGTTCATGGGGCACTGGTGCCAATACTGGGGTACAAGAGAGCTGTTCCAGTGGGGCAGGCTTCACTTGAACTATGCTGTGACCATTGTCCTGGCGAATCGAATAACTAGGGCTTTAGAAAGGGCTTTAAACTAAATAAAGGGAGGGAGAGGGTTCTGGAAAGGGGACATGTAGCTTACAAAGCAAAAGGATATGGCAGCTTTGCATGACAGCTACTTAGGTAATGATACCCAGCATGAAGGGGCAGAGTGTACAAACATAAAAAAAGAGCAGCAAAAAGGGTCAAAGAGGGGAAAAAATGGTAAAAAAGCAAACTGAATGGCTCTTTACTTAAAGGCACATAGTATTCGGAACACAATAAATGAATTAACGGCACAAATAGAGGTTAATGGGCACGATATTATAGCCATTACAGAGACATAGTTACAAGGAGATCAAAGCTTACATATTCAGGGGTATGTGACTTTTCGAAAGGACAGGCAGGAAGGAAAGGGTGGTGGGGTAGCTTTGTTAGTACAAGATGGAATAACTATGATAGCAAGAAAGGATCTTGGAATGGAAGATCTATATGGATGGAGGTAAGAAATAACAAGGGGAAGAAGACACTGGCGGGAGTAGTCTATAGGCCCCCTGACAGTAGCTATACTATAGGACAGAGAATAAATCAGGAGATAATGAGGGCATGTAAAAAAGGCAGTACATTAATCATGAATGGATTGGATAAATCAAATTGACAGAGGTAGCCACAAAGAAGAATTCATGTGGAATTTGGAATAGTTTCCTAGCACAATGTGTTGTGAATCCAACCAGGATTCAGGCTATTTTGGATCTGGTAATGTATAATGAGGCAGTTTTAATAAATAATCTCAGAGTAAAAGATCCCCTAGTGATCATAACATTGTAGAATTTAGCATTCAGTTTGGGAGTGAGAAATTGGGGTTGAAAACAACTGTGCTACTCTTAAATAAAGGTAATTACAATGGAATGAGGGCAGAGTTGGCTGGGTTGGACTGGGCAAGGAGCTTAGAAAAGAAGGTCGATGAGTAATGGCAGATGTTTAAAAAAATAATTCATGACTCACAACAAATATATATCCCAGTGAGGAAGAAGGATTCTAGGAAGGGGATAAACCAATCATCATTTACCAAGGAAGTTAAGGATAGTATCAAATTGAAAGAAGAATAATACAATGTGGCAAAAATTAGTGGTAAGCCAGAGGATTGGGAAAGTTTAAAAGCCAACAAAAGATGACCAAAAAATAATGAAGGGGGAGAAATTAAACTTTGAGGGTAAACTAGCAAGTAATATAAACAGACAGTAAGAGCTTCTTTAAACATATAAAAAGGAAGAGGAGGCCAAAGTTAACATAGGCCCCTTAGAGGATTAGGCTATGGAAATAATAATGGGGAACCAAGAAATGGCAGAGAAGTTGAGTAAATACTTTGCTTCAGTCTTCACAGTAGAAGACACTAATAGCATTCCAAAAATGCTAAATAATCAAGGGTCACAAGGGGAGGATATAAATACAATAACTGTCACTAGGGAAACTAATGAGGCTAAAGGCCGATAAGTCACCTGGACCTGATGGGTTGCATCCTAGGATATTAAAGGGAATAGCTGCAGAGATAGTGGATGCACTAGTAGTAATCTTCCAAGTATCTTTACATTCCGGAAAAGTCCTAGAGGAAAGCTGCTGATGAAACACCCTTATTCAAAAAAGGAGGGAGACAAAAAACAGGTAACCAACAGCCAGTTAGCTTAACATCCATCATTGGGAAAATGTTAGAGTCTATTATAAAGGATGTAATAGCAAAGAATTTAGAAAAGCATAATATAATCTAGCAGAGTCAGCATGGCTTCATGAAGGGAAAATCACGCCTGATAAATTTATTTGAATTCTTTGAGGTGGTAACAAGCATGATAGATAAAGCGGAACTAGTAGATGTAATATATTTGAATTTCCAAAAGGTGTTCAATAAGCTACCGCACATAAGGCACATAGTAAGATAAGAGCCCCCATGTTGGAGGTAGTATATTAGCATGGAAAGAGGATTGGCTAACTAATAGAAGACAGGGATTTGGGTTAAGAGGAGCATTTACAGGATGGCGACCTGTAACTAGTGCTGGGGCCTCATATATTTACAATATATATTAATGACTTGGATGAGGGAAGTGGATGTATTATTGCCAAGTTTGCAGATGACACAAAAATAGATAGGAAGGCAAGCAGTGAGGATGACACAAAGGGTGGAATTTTCCCAAATTTTCACTAGGTGCAGTAATGGGCGGGTAAAATGGCGTGCTACCCCACTGACGGCGATGGGGGACTATCACGCTGGATCGTCCTGAGCTCATTATTTATGCACTCCCAGGGAACCTGCCATTTCCATGATGGGTGGGCTCCTCATTCGCCTGCCCACCATCACCCTGTCGTTACATCATGCCAGGTGCCATGTTTAAAGGCCAGCCACAAGCGCAGTGCTCATTGTTTCCGGCTCAATATTGCTGCCGGGAGACAAGGCCCTCAAAGGGAAGAAGACTGCAGCCCCCCTCCAGTTTAATGATGGGTCCCTTGAGTGACTGCTGGATTCCGTGGAGGCCTGCTGGGATGTCCTGTACCCCTTCTTTGGCTACCGGATAGGCAGAGATGTGACCAATCCGGCTTGGGAGGCAGTGGTGGTCAGCACCAATGCACTGCAAAAGAGGACAGCCACCCAGTGCCGCAAGAGGATGGGTGATCTCCACCAATCTGCCAGGGTAAGTCACTCATTTCATCAATCTCATCACGCACACAATCACAAACCCATCACACATCCACAGGGCCCTCACTCACTGCTAGTTCAAGGGACAACACCATTCACTCTCTCACATTCATCCTCATTGCCCTCGTCCCATATATGGGACCACTTACCACCTGCACAGGCCAGGCACATATATCATCTGGCTCAGCAGGCAACCTGCTTATCCTCTCTCCATCTCTAACCATGCAGGACAAGCTGACACACAACAAGAGAGAGAGGTCACAGGCTGGTGGCGGAATGCTCGAAATCAAGGTCCTCACGGACTTTGAAAACAGAGCCATCCAGCTGGCCTGTGAGGATCTGGACCAGTCCTATGCTGACGGTGAGGTCTGCGCTGCTCCACCAATTGAGGATGAAGCAGTTCAGCTTCCATCAGACAACCATGCTGTGAGTGATGTGTCCTCTTTCACAGGCCACTGCCATGCACTAATTATCTCCCCTTGCTTTCACAGGCACATCTGCCAAACAGCGGACAGAGTCCATTACCCAGGGCCTCCAATCAAGCCCCACAGAAATCTCTGAAGAGGAATCTGAAGGCACCCTCCCTGAAGTCCCATCACAGTGCTCACCCACACCCTCCACCAGCGCAGAGACACACACCTTGGTGGGACCTACCTGTAGAGTAGCCTTGGGACCACAATCTGATGAGCACATTGATTGTCTGATCCACAGCAGGTGGAGGCAGGGACTTCCCAGGTCTCCAGCACTCAGAGGACTGCTGGAGGCCAGAACGTTGCTGAGTCTGAGTCAGATGAGGAGCCTCTGGACTTGGTCATGTCACAGTTGCTGGAGCTGCAAAGGCAAGCTCGGGAACATCAGGAAGGGATGTCCGCTGCACTCCTCAGATTGCAAAGCATGATGGAGGAGTCTGTCTGCCTTCAGGCTGAGGTGCACTGAGGTCAACACTGGCAGGATGGCAGCTGCCACAGAGACCTTGGACCAGAACTTTGCACTTGCACTGCTACCCAGGCTGAACTCCATCGTTGATGCCATAGTTGACCTCCAACTGTGTGTACGTGAGAGCTGGGAAGCTCAATCTCACTCCAGCTACCCCTGCTCCTCAAGGAGTCAGCCAAGGAGGACACACAAAATATAGGAGGATCAACAGGTGCACACTCCGGGTCCATCCACCCAGGTGACTCCGAGAGTGTCTGGCCCATTCGACTCCCTCTTCCTGTGACCTCCGCAGCTCCAGCTTTACAGGCCGAGGAGGGTACCACTGCCATTCAGCAGGACCCTGAAAGCAGGCGAGGGCACTACAAGTCTCGGTTCTCCGGAGGACACCCACCAAGGTCTTCACAGACAGGGTGTTGCAGTCAGCAGGCTGCCCCCACCTCCATCATGGATGTCCAGGGAGCAACCAGACATAGCAGCAAGGTTAGGACAGTTAAAGACAATTAGTTACAAAGCCAACTCCCAAGAATGTCTCCCTGCCTATGGCTCCTTGTTCTGATGAGCAGTGTTTGTGTCACTCAGATATGAAACCTTTCTGCACAAGATAAAGGCAGGTGTCTGAGTCCAGGGCCTCTTCCCTGTGCTCTGTGCAGGCTTCAGACCAAAGTGATTGTCCAGCCTCACACTCCCTGGACACATTACTGATGCCTGCACCTCAGCAGTGCTGGTCGTTGCTGCCAGAATGTAGTGGGCAGGCACCACAGAGTTCTCTCATACTCCCTGTGTGCTCTCAGCACCATGAAGGTGGGGCTGACCCCAATCACACCAGCATCTGTGACCAGTGATGCTGTGCTCCAGCTGCTGTAGGACTCAGATGCTGAAGTTGGACAAAACATCAGATGCTTCTAAAGTTTCATGGCTGTGTCCCTATGAAATGACCCTGATCATGGAGCGCAAGTGAGCTGCCCTTGGCCAGACAACAGTCAGACATTCTCAGAGGCTGTGGGAAGAGTTATGGAGCGTCCTCAATGCAAGTCATCATCATCTTCCAGCAATTGAGCGACTGTTGTGGCTTCCATCACCTCACAGAGTGTATTCATGCTTCTGAGGATGTAGGCGTCGTGCACACTCCCTGGAAACCGTGCACACTCCTGCTGGATGGGTTTCAGGTGGTCAAACGTTCACAGATGCTATGTGAGGATCTTTGTTGTCTCATCACTGCATATCATCATCATCCTCCACAAATCTAGCAGCTATGAGGGCATCCCAAGTGCACCTGCCTTGTCTGGCCTGTGTGAGGGCCTCATCCTTGTCATCATCACCTCCAAGGACCTCCTCAGCTCATTCCTATCGGCGTCTTCCTCAGCAGAGAAGACCTCCAACTACTCCATTGCCTCCTCAGCCAGCTGCTCTCTCCGTTGCAGTGTCAGGTTGTAAAGGGTGCAGCAGATGATGACGATGCGTGACACCCTCTGACAAGTGTATTGCAGGGCTCCGCCAGACCGGTCCAGGCACCGGAACCGCATCTTTAGCATCCGGGTGGTCTGCTCCACCAAGTTGTGAGTTGCAGCATGAGTCTCATTATAGCATCGCTCTGCTGCAGTCTGAGACAACCACACGGGTGTCATCAGTCACGGCCTCTGTGGGTAGCCCTTGTCCCCAAGGAGCCATCCCTGCAACTTCTGTGGATTCTGGAAGACTCCAGGGATCTGTGACCAACTGAGGATGTAGGCGTCGTGCACACTCCCTGGAAACCGTGCACACTCCTGCTGGATGGGTTTCAGGTGGTCACACACCAGCTGCACATGCAGCGAATGGAAGCCCGTGCGGTTGATATAGTTCACCGTGTGTTGCGATGGCAATCTGAGCGCCACATGAGTGCAGTCAATCGTACCCTGCATCTGTGGGAAACACAAGATCTGGGCGAATCCAATCACTCTTGCCCCCTGGCTCTCCTGGTCCCAGGCGAAATGCACCAAGTTGTGTGCCCTCGCAAAGATGGCATCCGTGACCTCATGGATGCATTTGTGGGTGGAGGCTTATGAGATCCCACACAAGTCACCTGTGAAGCCCTGAAAGGAGCCACTGGCATAGAAATTGAGCTCCGTGGTCACTTTCACAGCCACTGGCAGTGGATGCCCTCCATGTCCCCTTGGCGCCAAGTTCTGCAGCAAGTGGCAGATGTAAGCAACCAGTTCCCTAGACATTCACAGTCTTCAGTGATACTGGTTCTCGGTCATCTGCAGGAATGAAAGGCGGCATCTGTAGATAAAAACAAAAAACTGCGGATGCTGGAAATCCAAAACAAAAACAGAATTACCTGGAAAAACTCAGCAGGTCTGACAGCATTGGCAGAGAAGAAAAGAGTTGACGTTTCGAGTCCTCATGACCCTTCAACAGAACTAGGTGAATCCAAGGAAGGGGTGAGATATAAGTTGGTTTAAGGTGTGTGTGTGTGTGTGGGGGGGTGGTGGGGCGGGGGGGGGGTCGGCGCGGCGGGGGTTGGGTGGGGGGAGAGAAGTGGAGGGAGGTGGTGTGGTTGTAGGGACAAGCAAGCAGTGATAGAAGCAGATCATCAAAAGATGTCACAGACAAAAGAACAAAAGAACACAGAGGTGATGAAGTTGGTGATATTATCTAAATGAATGTGCTAATTAAGAATGGATGGTAGGGCACTCAAGGTATAGCTCTAGTGGGGGTGGGGGGAGCATAAAAGATTTTAAAATATTTAAAAATAATGGAAATAGATGGGAAAAGAAAAATCTATATAATTTATTGGAAAAAACAAAAGGAAGGGGGAAGAAACAGAAAGGGGGTGGGGATGGAAGAGGGAGCTCAAGAGCAAAAGTTGTTGAATTCAATATTCAGTCTGGAAGGCTGTAAAGTGCCTAGTCGGAAGATGAGGTGCTGTTCCTCCAGTTTGAGTTGGGCTTCACTGGAACAATGCAGCAAGCCAAGGACAGATATGTGGGCAAGAGAGCACGGTGGAGTGTTAACATGGCAAGCGACAGGGAGGTTTGGGTCTTTCTTGCGGACAGACCGCAGGTGTTCTGCAAAGTGGTCGCCCAGTTTACGTTTGGTCTCTCCAATGTAGAGGAGACCGCATTGGGAGCAACGAATACAGTAGACTAAGTTGGGGGAAATGCAAGTGAAATGCTGCTTCACTTGAAAGGAGTGTTTGGGCCCTTGGACGGTGAGGAGAGAGGAAGTGAAGGGCCAGGTGTTACATCTTTTGCGTGGGCATGGTGAGGTGCCATAGGTGGGGGTTGAGGTGTAGGGGGTGATGGAGGAGTGGACCAGGGTGTCCCGGAGGGAACGATCCCTACGGAATGCCGACAGAGGTGGGGGGTGGTGAAGGGAAGATGTGTTTGGTGGTGGCATCATGCTGGAGTTGGCGGAAATGGTGGAGGATGATCCTTTGAATGCGGAGGCTGGTGGGGTGATAAGTGATGACAAGGGGGATCCTATCATGTTTCTGGGAGGGAGGAGAAGGCATGAGGGCGGATGCACGGGAGATGGGCCGGACACGGTTGAGGGCCCTGTCAACGACCGTGGGTGGAAAACCTCGGTTAAGAAAGAAGGAGGACATGTCAGAGGAACTGTTTTTGAAGATAGCATCATCGGAACAGATGCAACGGAGGCGAAGGAACTGAGAGAATGGGATGACGTCCTTACAGGAAGCGGGGTGTGAGGAGCTGTAGTCGAGGTAGCTGTGGGAGTCGGTAGGCTTGTAATGGATATTGGTGGACAGTCTATCACCAGAGATTGAGACAGAGAGGTCAAGGAAGGGAAGGGAAGTGTCAGAGATGGACCATGTGAAAATGATGGAGGGGTGGAGATTGGAAGCAAAATTAATAAATTTTTCCAGGTCCAGACGAGAGCATGAAGCAGCACCGAAGTAATCATCGATAGACCGGAGAAAGAGTTGTGGAAGGGGGCCGGAGTAGGACTGGAACAAGGAATGTTCCACATACCCCATAAAGAGACAGGCATAGCTGGGGCCCATGCGGGTACCCATAGCCACACCTTTTATTTGGAGGAAGTGAGAGGAGTTGAAGGAGAAATTGTTCAGTGTGAGAACAAGTTCAGCCAGACGGAGGAGAGTAGTGGTGGATGGGGATTGTTCAGGCCTTTGTTCGAGGAAGAAGCTAAGAGCCCTCAGACCATCCTGGTGGGGGATGGAGGTGTAGAGGGATTGGACGTCCATGGTGAAGAGGAAGCGGTTGGGGCCAGGGAACTGTAAATTGTTGATGTGACGTAAGATGTCAGAGGAATCACGGATGTAGGTGGGAAGGGATTGGGCAAGGGGAGAGAGAAGTGAGTCAAGATAACGAGAAATGAGTTCTGTGGGGCAGGAGCAAGCTGACATGACCGGTCTACCGGGACAGTTCTGTTTGTGGATTTTGGGTAGGAGGTAGAAGTGGGTCATCCGAGGTTGGGCGACTATCAGGTTGGAAGCTGTGGGAGGAAGATCCCCAGAGGAGATGAGGTCAGTGACTGTCCTGGAAACATCTATAGACATCTATAGACCCCGGGTGTCACTATGCGCCGACCAGTAACGGCTCACTGTGGCTCTTGGGCAGTGTGTGCCGGACCCCCAGCCGCCCCTTCTTCCTGAGGTTGCTGCTCCTGCCTCTGCACAGCCAGGAGCCTCAGTCACTCTCTCCTTTGTGTTCTTTGTGCTCTGTAGGCCATCAGGCGTACAGCTAGTTCATGATCGTGATGTACTCCTCCTGCAGGATGAAAGAGAGAGAGACACATGGTTAGCATGGGTGTACTAAGAATCTGTCCTGATTAAGCATGATGGCCCCTTAACGCTTCCCGGAGAGTGCAGACCACCACTTGGATGGCCAGAAATTACTGCGCTGCATGGCTCCCCAGTTAGCTTGAACCATGGGGAGACTGGTCCAAACCAGGCTGCTGTCATTGCAAAGGGGCAGTGAGCGCCTCCATCAGTGACTGCTACATTCCAGCGTTAGTGAGGAGATTGTACAACGTGTGGAGTCCAGCTGCTCCAGTCCATTAAAGTGCTCATGAATTTGCAGCCTGTACCGGCGGGGAAGCTCTGGAGAACTTAGTAGCGCTTTGATGCCTCTGTGTTGCTTGAGGGGGCAGATAAGCTAGGAGCCCGACCCCAATCGCATCAATGTGGCTGTGCCTGAACTGTCTCAATTGCAAAGGTCTTTCTACAGGTTTCCCGAATGCATGGTAACTTCCCTCGCCCAGCCTAACCCCCCCAACCCTGAATATTCAATGGCAGGGCTGCCCTTGCACACACACCACCCCTCCCCGCCACCAGTCACCTCAGAGGCAGGGCTGCACGCCCCCTACTCCCTCTCACCCTTAAAATTCACCTCCAAGGCAGTGCAGCACTTGTACCTTGCTCCCCATCACCCTCACAAGTCGCCTCCGAGGCAGCAAAGCACTTCACCCCAATCCCCCGGTGCCCCTGAAGCCTGCAAAGCAACAGGCGACCCTGGTGAGCTCTGCAGAACGTTACCATGCACTCACCTCCAGTTCACCCAAAGTGAAGGCTGCCAAGGACACAGCACCTCTACTGTTGTGAAACACGTCAGCATGCTTTCCTACCAGTGTGGATGGGCGATCCAGTCAAGAGCCTGGCAGGATGGCATGATAACGATACGCTGACATATTATAATGATGTTCCCGACAACTGATGGCAGGAAACACAGCCCACCGTCGGAGGGCTGAGCGGACAATCGCGACCTGTCTTCACACTGTCATGAAACTGATTGCACCATATTGTCCACTAATCCCACCTATCACACCCTCCGCCAGCCGGCACGGAAAATTGCACCCAAAGAGTCTGCAGAGGGATATAGACAGATTAAGCGAGTGAGCAAATGCTTAGCAGATGGAATATAATCTGGAAAAATGTGAGTGCACTTTGGCAGGAAGAATAGAGGAGGTGAATATTATTTAAATGGAGAAAGACTGCAGAAAGCTACAGTGTAGAGGGATTTGGGAGTCCTCATGCATGAATCACAAAAATCTAGCATAAAAGTTCAGCTAGTAATAGGGAAGGCAAATGGAATGTTGGCCTTTATTTCAAAGGGAGTGGAGTATTATCTAAAGAAAGATATACTGACATTGGAGGCAATCCAGAGAAGGTTCACTAGGTTAATCCCAGGTATAGAGGGATTTTCTTTTGAGAGGCTGAGTAGCCTGTACTCACTGGAGTTTAGAAGAATGAAAGGTGACCTTGTTGAAACATTTAAGATTCTTAGGTGGTTTAGCAGGTGTCATGAAGGTGTCAGCACTGCTGACCTGCTGAGTTTCTTCAAGCATCTTCAGTCTTTATGTCATGAAGATATTAATGTATATAATGTTATTGGAAATTATTTTAAGTTGGACTGTAGTAGGGTCTGTGTCTGTGGGTGTGAGTGTGTGTCTTAATTGGATTAAAGCCAGCTAGTCTGGGTGCTTTGATGTATAGTAGTTTTGAGGTGTTAAACAGTAAAATAAAGAGTACATTTGCATTTTGTTGAATAAACCATTCAAAAACTGGGGGTGAAATCTTGCACCTAACTAGGAGACACCAAGCAATATGTTTATATTACTAATAAAATTGGTACTATGAAAGGGGTTTTATTGTTAGAAGAGGTGGAGTTCAAAGGGCCTGGTGATACAATGAGAATTTACATTCAAAGGGAAGGCAAGGTGTATACAGAAGTGAGTTTCTGTGTGTGGGCCAGAGGCAAGCTACCTGTAAGCCTACAACTGTGTGAAGGATCCAAATTGAAAGGAACCTTATTTTGAATTTGTAAGATGAAATGTGCTTTGCCTGGTGTCTGTTTAAGTCTATGGTTTATTGTTGCCTTGGGGAAGGTTACCTGGGAGTAATTAATTTGGGGATTTGTTTAATAGTTATTATGATAGTAGTTTTAGACATATGTATGTGTTTAATACCTTATTAAATTAATAAATGTAAATTTAATCTATATAAAAACCTCTGGAGGCTTGGTGGTTTCATTTCTGAATTCAGAGTTGCATCTCAAACATGCCAATTGAAAATATAAGTTATGACAGTTGTTTAAAGTTTACCTCTGGGATTTTAAATAACTCAGTCTTTACCAATTGCTGTGTCATAACAATAGGTTAGATGTTGAGAGGTTGATTCACCTTGTGGGACAGTTTAGGACCAGAGGGCATAATCTCAGAGCAAGGGGTCACCCATTTAAGACAGAGATGAGGAGGAATTTCTTCTCTCAGAGGGTAGTCAATCTGTAGAATTCTTTACCACAGATGGCTGTAGAGACTGGGTCATTAAGTATATTCAAGGCTGAGATAGGCAGATTTTTTTATCAGTAAGGGAAACAAGGGTTATGGGGAAAAGGCAAGAAAGAGGAGTTGAGGATTATCAGATCAGCTTTGATCACATTGAATGGTGGAGCAGACTCAATGGGCTGAATGGCCTACCTCTGCTCCTAAATCTTATGGTCTTATGGATGATATGACATTGGGGGGCGGGGGTGTGCTGGAGAATTCTAGTTGAGTTACTCATTTTAATTCTATCAATGTGATGCTAATTGGGTTCCCAATAGCCTTTTGGAATGGCGACCCACTGTTATCCCACCATGACGGTTGGGACAGCAAGTTCCCAGCATCAATTCCTAATGTTGGGAACCTAATTTTTTCCATGCCTTTGCATTCGCCACCCCTGCCCATCACAAATCCCATCACAAGTGAGGGTAGAAAATTGCAGCCTAAGGGGCAGTTGAGATAAAACACAGGCAGAGATAAAGCACAGACAGAAATAAATTACAGACAGATATAAATCACAGGCAGAGATAGATCACAGGCAGAGAGAGATCACAGGCAGAGAGAGATCACAGGCAGAGATATATCACTGACAGATGGACAGAGATAGATCAGCGACAGAGATAAATAACAGGCAGAGATAAAATCAGCGACAGAGATAAATCACAGAGGGCAGAATTTTGCCCTTGACGGGGGCAGGCAGAGGGTGGGCCGGGGTGGTCGAGAAGCCAACCGCTGCCCACGATCAGCATCACACCGCGATTTTACGTGGATGGGCCTTAATTGGCCCACCCAGTGTGGAACGCGAGCGGCAGTGCTCAGTGCTGCTTGTGCAGGCAGGAGGAGGAAGGCAAGCGGGAGATGAAGCGCTGTTTAAAAAAACTAATAAACCAAACAAAACTCAGTCACATGAGCAGGGACACGTTTTTAATTCAGGTGTAAAATTTCTATTTTATTTTTATTTGCTTTAGGATACCTCATCCCACCTGTGGATGAGGTTTTATAAAAAATGCAAGGCTACTTGGCCTTTTCACCTGCCCATCAACTGTCATGTGGGCATGATAATGGAACATTGGATGAGAAATTATTGGTGGAATTTTTTGTGCCTGCTGGTGCTGGGTTTGTTTGGCGGCGTGAGCGGACAATACGGCGAGAAGGCCAAAAATCAGTTTCCTGACATTGTGAAACCAGTTTGCGATTGTCTGCTCTGCTCATCAATGGTGGGTCACATTCCCTGCTGTCAAATGTCGGGAAACTCATTTTAATACTCTACATATTATTATAAACCCAGCTCACGGAATCATCCCCCAACCCGCCCCACACTGGATCATCCGAGCACATGTTTGCATGCCAACATGTTTCACAACAGCATATAAAAGGCGTGCACTTGGCAGGCTGCACTTTGAGGGGAGCTCGAAGTGAGTGCACAGTGACATTGCGGAGCGCTCACCAGGATTGCCTGCTGCACCTCAAGGTTAAGGCACTGCATTTTCAGGCCAGGACACAGGCCAGTTGCTTTTTCACAGCTGGCTGACAGTGTGGTGCCAGGCAAGTTAAGGCAACTTGGGTGCTGGGGGGGGGTCAAGGGCTGTACTGCGGTTCAGAGCACAAGCATTTGCGGGGTGGGGAGGGGCAGGGAAGCGGCCACACATTAGGAAAACTTTGTATAAAGTGACCATTCCTCCACAGCTGAGACAGTTCAGGTGCAGCCACATTGACATGCTTGGAGTCAGGCCTCTACTTAACTGCCCACACAAGGAACACACAGACCTGAAAGTGCCACCAAATGTTCCTGAACTTTTCAACCCTCGGGGACAGGCTGTAATCTAATGAGCGTTTCAGTAGACTGCAGAATATTGGAAAGCTGGGCACATTGTACAATCTCCTTGTGAAAGCAGGATATGGAGCAGTCACTACTGGAGACATAAGGATGCAGCTCCTTGCACTGTCAGCATCCCGGTTTGGACCAGTCTCACAATGCAACCTTGCAGCACGGGTTAGGAGAATGCCTGTGCCTGAGCTGAGAGAACAGCATGCAGACCAATGGGCAAAGCTGCCATCAATCGGTCAGATGGAGTGGGGTGGAGGTGGATGTGGTTTCAGGCAGCCATGCAGCGCACTAAACCCTGGCCATCCAAGTGGTGGCCAGCACTCTCCGGGCTGCATTAAGGGGTCTTTAGATTTAACCAGGAGAGGTACTTAGGACATCCAAGCTAACCCACACGTCTCTCTCTTTCATCCTGCTGGAGGAGTACATCAGGATCCTGTGACCTAGCTGTGTGCCTCGTGGTGTACAGAGAGCAGAGATGAAAGAGAAAAGAGCGATGGAGATGCCTGGGTGAGCAGAGGCAGGAGCAGCACCCTCAGGAAGAAGGGGCGTCTGGTACTCTCACACAAGCCACTGAAGAGCCACAGTGAGCCATCACCGTTCTGCACCTAGCTAGACCAAGGATCTATAGACACCGCTTTTCATTCCTGTAGATGACTGAGAGCAAGTGTCACCAAAGATTGCACATGTCCAGGGAACTGGTTAGTCACACCTGCCAGGATTTGGTGCCACGGGGACATGCAGGGCATCCTCTGCCCATGGCCGTGAAAGTGACTGTGGCGCTCAGTGGTTCCTTTCAGTGCTCCACAAGTAACCTCTGTGGCGTATCACATGCCTCCACCTACAAATGCGCCCATGAGGTCACAGATACTCGATGAGTTTAGAAGGATGAGGGGGATCTGATTGAAACTTACAGAATACTGAAAGGCCTGGATAGAGTGGACGTGGGGAAGATGTTTCCATTAGTAGCAGAGACTAGGACCCGAGGGCACAGCCTCAGAGTAAAGGGAAGACCTTTTAGAACAGATGAGGAGAAACTTCTTTAGCCAGAGAGTGGTGAATCTATGGAATTCATTGCAACAGAAGGCTGTGGAGGCCAGGTCATTGAATGCATTTAAGACCAAGATAGATAGATTCTTGATTGGTAAGGGGATCAAAGGTTACGGGGAGAAGGCAGGAAAATGGGGTTGAGAAACTTATCAGCCATGATTGAATGGTAGAACAGACTCGATGGGCTGAATGGCCTAATTTCTGCTCCTATGTCTTATAGTCTTATGGTCTTATACCTTCTTTACGAGGGCAACAACTTTGTACGTTTTGCTTGGGACTAGGAAAGCCAGGATGCAAGAGCGACTGGTTTTGCCCAGATCTCGGGTTTCTCACAGGTGCAGAGTGCCAACAACAGCACTCACGTGGCACTCAGATCTCCATGGCAACAAGTGATCAACTACGTAAATCACCGCCTTGGGGGATAAAAACATCATCCGGCCCCAGCGACGTGTCTGTGTGTTCTCCCGGGCCCGTGTGCACCTCAGCACCATGTGCTGGGCCCAGCGTCGTCCCCGCGTCGGTTCCCGGGTCTGGCAGGGGTGGGGAACATGACCCTGAGCTGGTGGTCCTTTTAAAGAGAGTTGCCCTGCCCAAACCCCAGAGGGCGGAGCATCCAGAGATACTGGATGAGAGAGAGGGAGCCTCACAAATAGAGGTCTCCCCAGCCTACCCCGGAAGAGACGTCACCCCTCGGAGGGGAAGAACATCATGACTCACGAGGTCAGATGTGTCCCCTCCCCAATGAAAAGGTGGTGGCGTCTCGGCCCCATAGGTCCTTGCTCTGTCCTCTGTGGGGAGCCCAAACCCCTGTTCCCTTGCTGCAGTCCCCTGAGCAGGGCTGTTCGGGGGTCAGTGACGGTATTGCCCTTATGGTGGTGCCCCATCCAGACCCACCTTGTACCCCTGAGATGCCGCCTGGCCAGCCAGGGGACTGCAGCAGTCCCTTCATGGCCCCAACAGCTGGGTGATCGGGTGGTGGTGGTGAGGATGGCCTCCCAGCTCCCTCCCAACCTTCAGCGCCGGGCGCCTGCGTGCTAGGCCGGAACCTCTTCCGGATTCGCTGGGCAACCCGGTGCTTGGGGGGCCGGTGCTGAACTCTGAGCTGTCGCTGCCCTTTCACCCATATCCCCAAGAGGAGACTAGAGAGGTCCCCTCTGCCCTGGATCCTGGGGGTGGGCTCGAGGTGGAAATGGAGCCAACTGGTAGCTTCAAACCAGCCCCTGTACTCAATGCGGGGAGATGGGCTGGAAGCTGGGGGCAACGACCTGGAGGAGGACAGAGTTTCGGAGGTGAGCACTGGGGACGACTTAGAGTCATTGTTGGGTGAGTTAGTGGATCCCCTGGTGCCCCCCACCAATTCTCCCCTCATCCCTTTAAGGGAGCTCCAGGAATTTTTTAGTGAGTAATTGCAGTCACCGAGACGGAGTCCATCAGCCCTGGACTGATGGTATACTTTTCCTCTTGTGTTCTGGTCCACTCGCAAGGCCCTCAAGGCCCCTGGGCTGCACTGGAACGCTAAGAGGAGGGTCCACACATTTCTTGCTGGGCTGCTGAAAGAGAGGAAGGATTAAAATAGTCCTCTCCTTCTTACACTAGGCGTGGTGATGGTAGCACATATTTCTGACAATGAAGACTACCATAGCCAGCCTCAACATCCACGGCAGCAGGGACACACAGCACAGGTTCCAGAACTTCTCAGTCCTCAGGGATGGGAAGTATGCAGTGTGCTTCCTGCAGGAAACCCAGACTGTTCCGGGAGACAAAGCTATGTGGCTCCTGCAGTGGCAAGGAGGGTTCTACATGAGTCATCTAGCCTCCAATTCTGGCAGGTGGCTATCTTGTTGGCCCCACATTTTCAGCCAGAGCTCTTGGGGGTCAAGGAGCCGGTACCAGGCTGGTTGCTGCACCTTATTGTACACCTGGGGGGCACAGCGCTTCATTTTGTGAATGTGTACACTCCCCTGGGTGTGCAGCAACAAGCGAGCTTCTTTGACGAAGTGGCCATTCATCTAGGCTCCATCGACGCGGGCGAGTGCATCGTCCTTGCGGGGGATTTCAACTGTACTCTCGAGGCCTGGGACCGTCACGGTGCCCAGCACCGCACGCCAGGTGTAAGTTGTGGGACATGGGCGGGTCCTTCAACTTGGTGGACATCTGGTGAAATCTCCATCCTGACTCCAGCGTTTTCATTTTCGTGTCACCTGGAGTCAGAGCGTCCAGACCCAACCACCTTTACGTTTCGAGGGTGAACGTGTCCTGCATTCCATCAGCTTCTGTGCAGTGGATGCCATGCACGGACCACTGTCTGGGGTAAGCAGAACTCGCTCTGTTCTGCGCTCGGACAGGGGCTGCATACTGGCACCTTAATAAGCTGCTGCTGGAGGACAAGCGGCTCCTGGACTCGTTTCATCATTTCTGGGCTGGCTGGAGAAGGGAGTGGGGAGGCTTCCCCTCCTTGAGGCTGTTCTGGGATGTGGGCAAGACTCACGTCCGCGTTTTCTGTCAGTATTACGTGAAGGGGTCGACAAAGAGGCGCAAATCCAGGGTCGAGGAATTGGAGAAGGAGATGCTTGACCTGAAAGCATGTCTCCGTCAGTCAGACGCAGACCTGGCCCTGCAGCTGGTGTACGATGAGAAGAAGGGCACGCTGCGGGACCTGCAACTCGTCGGGTCCCATGGTGCGTACGTGAGGTCACGGATCCGGTTCCTCCAGGACCTGGACCGTGGCTCTCCCTTCTACTCACTGGAAAAAAGGCACAGGGTCCGTCAGCAGCTCCTTACGCTGCTGGTCGACGATGGATCCCTTGTCTCGGATCCGAAGGGCATCAGGGCCATCGCCCGAGATTATTACACTGTCCTGTTCTCTCCGGATCCGTCCGCAGAGTTTTATGGGAGGACCTGCCACAGGTGGACCCGGAGGGCGCTGGAAATCTTGACTCCCCTATAAGTCTCGGGGAGCTGATCGGTGCCCTCGACAGTCTCTCATGGGGCAAATCCCCGGGGCTGGACGGGCTGACAGTGGAGATCTTCAGGGCGTTCTGGAATGTCCTGGGGGAGAGTATCGCAACCGGAAGATGCCCCTTTTGTGCTGGAGGGCAGTAATTACCCTGCTGCCAAAGAAGGGTGATCTCCCCCTCCTTAAAAACTGGTGCCCGGTCTCCCTCCTCAGCTCGGATTATAAGATCCTTGCCAGGGTCATGGCTTCTCGCCTTGGCACCACGCTGGACCACATGATCCACCGTAATTAGTCCTATACCGTCCCAGGCCAGACGACCTTCGATAATATCCATCTGGCCTGGGACATCATCCACTTTTCCCAGAGGACTGGTCTGTCGAGTGCCTTCCTGTCCTTTGACCAGGAGAAGGCGTTTGACAGGGTGGATCACGAATATTTATTCGGAACTCTGTGAGCATTCAGGTTCGGGACGCATTTTATCGCCCAGATCCGACTTTTGTACGCTGCCGTGGAGTGTCTAGTTAAGTTAAACAGTTCCCTGATGGTGCCCCTTCGCTTTGGGAGGGGAATGCGTCAGGACTGCCCCCTGTCTGGCCAATTGTATTCTATGTGTGTGGAGCTTTTCCTGTGCCTCTTGCGGAGGAGGTTGTCAGGATTGGTTCTGTGTGGGCCGAGCATCAGGATGGTTCTCTCAGCTTACGCTAATGACGTGCTCCTTATGTTCTTGGACCCAACTGACCTGCAAAGGATTTGTGAGTGCCAGGAGGTCTACTCTGCAACGCCCTCTGCCAGGATCAACTGGGACAAGTATCCTGGACACCTGGTTGGTCAATGGCAGATGGGTCCCCTACCCAAGAAGCTCAGGCTTTTCACCCGGAGCAGGACCAGCCTCCTCTACCTGGGGGTCCATCTATGCCCTGGCCGGTGAACTGGCAGGAGCTAGAGACCAAAGTCACTGCTCACCTGCGACACTGGACAGGACTGCTCCGAGTGCTGTCTTACCGGGGTCGAGTTCTGGTCATAAACCAGCTGATCGCCTCCATGTTGTGGTACCGGCTGGTCACTTTGACCCCTCCCCCGGACTTTGTCACAAAAATCCAGAAAATGCTTGTCAACTTCTTTTGGGACAAAAGGCAGCACTGGATCGCTGCTGAGGTTCAGAGTCTCCCGGTTAGGGAGGGCGGTCAGGTGCTGGTGTGCCTACGCACACAGGTGACGACCTTCCACATTCAGGCCCTACAGTGAAACCTTTACATTGAGCCCCCTTCGAGATGGTGTGCCCTGGCGATGTATTTCTTTCTCCAGGTGCACGGCCTGAATTATGACATACAGCTCCTGTTTATAGATCTGAGGGGCCTTCGTGGCTCCTTGCAGGCGTTGCCCGTTTTTTACCAGGACCTGATTAAAGTCTGGAACATGGTCGCCTCGCGACGCAGCTCTCCCCCTTTAGGAGTAGCGGCTGTCGTCAGAGAGCCACTGCTCAGGAATCCGCCCCTTCGTCCTTTTCAGTGGCTGGCGGAGAGGAGGGCTGTGGCTGCCGGGGTGACCAGGATCGGGGTGGGTGGCAGAGAAGTGGGTTGGATGCTTCCACAGGAGTTGGCATGTCGCGTGTCCGTGGATGTCTGGCTCGCGGCCAATGCTATTCAAGACCTTAGGATGGCCGTGCTTGGCCCCGATATCATACTGGGCCTCCGGGTGGCGCAGGTGCACAGTGGTCTTCTGTCCAAGTGTACCTCTGTTCAGACGGATTTCCACATTCGCCTCAAGCCCTGAATCCTTCCTCGGAAGCCGATGGCCCACAACCTGAGTCACCTCATGGAAATGACCGCCAAGCCCTTTCGGTGTGGAGGGGTTCCTGTACGGGCTCCTGCTGCACACCCTTCACTTCTTTGCCCTCGCCCGCCGCCTGGACATGCCTGGGAGGCGGTGGGGTGGGGGTGGGGGGGCGGTGGTTATGTCGGTTCATGGACTCCCAAGATAACTGCGTCTTTTGCAGCCTTGTGGAGTCCGTGGACCATTTATATGTTAATTGTTGCAGGCTGCACCCACTTTGTAGTTTCTTGAAAAACCTTTTACTGTTGTTTTGTTTGTATTTCAGCCCCATGCTCCTGATCTATGGGCACCCAGTGCGGAGGGGAGCTGGGAGGGAGGTGGACCTCCTCGTAAACCTGCTCCTTGCCCTGGCCAAGTTGGCCATTAACAGGTCCAGCAGCGGGTGTTCGAGGGGGTCACCCAACCCGACTGTCTGCCACTCTTCCACAGCTACATTCGCGCCCAGGTGTCCCTGGAGAGGGAGCACGCGGAGTCTGCTGGCACTGTCGGGGCCTTCTGTGCTCAGTGGGCAACGGGGGGGACTGGGGTGCTTTGTTGACCCCCTTAATCACATTTTGATTTAATGTTGGTAAGTTTCTTTTGCATTTTATCTTTTATTTTTGCAGTTTCCTTTTAAGGGGCTGCTTTTACTTTGTTCCTGATTTTGTTAATTTAGTTTAAGTGATTTTACTCAAAAGAACTACATCTTCTTAACCTTCCTAACCCTGCCATTGCATCTTGGTGCTTCCCCGACATCCACAGCAATGGTGGAGGCAGCCTGCTGACTGCTACACCCTGTCTGTGATTACCTTGGTGAGCTTCCTCTATAGGGCCGAGACCTGGAGGGCCCCGTCTGTGTTTGGGGTCCAGCTGTGTGGCAGTGGCTCCCTCCTCAGCCTGTGGAGCCGGAGCTGCTGAGGTCACAGCAAGAAGGGATTCAGTTGGGCCGGACACTCCTGGAGTCACCTGGGTAGGTGGGGCTGGAGTGTGCACCTGCTGATCCTCCTCCCTATGTGTTCCTGAGGGCCCCTGGTTGACTCTTTGAGGAGAAGAGGTAACTGGAGTAAGATCGATCTGCTCCACAACCCTCTCGCACCATCCTACCAGTGCTGACCTCGTTGCATTGACATGCCGGCACTGTCACCTCAGACTGAAGGGGAACAAACTCCCTTATCATGTTTTACAACTTGAGGACTGCAGTGGATATCCCTTCCTGATGTTCCTGAGCTTGCCTTTGCAGCTCCACCAACTGTGACATGACTGAGTCCAGAGGCTCATCATTTGACTCAGACTCGGCAAATTTCTGGTCTCCAGCAGTCCTCTGAGTGCCGGACACCAGGGAAGTCCCTGCCACTACCTGCTGTGGATCAGACAATGTGATACATTCACCAGGTTGTGATCCTAAGGTTACTCCAAAGATAGGCTCCACAAAGATGTATGTCTCTGCGCTGGAGGAGGGTGTGGGTGAGCGCTGCGATGGGTCTTCAATGAAGGGGCTTTCAGGTTCCTCTTCAGAGATTTCTTCAGGGCTTGATTGGAGCACCTGGGTCATGAACTCCATCAGCTGCTTCCTCAAACTATTTTTGTGACTAAGAGAGGGACATTAGATTCCCTTTAGGAATGGACCCTAGCCACAGGATCCAGCGAGAGTTGAACTCACGACCTCTGGTTTACGAGACCAGTGATCTGACCACTGAGCTATGGAGCCAATTGACAATGTGCCTGCGAAAGCAAGGAGAGATAATTAGTACATGGCAGGAGACTGCAGAACAGAACACATCACTCACAGCATGGTTGTCTGATGGATGTTGCACTGCTGGATCCTCACTTGGTAGAGCAGCACCAACCTCGCCTTCAGTACAATAACTGTTCAGATCCTCGCCAGTCAGCTGTATGGCTTTGATTTCAGGCACTCCTCCACCAGTCTGCGACCTCTCCCTCTTGTTGTGAACCAGCTTGTTCTGCATGAGTAGAGATGGAGAGAGTGTAAGCGGGATGCTTGTCAGGCCAGATGATAAGTATGCCTGGCCTGTGTGGGTGGTAAGTGGTCCCATGGATGGGATGGGGACAATGAAGGTGTGTGTGAGAGTGAATGGTGATGTCCCTTGAACTGGCAATGAGTGAGGGCCCTGTGGATGTGTGATGGGTTTGCGAGTTGAGAGTGATGAGAAGAGTGACTTACCCTGGCAGAACGGAGATCATTCATCCCCTTGTGGCACTGGGTGGTTGTCCTGTTTTGCAGAGCGTTGGTACTGACCACCGCTGCCACCGCCTCCCAAGCCAGACTGATGTTGCTGGCCCTCCTGCGGCAAAGCGAGGGTAGGGGATATCTCAGCGGGCCTCCATGGCATCCAAAAGGCACTTGAGGGATGCATCACTAAACTGGGGGCTGCAGTTTTCTTGCCTTTCGGGGTTATGTCTTCTGTTCAGCAGTCCTAGGCTGGAAGCGCTAAGAGGTGTGCGCACAGCTGCACTTTAAATATGGTGCCTGGTGTGAGGAAGTGGCGAGGTGACGGCGTGGCGGGCGAATGAGACCCTGCCCGCCATGTGTTTCTCGGGAATGCATGGTTAGTGAGGCGGGATTGGGGCAAAATGGTGTGAAAACTGCCATTGCGGCTGACTGGAAAAATGTTCTTTATCCCGGCCCCTGCAGCACTTAGTGCAAATCTGGGATGATTCTGGCCAGTGTCATTTCATTTAGAATAAAAAAGAGAAATATTAGATAAGCCGATCAAACACAAATTGGACAAAATCTTGGGTCCAGATGGATGGCATTCATGCATTTTAAAAGAATCAAGGGAAGAGAAAGCAGAGACATTACTACACTTATTTAATAATTCATTCAAAAAAGATGCAATGCTGTTCCTGTATTTAAGAGAGATAGAACATGTCCACGAAACTATAGACTTAACCTCAGTAGTAGGAAAACTTAAAGAGATCCCTACTAAAAGAGAAAATAGAAAGGATCTAGAATCCAGGGATACAATAATGAACAGTCAACATGGGCCAGGATTTTCACCTTGGCCGGCGGGCACCCGGCCTGAATGAGGGTAAAATGACCACAATGACATCAGGGCAGGTGTCCCGATGTCATCACGCACTCACGCAATATTTTGGTTGGTGGACTGGAGATACCCGCTGACAATTAAAATGCCTACTAAGGCCATTAACAGTGTAATTAAATGAAAGTTTTCCCTGCCTGTCCAACCTTCCAGTTGGCAGGCAGGCGAAAAGGCCAAGCGGCTGTTGCATTTTTTGCGAAGCTTCATCCACGGGCGGGATGAGGTTTCAATCCATCATTAAAAAAAATATAAAACATTGTCATATTAATTTCTAACGTGTCCCTGCTCATGTGACAAAGTCACACGAGGGGACACGCTTTATAACACCTTAAAATGCTTTATTTTAGTTTTTTATATCTTCATCTCCCCGAGGCAGCTCTGTGCCTCTGGAAGCCTTTCATCCCCGCACTTGTGCACATACGCGAACTTGTGCGCTCGCCCCTCCCCTCCACCCCCGTCCCCCACACAGGCAGTGCTGAGCACTGCCGTGTGCGTTTCACACTGGGAAGGCCTTAATTGGCTCACTGGCGTGGAATGACAGTTCAGCCCCCGATCGTGGGCGGAGCTCAGCTTCCCAACCGCTCCTGCCCACTTCCGCAGAGCCTGTCCCACAAGGTCAAAATTCTGCCCATGCATTTCAAAATGGAAAAATTACTTTGGCCAACCTCTTTGAATTCTTTGGTGCTGGTAACAGGACCAGAGAGGACAAGGGTATAATGGAATGAATTTAATGAGCTAAGTTGGGCGGTTTATGTGTGGCCAACAGGCTAAAACAGCTGAAACTGCCAATAAGTTGGGAAGCCAACAAGAACCCATCGACATTACCTTTAACCCAAACATGCTCTTCAATATACTGTAACCCTCATGGGAAAGGCAGGTCTGACATCTAGATATGTTAAATGTCCATTAACTGCAGTTTTAAGCCATGGTTCTGCCTTTAACTCTGTGAACATCAGTTTCTTGGGTTTCCTGGAACTCTCTCAGTAAAATAAGGTGAGAGGACAGCAGGAATTGACAGGGCTGAACAACTGGTAGGCAATAAAGATTTTCAATACTGAGATCTGACACCTGCTTCCTTGTCTAAGTGAAAGGCTTTTGCTCACTGGACTTGTTCTTAGAGTACATTTTCACTCCTATGAGATGATTCCTAACACTTTGGGGTCATTTCTCCTAGCTTGGAGCTTTTTGACTCAGATCTGCACTTCTCAGCTGTCAATCTTCAGTTCAGCACAGGAGCCACTTATGCAGCTCTAACTCAGACCTCAGATCAGGAACAAGGTGAACAGCAACTCCAACATGACCTGCAGTAACAGCAGCAGCAGGCTTCTCCTCACTCATCCCCTGTTCCACAGGACAGAGGGAATGGGTGCAAACTCCTGCTTCTAGGAAGCAAGGTAAACAGACAGAGAACAGGCTTCTTCGACATGACTGAGCAGTGCCTCAGGAGGCTCAAGCTTTCCCATCAGCTGGCCATTGTTGTTTCTGGCCTCCTGAAAGAAAGCCACCTGCCAGTGGTGTTCAACATCGCCCTGAATTCTTCACCTTCGATCCCTTCCAGAGTTGTGCTGGTGATATTTGGTGAATCTCACAATATGCTACTCACAAGTCATCTCACAAGTGACAGTTGCCACAATTTCACTCCACTACTGATGAAATCAGTCTTTACTGCTCTGGCTGGATTCCCACAGCTTCAGAGACTCATGGATGGGAAAATTAAACTGTCCCCAGGTCACCCATGAGGATTCTACAACCAAAAATATTTCCACTCCAACAAAGTTCAAGTGGTCACCATACTCTAGAAGATCATCATGCATTTGTGTGCAAGATAATCAGGGAGCTGCCATGATGCATTCATCTTGCGCCAGTCAGGTCTCCCACCGATATTCACACTACAAAGTAGGTTGGCAGGCCCCAGTGAGATCACAGGCTTACCTGGGTTTAGAGGTACCCAACGTTCTTCTTCCTCCTGGGCCTTCTGCAATATCACCAGTGGCCACCGGTCCTGTTGTGGCACAGAGTTGCTGGCCTCCAATTGGCTGGCTGCTCTGTGAGGTTAGACTTCCTCATGGAGATGGGCACAGGTCTCGCCTCAAACTGATTAAAGGGGCATTACCAGAAATGTAAATTCTTGAATTGGCTCATTAGATGAAGTCAGTTGCACCGGCAGAATTAACTCTGAGCCTTGAATTCAGAATAGACAGGGAGTCAAAGATTTACAGTTAATTATAAGTAACTTATCACTCCTCTTATCCTGTGGACCCAGTTATTGATGTCTTCCACGTCAGGATATGCGTTTGGCTCTCCCTCCTTGTGGCAGTGGGGAGGACTGGTGCAGTGTGTAGTGTCCCTGCCTCTGAGCCAGAAGCTGCAGATTCAAGTCACATCCCAGGACATGATGGCCAAGGAAGGTGTGTTTGTAGCATAGCCAAACAGGTTGAGTATCAACCTGCAAATCCTTCCAACACATGCAAATGGCAGGTGATAAGAGTGGAAGAGATTCCTGGTCAGCCATGTGATGGAAAGAAAGTTGAAGACTCTATCATCACTATCCTTAACTCATGTTGCCACAGCAGCTCAGCCTGAGTGATCTGTAACACACCATCACCACCAGTGACTGGATAGCTGCTTGTTTATCCTAAACTGGGAAATTTGTGTGGACTGATCAGAGAACAGGAAGACATCATCAGGGAGAAGGAGCTATTTTAGACTAGTTAAATTGTTACTGATTGTTGCTACCTGCTCTCTGTACAGGCCTGATTCTGGAAGATGTTCATTGCAACTATTGTCTCCAATACCTGTCAATGGAGACCATCATTATTTGAATTACCTGGAAAAACTCAGCTGGTCTGCAGCGTCGGCGGAGAAGAAAAGAGTTGACGTTTCGAGTCCTCATGACCCTTCGACAGAACTTGAGTGAGTCCAAGAAAGGGGTGAAATATAAGCTGGTTTAAGGTGTGTGGAGGGCGGGGGTGTTTGGGTGGGGGAGAGAGAGAGAAGTGGAGGGGGTTGGTGTGGTTGTAGGGACAAACAAGCAGTGATAGAAGCAGATCATCAAAAGATGTCATAGAAGCAGATCTGCTTCTATCACTGCTTGTTTGTCCCTACAACCACACCAACCCCCTCCACTTCTCTCTCTCTCCCCCCACCCAAACACCCCCGCCCTCCACACACCTTAAACCAGCTTATATTTCACCCCTTTCTTGGATTCATTCGAGTTCTGTCGAAGGGTCATGAGGACTCGAAACGTCAACTCTTTTCTTCTCCGCCGATGCTGCCAGACCAGCTGAGTTTTTCCAGGTAATTCTGTTTTTGTTTTGGATTTCCAGCATCCGCAGTTTTCTTGTTTTTACCATCATTATCTTCATGCTGAGAGATTGGAGGCCCATGGACTGTCTAACAACCTGTCCTCACCTGACATTCACATTCAATAACTTCCAACCAGGGTCACTGGTAGCATTTGGGAAGAGGAATTCATTTGTCATTTCCCTGGTCGAGAGCCAGTGAGGTAAATCCCAGTTCTCCAGTCTGCCTGGAATCAGTTGGTTCAGGATGGACCAGGAAACAATATTTAAAACAAGAACTTGCATTTATATAGTGCCTTTCACAATCTTAGGATATCCCAAAGCATTTTCCAGCTTTCCAGCCAATGAAGCGCTTTTGAAGTGTAATCAATGTTGCAATGAAAGAAACACTGCAGTCAATTTGCTCAAAGCAAGCTCCCAGAAACAACAATGATATAAATGACCAGATCATTTGATTTTGGTTCTGGTTGAGTTATAAACGTTGGCCCGGAGACTGGGGACAACTCATGCTCTTCTTTAAATAGCACTGTGGGATTCCTTACATTCACCCGAGAGGAGAGATTGGCCTTTGGTTTAACATCTCACCTTCACAGTGCAGCACTGCCTCTGTACTGCACCGTGATGTCAATGTAGATTATGTTCTCAGTCTCTAAAATGGAACTGGAACAGACAACCCTTTGATTCAGAGCAAGAGTGCTGCCACTGAGTCACAGCTGAAATCTTGAACCCTTGAATACTTTCTGGTTCATGCAACTCAGTGGCTTTCAGCAGCCGAGCCAAAGCTCTTTAAAAGGTATTGTAGGAGTTGGCAGCTTCTGATTACAACTTTCAGATTTCCACCCTCTCAAAGGCACTCAAAAACTCAGTAACACCCACACAAATATCAAATTGCAGAAATGACTCGTATATCTCACCATCAGCCTATGCCTTTCTATTTTAACTGAGACAGCCCCCAAAATTACACAAACAACAAATTAATTAGTTAGAAAAAACAGGGGGTGAGATGAGTATATTAAATATCATGGAGAAGATCAAAGAGAAAAGACTGTTGCTGACCTTCAAGTTGGCTCCTGCATTAAGTAATCAGTCCCACTTTTTCAGGCTCTCCTCCCAACATTGCTATGGCCAACCATCTCCAAGGATGTTAGTGTCGATTCTTTAGCTTACCCCTCTGCAGGAACCCAAACTTAGACAAAGGCTTCTTTTGAAAGGCAACATTATGACTGCTGTCCCATGCTTTTCCCTTTGCTTTTAATGCTGATTACACAATTGCATAAATCAGCATTGAAAGCAGCTGGGGAATATCTGCAGCTTGCAGCCCTGCGTTTAAAACAATTTTTTCTTTCTCTATTGACCATAGAACAAAAAGTGAAGCCTTGCACACATTACAAGTACATCACACTTCTCTGTGTCACACTGAAATATCTCTGTGTAAACCTAGTGTTGTGAATCTATCATAAAAACTGCCCAATTTCAATTTCCAATGGAAACAATGGAAATGAATTTATATTTAATTTATTGCCCATCCCTAGTTATCCTTGACAAGGTGGTGATGAGCTACCTTCTTGAACCATTGCAGACAATGTGCTATTAGGAAGGGAGCTCCATGAATAACCCGGTGATAAGAAGAAACAGCGATATATTTCCAATTCAGGATACCGGATGTCTTGGAGGGGGATTTGGAGGTGATGATGTTCCCTTGCACCTTCTGTCCTTGTGCTAATCCATTGTCTCACCCACTGCTAAATTTATCAGGCGCATTTTTCAATGTTTTTATGGCCGTTTAATATAAGCAGTCAGTCCTTTGGATATATTAATAAGGCACCTAACGCCGTGTTGAAGGTTCTCTGCATCAAATTGGGCTGCCTTCCATATGGCCAAACAAACATCTTCCACCAGAGTGCTCATCCCAGTTCACAATATGGCTATGGCTATCAGCCACTTTCAGCCTCCCCCCACCACAACCCATTGTTCCATCCTGGGGCTTAGCTGAGGGTCACTTCAGACCAGTGACCTTAAACAGAATTCTTTGGTTTGGCAAGCATCCTATGGTTCACACCAAATGTGTAGGTGAGGATCAATCCCTGGTGATCCTCAGGCCTCAGTATTTGGGTACAGGAATGATTCCCTGCGCCAATTCGACACTCTAAAACTGACCTGAAGGAATTTATATGTCAATATTGCCAGGCATATCCCTCAGTCTACCACTACCATCAAGCCAGGGGGTCACTCCTGGTTCAATGAAGCGTGTAGGAGGGTATGCCAGGAGCAACACCAGGCATACCTAAACATGAAGTGTCAGCCTGCTGAAGCTACAACACAGGACTACTTCTGTGCCAAACAGCATAAGCAGCAAATGATAGACAGAGCTAAGCGATCCCACAACCAATGGATCAGATCTAAGCTCTGCAGTCCTGCCACAACCAGTCGTGAATGGTGGTGGACAATTAAACAACTCACTGGGGGAGGAAGCTCCACAAGTATTCCCATCCTCAATGATGTGGAAGCACAGCACATCAGTGCAAAAGATAAGGCTGAAACATTCACAACAATATTCAGCTAGAAGTGCCGAGAGGATGATCCATCTCGGCCTCCTGCGGAGGTCCTCAGCATCACAGATGCCAGACTTCAGCCAATTCGATTCACTCCATTCAATATCATGAAACAGTTGAAGGCACTGGATACTACAAAGGCTATGGGCCCTGACGGTATTCCGGCAATAGTACTAAAGACTTGTCCTCCAGAACTTGCCGCCCCCCTAGCCAAGCTGTTCCAGTACAGCTAAAACACTGGCATCTAATTGGCAATGTGTAAGATTGCCCAAGTATGTCCTCTACACAAAAAGCAGGACAAATCCAACATGACCAATCACTGCCGCATCAATCCACTCTCGATCATCAGTAAAGTGCTATCAAGAAGCAGTTGCTTAGCAATGACCTGCCCACTGACGCTCAGTTTGGGTTCTGCTAGGGTCACTAAGCTCTTGGCCTCATTACAGCCTTGGCTCAAACATGGACAAAAGAGCTGAACTCCAGAGGTGAGGTGAGAGTAACTGCCCTTGACACCAAGGCAGCACTTGACCGAGTGTGGCATCAAGGAGCCCTAGCAAAATTGGAGCCAACAGTAATCAGGTGGAAAACTCTCCACTGGTTGGAGTCATACCTAACACAAAGGAAGATGGTTGTGGTTGTTGGGGGTCAACAATCTCAGTTCCAGGACATCTCTGCAGGAGTTCCTTATGGTAGTGTCCTAGGCCCAACCATCTTCAGCTACTTCATTAATGACCTTCCTTCCATCATAAGGTCGGAAGTGGGGATGTTCACTGATGATTGCACAATGTTCAGCACCATTCATGACTCCTCAGAAACTGATGCAGTCCACGTCCAAACGCAGCAAGACCTGGACAATATCCAGACTTGGGCTGACAGGTGACAAATAACATTCGCGCCACACAAATGTCAGGCAGTGGCTATCTCCAGCAAGAGAGAATCCAACCATCCCCCCTTGACATTCAATAGCATTATCATTGCTGAATTTCCCACTATTAACATCCTGGGGGTTACCATTCACCAGAAACTGAACTGGACTCGCCATATAAATACTGTGGCTACAAGAGCAAGTCAGAGGCTAGGAATCCTGTGACGAGTAACTCACGTCCTGACTCCCCAAAGCCTGTCCACCATCTATAAGGCACAAGTTCGGAGTGTGATGGAGTACTCTCCACTTGCCTGGATGAGTGCAGCTCCCACAACACTCAAGAAGCTAGACACCATCCAGGACAAAGCAGCTCATTTGATTGGCACCCATCTAAAAACATTCACTCCCTCCACCACCAACGCATAGTGGCAGCAGTGTGTACCATCTACAAGATGTAGTGCAGGAACCTGCTCTGCCATTGTGTTAAAAAGTAATTTGATCCATTCACTCTCTGTAAATTGATGAACAAATCCACAGGAGATTTGTAGCTTTACATTACTGAAGGGGCTTTGAGGGTACATCCAGAGCCTGTCAGCACATTCCAGTGCCCTATCTTAAAGTATTACTTTAATATTTAGTTGGTGCATTTTAAGCCAAATGTAATTGCACCTGAAGGAGTGACGGGTATATATTATCAGCATGAAGATAAAGTGATCAATCCACACGAATTAAGGTGCCTGGCAGACCCGAACAGGAGGAGTGCCTGGGTACAACCAGCCCAAAATCCTGCTTTCCAATAGAAATAGATCAGCAAGTGTCTGCAAAAATGCAGCAAGTGCTACTGCACTCATGTACAGGGACATTACTGTTTACATATTACATTTCCCTACATTACAACAGTGAGTACATGTCCAAAGTACAGCCCACACTGCGTATAATTGGTACACTGGTGTTGAAATGTCTTTCCCACTGGAGACAGTGAGCAGTTAAACTGAACAGGTAATTAACAAGCATATTTTTCGGAAAAACAGAGAACTCTCTGAACAACTGCCACCCCTAATTGGTAGCAGTCTCTCATCACAAGGTTATTTGCACTTTAATGAAGTGTGAACAGCTGACTGAACTCTTTGAAGGCCTGACTACAGCTGAAATCAGTAAAGCCATTTAACTTGATAAGCACAGGGTAAGTGCCTTCTGAAGTACCTGAGATAATCAGTGCTTAATACATTATAAGCAACACCTTTGTAACAGCATCATATGGTAATGAAAATGGTTTGTGCCATCAGCAGCTGCCCATGGTGAGTATGGAGGGTGTAAGAGATGGGGACCATCTCTTCATTGACTGTAATGCACCTTGGGAGGTCTTGAGGTTGTGAAAGGTGTTGTAAATATAAAGGGCTGGAGTTTACTGTAAGTAGCATAGCAAGAGTGCTGACCTCTGACTGCTAAGTAAATCTCACTGAGAGATCTAGCAATCTCTGTGGTGAGAATTTCCCCTCTCTGTGCAGTAATACTGTAACTGATTGCAGCATTCTTTATTGGGGATTCCCATCGTGGAGCTGGAGTGATGTCATTAAGGTGTCCAAGCAGCCAATCACGTTAAGGGATTTTCACAGATACACAAACAGGCAAGAAAAAGCAGTAAGATAGAATCACTTGTAAAAATGTTTGCAGAGGGTGATTTAAAGATTGGGTCATGCACATGGGGTGAAAGTAGATGCTAAAACATTCTGATAAAACTTCTTTTAAAAAAAATTGCTGTTAAAAATTTAGCTTAGAAAATCTACAACTTAATTATTTAAGAGAACTCCATCATTATATTATTTTTTCAGGGCTATTTCTGTTGTTCATCAAGTTTTATTAAATACAGCACTGTTTAAAAACCCAGTAATAACTGATTGAACAAGGTGTAATTTTTTGAGGGGTTTCTAACAGCAATGTGGGAATGGGAAAGTTGACATTTTCACTGATTGCCAAATCTGGGGACTGGCAGCAAAGCCTGTATTGGAGCTCTGAGTGACAGACCACAACTTCAGGATGTCCATATTCATCTGCTCATCCTGGCATCTTGAAGTTGCAGTCAGTTTCAGAGCTGTAATGACACCAAATTGCAACAGCTTTCCACTTGGCACCTTCAAAATTCAACCCAAGGTTTCCCTTTCTTACTTATCAGTAAGGTCACTGGTTCACATCCTTCACTGAAAAGCAAATAGAAACATGGAAAGTGATTCAGAGAAACATAGAATATAGAAGCAGGAATAGGTCATTCAATGCTTTGAGCCTGCTCTGCCATTCAATCTGATCATGGCTAATCCTCAATCTCAACGCCACACTCCCACTCTCTCCCCATAACCCTTAACACCTTTAGAATCCAGAAATCTGTTTCCTTCTTAAATATATTCAGTGACTTGGCCTCCACAGCCTTCTGTGGTAGAGAATTCCACAGGTTCACCACCCTCTGAGTGAAGAAGTTTCTCCTCATCTCACTCCTAAATGGCCTAGCCAATATCCTGAGACTGTGACCCCTTGTTCTAAGCTCCCCAAGGAGAGGAAGCATCATTCCTGTCAGAACTTTATACATTTCAACGAGATCCCCTCTCATTCCTCTAAACTCCAGTGAATACAGGCCTAGTCGGTCCAATCTCTACTCATATGACAATCCTGCCATCCCAGGAATCAGTCTGGTGAACCTTCGCTGCATTCCCTCTATATCCTTTCTTAGATAAGGAGGCCAAAATTGCACACAATACTTCAGGTATGGTCTCACCAAGGCCCTGTAGAGCTGCAATAAGGCATCCTTGCTCCTGTACTCAAGTCCTTTTGCAGTGAAGGTCAACATACTATTTGCCTTCTTAACTGCTTTTGCACCTGCATGCTTGCTTTCAGTGATTGGTGACAAGGACACCCAGATTCCTTTATGCACCAACATTTCCCAATCTATCACCATTTAAATAAGATTCTGCCATTCTGTTTTTCCTACCAACAGAGATAACTTCACACTTATCCATGTTATACTGCATCTGCCACGTATTTACTCACTCACTCAACTTGCCTAAATTGCCTTGAAGCATATTAACACCCTCCCCACCACTCACATGAAGTTTCGTGTCGTCAATGAACTTGGAAATTTTACGCTTGGTTCCCTCGTCCAAATCATTGATATAAATTGTAAATAGCTGGGACGCAAGCACTGATCCCGAGTCATCCCACTAGTCATCACCTGACACTCTGAAAAAGACCCAATTATTCCAACTCTGTTTCCTGTCTATTAAACAATTCTCAATCCATGCCAATATATTATCTCCAATCCCATGTGCTTTAATTTTAACTAACCTCTTATGTGGGACTTCAACAAGATCTTTCTGAAAATCCGAATACACCACATCCACTGGTTCTCCCTTAACTATCCTGCTAATAACATCCTGAAAAAAACTCCAGTAGGTTTGTCAAACATGATTTCCCTTTCATAAATCCATGTTGACTTTGTCTAATCCAATTGATCTTTAAGTGTTCTGTTATCACATCCTTTATGATAGATTCTAGCATTTTCCCTACTACTGATGTTAGGCTACCCGGTCTGTAATTCCCTGTTTTCTCTATCCCTCCTTTTTTAAATAATGGGGTTACATTTGCCACGCTCCAATTTGCTGGCACTGTTCTAGAATCTACAGAATTTTGGAAGATAACAACCAACGCATCCATTATTTCTATGGCCACCTCCTTTAGTACCCTGGGAGGTGGATTATCGGGCCCTTGGTATTTATCAGCTTTCAGTCCCATTAATTTCTCCAGCACTATTGTTTTAATAATACTTATTTCCTTCAATTCCTCCTTCTCGCTAGACTCTTGGTTCGCTAGCATTTCTGGAAAGTTACTTGTGTCTTCCTATGTGAAGACAGAACTAAAATAGTTGTTTACTTGCTCTGTCGTTATTTTGTTCCCTCTTATAAATTCTCCTGTTTCGGGCTATAAGGGATCTGCATTTGTCTTCGCTAATCTTTTTCCTTTTACATATTTATAGAAGTTTTTATAATCTGCTTTTATGTTCCTTGCAAGTTCACTCTCATACCGGTCCTAATACTCAGGCTTCCCAGAAGGAAAAAACAGTTCCGATCAGTATTCTTATTTCTCAGTTTTTAATGGTGTTGCATTTTAATGTATACAAGATCAGTTCAGACCAGTATTCTTATTTCCCAGTTTTTACTATTTTTTTCCTTCTGGGTTGCTGCTTCTTCTATAAACTTTATAGGACTCCTCTTTAGATCTAATACTATCCTTAATTTCTTTTGTTAGCCATGGTTGGGTCATTTTTCCTGTTGTGTTTTAAGGCCAGAAAAGAATGTATAACTGTTACAATGCATACATTCAGCCCTCAAATATTAGCCATTGTCTATCTACTATCATGCCATTTAATGAAGTTTCCCAATTTATCTTAATCAACTCATACCTCATATCTTCATTGTTTCCTTTGTTTAGATTTAGGACCCTAGTTTCATGCTGGACTACTTCACTTTCCATCCTAGTGAAAGATTCTATCATGTTATGGTCACTGTTCCCTAAAGGACATCGCACGACAAGATTATTAATCAACCCCTTCTCATTCCACAATACCAAATCTAGGATAGCCTGCTCCCTAGTTGGTTCCATCACATACTGGTCTAAAATGCCATCTCATACACACTCCAGGAATTCATCCGCCACAGTATTATTGCTAATTTGGTTTGCCCAATCTATATGTAGATAAAGTCACCCAAAATTACTGCAGCACTCTTGTTACATGCATCTCTAATTTCCTGTTTAATGCTGTCTCCTACCTTACCACTACTGTTTGGAGGCCTATAGATAACCCCCCACTAATGTTTTCCGCCATTTGTTGCTTCTTAGCTCCACCCAGACTGCTTCTACATCTAGATTTTCTGATCCAATATCATATCTCATTTTTGCACTGTTTTCATCCATAACTAAATATGCCACCTTTTCCTTCCTAAATATAGAGCACTTTTGGATATTCAGTTCCCAGCCTTGGTCACACTGCAGCCAAGTCTCCTTAATCGCATTCATATCTATTTGCATTGTTAATTCATCTATCTTATTGTGAACGCTCCATGCATTCAGATACATTGCCTTTAGAGTTGTCTTTTTAACATTTTTTAAGATATTTTCTTTATACTATGGCACTATTTCCTGCTAGCCCTTGTTTCCTCTGCCTTCCACTTTTGCTTTCTTCTTTTCTGTCTTTCATTCTTATTTTTGTTTCCCTATCTTGTTTAGGTTCCCATCCCCCTGACAATCTAGTTTAAACCATCCCCCACAGTACTAGCTAATACCCCTGTAAGGATAGTCATCCTGGTCCTGCTGGGCTGTAACCCATCCAGCTTGTACAGGTCCCATCTTCCCCAGAATCGGTGCCAATGCCTCAGGAATTTAAATCTCTCTCTCCGACATCATCTCTCCAGCCAAGTATTCATACTATTCCTGATCTCGCTAGCATGTGGCACTGGGAGTAATCCTAAGGTTACTACCTTTGAAGTCCTGCTTTTTAATTTATTTCCTAGCTCCCTATATTCTGCTTTCAGGACCTCATCACTCTTCTTACCTATGTCGTTGGTACCGAAATGGACCACAACCTCTGGCTGTTCACCCTCCCCTTCAAAATGTCTTGCAGTCACTGACATCATTGACCCTGGCACCAGGGAGACAACATGGCATCCTGGTGTCACATCTGCGGCCGTAGAAGTGTCTACCTATTCCCCTTACGACAGAATCCCCTATCATTATTGCTCTCCTACTCTTTTTTCTCCCCCTGACTGTGCAGCTGAGCCACTTGTGGTGCCACAGACTTGGCTCTTGCTGCATTCCCCTAAGAAACCATCTAGCCCAGCAATATCCAAAATGGAAAATCTGTTAGAGAGGGAGATGGACCCAGGGGGCTCCTGCACTACCTGCCTAGTGCTTCTACTCTGACTGGTGGTCACCCATTCCGTTTCTGCCTGTGCACTCTTTACCTGCAGTGTGGCCGTCTCACTGTATCTGCTGTTTACAAAGATCTCAGTCTTGTGGATGCTTCACAGTGACCTCAGCCGCAGTTCCAACTCTGAAACGTGGAGTTCGAGTAGCTGCAAATGGAGACACTTCCTGTGCATGTGGTTTCCCTGGAAGTGTCCCTGAATTCTCACATCACCTAGGAGGAGCATTCTACATGGTCAAGCTGCCTTGCCATGACTTACCCTTAAATTATTTCCTTTACTTTTATTTCCTCTAGTTTAAGACAGAAAAGATACTCACCAGGTCCTACCTACCAAGGCTGTCACTCTTTTTACTGAGGAAAGGTAGAAAATGAAAGGATCCCTCCTTCTCTCTTCTCTGAACTCCCTCCCTCACCAAACTCTAACTTAAGCACCCTATTGCAGCCCAAAGCAGCACACCAGGGCAGACAAAGCAGCACTATAGATGGATTGCTTTAATGCTGTTTGAATCTAGCTTCTGAAACCCTGTTTAAGCCAGTTAACTAATTAATGAGTTGCAGCTGCAAGCAGAGCCTGTATAACCTCTGTTTTAAAGTTGGACTAAAACATACCTTCTCCCAACCCAAAGAGCAACTTTTAGCTAGTTGCTAAATTAAAGAAAGATTAGACTTTAGATAAAAATTAACTTAAAAGGTCCTTTCTTGCCAAACTCCAACTTAAACACTCTAATGCAGCCCAAAGAAGCACTCCAGTGCAGACCTTATTATCAGAGTAATTCCAAGAACCCATGTAAAATAAAGCAGTTTGCCACTGACCCGGCTTATGGGCATTGTAATTATTGTGTGCATTTGTGCAGCTATCTTGCAACAACAGTTAGAGCAAATTACAGTTGGAGTTTGTTGAAAGATTGGAAGTGTGATCACACTGGTGACTCAAGGTCTGATATGACTGGATTTTTAAGTATCATTCTCACCCATTCTCTACCCCAGCCTTCTGAGCTGTAAACTTTCTGATTCTATGAGAAGAATAAATTAATAATTTCTAGTGAAATTTTGGGATCAGACTTAACACATTCATAACACAGAAGAGGACTTGCATTTACATCGCACCTTTCATGACTTCAGGACATTCCAAAGTAGTTTACAGCCAATTACATACCATTGAAGTTCAGTCACCGTTGTAATGTAGGAAAGTGGCAACCAATTTGCACACACTAAGGTCTCGGGTTGGGAACCAGCTAATCTGTTTTGGTGATGTTGGGTTGAGGGATAAATATTGGTCAGGACACCAGGGCCAGAATTTTTAGGCCATCAGGCGGGCACATACCCAATCTGAACAAGTGTAAAATGACGCACGATGACATTGGCCGAGAGTTCCACATCATCAAGCACTCGTGCAATATTTCACTCAGTGGGTGCGCGCGGGAGTCGACAATTAAAAGGCCTATTAAGGCTATTAAAGTAATAATTGAATTAAATTTTTCACTGCCCGTCCAACCTTACTGGTTGGCAGACAGGTGATAAGGCCAAGCGGCCTTTGGATTTTTTAGGAAACGTCATCCACGGTTGAGATGAGGTTTCCAACAGCAATTAAAAGTTAAATTAAAATTTTAACAATTCATTAATAACATGTCCCTGCTCATGTGACAGTCACATGAGGGGACATGTTATGTAACATTACAAAGTTCTTTATTTTTAATTTTTAAAATCTTCATCTCCCTGAGGCAGCTCTGTGTCTCAGGGAGCTTTTCCTGCGTACAGTTCCCCGCTCACCCTCCTCACCCCTGATACAGGCAGCACTGAGCTGCCGCACGTGTTTCATGCTGGGATGGCTTTAGTTCACCAGCCAGCATGAAATCGTGCTCGGGCCCCGATCATGGACTGCGGTCGGCTTCCCGGCGGCTTCTCACCTGCTCCCCGCTGAGCACACCTGGTGAGGGCAAAATCCTGGCCCAGGAGAACTCACCAGTGTACTGAATTAATAATTAATAATAAATTAATAGGATTACCCTATTCATTGCTTTAAGGACTCAATAATATCTGTGAGAATCATTCTCAGTCTTAGATCCTCCATATACGTTTGATCAGATATCCAGCATTTCAATATGTCTGTCCTCAATGATCAATTTATGTCTACACTGGAGTAATCGCTGTGTCAGTTGCTGAGGGTAATATTTTGTGTCAGAGATATAATTGGAACACAGTGCTGGCTCCAGGGTGAAGTGTTACTGCTAAATTAGTTCATTGGCAACATTGGATCGTGCAAACTAAAGTGTGAAGTCTGTTTACCAAGCTAAGATGTACAGTCAGTTTACCAGCCTACAATGCAATGTTGGTCTAGCAACCTAGATATTCAGTCAGTTAACCTACATAAGATGTGCAGTCAGTATACCAACTTATGGAGAGACAGTGGTAGTGGTAATGTCACTGGACTAGTGATCTAGGGATATGAGTTCAAATCTCACCATGACAGCTGGTGGAATTTAAATTCAATTCAATTAAAGTATATCAATTAATCTGAAATTGAAAACTAGTCTCACTAATGGTGGCCATAATGTCTTCACTAATGTCTTCATTCCTATCCGTTTGATCACTGCTGCATTTAGTCATTGGGGAAAAGCCTGATTGAACTTGGTTGTGGTGCCCTCTGTGATCAAAAAGCCAAGATTTAAAGTTTGTAAGTTTCCTTTAAACTTTGTTCTTGGTTTTACAGCTGACCTGAATTAGGGGCTGTGCCTGATTTATCCCAATTTTGTTGATTTGGTTTTCATTTAAAAGATTATCAAAAAGCCAATTGATATGAGCTAAGCTCACACACTTAGAGTGGTCAGCAGAATAAAGTGCAAGATTTCCTAAGATGCTGGGTCCAAGGCCTACTCCAAGACATTGAGCACAAAAATCCAGGCTAACAATTCAGAGCAGTGCTGAGGGAGTGCTACCCTGCCTGAGAAGTTTTCTTTCAGAGGCAAAATTAGACTAAGGCCTGAACACCTTTTTGGATAGAAATAGAAAATCACATCAAAGAATATTACGGTGCAGAAGGAGGCAATTCGGTCCAGTGTGTCTGCACCAGCTCTCCAAATGAGCATTATGACTTTATGCCAATCTCCTGCCTTTTCCCCACACCTTTGCACATTGTTTCTATTCAAATAACCATCTAATGCCCTCTTGAATGTCTCCAATGAACCTGCCTCGACCTTACTTCCAGGCAGTGCATTCCAGGCCCGAACCACTTGCTGTGTGAAAAAGTTTTTTCTCACATCACATTTGCTTCATTTGCAAATCACTTTAAATCTGAGCCCTCTCATTCTCGATCCTTTTATAAGTGAATACAGTTTCTCCCTATCTACTCAATCTAACCCCCTCATGATTTTGGACATGTCTATCAAATCTCCCTTCGTGTTTTCCTTTCCCAGGAGAACTGTGAACTGTCCCACTTCTCCATAACTGAAGTTTCTCATCCCTGCAACCATTCTTGTAAACCGCTTCTCTCCAAAGCGTTCACATCCTTCCTATAGTGTGGCGCCCAGATGCGATATGATTATTCAAAGTAGAGCAGGACAGTTATTGACCAACAATTATCCCTTAACTAACATCACTGGAACAAATTACCGGGTCAGTTACCTTGTGAATGATTATGAGATTTTTCCCCATATGAATTAGCTGTTGTGTTTATCTACATTACCACAGTGACTGTAACTGGATTTTCAAGCCAAGATCAAGAACTCGATGCCTGGATAGTTTCTGCATGCTGACCGCATACCATTTTCAAATATAAAACTCCGAACTGGGGCCCAGGGCACCGGGAACAATCTGGAGCTGGGACGTGGATCTGAAGGACCCTTTGAAAATGTAGCCATGGCTAGGCTTGCCCAACACTGAGGCCATGTCGCTGACCAGGCCGGTGCTGGCATGGGCAGGCATTCACCAGTGGCACCAAGGTTTTCTGTTGCCCATCTTGAGGGATTGTGGAGGCAATCGCCAAGGAGTGACACATTCATTTCCTTGTGTCCGACAGAAAAGGACTTGGATGGAGGTCACCAAGGAGGCTAGTCAGGCAAGCAGAATCACACAGAGGATGTGGGTCCAGTGTCGCAAGATTCAATGACTGTTAAGATCTGGGAAGGTGAATGCCAAACAACACAGGTGTAAAAGGTCTCTAATTCTGAACAGCAACATACACATGAGCTGAGCAGACTGAGTATCCATAGCTCTCCCTTACATTGTC
This sequence comes from Carcharodon carcharias, assembly GCF_017639515.1. Taxonomy (NCBI): domain Eukaryota; kingdom Metazoa; phylum Chordata; class Chondrichthyes; order Lamniformes; family Lamnidae; genus Carcharodon; species Carcharodon carcharias. Next base: position 56,702,633 of record NC_054485.1, on the reverse strand, counting down.
AAAGCAAGTGGCCTGTTGTATCACTGAGACATCAACAACCCTCACAAATGGGGTGCAATGAGAAAGGGGCATCACTGGGGAGTGCAGAAGCAAGAAGACCCCTACATTGATGGTTGAGGCTGAAATGCTCAACTCATTTAAAAGGTACCTGGATCTGCATCTGAAGCTCTGTAACCTGCAAGGCTATGGACCAGCATAAGATTAAAAATGAGCAGCTAGTTTTTTTTTTCTTATTTAGATTGGCACAGGCACAATGAGCTGAATGGCCTCTTTCTGTACTGTAACTTTTCTATGGTTCTAGGAATAGTGCACTAACATGCACAGAAAAATCTGCAGCATTGACTGATTAGTGTCACTGATGGTGCAGAGATGTGAAAAATGGATGCCAACTGAGTGCCAGCTGGTGGCTTTACCTTGCATGCAAGGGTTGAAGCAGTTGAAGATGCTGCTGAAGGGTGCCAACCCTCAGAGTGTACCTCACTTCCTTGGTCCCTGTGACTCAGGAACCATCCCTGCTGCAAGGCCCTGTGCCAGAGACTGCCACTGCTCAACAGCCTTTGGAGAAGTCCCCATGGAAGCCACAGGCAGCTCAGCCAAATGCAGATCAGCCGATAAGGCAGGCCACCTCTATCTCATCCTCAGCCACAGGCAAGCACCTTGTAGAAGTGGGGATGACTGGAAGGAGCCATGCAGTTATTCGCATTTGCTGGGTCACCTGGGTGATGTTCTCTCTGTTTTGTCATTAATTAATCTTGTTCTAATGGTCATTTTTGATGATTCCATCAGACTTGTGTGTTTTTTAAATTTTTGACAAAAGTCAAATGAAGGTTAAGGGGGCTAGGGGGGCAATCAGCCAGGTTTGGTGCAGTTGCATAGTCTGTGATGTCAGACAATGATGGTGATGGAGATCCCATTCTCAATGTCCTTTGGTGTCAATGGGATTATTAAGATCTGCGTGCTTGCTGGACAACTCGCTCTGATGGAAGGTAAGTTGTAGTGTGATTGGTCTGCGAGCTGCTCAAGTGAAGCATTGTTGAATCAGTGTGGCCCTTCAGCCAGGCTAGCCTGCCAATCGCCAGGAGGCGTGGGCCAGCTTCAGCAGGCTTCCTCCAGTACATGGGCACTGAGCTCTCTGGCAGCACCATCTTTGTCCTCATGTCCTTTTTCTTCATCCTCCTCCTTATCCTCCTTCAAGGAAGAATGGCATTGCAGGTCCTCCTGACTCAGCTCTGGACCTCTTTTTATTGTCAGGTTATGCAGCCACACAGCCAACGATGACAATACGAGACACTCTGCTCAGTCAAGGCAATGAAAGCGTACCTTCAAGATGCCAATGGTCTGTTCAATGCAGGTTCGTGATGAGAAATGGCTCTGGTTGTAGCGTTTCTCTCCATTCATGTCTGGGTACCAGATAGGCATCAGGTGCCACCTCTTTATAGGATAACATCTACAGCCATTCACAGGGTCTGGACATTGGCCTGAAGGGGTACAGCACCTGGGACTCCCCCACGATAAAGGAATCATGACAGCCACCTGGGAACTCAGCACTGACCTTCAAGATGCACTTCCTGTGGTCACAGAGCAGCTGGACATTCAGTGGATGTTAGCCTTTCTTGTTCAGGAATCTGGCTGGCTGTTCTGTTGAAGCCTTGAAAGCTGCGTGGGTATAATTGACCCCACTGAACCTGAGGGAATCCATTGATGGCAGAAAAGCCCAATGATCTCTGTGCTTGCACCAGCCCATCTGTCTCACAATGGATGTATTTCCCTCACCCTCCAGTTCATCCGTGACCTGCCTGATGGCAGGATGAACTGCTGACTACAAGATGCTACCCAGATCCAGAACTAATTCCTGCAAAGACCCAGGAGCATTAAATTGAAGGCGGTGACTATTCCAGATAGGGGACCGGCATGGCGGCAAGACATAGCAGCTCATTGTGGACAGGAGGATAAATGTCCGACACTAACTCCCTAGCGTGGTGCAGTCTCCTCCAGCACTGCATTGTTATTTGCATATAACTGATTCTTGGTCAGTACGCCGGTGTCTTGGGGACACCCTCTTCCCCTTGCAGCCCGTCTCTAAGCTCCCCTAGATGTGGCTGCTGAAGCTCCTCCGCACGACTCTGTTCAACGTCAGAATAACATGTTCCTATTCTCTTGGCTGGTGCTTGTCTGCTCACCACGGCTTCCTCTACCAACTTCTGCTGCCCAAGTGTTGCCAGGAACCTGATGCCCCTCTCAGGAATCCAACCTTCCACTGTTGACAAATTACCTCTTATTACCAGTGATGCCAACTCCGTGCCACTGGTTATGCAGCTGAGGTTTATTCTCCCTCTCTTAACTGAATTGACCAGTGAACCCATTGTCCTCATGACTCTCAGTTCACACCAGCTGCACCCTGGCATGTCCCAGACACTGCATGGTCCCTGGGTCTGTCAATTGAAAATTCAAAACTGCACCTCTGAGACCTGTTAATGAGATCATCAATGAACTCTCAATGAGGACTTAATTGGAGGTTTCAAATGCTCCCCCCACCAGCCCTCCCTGTAAAAATCAGATCATATCCCGTATCCAGTGCCACCCTCACTGAATGTGATATTCAAATCACAGTGGCAATTGTTCCTGCCCCCACCAGCAACTGAAAATCCAGCCTTCAAAATCCATGCTTCAAAATTATTTCATTAGATCTGAAGCACTTTTGAGTGTTCTGAGAACAATAAAGGTCTGATAGAAATGTTAGTAATTTTCCCCTGCAACAATTTCCATCAATTATCCAAACTCGGACCCAATTCCCACAGCAACAATTGTGAATTTGCTGCATGCAAGAAAGATTGTTGACTTGAAATCCTTTCATGTATGGAAAGAATAGCAGCTGAAGCCAACAAGTCCTTCAGCAATCAAGAGCTGACAGAAGTTTTAACAGCCACCTATTATTATTGGGTGAGGGCCCTAGATGAAAGGTAGCTTCCTTTTTATGAAAAAAAAACATCAAATATGAGCAGTTGAAAAAGCCAGTGGGAGTCACCAGGCTCAAACAGCATTTTAAGTGTCTAGAAACATGATGGAGTTGAGCATTGAAGCAGCATGTGATGCAGGTTGCTCTTTCCCTTTTCCATTGCTCCAGAGATGATCCAAAGCCTTGTGCTTTGTTGTGTTAAGCAGCTCAGTGAAACTATACATATACATCACTGCAAAGAAAACACAAAGAAAGGGACATGGTCTCCAAAGGCTCAGAAATATTATTCAGCAAATGTAATACATGAAGTCCTAGGCTTGATCACTGACCCGTGCCACGTTAGCTGACCTCTATCAGTGTCACTGTACAGGCATTACACTTTGGGCTGAATTTCCACTCCCGATTTGAGAGCTCAGAGCCAGAATAAATCCTGACTCTGCAAACCTAACGAGAGAAAGTGCCCCGGATAGTCAGTGTGAAAGGCCCACCTCAGTGATCTGTAACTTTATCCAAGCTCTAAAAAAAAAAACAAAAAACAGGCCTCACTCTTCACACCCACTCACTCCCCACATGTTCCCGATGTCCCAGCCATACCAACTCATACACCCTCTAAACTCCCATGACCCCTTACACTCTCCATATCAATCTATGCCCCTCTATCCACACCAATGGCTCCTTAGAGCTCCTATGCCAACTTAGTGCTAATGCCTTTTTCCCTTACAAGCTTTATGACAACTTCCTGAGTATCTACCATGAGCAAACCTCAGGAGCCATCCTGAGATGAAATAAAATAAAGCTCTATGGCCGGGTTTTTCCAGCACCACCACACACCCCCCCCCCAACCACCACCACCCCCACTCCCCTGCCTCCAACCCTGCCACCGCCACCCCCCCCCCCACCCCCCCACCCCACCCCACCCCTCGCTGTGAGATCCCAGGCGATGGGGCCGGCGAGCCATTGAAATCCCCATTCACATCGGTGGGACCAGAAGATCCCGCCGGCCTGAGAGGCAGGAAAATTCTGACCTAAGCGTCTATTGATGACTTTAGTCTTTAAAAAAAATTCCCATTCATAAAAACCTATTCAATACATTTAAATTCATTCAAGCCCATAATCTGATAAAAACAAATATTTCTTTCCAAGTAGTTAATCCTGAATGAAAACAAACATTTGTATTCATAACTTCACATCAAAGATTTATAACTACTTGGTGCTGTCAATCAAGTTGTGAACTTACAGCCCCCCACAACTGTGATAATAGGTTGCAGAATCAGTCATGCAGCACAAATCCTATAATGAGAGCCCCCAGGGTTATATCAACAGACAGCTAGTGAAATTGCGAGCCTTGATTTTTTTTTCAGCTGCACTTTTTTTCTCAAAAATTTAAAGAGTTTGGGGATTTCAATGTCTTGAGAGCTTGGCAGTTCCACTGAGTTTATCCAATTTTGCACACTTTCATGCTTACTTTTAGCAATCCCAAAGGGCACGTGACCTCTCCCAAAGGGATAGCTGAACCACTCCAAAAGGCTATCCTACCTCTCCAAATAAATCCAGCAGCTCAAGGCATTTTGCTTAAATGTCTAAAGTCCACAAGTTGTGTTCTGGACATTCCACTACTGAAAATTGGATCTGTTTTGTGCAGCTGCCTCTATGAACCATAGATGTGCAAACTACAACCCAGCCCCTTTCCCCCAATCCCTGGTGATAACAGCACATGCCAGGTTCAGGGGGCAAGACTTTCAGAATCAGCACTCTGGCACCTTTTGGCTAAGACACGAAGCCCTTTGACCCCATCAAGTTTCGGGCCTTGATGTTAGTGTTAGGGAGAGGATAATTGGGAATGTCAGTTAGGGATAAGATAGGTTTGGTGTGTCACCTGCAACAATCTGGCAAATAATTGGAAATGAAGTTCACCCCCGATAAATGTAAGGTAGTACATTTTGTTAGGAAGAATTGAGAGGTCACTTATTATTTGGAGGGTGGGGTAGAGGAAGCAAGGATCTCGGAATACCACCATGAAGCTATTAATGTATATAATATTATTGGAATTTTTTAAAACAGAGGGATAGTCTGTGGGTGTGTCTTAATTGGATTAGAGCCAGCTAGTCTGGGTGCTTTGATGTATAGTAGTTTTGAGATATAAACAGAGGCGGTACATCTGCATTTTGTTGAATAGAGCATTCAAGAAGGGCAGTGAAATCTAGGAGACACAAAGAAATCTTTATATTACTAAATAAAATTGATACTATGAAAGGGATTTTATTGTTAGGAGAGATGGAGTTCAAAGGGTCTGGTGATACAAGGAGAATTTACATTCAAAGGGAATCGCTGGGTATAAACTGAGGGGAGTTTGTGTGTGTGTGGAAAGCAGGGGCAATGTTACATCAAAGCAGATGTAAGTCTACAACTGTCTGCAAATGAACCAAATTGAAAGGAACCTCAGTTTCAATTCATAAGGTGAAAATGCTTTGCCTGGTGTCTGTTTAAGTCTATTGGTTATTGTTGCCTTAGTGGAAATTAATTTGGGTATTTGTGAAAAATTATGATAGTAATTTGTAGCCATATGTATATGATTAACTTGTAAATTAATAAAGGTCTCATTTAGTTTGATATAAAAACCTCTCGAGAACTTTTTCCTGAATTTAGAGCTGCAACTCAAAACATACCAATTGGAAATATAAGTTATGACAGTTGTTTGAAGTTTCCCTCTGAGATTTTAAATAACTCAGCCTTTACCAACTGCTGTGTCATAATAGTACAAATACATCAATCACTGAAAATTGCACCACAGCTTAGCAAGGCCATTAAAAAATGCAAACCAAGCACTAGACTTCATTTTTAGAGGGACAGAATTAAAAGTAGGGAAGTTATTCTGTATTGAACCTTGGTTAGACCACACTGAGAGCACTGTGTGCAGCTCTGTTCGCCATATTATGAAAAGGATATAGAGGTACTGGAGAGAGCGCAGAGAACATTTACAAGGATGCTACCAGAAACAAGTGGGTATAAATATCAGGAAAAGGATTGACAGGCTGGGTCTCTTTTCTCTTGGGAAAAAACACAGCTGAGGGGTAACCTAATAGGGACTTTAAAATTCTAAAAGGTTTTGATAGAATGGATACAAAGAGAATGTTTCACTTATGGGTAAGAGCATATCTAGAGGTCATCAATATTAGATAGTCATTAAGAAATTCAACAGGGAATTTAATAGAAACTTCTTTACCATAGAGCGATGAGAATGTGGAACTCGCTACCATAGGGAATGATTGAATCAAATAGTATTTTAGGGGAATAGTATTTTAAATGCATTTAAGGGGAAACTAGACAAGTATATGAAGGAGAAGGTAAAAGATGGTTATGATGGCAGATTTAAATGAGGAAAGAGGAGGCTCAAGTGGAACATAAACAACAGAAAGGATTGGTTGGGCTGAAGGGCCTGTTTCTATGTTGTATATCATATGTAATAAGATCATTGTCGAGAATTACAAGGTCCTGGATCAGTTCTCTCATTTTCAAAAGCTCATGGGTTCACGTCCCATTTCAGACATGAGCTCCAGTGCAGGAGCAGAGAGATGTCAGAGATGCTGCCTTTTGGATGAGACATTAAATTGATCAACAATAGCATGTTTCCAATGAGCAGGGAAGACTATGTTGGATAGAAGAGAGAGTGGATACAAGGAGGAAAATAACAATGAACGGCTGAGCTAGGAGATTGTTGAGGGCCTGGAGATAGAGTCCGACTGCTTTCAAAACCCAAAATCTTACCTCTCGGGAGCTGCCTCTTTAAGGACTGCAGCTTAAACCTCTCAACACTTGAAACAATTGAAACTGGCAAGTTTCTTTTGCACTTCACCCATTTCTTAAAGAAAATTGCAGTCAAGGTTCTTCAAATGGCATAGTATCACAATTTCTTAAGTTAACACCTTACCACCTGTTCTGGGCAGAACCCCACCCTCCATTTAAAAGCCTGGCTGAAAATAAGTGTCTGAGGTTACCACCAGATTCCTCTGCCTGTTTTTCAAGCAAGGGACAGATCGCTGACCATTGAAAATTGCCCCTGGTGAGCCAGGAAAGGAAGATGCAACAGTAGAGTGGAGCGAGATTAGGGGAGAGAGAGATCAAGAGACACTAGCAGAGCACATAAGCATTCACAGAGGAAAGAGCTCAAACTACTATGAGACCAAAACAAGGAGAGACACATTGGACCCAAAACATGAACTCTGCTTCTCTCTCCACAGATGCTACCAGACCAGCTGAGTTTTTCCAACAGTTTCTGTTTTTATTGCAGATCTCCAGCATCCGCAGTATTTTGCTTTTATATTAAAACAGATTGCTGTTTTAAAAGAAAATATTAAGAATTGGCAACATTAAACCCATCATTTAAAGTCAAGGTTGTTCCTCCTAGTTCATGCAGCATTTGCAGTGCTCACAGCTTAAACAGAAATCTTCCTATTCTGGTAGGCCTATACCATTTGTGTTGAGACCATTTCTATGCAACAGTAATTCCAATCAATCAAACCCTTCACATTCATTTCCATTATAAAGAACTCTTGATCATGCTATAAAATGTTTGCCAACTCTTTGTTTTTTTCCCTTGCTCAGCAATGTTTTCAGTGAGCACAGAACAACTCACTCAATGTGACACTAACATCTCTTTGTAAAAGATCCCCTATTGTTTGACTTTAGATTGACTGGCAGCCTCAGTGATTAAATGGACTCAGCCAGAACCATTACAAATAGGTCATTTTTTTTCTCTTTCAAAGCAATCTGTGTAAAATGCTGAAACAAGCACAACATTACTGCAAACAGTTTAATGGGAAGCATTCAGCTTTGAAGAGTAACTTTGAGGGGCTAAGTTATGCATTGCTTAGAACTCTGTCCACAAATCTGGAAGCCAAATCTAGTGCATAGGAACATAAATAGGCCCTTGAGCCTCTTGAGCCAGTTCTGCCATTCAATGAGATCAAGGCTGATCTCTGACATTAGTCCATGTACTCACCTTTACTCCATACCCCTTAATACCTTTAGTTGACAGAAAAATCTGTCAACCTTTGAATTAAAATTAACAATTGATTTAGCATCAGTTGGTATTTGTGAAAAGGAATTCCAAATTTCTACTACACTTGATGTGTAAATGTATCAGAGTATCACAGGCCAGAATTTTCTCTACCCGCCAGCGTTGGGCATGTTCGATGGCATGAGTAGACAATATGGTGCAACCAGTTTCACTATGGCGTGAAACCTGTTTGCGATCATCCACTCAACCCACCGATGGCAGGCCATGTTCTCCACCATTGGACGTTGGGAATCACATTGTGATACATCAGAACATCATTGTTAGGCTTGCTCGCCGGAATTGTCTGTTGGATCAACTGCACACATCGGTGGGAAAACATGCCGGTGTAGAACATGTCTTGACAAGTGTGACATGCAGAAGTCAGGATTTAACCGCAAGGGCCTTGCTCACATCACAGACATCCAAGAAGTAGAAGATGCTGCAGGCCTACCGCAATGTCCATGGCATGCTAGGTGGATTCTTATAGACATGGCTCTGCTGCAAAGCAGTGCACATAAGTTGAATAGTCATCGCTGATGCTCACAACAAATGATGGTCGAAGGGGTGGGAGAGGAAGATCTAGGATTGGCTCGGTGAGGAAGACATGTTGGGAGGGATGAGTTTGGGAAGGGGGAATGTAGGCTTTAGGATGGGGTGAGGTTTTGGGGACAGGGAATGAACATACAAACATATGAACAAGGAGCAGGAGTACACCACTCAGCCCCTCGAGCCTGCTCCGCCATTCAATAAGATCATTGCTGATCCGACAGTGACCTGAAATCTGCATTGCACCTACCTCCGATAACCCATCACCCCCTTGCTTACCAAGAATCTATTTAGCTCCACTTAAAAATATTCAAAGAGTCTTCTTCCACCACCTTTTCAGACAGAGAGTTCAAAGGACTCAAGACCCTCTGAGTGAAAAAAATTCTCCTGATCTCTGTTTTAAATGGGCGACCCCTTATTTTTAAACAGTGACCCCTAGTTCAAGATTCTCCCACATGAGGAAACATCCTCTCCACATCCAATCTGTCAAGACACCTCAGGATCTTATATATTTCAAACAAGTCACTTCTTACTCTTCTAAACTTCACTGGATACAAACCATGTCTGTCCAACTTTTCCTCATAAGACAACCCACATATTCCAGGTATTTGTCTGGTAAACCTTCTCTGAACTGCTTCCAATGCATTTACTTCTTTCCTTAAATAAGGTGACCAATACTGAATACAGTACTCAGATCTCACTGGTGCCCTGAACAACTGAAGCATAACCTGCCTACTTTTGTATTCAATCCCCCTCATAGTAAATGATAGCATTCTACTAGCTTTCCTAATTATTCGTTGTACCCGCACACTAGCCTTTTGTGATTCATGCACTAGGGCATCCAGATCCCTCTGAATCTCAGAGCTCTGCAATCTCTCACCATTTAGATAATATGCTTCCCTTTTATTCTTCCTGCCAAAATGGACAATTTCACATTTTATCATGATAAAAGCAAAATACTGTGGAAGCTGGAAATCTGAAACAAAAACAAAAAGTGCTGGAAAAACTCAGCAGGTCTAACAGCATCTGTGGAGAAAAAAAAATGGAGTTAACGTTTCAAGTCCATATGACTCTTCTTCGGAGCTAAAGAGAAGCATAAGTTTGATGAAATTTATATTGTTTAATGGGGTGGAGCTGGTGGAGCTGGATAGAAGTAATAGGTGGAGGCAAAGGAGAGATTGCCAGAGATATCGTGGACAAAAGAACAAAGTGGTGTTAATGATAGTGGTGCTGGCTAGAGGAGGTGCTGATGGTGGCATTGAGGTCAGAAAGCAGAATGTGATGATAGCAGGACAAGGATAATCACTCTGGAAAGAACAACATGAACAAGTGACAGATGGCCCAAGTGGGGGTGGGGTGGGAGGAGGGGACAGTGGTGGGAAAAAAAATATTGAAAATAGGGTAAAAGGTGCGGATAAAACAATGAATAAAAATGAAAATAAATCAAAATAAAAATAAGTGGATAAAAAATAAAAATTAAAAAGTGAAAAAATAAAAAGTAACAAATGAAAATGAATATTGAAAAAAGAGGATAAAAAAGGGGTGAGGATGGAGGAAAGAGTTCATGGTCTGAAGTTGTTGAACTCAATGTTAAGTCCAGAAGGCTGTAAAGTGCCTAAGCGGAAGATGAGGCGCTGTTCCTCCAGTTTGCATTGAGCTTCACTGGAACAATGCAGCAGGCGAAGGAAGGACATGTGGGCATGAGAGCAGGGTGGAGTGTTGAAATGGCAAGCGACAGGGAGGTCTGGGTAATGCTTGCGGACAGACAGAAGGTGTTCCGCAAAGTGGTCACCCAGTCTGCGTTTGGTCTCTCACCTGAGAGGAGTGTCTGGGGCCTTGGACGGTGGGGAGGGAGGAGGTAAAGAGGCAGGTGTTGCATCTTCTGTGATTGCATGGGAAGGTGCCGTGGGGGGGGGCTGAGGTGTTGGGAGTGATGGAGGAGTGGACCAGGGTGTCCCAGAGGGAAAGGTCCCTATGGAATGCCAACGGGGGGTGTTGGGAAGATGTGTTTGGTGGTGGCATCATGCTGGAGTTGGCGGAAATGGCGGAGGATGATTCTTTGAATGTGGACGGTGGTGGGGTGAAAAGTGAGGACAAAGGGGACCCTATCATGGTTCTCGGAGGGAGAGGAAGGTGTGAGGGCAGAGGCATGGGAGATGGGTCAGGCACGGCTGACAACCACACTGGGTGGGAAATCTCAGTTAAGGAAGAAGGGAGACATACCAGAATCGCTGTTTTGAAAAGTGGCATCATCGGAACAGACACGACAGAGGCAAAAGAGCTGAGAGAATGGGATGGAGTCCTTACAGGAAGCTGGGTGTGAGATCCTGTAGTCAAGGTAGCTGTGGGAGTCGGTGGGCTTAATTATCCAACTCCCGGCACTCTATTCTGAGTCACATTTCTTGCAGCAAATCGTATCTAAAGCATTTCTTTCCCCCTATGAATTCCCACTTTGAACCAAATTCCCAAATATACTCCCTTGGTCACTGGCTTACTCAGGCCGAAGTCTCCCCTCGCTGATTGTGCGACTCTGAATTGCCAGGGTGGGTGAGGTTGGGAGGGGGGGAATGAAGGTGTGTGGGGGGAGTTTTGGAGGGGGGGAAAGAGAACGGGGGAGGATATGTTAATGGGGGAGAAGATGGCAACTGGGGAGGTAGGTATAAGTGGGGTGGTAGGTGCAAGAGAAGGTGCAGAGAGCAGACGGTGTCTTTGGGGTGGGGGGGGAATGCAGGGAGGGTAGGGTGTCCATGGGGAGGAATGAGGGCAGAGAGGGGAGGGTGTCTGGGGGTGGGGGGGAGGAAGGGATGCAGAGAGGGGCGGGTGTCCAGGGATGGAAGGACCGCAGAGAGGGAAAGGAGTAAGGGTGGAGGAAAAATTAAGAGCGGAGGAAGGAGTCGGAAGATGTTAGTATCATGAAGCTATTAATGTATATAATATTTTGGAGAATATTTTTCTTTTACTCTGTGGGTGTGTCTCAACTGGATTAAAGCTAGCCAGTCTGGGTGCTTTGATATGCACTAGTTTTGATGTGTAAGAGAGGAAACTGCATTTGCATTTTTTGAATAGAGCATTAACGAAGTGGGGTGAAAACCTGGTGCCTTTCTAGCAGCTACCAAGCAATATGTTTATATTACTAATAAAATTTGGTACAATGAAAGAGGTTTCATTGTTAAAAGATAAAGTTCAAAGAGGTTGTTGATACAATGAGAATTTGAATTCAATCACCGGTGGTAGGTATAACTTAAGTGGTTTTCGGGTGTGCAGGGCAGAGGCAATGTAAGATCAAAACATAGCTGCAAGCCTCCAGCTGGCTCCACAGTGAAAAGAACCTCATTTTGAACTCATTAAGTAAAAATGCTTTGCCTGGTGTTTGGTTCAGTCTATGGGTTGCTGTTGCCTTAATAGAGATTAGTTTGGGAATTTGTTAAAAGTTATGATAGTAGTAATTTGTAGCTATTTGCAAACATTTTAACCTGTATAAATTAATAAAACATTTCACTTAATTTAATATAAAATCTCAAGAACTGATGGTCTGAGTCCTGAATTTAGAGTCACATAACACTTAAAATTATAGGTTATGACTGTTGTTTAAAATTTCTCTATGGGATTTTAAAAAAACTCCCCTTTACCAACTGCATCAGTCATAACAGGTATGAGTAAGGCTGGAGGAAGAAGTGAGGCTGGAGGGAGAGGTGAGGCTGGAGGAAGGAGTCAGGGATGAGACTAAGGGTGGTGGAAGAGGGAAGGGTGGAAGTAAGAGTCAGAAAGGGGAAGGGACTAAGCGGGTGGTGGGTATTGGGGGGTTGGGAGGACTGGGGAAGGAAGAGGTTCCAGTGGGGGAAGGGGTTCTGGAAGGGACGGGTTCTGGGGGGAAGGGGTTCTGAGAAGAAGGGGTGCGGAGGGGGGAAGGGTTGTGGAGGGGGGAGGCAAAGGGTTGTGGAGGGAGTGATGTGCAGGTGAACGTGCATTGGAGGGGTCAGAGGGTCCATGTCTGCCTCCTGAGAAGTGAACTGAGGGAGGGAGTGGCATGAAGGATGGGTGAGGATGACCATGGGCAGAGTGAGGCAGTAGCGTGGGAGGGTGAGCATTTGATAGTAACAAGACAAGGGACAGCGAGGGTGGTTGTGGGAACCCAGAGGCAGACACAGACCCTGGGGGTGGGAAGGAGGAGGTCCGGGAGGTGAATGTGGATGGGGGTGGGATTCTCAGGAGGGAAGTGATGTGCACATTCATCTGGACTTCCCTGAAGGAAAAGGGTTGGGGCTAGTAGGTAATGGAGGGGACGTGGAACGTGATGCCAGGGGCTTAACTGTGATGAAGAAAAGGAAATGGGTGACCTGGGGAGGGTAAAAGATGGGGGAGTGCACAATGCAGTGAAACCAAACCAGCTTGCTAAATTGAAAGTGAAAGAATCATAGTGGGTAAGATCAGGTACTGCATGGGAATATAGTCTGAGGGGAGGGGGCGGAGATGCAGGTCAGCTCAGATGGACACTGAAAGCGAACCCCAGCAGGCAGCATTGAAAATGTTCAGGATATTGAGATGAATGTGAAATGTGAAGGATCTGAGTGTGTGTGAGCATGCTGGCATGAGGTTCCGAAAGGCCATGCCCCACACACAGTTTCCCTCCAGAATTACTCGTGGTTAGGCTGCTTAATCTGTGATGACAGGTCTTCCAGGCTGCTTATTTCCACCTCTTCATTGGAGGAGTCCTCTTGGCTGCAGATGAGGGCGTGTGGACGGGGCTGAGGGACTGACTGGCTGAGGGCATTGGTTCCTTGGCAGAGCTCCCTGTGAACCAAAGTAGAGATAATCAGTGCATGGCAGCAGAGTCAAAAGCAGGAGAGGGAGCACCCATAGTTGTGTTGAGGGAGGGATGATGTGGTGCGGGTGGGTGTTTGCTGCCGACCAGGCCAGGTCCATATCCTCACCCATCAGCACAATGGCACGCTCCTCAAAGTGACTGAGTGACCTAATGTGGGCCACTCCACCCCCAATCTGGGACCTCTCCCTGCTGATGTGAGCAGCTTCTCCTCTCTGAAAACAGATGGAGAGAGTGTGAGCTAGACACATGGCATTGCGTGGAATGTTTGTGTGGTGAGTGAAGCCATGGACAAGATGAGGATGCAAACTCCAGAGGATATGAGCCTGATGGAGATGTGAGGGTGTGTGAGAGTTAGTGGTGTTGTCCCTTGAGGTGTGAGATCCCTGTGGATGTGTAACAGGTGTGTGAGTTGAGAGTCCTGAGAAGAGTGACTTATCCTGGCAGAGCGGATGAGACCATTCACCCTGTCATGGCACTGGATGGCTGTCCTCTTTTGCAGGGTATTGGCACTGACCACTGCTGCCACCGCCTCCTAAGTCTGGTTGGTAACGCTGCTGTCCATCCTGTGGTCTGAGTGAGGGTACAGGACATCGTGGTGGGCCTCCACAGCACCCAAAAGGCGTTCCGGTGTCGCATTGCTTAAACTGGGGGCTGCAGTCTTCTTGCCTTCTGTGGACATCTTCCCTGCAGTAGCCGTGGCCTGGAACACTGAGATGTGTATGCGTAGCTGTCCAACGTGATGAAGCAGAGAGATGATGGCGGGCGGATGAATGGGAGCCCGCCTGCCATGAAAACGGTGTGTTTCCCGGGAATGCATAAATGATGCGGCGGGTTTGAGGCCACTCGGCATGAAAACCCGCCATCATGGCCCATGGGTAAAATGTCATTTTAACCGCCCACTACTGCATTTAGTGCAAATCTGGGATGATGCCGCCCACAGTATCACAGTATCTTTACCGAGCAGAAGGAGGCCATTCAGCCCATCAATTATGCACTTGCTCTCTGAAAGATCATTCCACCTAGTCCCATTGCCCTGCCTTATCCCCATAACCTTGCACATTCTCTCTTTTCAGGTAGCCATCCAATTCCCTTTTGAATACCTCCACCACCATTTTAGAAAGTTTGTTCCAGACTCCACCCAACTCTGGGAGAAAAAACGTTTTCCTACACCACATTTACTCCTTTTGCCAATTATTTTAAACCTGTGCCCTCTAATTCTTGATGTTCTCTTGAGTGGGAACAGTTTCTCACTATTTACCCTGTCTATACCCCTCAGGATTTGAATACCTCTATCAAGTCTCCTCTCAGCCTTCTTTTCTCTTTTCTTGGGACCTCTCCAATCTATCCTCATAGATACAGTTCTTCATCTGAATCTTCTCTGTACTCTGTCCAGTATCTTCACATCCTTCCTCAAGTATGGATGCAGTACTCAAGATGAGGCTTAACCAGTGTCTTATACAAGTTCAATATGGCCTCCCTACTCTAGTATTCAATGTCCCTATTAATAAAGCCTAAGATACTATATGCTTTATTAACTGCTCTCTACATGCCCTACTGTCTTCAAAGACCTATGTACATATACCCCAAGGTCCCTCTGTTCCTGCACCTCCTTTAGAGGCTCTCCCTTTATTTTATACTGTCTCACCTTATCTTTCCTGCCAAAATGAATCAGTTCACAATTCTTTGCATTGAAATTCAACTGCCACTTGTCTGCCCAATCCACCAACATGTCTATGTCCTTTTGAAGTTCAAGACTATCCCCAACATAGTTGATAACATTTCCAATCTTTGTACCATCTGCAAATTTTGAAATCATGCCTGTGCACCACAGTCTAGGTCATTAATTTATGTCAGGAAGGGCAAAGGTCCCAACACTGACCCCTGGGGAACTCCACTACAAACCTTCCTCCAATCTGAAAAACAACCATTTATCACCACTCTCTGTTTCCTGTCACTCAGCCAATTTCTTATCCAAGTGCCTACTTTCCTTTTTATTCCATGAGCTAGAACTTTGCTCACAAGTCTGTTGTGTGGCACTGTATCAAATGCCTTTTGAAAACCCATAAACATCACATCAAAAGCATTTTCTTTATCAACCTTCTCTACTACCTCCTCAAAAAACTCCAGCAAGTTAGTTAAACATGATTTTCCCTTGATGAATCCATAAGAACATAAGAAATAGGAACAGGAGTAGACCATTAGGCCCCTCGAGCCTGCTCCGCCATTCAATAAGATCACGGCTGATCTTCTTGTGTTTCAATTTCCACCTTCCCATCTAACCCCGATAACATTTGAATCCCGTGCCTAACAAGAATCTATCTATCGAAGGGTCATGAGGACTCGAAACGTCAACTCTTTTCTTCTCCGCCAATGCTGCTAGACCTGCTGAGTTTTTCCAGGTAATTCTGTTTTTGTTAAGAATCTATCTACCTCTGCCTTAAAAATATTCAATGACCCTGCCTCCATCACCTTCTGAGGCAGAGAGTTCCAAAGTCGCACAACTCTCTGAGAGAAAATATTTCTCCTCATCTCTGTCCAAAAAGGGTGATCCCTAATTTTGAAACAATACCCCCTAGCTTTGGACTCACCCACAAGAGGAAACGTTGTTTCGACGTCTACCTTGTCAAGGCCGTTCAGGATCTTGTATATGTCAATCAAATCACCCCTCACTCTTCTAAACTCCAGTGGAAACAAGCTCAGTTTGTCCAACCTTTCCTCATAAGACAACCCACTCACTCCAAGTATCAATCTAGTAAACCTCCTCTGAACGACCTGCAACGCATTTACATCCTTCCTTAAATAAGGAGACCAAAACTGCACATAGTATTTAAGATGTGGTCTCACCAATGCCCTGTATAACTGAAGCATAATATCGTTGCTTTTATGTTCAATCCCTCTCGTAATAAAAGAGAGCATTCCATTAGCCTTCTTACTTACCTGCTGTACCTGCATACTAACTTTTTGTGAATCATGTACTTGAACACCTAGATCCCTCTTAATCTCAGAATTATGCGGCCGTTCTCCATTTAAGTAACACTCTGTTTTTTTGTTCTTCCTGCCAAAATTAACTTCACATTTTCCCACATTAAACTCCATTTGCCAGATATTTGCCCACTCACTCAACCTCCTCATGTCCTCTTCACAACATACTTTCCTCCCTATCTTTGTGTCATTTGCAAATTTAGCTACCATGTCTTCACTCCCCTCATCTAAGTCATTGGTGTCAATCATAAAAAGTTGAGGCCCCAGGACAGACCCCTCTGGTACTCCACTTGTCACATCCTGCCAATCCGAAAAAGACCCATTTATGCATACTCTCTGCTTTCTGCCAGCCAGTCAATTTTCTATCCATGCTAATATGTTACCCTCTACACCATGCACTTTTATTTTCCAAAGTGATCTTTGATGTGGTACCTTATCAAATGCCTTCTGGAAATCAAAGTACAGTACGACTACAGGCTCCCTTTTATCCACTGTTACTCCTTCAAAAAACTCCAATAAATTTGTTAAACATGATTTTCCTTTCACAAAGCCAGACTGACTTTTCCCATTGCCTTGTGCTGGCTTTCCTTAATTATCCTGCACTTGTCTAAGTGATTATTGATTTTATCCTGTTTTATCTTTGCACCCCTTTTTAGACAAGAGTGCAACATTTGCAGTTCACCAGTCCTCTGGCACCTCCCCTGTTTCTAAGGAAGAATGAAAGATTATCACTAGTGCCTTTGCATTTTCCACTCTCACTTCCCTCAGTACCCTCAGTATCTTATCTATTTCAAGGAAAGATAGTCTTTCCAGCACTCCCTTCTTTTTGATTGTAAGTTTTTCTTGCGTACCAGTTACCTCCTCTCTCACCTCAGCCTGGGTATTAAGTTCTTCCTTTATAAAGACAGATGCAAAGCACTCGTTTAACACCTCCACTATTTCTCCAGTCTCAACATGCAAGTCGCTTTTTTTGTGCCTAATTAGCCCTACTCTTTCTCTAACCACCCTTTTATTATTTACATGATTATAGAAGACCTTCGAAATCCCTTTGATGTTTGCTGCCAGCCTCTTATCATGCTCTCTCCTTGCTTTTCTTATTAGTTTCTTCACTTCCCCTCTGTATTCAGCCTGATTCTCCATTGTATTTTCTATCTGACATCTGTCGTACACGCACTTCTTCCTTTTCATCTTTATCTCTCTTGACATTCAGGGCAATCTGGATTTATTTGTCCTAACTTTCCCCTTCAAGGGAATATACCTTGACATTGCCTGCAATACTTTTTCTTTGATGGTGGCCCATTGTTCAGCCACTGTCTGTTCTGCCAACATTTGATTCCAACCCAATCGAATCAGATGCATTCCCATAGAAGTTGGCTTTCCCCCAGTTAATCCCCTGCTCTGGATTGTTCTCTGTCCTTTTCCATGATTAACCTAAACCTTATGATACAATGGTCACTGCCCCCTAGAGGTTCTCCCACTGATATTTGATCCACTTGGGCCAACTCGTTCCCCAGAACCAGGTCCAACAATGCATGTTCTCTCATTGGACTGGAAACATACTGCCATAGAAAATTATCTTGAACACATTCCAGGAACTCTCACCTCTTGTCCTTTTGTGCTATTCCTATCCCAGTCTATATTTGGATAATTGAAGTCCACCATTATGATTACTCTATAACTCTTGCACTTCTCTACAATTTCTTTGCAAATTAATTTCTCCATATCTCTTCCACTGGTTGATGGTCTATATACTGCACCAATCAATGCACTTCTCCCATTCTTCACCTCTAGCCGGAGATATTCTGTCCTTGACCCCTCTTGAACATCCTCTTTCTCCAGTACTGTAATGCCATCTTTAAACAATATTGCCACACCCCCCCCCCACCCCCACTTTCTTTTTTGCCTGTCTCTACCAAACACCTTATACCAAGGAATGTTTAACACCCAGTCCTGCCCTTCTTTGAGCCAGCTCTCTGTTATAGCAATAATATCATGATTTCATTTGTCAACCTGTGCCTGCAGTTCACCAATCTTATTACCCACACTCTGTGCATTCACATACATGCATATTAGCCCTGATTTAGGTTTTTTTATTTTCCTGCTTAATCTGACCCCCATCTAATGACTTACTGTTACCTACTCTAATTCTATCGAACTCTTCAAGTATTCTACCTACCTTGGTGCAACTCATTGATATATCCTCTTTATCAGTTGATACTTCCCACTGCCGGTTTTTTGCCTCTGCACTCTGAATTTCCCCCTGGGTTCCCATCCCCATTTCACCACCAAAAGGTCTGGGTCTAATTTTTAGGGTATGCCCCCCCAGTTCTAGCTTTCCTGACCAGCAGAAATATCCATCTCTTTGTTCCCATTAACTCCTTAAAACTTCAATCAGATCACTCCTTAACATTCTAAATTTACAGGAATAAAATCATGGTTTATGTAACTTTCCTTGTAATTTAACCCTTAGTGATTAGGGCCGGAATCCTCTGGAAGTGACAGGAGCCTAGGTGCTAGTTGGAGAACGGACGAGAAGCCCATGTCGCGTCTTTCCGAGAATGCCGGCCGCATCATGCGCCATTCAGGCACTTGACAGGCCAGCGATCAAGGACCCCGGGGTGGGGCGGGGGGGTGGGTGGGTATTTGCCTCCACTGAGGCAATGGTGGTTACTGCCATAATGACATAAGGCCTAGGAGCATCACTGGATCCCAGGCCAACTGGTGGGGTGGGGTTGAGAGGTGGGGGTCATGGGGCAGCAGGGTCAGCAACAAGGGCAGAGGGTGGCTCTCAGCAGTTAAATCTTTTATCTTCTGTTTCTCACGTGACAGATGAGATCAGTTATCTGCTAGAACCAATTCTCTTCCTGGCTTGTATTTCAGAGTGAAGTTGTAACTCTGAAACCTCAAGAATAACCTCTGCAATCCTCCTAGAGTTCCACACAAGTTTTTCTTGTTGAACTGGTCCAGTGATTGATGATCACTCTCCGTTATGAACTTTCTCTCAAGAGTTCTGTATAGAACTTGCCACATTCATATACGACTTCCAAAAGCATTCTTTCTTAGTTGCCATATCTGATCTCAGCTGGTGTGAGAACTTTGGATGTGAATGCTATTGGCTTTCCATCTTGCACCAGGGCTGCTTCCAGTCCTTTTGTAGAAACATCTACTTACAGAGTGACAGGCATCTCTCTGTGTAGTATGACAGACTTCTCCTTGCATACTACTGATTTGAGTTTGTTGAAACTTCTCTAGTGTGACTTTGATACTGGTACTCAACATCTTTACTCATCAGTTCTTGTAGGTTTGCTCTATTTTCTCACATGTGAAGTATGAAAGAAGTCATGTGCTGGATCAAACTAAGGAAACTTCTCAACTCTTTCTAGTCCCTTACAGCTTCCATTTCAGAGATAGTTGTGTCTTTTTCAGGACTCTGTTTAACTCTCTCAGGTATGTACACAATTCTGAAGAACTGGCAATCTTTCACCTTCACAATGTTTTTGCATTTAGCTTGAGCTCAGCTTTCCTCATTCTCTCTGTAGCTTCATGTGGATAGTAGTCATGATCTTTTTCATCTACACCATAGATCAGGATATCATTAGCTATGCTGACTCCTCTTTTGCATCCCCTATAAGTCTCATCTATTCATGGCTTCATGTACTCTGGCAATGTCGGCAGCCTTTAATATTATGAGCTTTTCTTTTCCAATCAGAGCTTTTGCACAATGGGTATGCTGAGCCCCCTAAGTCTTTCATTTGTTTCCTTGAATTTACATTCGCTGAGTACATTCCTCAATTGCATTAAAAAATTATTAGCTGGCTCACCTGGTTCTTGCCTCAAGCTCCTAAATTCACAAAGGTGGATCCGATGTTTTGACTTTGGCTGGAGAGGTAATCTGAATTTCTCAAGAATGTTGTCAGGGTTTTTATTGTCATTCGCACTGATCTCCCAGCTACTAAACAGATCTAATCCTTTCTCTCCTGCCCACAAAAGGATATAGTTGACTTTTTCTTCTTCACTGGTACTTTTTAGAATGTCAACCTGCACTTTTATTTGAACTTCACAAATGCCTCAATGACATCTTCAGCCTCCCAATTCATTCTGAGCCAGAGCTGTGAGTTCGTTGCTTTTCATTTTTGCACAATTCACTTTGTTTTTTCTCTCTCTCTGGCATTAGATTGAATTGATTTTTCTCAATCTAGTTCAACATTTATGTTTATAATGCTTGGGTTTTACTTACAGACACCTGCTGCCATCATGTTATGCCCTGTGACTCCCGGAAGTTTGAAACAATCATACTTTCGGACTCAAATGCTGGAGATTCATTGATTGGATTTCTCAGATTACAGCACATGCTGCATAGTTTGATACACAGACTGACTACCCAGTAGTGAATAATGTGGCACTCTGGATACTTATGTATACGTACGCATGAACATATAGTTCTTAAGTCTTATTGGTGTAATATAGCATTATAACAAGGATGCATTACTGCCCCTGAATCGCATTCAGTTAAGTATTTTTTTCAAAATTACCTTTTTAGTGGCTGCCTCCAGGACATTGGTTAGGCTGCATATAGACCAAGAAAAAACAATACACAGCTTGTTTTTTCCATGGTAAGCCACCTCCTCAAACCTTCTTCACCTAATCCCTGCACTTTCATCTCCAGCAGCAAGTGCTAAACCTCTTATTCTTCAAGGTTAATAGTGTCTTGCAGCTGTCTCAGTTGCCACATTCTTTTCCATTCCTCCTACACTTGACCAGCTTACAGCTCCTTATCCATCCTATCCAAACTATCTGGCAGTCTGTAGCTTCTCTGTCAGCTTCCTGTGCCTCCTCCAAACTCATATCTCCCATGAGATCCCTTACTGACCATACCTGTGCACTGAGAATTTAACAATATTGTGAACAATTCCTGAGTTTGGTACTTTCAGAAGTGCCATAAACCTCCTTCCTCAATCCTTGATCCAAGTATACTCTGTAATTACTGCCTCATTTATTAGTTAGCTTTCCTCTCTGAGATTGACGGAAACTTACATTTATATAGCACCTACGAGAGAAAATCTTCCTAAGGCGTTTAACGGAAACATAAGGAAAGAATGGGCAACAAGCCCAATGATGAGATATTTAGGAGGGTGACCAAAAGCTTTTTCATAGAGATGTCTTTAAGGAGGGTCTGAAAGGAGAAAAGGGACGTTTGGGGATGGATGAGGGGTTCCAGATGTTTAACTTGGGCGATACAGTCATTAAGGGTAGAATGAAGAAATGGCAGATACAGAATAAGCCCCAGTCAGGGACACAGCGAATTTGCTGGTGGTGTAGATGTTTGTAGAAATTGAGGAGGTTACAGAGATGGGGAAGGGTGAGGCTATGCTGGAATTTAAACAGAAGAATTACAATTTGAAATATAAGTCTTTGGGGACTGGGAGTTAATATAGGGCAATTAGGGATGGGCAATAAATGCTGACCTTGCCAGCGATGCCCACATCCCATGAAAGGACAGAAGAAAGTCATTGCATATTTTTACAGGAGAGCTAACAAAGATTTGGGGCTATCGAGAACTTGTGGAGCAGTGGGATTAGTTTTAAACTGTACTGGCAATGAACTGGCACAGACATGGTGGGCTAGAACATTGAACCCACCCATTTTGCAGGGGCAGGGGGGTGCAAGGAGCATTCCCTGCACCTGAACGGTGAAGTCCAAGTCACTCCTGAGACCTCAAGCCTTATTTCTATTGCGCTGTGGAGAGTGGTAGGAAGCTCACTGGCACAGTGGGATTGACAATTGGGCTGCTTCTGGTACTACAATGACTCTCAGTAAGGAAATGAAAGTGAGGAAGGATGCAAAACAGAATGCCAACACATTGCCACCCACTTCTCACCTGCTGCCCATGGTCTCCAGTCCTCTCCTGCAATAAACCTCTCTGAATGCGGCATAGAATTTTATAGAATGTACAACACAGTAACAGGTCACTCAGCCCAAATGATCCATGCTGGTGTTCATGCAGAAGCTTCCTCCCACTCTTCTTCATCTAGCCTTATTATTACATTTTTCTGCTCCTTTCTCCTTCATGTACTTATCTGGTTTCCCTTTAAAGGTATCTGTCTAATGTTTTTATTATAATTGCAAGTTTCTACATATGCCAATATTTTGTTGCTGCCCTCTGGACTGACCGTTTTCTGAGAAGGATTAGATTGTGTGTTAAGTATTCTGAACACACGACCTGTATCCAGTTTACAGTTTACATCATCTACAGATTGCAGCTGATTTTAGAATTCTAATCAGGTGTGTTATACTATGTGTGCTCCTTATCCATCATTTCTGTTTAAATTGAATGGATGAGCAATGATTAAGTGGGCTGTTGGACATAGATTTGCAAATTGGCTGCTTTTATCTGCAGTGTTTAGCAATTCTGGTACAAGTATAAAATACTGCTTGGTGCACCAGTAATGCATTAATTATAAGTCAACTGTGAAGCTTCAGGACATGATCATTGAGATACCTCATCCTCTCACTGAGCTGGATGAAGGGGTATCGAACATTCTGATATCACTTGATATTTGGCCCTAGCCATTCTCTGACAATCTGAATTCAGCTCTCATTGTGATTCCTTCTCCCTCTCTGAGTTCAGTGAGAGTGGCAGCTGCAAGTGACTCACAGGCAATTTCACGAAGCACAACTTTATTAGTGAGACAGTCAGAAAAACGGTCATGATTTACCTGTAATATTGATACATGGTGATAGTAATTGCAGCACAAAAGCAGACCATTCAGCCCATAACCCCTGTGCTAAAGCTAGCTCTTCAACTGGAGCTCCAGCCTTTACTAAAAATATGTATTCAGGGTGACGGTGACATTAAATCAAGTCTGACTTGTACATTAAATCCATTTACCCGCTTTTGCTCCAGGTCCCTGTGGCAAAGTGAGGTACCCTGTTCCTTTAAGAGAATGCAAGTTTACTGATCATGTGACAGCACCGACAAATCACTGCACAGCGCGGGAAACTGTAAGTCTAGTTCTGAAGGTTTCTGACTGAGCACATATGATCTGGCACTTTGCCCTATGTGTCAATAATCCATCACTGTTCATTCTTACATCAATCCCTCTTAGTGTTTGCAAGCAGCAATTGATGAGAACATAGGAAGGCGTGCAGTTAGAGTTTGGTTGGCCAATGAACTCATTTACCCAAGACATAAAAATGACAACAAGGATAAAGAACAAAAGAAAATAAATTTCAAGACGGGCGAGCAAAAAATTGGAAAGAGTATCTGTACTTAACTTATAAAATAAGCTGCAGCCAGCAATCAGAGCAGAAAGCAATGCTGCAGTTTAAAATTTTTTAAGAACTCTGCCGAACCACAATCACGGGGATCCCATCAAAACCTGAATAATGTGCAAAACCCAGCAGAGAAAAGCTGACAGCTGCAGAGGCAGAGTTTAGAAAAAATGGTGACTGCTTTTAAGGTGGCAATACATTTGAATGGGTAAATACATGAAAAATGACCATGGACAGAAAATTATAAGAGACTCCAGAGAGAGGGTGACTCTGCAGTAAGCCAAGCACCTAAATTCGTCATTACTTGGAAAGCCTATCGGAAGTGCAGTCCCCTTGCACTCGTTCATGATGCCGCAGTTCGGCGTGTGTCAATCCATTCAATCCCATTTCAGGTGACTGGCCTCAGTAAGTCGAACGCCTAGCGTTCTTTTTTACTGCTAATGACAACGAGGGGGAGGAGAAGAAGAGGGCAATTCTTTTGTCCTCATGCAGGAGCAAAATGTGCGAGCTGATCCATAGCCTTATGTCACCAAGCGCTCCAGATTCAAAGACTTTTGACAAGTTAAGAAAAGTTGTACAGAGTCACCTGACACCAAAGCTCTGTTACAATGCAGCGCTTCAAGTTCAACTTAAGGAACAGGCTTCCAGAGGAGACAATAGCTGACTATAGGCTGTTTTAAAGGCATTAACTGAACATTGTGAATTTGGAACACCCATTAGTGATATGTTGAGAAACCAGCTGATATGCAGGATTGGAGATGATAATATCCAAAGGTGCTTGCTGGCCGAACATAGTCTAGACTTCAATAAGGCATTAGACTTAGCTACTGCAATGTGCTGTTGGAAATTCCAAAGTTATAAAATATGCACAAAATGGCGCCGTCCATCTGGTCAAGTGGGACAATCTGGCAACAGAAGGCGCGAAAACTTCAAACTCCAGGGAAAGGCAGGAAATTCTCTCTAGCTCCAGACCATTGAAAAACAATGGTACTGCAGTGAAAACCCACAAAATGAATGAGAGAAATACATCCAGGCCTCCAGTGAGTGAACAACAACTCAAACAAGTCAGGTGCTTGTTCTGCCACCACTGTGGCCACATAAGGTGGCACTGCAAAGAAAGGCTAAAACAACACTATAAAGGCAGAGGAAAAATCGTGAAATATGCCTCATGAAGAGCCAGGAAAAATATATTCATCATATAACCTCAAAGTGGGTAGTACTGAGCCAATCCAAGTAGTCATTACAGTTTAAAGACAACCCATTAAGATGGAAGTTGATACAGGAACGTCGATGTCTGTCATTGGAGAGCATACATTTAGATATCTGAGTAAAGGAACTCATCTTTCAAAGTTAGAAGTTTCGGACGCAAAACTGAGGACATACACGGACGAAGAAATAAGTTTGACAGGGGTTTGGCAAGTCAAGGTGCAGTATGAGGAACAGTCTACAAAATTACTCCTATTTGTAATGTCAGGCAGGGGACTGAGTCTCCTCGCAAGGAACTGGCTGGGAGAGATAAATCTTGAGGGCCCGCTAAGTTCCCAATTCGAAACCAGAAGTGTTGCTGTAAGATAAAATGAATTCGCAATGGGAGAAACCCATAGAAGTGTTATACCAGGACAGAATTCAAGCTGATGTCAGCATTCTTTGAAAGGAAATGGAAAATCTATTAAAGGACTTTGGTGCGCTACAAAATTCAATCAGCTCCCAATTTGTGCCATGAAAAAGATATGGGGCAGAATTTTGCGTTCCCGCTGTCGTCAATGGGGTTTATAATGGCTCGCCGCATTTTACAGCCCTGTCCCCGCCAAAACGGGGCCATAAGATTCTGCCCATGAAGAAGAAAAGAAAGAGTTAAGCCTGTCTCTGGCCGAGTTAAGGAACAAATTAGCTGGGCAGGGGCAACGATTTTCCAGGAAACGATTACTGAGAATAGGAAAGGATTGGAAGAGCTGTAGCAGCAGCTGCTTAAAAGCCCTGAAGTTTTAAAGCTAGAAGGCCCTGAATTCTCAGAAGAGCTGTCGGAAAACCCAACTACAGAGCTCATTCACGTTCAGCTCGCGCCTGAGTCTAATCCAACCAATAGCGAAATTAAAGAGAAGACGGAGATACGGGTCCATGCTACCAAGAAAAGGACATGCAGGAAAAAAAAAGAGAAATCATTGACTCGGAAAGAAAAACAAAAACATTTTTTTTCTTTTTCCTCTTCCTCCTCACACATCATGTAGCTCATTGTTGTATTGCTTTGCGCTTGTTGCCCTTTATCTGTTTCAGCTTGGAGAAGAGGGGCAGCAGGACTGAACATGACTGATGGTGAAATCATCCACTGAGGGACATAGTTGGCAAATGCCCCTGAAAAGAGGTCTTGGAAACACCAGACGCTCAACCGGTCAAAAAAGGCCTCCTGAGAAACTTGACTGTAAATAGTTATTGTGTAAATAGTTAATATGTTTTAAGCTTGTTAGCTGTACTTTTAAGTAAAGGCGGAGGGATGCGGCAAAATGAGGTACCCTGTCCCTTTAATAGAATCTGAGTGTACTGATCATGTGGCAGCACTGACAAATCACTATACAGTGTGGGCAACTGGGAACTGTAAGTCTAGTTCTTGAGGGTTCTGAGTGAGCACGTATGACCTGGTGCTCTGCCTATGTCTCAATAAACCACCACTGTTTATTCTTACATTAGTCCCTTCCCATTATTAATTGCAAGCAGCTATTGATGAGAACATAGGAAGGCATGCAGTTAGAGTTCGGTTGGCCAATGAACTCATTTACCCAAGACATATAAGTCCTTTTATATAACTGGACCCAATGAACAACTATTAATCTCTTTCAGTCCTGAAATCTCCACTGATTTCCCAGCATCTTTTTGGGGAAAAGAGACTCAGATTTCTTCTAGCCTTTGTGTGAAGAAGTGTTTCCTGATTTCACTCCTAAATGACTAGGCTCTAATTTTTAATATTATGTCCTCTTGTTCTTGATTCGCTCATCAGACCAAATTGTTTCTCTGTACCTACCCTTACATTAGCTCAACCAGATCACTCCTCAACCTTCAAAATTCAAAGAGATATCAAATTTTATAATCTCTCTTAATCTGCACTGCGCCCATCCAGAACTTTCTATGAACACATAGTGTCATTAAATCTTTAATGCCCAAAGCACTGGAATTGCCCAAAGGCTGACACCTCATCTGCATAATGGTACCTTTGACAATGCAGCACTCCCACAGTATGGCAATGGAATGCCTGTTTAGATAACAGCTCTCAGTTACTGGGTCAATGATGCAAGGGAGCGTAATGGGCAGGACCAGACTCATGGCTGTCAACATCCTAGGAGGCTGAGCCCATCAGAAATCCCAGGATCAGTTGATTCCCATAATCCTGGCAGGACATGAACAGGGGTACAACCAGCAGCGAGGCCAGGTATGCTGGAGTGGGGACAGAAAATTCAGGAAAAGAGCAGAATAAGGGTGTAGTATCGTTATATAATAGTCTGCATTTTGGAAGTCTAATACAGACAGGAATTACACAGTAAATGGCAGAACCCTTAAGTGCATCGACAGGCAGAGGGATCTGGGTGTACAGGTCCAAGGTCACTGAAAGTGGAAGCGCAGGTGGATAAGGTAGTCAGGAAAGCATATGGCATGCTTGCCTTCATTGGTAGGGGTATTGAGTATAAAAGCTGGGAAGTCATGCTGCAGCTATATAGAACATTGGTTAGGAGACACTTGGAATATTGCGTGCAATTCTAGTCACCACATTACCAGAAGGATATGAAGGCATTCGAGAGGGTACAGAGGAGCTTTATGAGGATGCTGCCTGGTCTGGAGATTATTAACTACGAGGAGAGGTTGGAGAAACTCGGATTGTTCTCACTAGAGCGACGGAGATTGAGGGGCGACTTAAAAGAAGTTTACAAAATTATGAGTGGCATGGACAGAGTAGATAGTCAGAAGCTTTTTCCAAGTTCAATTACTAGGGGACATAGATTTAAGGTGAGAGGAGAAAACTATAAAGGTGATGTGCGGGGCAAGTTTTTTATGCAGAGGGTAGTAAGTGTCTGGAATTCGCTGCCAGAGGAGGTAGTGGAAGCATGTACGATAATGGTGTTTAAGAGGCAGCTTGAGAAATACATGAATAGGATGGGAATAGAGGGATACAGACCCCGGAAGTGCAAAATGTTTTAGTTGACGGGCAATATGATCGGTGCCGGGTTGGAGGGCCGAAGGGCCTGTTCCTGGGCTGTATTTTTCTTTGTTCTTTGTTCTTCTTTGCATACAGCTAAATAGTGAGAAGGCTCTTGAAAGAGGGAATGAAATGCCATTGCAACACAATGGCAAACAGTTCACCTAGTCTGACATTAAGGCTGTTGTTCCAAATTAGAGAGAGGGGTACTGTAGTTGAAGAACAGGGAAGGAGCCGTCATATGCAACAATGCTCCAGGAGGTGGCTGTGAGTGGGATCTCCATAATCCTAATGGTCTTTGGGGGAAATTAATGTATACCTTTGGTCCCTCAACAACAGAGCACGTGGTTTCTGCCTCAACCACTAACCCTGGAAGTGAATTTCACATCCTCTCAAATCTCTGTGTGAAGGAAATTCTCCAGGCTTCTTATATTTAATCTTCTATTTGCTGTCCTCATTCTTAGTCCCTCCAATATTCTGTTTCCACCTCCCTGTCCCATCCTTTCATTAAAGAGCCCAAAATTATTGGAATATCCCAGCTTGCCTTGCTCCAGCTTTCCAGTGGCAGGTGGAAATGAGGAAACCGATTGTATTAGTTGCTCATGATTTAATATGATACTGTCTTCACCATGGCAAAGGGAAGATGGTGGTGTAGCAATAATGTCACTGGGCCAGTAATCCAGAAGTCCAGGTTAATGCTTGGGGATAATGTGTTCAAATCCCACCATTACAGCTGGTGGGATTTAAATTCAGTTAATAAAATCTGGAATGTAAAGCTACTCTCAGTAATGGTGATGATGAATCTATTATTGCTTGCCGTAAAGTCCCTTCTGGTTCACTGATACCATTTAGGGAAGGGAAACTGTCAATCTTACACAGTCTAGGCAACATGTGGCTCCAAACCCACAGCAATGTGGGTGACTGTTCCCTCTGAAATGGCTGAACAAGCGGCTCGATGGCCCCACTGTTGGTTGCACCGCTGTCCATGTCCTGCCAGGATTATGGTTAACAGCTGATCCTGAGTTTCCTGACGGGCTCAGCCTCCTAGGATGTTGGCGGGCAGGAGTCCGGTCCTGCCCATTACCGTCCCTTGCATCAGTGACCCAGTAACAGATGGGGAACAAATGCTGGCCTTCCCAGCAATGCTGAGATCCCTTGAAAAGATTGAAAAAAACCAAGCACAATACAGTAACTAAAAGTATGCAGTGCCAGACTAATAAAATTTGCCACATGCTTGATAAATGTCTGGAGCAAGCCACCAATTTCCTGTACTTCATACGAGTTCCAGGTTGGTTTTTTTAATTCTTTCATGGAATGTGGGATTCGTTGGCTATCCCTTGAACTGCTGCAGTCCATTTGGTGCGGGTACTCCCACTGTGCTGTTAGGGAGGGAGTTCCAGGATTTTGACCCAGTGACAATGAAGGAACAGTGATATATTTCCAAGTAAAGATGGCAGGGGATTTGCAGGGGAGCCTCCAGGTGGCGGTGTTCCATGTATCTGTTGCCCTTGCCCTTCTAGATTGTAGAGATCGCAGGTTTGGAAGGTGCTGCCAAAGGAGCCTTGGGGAATCCCTGCAGTGCATCTTGTAGATGGTACACACCGATACCACAGTGTGTTGGTGGTGGAGGGAATGAATGTTAGTGGATGGGGTGCCAATCAAGTGGGCTGCTTTGTCCTGGATGGTGTTGAGCTTCTTCAGTGTTGTAGGAGCTGCACTCATTCAGTGAGGAGTACTCCATCACACTCCTGACTTGTACCTTGTAAATGGTGGACAGGCTTTGGGGAGCCAGGAGTTGATTAAGTCTCTGCAGAATTCCCAGCCTCTGACCTGCTCTTGTAGCCACAGCATTTATATGGCTGGTACAGTTCAGTTTCTGGTCAATGGTAAACTCCAGGATGTTGATATTGTGGGATTCAATGATGGTAATGCCACTGAATGTCAACAGGCGATGGTTAGATTCTCTCTTGTTGGTCATTACCTGGCAATTGTGAGGTGAGAATGTTACTTGCTACTTAACAGCCCAAGCTTGAATATTGTCCAAGCCTTGCTGCATTTTGACGCAGACTGCTTCATTATCTGAGGAGTCCTCAATGGTGCTGAACATTGTGCAATCATCAGCAAACATCCCCACTTCTGACCTTATGATGGAAGGAAGGTTATTGATGAAGCAGCTGAAGATGGTTGGGCCCAGGACACTGCCCTTAGGAACTCCTGCAGTGATGTCCTGGGACTGAAGCATGGCCTCCAACAATTATGATCATCTTTCTTTGGAGGAAAGGCAGGAGAACGAGCACAATGTTCGTTATAGTGTTATTGACTGACCACCAGAAGTCACAAGCATTTCATACACAAGATACACCAACAATAGCTCGTGGCCAGGTAGCAAAACTGCATGCTACATCTGTTTTCATTAGACCTTGCTTGGAATCATTGGGGTATGGATGTTGTCTTGGACGGTAGAGATAATGGGCGGCAGAGCAGCTCATTTTGCACTCTGCTCAATTTCCATTTCCATTGACCGAGATATACTCCATAGTGTGTTGCAACACAGGAACAGACCCTTCAACACTGTAGGGGGTAACTGTCCCAATGAATCTCAAAGATAAGATGGAAGAGCAGCATCTCAGCTTTTGTTTAAGCACTTTACAACCTTCTGAATAAACACTGCAAGTAAACCCATGACCGCTACCATCTAGAAGCATAAGGGCAGAGATAGATGGGAACGCCATCACCTGCAAGTTCCCCTCCAAGTCACTCACCATCCTGACTTGGAAATATATCACCGTCCCTTCACTGTCACTGGGTCAAAATCCTGGAATCCCTCCCTAACAGCACTGTGGGTGTATCTACACCACATGGACTGCAGCGGTTCAAGAAGACAGCTCACCACCACCTTCTCAAGAGCGACTAGGGATGGGCACTAAGTGCTGGGCCAGCCAGCGAAGCCCACATCCCAAGAATGAATAAAAGAAAAATAAGTTTAGAATTGAACAACCACTCCCAACTTCTCTTTGTAATTGAGGATGGTTGCACCAGAAGCACAGGGAGTGGAGGAGGTACAGGCTGGTGCAGGGTTGGGAATCCACTATTAGGGTGGAGGCATGTTCTGCACCCCTGGGATTTACCTGTCTATCCTTTATCCTCCATTACATTTAAGTGCTACGGGAGCATCATCCCCTTTACCAGATTTTTCAAGCTCCACTCTCCCTCTGCTATTCTGCTTTTACCATTTATGCCTCCTTTAGACCTATTTTTGTTTCTGTACTTGACTCATTATCATCGCCTACTGCCTTGCACTATTATCCCTTTTGACGTTTAATCTCTCCTGCCTGTGACACACCTCTTTTGCTCTTTTCTCTTCCTCCCCACTTACATTGCCTCTGTACTTGCTCAAAGTCTGTTACATTTCTAACTTTTCCCAGTTTTGATGAAAGGTCACAGGCCTGAAACATTAACTCTGTTTCTCTCTCCACAGATGCTGCCTGACCTGCTGAATGTTTTCAGTATTTTCTCCCTCAACCTTTTCTTGTTTTTATTTTAGTGCAGACAGAGATCCTGCTAAGCCTCCTGGGAAATTATTTTAGCTTTTGCCAAGTGGCAATGGTGTACTGTTAACTTGACCACTTGGGAAACACCTTCCCTGATTTTTGACTCAATGGGCAGAAACTTTGGCTTGGCGAGCGGGGGCAAGGCCCTTTCGCCAAGGTGTAAAATAACAAGGGTACGCAGCCGAACTGTAAAAGGCCTATTTAGGCCTGTTAAAAAGCAATTAAGGTAATCAGCTGACCTTATGTTTGGTGGGCAGGGGAAGGGCCCAGGCAGCCTTCGCATTTTTCATGGAAGCTCATCCACTGGCGGGATGACGTTTCATGAATGATTTAAAATGTTCAGAAATTTTTAAATTAAAATTAATACACATGTCCCAGCTCATGTGACAGTTTCAAAGGAGGGGACATGTTACAAAAATTTTTACAACACTTTATTAGGCTGTTTAAACTTAAAACTAATCTCCCTGAGACACCTCTATGCCTCAGGGAGATTTCTGCGCTCCTTCGAATGCATACGTGAAAGAGCGCAGACCCGACTCAGGCAACCCCACCTCTCCCGTACAGGGAGCACTCGTAAAATGGCGGCATCCAGCCGATTGGGGGTGCTGACCAGCTCTGCTCCCACCTGCCCCTGCACAACCCCCCTGACGGGAAGAAAATTCTCCCCCATGTCTAGCACGAAAATGAAAATGTGACAAGCTATAAAATGGGCAGCTGATCTGATATCACTCCATTTGTCTACCCCCGGTGTTGGTGTCTGGTGCCGAATACTTTCTCCAGATTTTCAGCAACATTGCAGTTTACGGAAAAAAAAATGTGGAAAGATGTAAAATAGCCTCGGCCTCGCTTACACTTTTTTTTACACAATCACAATCAAAACTAACCCCAGTGTTTGTGATGCTGGAGGTTTGAGTTCAATGGTTTGCTCCCTTACTTAATAGCCGTTAATGGGTTCCTCTCATTGTATGAGTGGGCAATTCCTGCTGTTTGGGAGGGTGTTGTCACATAATAAGGGCAAAAACAATGGCTATTATAGAATGTTGAGTGGGTAATAAATGTTTTAGAAATTACTGTTAACAGAATAAGAGTGGCATGTTGTTCCTCAACTTGTGCTCTGGTGCAGAATCTCTGAAGTGTGCTTTTTCCTAATTGTCATATCAAGTTCTGTTGTTTGTGGGTCATTTCTGCTCACAATGTGGAAAGAGAACACAGCACAGCAGCATTTTTCAATCTCACCACTTCTCTGTGGCAATGTGACGTGTTTAAAAGCATCTATGCCCAGGAAGGAGTATGCTAAGACCTCTAAAGACTTGTTCTATGCCTATCTGTGAAACTTCAGCCAGATCTAGTTGCTGCATCCACAAGGACCTGTTTCTGCCTGGCCGCTCAAGTTATTTCCAATCGACTTACAGGCTTTGGAAGGATGGTCATCAGGAACTGACTCTATAACTGCAGCATGAATGCTTTGCTGAATTCAAACAATATTTCAGGATCGCTGCTCCCAGCGAAAGGTTATGTGTTCATGTGTAATGGCTCGGAGTAAAGATAAATGCTGGAGGATTTTACAAAAGTAGAGTTTAAACGGAACTGCAGAGACATAGATTTGAAAGATAAAAAAACCAAAAGACTTGCACTTACACAGAGCCTTTCATGACTTCAAGATATCTCAAAAGTCCATTACAACCAACGACATATGGTCATTGTTGTAATGTTGGAAATGTGGCAGCCAGCTCAAACACAGCAAGCTCCCACAAACGTCAATGATAATGAACAGCACACCTGTTTATAGGTATTTATTGAATGAGAATTAGAGGACATTATGGAAAACTCCCCAGCTCTTCTTTGACACCCAATGCCCATCAGAGGCCTCAGTTTGGTTTCTGTCAGGAACACTCAGTTCCAGACCTCATTACAGCTTTGTCCAACCATGGACCAAAGAGCTGAACTCAGAAGGTGACTAGTGGCAGTCTTGCAAAGATCTATGTTGTGGCCTCAATTATTCACCATATTTATTAACGATTTTGATGATGGGATAGAAAGCTACATATCCAAATTGCTGATGACTCAAGGATAGGCAATACTATAAGCAGTGTAAATGGAGCATAAAATTACAAAGAGATATTAATAAATTAAATGGATGGGCATACCTGTTGGCAAATGGATTTCAACGTAGACAAGTGCAAGACTGTCTGCTTTGGACCTAAAAAAATGACCTTAGTTTTTTTTAAATGGAAAAAGATTAGAAACAATGGAGATTCAAAGAGACTTAGGAGTCCAGGTACATGGATCATTTCAATGTAATGAACACGTACAGAAAATAATCAAAAAGGCAAATGGAATGCAACTTTTATAACCAGGGGATGAGAACACAAAGGGTTAGAAGTCATGCTTCAGCTATACAAAGCCCTGGTTGGACCACACCTGGAATAACTGTGAGCCATTCTGTACACCAATCCTTTGGGAGGATATATTGAACTTGGAAGGAGTGTAGTGTAGATACCTTGTCTCCAAGGGTTAAATTCCACGTAAAGATTACACAAACCAGGGTTGAGTTCCTTGGAACTTAGAATGTTAAGTTGAGATTGACCAAAGTTTTCAAAATATGTCTGGCCAAATGGCTGTTTCTGTACCCTATATTCTTTAAAACCCTATATCCTTTGTAACCCTACACATATTAAAGAGAATGGATAGGGCGGAGAGAGAAATTATTCCTGCTGGTTGGGCAGTCTAGAACTGGAGGAACGTCAGTCTAAAAATTAGAGCCAGGCCTTTCAGGAGTGTTAGGGGGAAGAAAGTAAGTAAGAATTTATGATAAGAGAGAGTTTATTGAAAAGGAGTGAATTACTTAAAATCTCCAGGCAGCCAGTGCTACCAAGCACATTAACAGTTAAAGGTTACCAGATGAAACTTGCACAGCCTTAGAGCCTGCAAGCAACAGAAAGGCTTTGGGAACCGGACTGGAGTCAGAGGATGGCAATAACATAGATTAAATGTGCTCTACAACAGATAGGGGAAGGACAGATGGTCCCAGCTTAGATAGGAGGGAAGGTCTCTGCCTGGGTGAAAATAGGGACATACGATGCATGTACCAGAGATGTCTGTTTTATGTAAACCTATATGTTGACGAGATCAGAATCTGGAAACTGTTCTTGGACGTGACCAATAATGTATAAATATGTTGGACACTTGTAATTTAGCAGAGTGCTATCTCAAGCTGCATTGAGATGGTTCTCTCCTTGCAATTGCACGAATAAACGATCGTGACCTGTACTTGAGACGCCTGTGGTCCATTTGTCAAAGTGACCACAACAGGAGTGAAGTTAGGAAACACTTTTACACATAATAAATATGAAAGAAGTTCAGAAAATTGCAAGTGATGCTAGATTAATTGTTAATTTTAAATCTGAAATTGATGGATTTTTGTTAACCAGAGATATAATCAAAAATGGGGCAAAGGCAGGTGTATGGAGTTAGGTCGAGATCAGAGATAATCCATGTGAATGGCAAGACAGGTGTGAGAGGGTAAATGACCTTCTCCAGTTCCTGTGTTCTTAGGTTCAATGAGCTTCAGTGGCTGTGAAATACTTTGGGACACATTGGGGCCATGAAAGGTACAATTGAAATACAAGCATTTTCTCCTTTCAAATATATGAATAATTTCAAAGCAGCCTGTCCTTGACTGATGATAACGGAGGTGATGAGGTCTGTATCAGTTCCATTATAATTTATGTTGCAGACAATACTTTGAAACTGTGGCTTTGAACTAGGCTTCGATCTCAAATGACATTCCTGTCATATATTCTCAACAACTTCTCTGAAGTAAGAAATTAACATCTGAACAAAGGGCTTTTCTTTTCTGCTACGCATAAGAATAACCAAGATTTTTGTAACTGGACCTCATCTCGGTAATGTTGAGCCTTGTACTTTTGCTTTCTTGAACCAGACCCACATTTATCCTTTCGTTCTTTCCAATGATGCTTTCCTTTTATGGTCCATATCACTAATAAAGAACTCCAGGAAAACTTTGGGCTGGCTCAGAAATCCTTGTATTGAGAAATTGCTCAGATATTGGTAATATTTAACACAACCCAAATGGAAAAACAGTAAAAACTGCGAAATAAGAATACTGGTCCAAACTGGTCTTGTATACCTTAAAATGAAACACCAGTAAAAACTGGTTTTTTCCCTGTTGGGAAGTCAGAATTAAAAGCAGCACCACCCAAATGAGCTTTCTCTAATATAAATATGGAAATCCAGAGTGCAGCAATTAATTATTCACAGGATTCTGCAATATTCAAGGACCAATGTTCTGTAACATTCAATTGTTTTTTATTCTTTCACAGGATATGGTCATTGCTAGCTAGGTCAGCACTTATTGCCCATCACTAATTGCCCTTGCGAAGGTGGTGGTGAGCCACTTTCTTGAACCGCTGCGTAGGCATGCCCACAGTGCTGTTAGGGAGAGAGTTCCAGGATTTTGACCCAGTGACAGTGAAGGAATGGCAATATATTTCCAAGTCAGGATGATGAGTGACTTGGAGGGGAGCTTGAAGGTGGTGGTGTTCCCCATGCATCTGCAGTCCTTGTCCAGAGGTCACAGGTTTGGAAGGTTCCGTCAAAGGAGCCTTGGAAAGGTGCAGTAGTGCACCTTACAGACGGTACACACTGCTGCTACTGTGCGTCAGTGGTGAAGGGAGTCACTGTTAATGATGGTGGATGGGATACAAGTCAAGCAGGTTGCTTTGTCCTGGATGGTCTTGAGCTCCTTGAGTGTCGTGGGAGTTGCATTCATCCAGGCAAATGGGGAGTATTCCATCACACTCCTGACTTGTGCCTTGTAGATGGTGGACAGGCTTTGGGGAGTCAGGAGGTGAGTTACTCGCCACAGGCTTCCTAGCCTCTGACATGCTCTTGTAGCCATAGTATTTATATGGCTAGTCCAATTCACTTTCTGGTCAATGATAACCCCCAGGATGTTGATAGTGAGGGATTCAGTGATAGCAATGCCATTGAGTGTCAAGGGGTAATGGTTAGAGTTTCTCTTGTTGGAGATGGTCATTGCCTGGCTCAAATTTTGGTTGCCACTTACCAGCCCAAGCCTTAATATTGCCCAGGTTTTTATGCATATTGACACAGACTGTGTCAGTATCTGAGGAGTCACAGATGGTGTTGAACATTGTGCAATCGTCAGCGAATATCCCCACTTCTGATCTTATGATGGAGGGAAGGTCATCGATGGGAGAAGGCGAACAGCCAGAGGTCATGGTCCACATTGAGACCAATGACAAAGGTAGGAAATGGGATGAGGTCCAGAAAGCAGATTTTAAGGAGTTAGGAAGGGAATTCAAAAGCAGGAGCTCAAGAGTAGTAATCTTGGGATTATTCCCAGTGCTAATGTATTTAAGAATAAGAAGATTGAATAGTTCAACATGTGACTGGAGAAATGGAGTAGGAGGGAGGGCTTTAGATTTCTGAGGCATTAGGATCAGTTCTGGAGCAGGTACAAGAAGGACAGGTTACACCTTAACAGGACTGGGACTAGTGTCCTTATGGGGATGTTTGCTAGTGCAGTTGGGGGGGATTGAATGAGATTGGCAGGAAAACGGGAACCTGGGGGGAAATTCAGAGTGCAGAGAAGGGAAACTGGCAGTGGGAAGTTGTGAAGTATTAACTGATAAAGAGTATATATCAGAGAGTACTATCAAGATAGATAGAATTCTTGGAGAGTTAGAGTAGGCAACAGTGAATCATTAAATGAGGTCAGAATAAGTGGGAAAGTACAAAAGCATAAGTCAGGGTTAATGTGCAAGTATGTGAATGCACGGAGTGTGGTTAATAAGATTGGTTAACTACAGTCACAGGTTGACAAATGGAATCATGATATTATTGCTACAACAGAGACCTGGCTCAAAGAAGGGCAGGACTGATCGTTAAATATTCCTGGGTATAAGGTGTTTGGGAGAGGCAGGAAAGGAAGAAAAGGGGGGTGGCAATATTGGTTAAAGATGGCATTATAATACTGGAGAGAGAGGATGTCCCCGAGGGGCCAAGGACAGAATCTCTCTAGAGGTAAGGAATGGGAAGGTGCAATAACATTGATTGGTGCAGTATATAGATCACCAACTAGCGGAAGGGATGTGGAGAAACAAATTTGCAAAGTAATTATGGAGAGGTGCAAGAGTTATAGAGTAATCATAATGGGGGACTTCAATTATCCAAGTATAGACTGGGGTAGGAATAGTACAAAAGGACAAGAGGGGCAAGAGTTCCTGGAATGTGTTCAAGATTTTTTTTACAGCAGTATGTTTCCAGTCCCACGTGAGGACATGAAAATTTGGACCTGGTTCTGGAGAATGTGTTGGCTCACATGGATCAAATATCAGAGGGACACCCTCTAGGGGACAAGTGCAGGATAATTAAGGAAAACCAACACGGATTCATCAAGATAAAATTATGTTTAATTAACTTGATGGAGTTTTTTTTAGCATGTATTAGAGAAGGTTGATAAAGGAAATGCTATTGATGTGGTGTATATGGATTTTCAGAAGGCATTTGACACAGTACCACACAACAGACTTGTGAGCAAAATTCTAGCTCATGGAATAAAAGGGAAAGTAGGCACTGGATAAGAAATCAGCTGAGTGACAGGAAACAGAGAGTGGTGATAAATGGTTGTTTTTCAGATTGGAGGAAGGTTTGCAGTGGAGTTCCCCAGGGATCAGTGTTGGGACCCTTGCTCTTCCTGATACATATTAATGAACTAGACTGTGATTTCAAAATTTGCAGATGATACAAAGATTGAAATGTTATCAACTGTGGTGGCGATAGTCTTGAACTTCAAAAGGACATTGGCATGTTGGTGGGTTGGGCAGACAGGTAACAGATGACGTTCAATGCAGAGAAATGTGAGGTCATTCATGATGGCAGGAAAGATGAGATGAGACAGTATAAAATAAAGGGAAAGCCTCTAAAGGTGGTACAGGAGGGACCATGGTGTATACACAGATAGGTCATTGAAGATAGCAGGGCATGTCGAGAGAGCAGTTAATAAAGCATATATTGTCTGAGGCTTTATTAATAGGGGCATTGAGTACAAGAGTAAGAAGGTCATGTTGAACTTGTATAACATGCTTGTTAAACCTCATATGGAATATTGCATCCAGTTCTGGGCACCACACTTGAGAAAAGATGTGTAGGCATTGGAGAGAGTACAGAGAAGATACACAAGAATGATTCCTGGGATGAAGAACTGTAGCTATGAGGATTACCTGGAGAGGTTGGGACTGTTTTCCTTGGAGAAAAGAAGGCTGAGAGGAGACTTGATAGAGGTATTCAAGATCCTGAGGGGTATGGACAGGGTAAATAGTGAGAAACTGTTCCCACTGAAGAGAACATCAAGAACAAGGGCAATGGGTGGTCTTCCCATAGGCATAGCCCATGCTTGACGGCCCTCTGTGGGTCACCAGGATAAACCTAGTGGCACCACTACATGGTGTAGACCCCTCCTTCCACTAGTGAAATACCACTGGTGCAGGAAGAGGCTCTTAAGTGCCCTTTAATTGGTCCTTCTTCCCACCAGATTTTACTTCCCCTGCCCTCCTGGGGGGGGGGCGGGAGCTTGTTGTTATTGAGGACTTAGGTCGGCCCAGACTGCCCCATCCCAGTGCTGTTTGAGGTCTCCCACCATGGCTATCTGAAGTGCCTTCAATGGAAACTCAGCAGCCTGTAACCCCCTCAAGTTGTAGCCGATGCCCTGAAGGAATTTTTGCTAAATTTGCTGATGACACAAAGATAGGTAGGAAATTAAATTGTGAAGAGCACATAAGGAGGCTACAAAGTGACATAGATAGGTTAAGTGGGTGGGCAAAGATCTGACAAATGGAATATAATCTGGGCAAATATGGAATTGTTCATTTTGGCAGGAAGAATAAAAAAGCTTATTATCTAAATGGTGAGAAATTGCAGAGTTCTGAGATTCAGAGGGATCTGGGTGTCCTAGTGCATGAATCACAAAAAGTTACTATGCTTGTACAGCAGGTAATTAGGAACGCTAATAGAATGTTATCATTTATTGTGAGGGGAATTGATTACAAAAGTAGAGAGGTTATACTTCAGTTGTACAGGGCATTGGTGAGACCACATCTGGAGTACTACGTACAGTGTTGGTCACCTTATTTAAAGAAAGATATAAACGCATTAGAAGCAGTTCAGAGAAGGCTTACTAGACCAATACCAAGAATGGGCAGGTTGTCTTATGAGTAAAGGCTGGACAGTTTAGGCTTGTATCCACTGGAATTTAGAAGAGTAAGAAGTGGGTTAATTGAAACCTTTAAGATCCTGAGGGGTCTTGACAGGATGGATGTGCAGAGCAAAAACAGAATTACCTGGAAAAACTCAGCAGGTCTGGCAGCATTGGCAGAGAAGAAAAAAGTTGACGTTTCGAGTCCTCATGACCCTTCAACAGAACTGAGTAAAATTAGGAGAGGGGTGAAATATAAGCTGGTTTAAGGTGGGGAGGGGGGAGAGAAGTCGGGGGGGGGTTGGTGGGGTGGTTGTAGGGACAAGCAAGCAGTGATAAAAGCAGATACTCAAATCTTTACTCAGTTCTGTTGAAGGGTCATGAGGACTCGAAACGTCAACTTTTTTCTTCTCCGTCGATGCTGCCAGACCTGCTGAGTTTTTCCAGGTAATTCTGTTTTTGTTTTGGATTTCCAGCATCCGCAGTTTTTTTGTTTTTATTTGGATGTGCAGAGGATGTTTCCTCTTGTGGGAGAATCTAGAACTAGGGGTCACTGTTAAAAACTAAGGTATTGCTGATTTAAGACAGAGATGAGGAGAATTTTTTTCTCTCAGAGGGTTAATGAGTCTTTGGAACTCTCTCAAAAGGTGGTGGAAACAGAGTCTTTGAATATTTTTAAGGCAGAGCTTGATCGATTCTTTATTAACAAGGGAGTGAAAGGTTATCAGTGGTAGGCAGGAATGTGGGTTTGAGGTTACATTCAGATCAGCCATGATCTGATTGAATGGTGGAAAAGGCTCAAGAAGTCAAGCGGCCTACTGCTGCTCCTAATTCGTATGTTCCTATGTATGTCCTGCTCCTGCTGCATTTCTTGCTGCCAAGGTGGTGGTAAGGGCTGGTCCCTCATGATGGTGAAGTGATGGAATGTGCAGCAGACAACGACAATTCTGAATAGCCACTCAAGGCTCTACTGAAAAGGTCACCCGGGATAGTCTAGTCAGTGGAAGCATTGCTTGAGTATACATATAAACATACGCACGTACAAATTCTGAGTGTGATCAATCTGCTAATCTGATTGTGGCTTCAGCTCCACT
This sequence comes from Carcharodon carcharias, assembly GCF_017639515.1. Lineage (NCBI taxonomy): Eukaryota > Metazoa > Chordata > Chondrichthyes > Lamniformes > Lamnidae > Carcharodon > Carcharodon carcharias. The sequence continues at coordinate 56,661,929 of NC_054485.1, read as the reverse complement.
TTCCTTCCTACCCCCTATAGCCTTTGACTCCCTTATCAATCAAGAATCTATCTAATTCAGTTGGTGGTTGCTCAGTTATGTTCCTTTTCGCTGTATAACTCTTGCTGTAGGTCAGCGCTGCAACTGGGCATGGGCTCCCGACAGGGCTCATGAACTATGTCCAGGAAGGATCGCCCTTGTCACAGCTGTAACCTCAGGGCCTGGTTAGAATAGAAAACTGGTGCATGATAAAAGTCATGACTGCTGCCTAGAAACTGGGGACAGATTTGCATGATGCACTACCTCTGTTCGCAAACCAGCTAATGCTGAGGGCATAGAATCCTTCTATTGAGAAAGTTACTAGGATTGTATGGGAACCATCTAAGGTACAGACTATGACCTGTGGGCTCTGGGGAAGTCTGCAACGCGGGCAAAGCCTAGTATTCTCTCATCATACTTTGGTATCTCCATCTGGAAAGAATTGTGGGTATTCCCTCTGCTGCAGAGCACCTCAGTGAACTTCCAGACACATGGGTGGACACCAAACTGTGATACCTCTGTAATGTGACATGCTGTAGCCTGGAATCAGTCTGTTGCATAAGAACTAAGGGCCATAATGACATTCACAGGCATTGTTGTCTGTGTCCTGCTATAAAGTTTGAATTGTGGGTGTAGCAGGTTACTTCACTTAGTCACAACCTCCTTTTATGAAGTGGATTTGCCGGAAACATTGTGCCTCCAGAAACTTTATATAGGAGAGGTGTTCCCTGAAGATCTGTTGTTGGTATGGCCTTCTGTGCAGTGCTGTCCTCTTTCCTCATGTCCCAATTGCTCCTGCTCTCTGTTGTCTCCTTTGAGGCACTCCTGCATCCTAAAGCCCAAAGGAAGCCCTGCATACATACTGCAGGAAAATGATTGAGAAAACAGCAAAACACAATGCAGCACCACTACAACTTATAAGAAATCAGATTAAGTTACAGGAGTCAGGAAATCTGCAAAAGAATGTGTAGAGGTTAACCAGCACCCTAAAAGAATAAAACAGGAACTTACCTGTAGATTGTGGGTGGTTCCCTTAAATAGCATGGCTGAAAGTGCTTCCTGTCTGTTAGAGCCACGGGTTGCTGGCTGAGTTTATCACGTTTATTCATGTTTATCATACTGGCAGTGGAATAGATCAGCATCAGAACAGGTCCTCAAGAAGCCTACAAGTGTTGATTAAATATGAGTTTTCTGAATTATCCTAACATGCATCTTGGACATACATAGAGAAGCCTGGTCCAATGTGATAGTATGTTCCTGCTTTCTGCCCTTGACCTTTAGTTCACCTTCATCCTGAGATCTGGCATGCTGAATGTTGGGAGGGTATTATTTACAAAACTGTCTCTTAAAGAAATATTCATAGTCTTCAGTAGGTTAACTGTAAGTCTTCAGTAACAAGTTGAACTATTTATACATGTGCAGTAAAGGGTGCAGGCTAGGACAGTTATTTTCACCATTTTCCAAGAAAAGAGTCACTTGAGCAAAAAACCTGCAATGTGAGAGCTACGTCGGTGACTGTAATAGAGGCCATTGTCTTATAAGCTAATTATTGTGATAACATGAAGGAAGAAAGGACAATTGAAAAGCAGAACACATTGCCCTTTAAGGAGCAATGCAGGCTTGAAGTGGACTGACATGGTCACACCTTAGTGCTAGGGTGAGGGATTTACCCGCAGAATGTGCTTCTCTCTCCCAGTGAGCTGGTGGCACACTCCTGTATGCCACATCCTACTGCAATGGCGGCTGCCCCTTGAATACTTCCAGTAGCCGACTGCAGTGAAATACTAGGTGGCATCTCCCCAGATGGAGGCTGCTGCCAGGATCAGCTCACTCTTAAAGGAGCAGGCCCTTTTCCTGGATATAAACGGATCACCCACACTGACACTCACTCTCTCAGTTTCTCTCTCTCTCTCTCTCTCTCACACACACACACACACACACACATTCTCACCACCAGCAGCCCCCAAACACACACTCACTGTCACTCCCACAAATACACTCGCTCTCTCATTCCCACACACACAAACACACAGTCACATGCTCTCTTTCTCACTCGCCCCCCACACACACAGTCTCTCTCTCACTCCCACACACACACACTCTCTCTCTCACTCCAACACACACACAGTCTCGCTCACTCTCTCACTCCCATACACACGCTCACTCGCTCACTCCCACATACACACTCTCTCTCATTCCCAAACACACACATTCACGCTCGCTCACTCACTTCCATACACACGCTCACTCTCTCACTCCCACACACTCGCACTCTCGCTCCCACACACACACACATACTCGCTTTCTCACATATAAACAGACACACACATAACACACACTGTCTCACACTCACCTTCTCACTCATTCACTCTCACACACACAAACTTACTCATTCACTCACTCACACACTCACTCATTCACTCACACACACACTCACTCATTCACTCTCACACACAAACTCACTCATTCACTCTTTCACACACACACACTCATTCATTGACTCTCACAAACACACACTCACTCATTCACTCTCTCACACACACACACTCACTCATTCACTCTCACACACACACTCACTCATTCACTCTCACATGCACACACTCACTCATTCACTGAGTCAAAAACAAACAGTCACTCATTCACTCTCACACACACTCACTCATTCACTCTCACACACACACTCACTCATTCACTCTAACACACACACACTAACTCATTCACTCTCTCACACACACAGACTCACTCATTCACACTCTCACACACACACACTCAATCATTCACTCTCACACACACACTCACTCATTCACTCTCAACCACATACACTCACTCATTCACTCTCACACACACACACTCACTCATTCACTCTCACACACACATACTCACTCATTCACGCTCACACACACACTCACTCATTTACTCTCACATACACAGTCACTCATTCACACTCACAGAAACACACACTCACTCATTCACTCTCACACACACACACTCACTCACTCACTCTCTCACACATACACACACACTCACTCATTCACTCTCTCACAGACAAACTCACTCATTCACTCTCACATACACACACTCAAACATTCACTCTCACACACACACAAACTCAATCATTCACTCTCTCACACACACACTCACTCATTCACTCTCACACACACACACACTCACTCATTTACTCTCTCAAACACACACTCAATCATTCACACTCTAACACACAGACACACTCACTCATTCACTAGCTCACACACACACTCACTCATGCACTCGCACACACACACACTCACTCATTCACACTCACACACACACACACTCACTCATTCAATCTCAGACACACACACTCAATCATTCAATCTCACAAACATACACTCACTCATTCACTCTCTCTCACACACAAACTCACTCATTCAATCTAACATACACACACTCAGTCATTCAATCTCACACACACACACTCACTCATTCACTCTCACACAGACACACTCACTCAATCACTCTCTCATACACAAACACTCAATCATTCACTCTCTCACACACACACTAACTCATTCACTCTCTAAAACACACACGCACTCATTCACTCTCTCACACACACTCACTCATTCACTCACACACACACTCAATCATTCACTCGCTCACACACACTCACTCACTCATTCACTATCACACATACACTCACTCATTCACTCTCTCACACACACACTCAGTCATTAACTCTCTCACACACACACACTCACTCATTCACTCTCAAACACACACTCACTCATTCACTCTCTCACACACACACTCAATCATTCATGATCTCACACACACACTCACTCATTCAATCTCTCACACACACACACTCACTCATTCACTCTCTCACATACACACTCACTCAATCACTCACTCACAAACACAATCACTCATTCATTCTCTCACACACACGCACTCATTCACTCTCTCACACACACACACTCACTCATTCACTCTCTGAGACAAACACTCACTAATTCACTCTCTCACACACACACACTCACTCATTCACTCTCTCACATACACACTCAATCATTCACTCTCTGACACAAACACTCACTCATTCACTCACAAACACACACACACTCAATCATTCACTCTCTCACGCACACATTCACTCATTCACTCTCTCACACACACACACTCACTCATTCACTCTCTCACACACACACACTCACTCATTCACTCTCTCACACACACACTCACTCAATCACTCTCACACACACACAAAGTCACACATTTACTCTCTCACACACACACACTCACTCATTCACTCTCACACACACAGACTCACTCATTCACTCTCTCATCACACACACACTCACTCATTCACTCTCACATACACACACACTCACTCATTCACTCTCTCACACACACACTCACTCATTCACTCTCTCACACACACACACTCACTCATTCACTCTCTCACACACACACACTCACTCATTCACTCTCTCACACACACACTCACTCAATCACTCTCACACATACACACACACACATTCATTTACTCTCTCACACACACACACTCACTCATTCACTCTCACACACACAGACTCACTCATTCACTCTCTCATCACACACACACTTACTCATTCACTCTCACACACACACACACACACTCATTCACTCTCTCACACACACACACTCACTCATTCACTCTCTCTCACACACACACTCACTCATTCACTCTCTCACACACACACTTACTCAATCACTCTCACACACACACACACTCATTCATTCACTGTCTCACACACACACACTCAATCATTCACTCTCACACACACACACTCATTCACTCTCCCACACACACACTCACTCATTCACTCTCTCACACACACACACTCACTCATTCACTCTCTCTCACACACACACTCACTCATTCACGCTCTCACACACACACTTACTCAATCACTCTCACACACACACACACTCATTCATCCACTCTCACACACACACACTCACTCATTCACTCTCACACACACACACTCATTCACACTCTCACACACACACTCAATGATTAACTCTCTCACAGACACACACTCACTCATTCACTCTCTCACACACACACTCACTCATTCACTCTCTCACACACACACTCACAAATTCAATCTCCCACACACAGACTCACTCATTCACTCTCTCACACACACACACTAACTCATTCACTCTCACATACACACACACTCACTCATTCACTCTCACACACACACACTCACTCATTCACTCTCTCACACACACTCAGTCATTCACTCTCTCACACACGCAATCACTCATTCACTCTCTCACACACATACACTCACTCAATAACTCTCTCACACACACACACACTCATTCACTCTCTCAAACGCACACACTCACTCATTCACTCACACACACACTCACTCATTCACTCTCTCACACACACACTCACTCATTCACACTCTCACACACTCACTAACTCATTCACTCTCACACACACACACAATCACTCATTCACTCTCCCACACACAGACTCAATCATTCACTCTCTCACACACAAACACACACTCATTCACTCTCTCACACACACTCAATGATTAACTCTCTCACAGACACACACTCACTCATTCACACTCTCACACACACACTCACTCATTCACTCTCCCACACACACTCAC